>NW_024609874.1:1542873-2211221 GCF_016920785.2 Ixodes scapularis | reverse complement strand
TTCGTAATGAAAAAGAAAACATAAAGTATAGATAAAATCTAAGATAGACTAAATTTTTGTTAACTTTCTACAACATTATAGTGACACTATTAATAGTAATATAATACTAATTTGCTTAGTTTCGTTTTCAAAAAAAAAAAAAAAGTGCTTTTCGAAGACTGCGCAAGGAACAACGCTATTGCAATCAGCTGCCGTCAGTGTTGCCAGGTCTACTGATTTATCAGTAGATCTACTGATTCCGTTCCGGGTCTACTGATTCACTGAAAAACAAGAAAATCTACTGACTTTTTTTTAGTAAACATATTAAAAATTTATTATATGGCCCCTTCAGTTCCCAGTGCCGCCCACCAAAGGAAACTCATAATGTCCAGAATTAAAAACGAAGCACTGGCTAGATGGTCCAGAAGCCCGTCCTATTCGAGTGACGTAGTCGTATATTCATCTATCTATTCACCCAGAGCAGGTTCAGCAGGTTCGACGGTGACATCCGGCCCAGAGCCATATATGGAGAGAGTTTGGCTAGTCTATGATCTCGCTGTAACGTCCCTCTCCCGAGTGAGCCAATCAGCCCGCGGCGCAGAGCGAGGGTGTTTGCGCATGCGCCTGAACTCTCGGCTGCTCCTATACAATCTACTAGAATAGCTTCGAGTTGAGCGGAGAGAGCCGCAATTTTCATTCATTCGTTCGGCGGAATGCATGGGATCGACATCCAAATTTCAGTTATTTTCTTTTATTTGGCAGGCCGTGGCAAGAAAATGATATAATCCTATTCCTCGGTGGCTTAAAAAGCTAACGAATGACGTTTCGCCACGTTTGAACGCAAACTTTGGGTCAGGCGAAAAAGAAATAAGCCCGTAGCAGACAACGCGTAGCCTCAACAGTGCTCCGGACCAACAGCGTTGCTTCAAAAACCTTCCACAGCCCAGTGAGGAAAGATGGCAGCATGCAGAGGACTTCCTTTGGACATGTTCGCGCGCACTTGCCGGAGCGTCTTGTTTCGGTTTTGTTTCAATCATAGCAACAGGTGGACGTCGCACTGTCGCCTTCATCTGTGATCCCAAAAGTGCCTCAGTCTCGATTCTAAAGAATAATCCTCGAAACAGTCAATAATGACTAAAACAAAAACATTTATGGTGTCATTTTAATTTGTCCTTCATATAGAGTTACTTGAGAACTGGTCTTGTTTTTTCTTTCATTTTTATTTGTGTTTATTACCATGTTATTTGTTACTCTATACTATTTCTTTAAGTGTGTATTAATGGAGATAGCAAAACATGGCAAAACACATATTTCGTGGAATCTACTGATTTTTGTGCAAATCTACTGACTTTTTGGGGATCAATCTGCTGACTTTTTTTTTCTACATCTGGCAACACTGGCTGCCGTTGACACTGGCCGTTGGTATCGCTTCCTTTTTACGTTTTAGCCGTTTTAGCAGATATTTTAGATATCTTTCTTACGAATACCGTGTTCAAGAATAGTAATCGATGACTGAGAGCTGCGAGATGCTGCGTCTTACCAATGCAAGTTGCGGACAGTCCATCAACACTGCTGCAAGCGCCAGTGAGCTATTTTGTTTCTGCGAAGTGCGTCGCTGTTTCAAACGGTGTCGTGTACGTACGTGTACCATGTGCTTGCTAAGCTATGCTTGATTCTAACAATGCTTCAGGCCGGTGTTATTTCGTTATTTGGAAAGAGCGTACGTTCTTCAAAACCTGTGGCTCGCTCCGCAGGGCGAGAAAGATTCGTGTGCGGCGGAGCCGAGAGACTGCTCTGGGAGCCGTTCTACGACGTTCGTCTGACGACGCTCTTGCGGAGCGTTCAAGTTCAGTCTGACGGCAGTTCAAGTAATCACAGGTCATGCTAGTTCTGGCCGTGTGGTTTCAACAGCCGCTCGCCACCGATTCGTTTCGTAAAGCGGGAGCGAGAAAAAACGTTACAAGAGCATGATTTCTTGCCTATGCTTATGCATGTGCCGCAGAGACGCGCGGTCTCTTCGCGTATTAAAATCATCTGGTGGGCTAGTTGGCTAAACATAATGAGGAAATTAGCGCAAATATAAGGAAGGAAGGAAGAACGTTAGGACAGGAAAGAGCGCTACTTACTACTGGCTTTAATTATAAGGTGAAAAAAGAAAAAGAAAAACAAACCCGGAGAGGGGAACAAAGTACTGACAAAAAAGAAGTGATACAGAGAGCGAAAATAATTAAGGTGAAAATACAAATTAAATAATAAAATAGAATAAAATAAAATAAAGGCAGATCTGCAGAATCGCATCGGCAAATGCGCAGGCAGCAGCACTAGCAGCACACACACGAGACACCGGCAAATCCTTTGCGAGCATGGAGAGGCGAACTGCTGCCGGTGACCATCCCGCAGTTCTATTGGTCACACATGAGTCACTTGCAGTAGCCGCACACACACACACACGGGACACCGGCAAATTCTTCCAGCATGAAGTGGCGACACTGTTGCCGGTAACCAAGCAGCAGGACGCAAATATCAGGGGCACGTGTCGAGGTATCTCAGCTCTTTCTCTGAAAGGAAGACTGACGGGGCACTAACACATTTGCTTTCTTCTTTCTTGATCTTGTACGCTTCATAGATTTCTCTAGCTCTTTTGTCATTGAGATGTTTTAACACCTTCGTCTGATTAAACAAAGGGGTACAATGACAGTCTCGAACATGCACCGCAAGATGTCCAGATGGAGAGGCTTTCAGTGAGAGGTCATGCTCTCTCAATCTAACATTGATGCAGCGACCCGACTGCCCCACATAGACCTTTCCACAGGAAAAAGGTACTTCATAAACGACATGACTCTTACAGTCCACGTACTTATGTTGGTGTCTTGTTTGGCATTGGACATTTTCTTCTTTTGTGTTGTTTATTCTTGGGCAAAGTTTTTTGAGCTTGTCCGGTGCTGAAAGTGCTACCTGTACATCATACTTGGAGGCTACTCTCTTGAGATTGTGTGCCAAGCAATGGATATAGGGAACAATAGCAGGACGCCGTGTCTTTTCTGATTTTCGTTGTCTTTTCTGTGACGTGAGCAGACGTTCTGCAACATCAAATAAGATAGAGTCAGGAAAACCTGAACACCTCAGTCGGTGAACTTGAGCGTCAAAGCTCTCCCCCGCTGAATGCGGACATGACTTTTTTAAGAGCCGTGCTGAAGCATCCCGTGACAATAGCTCTCTTGATGAGTTTAGAATGAGCAGAGTCATACGGTAAAAGTCGTTTCTTGGAGCGTGGGGAATACATCCAACAGGTGTGGTCTTGCAGGAACGACAGTCTCAAATCCAGAAACTGGAGGGTGGCATTCTCCGGTGATTCATCAGTGAACTTAAGACCCTCTGCTTGCTCGATGAAGGTGGATCGTATGTGGCTAAAAAACTGCTTCTCGTTGCTAACAGGTCGTTGTTTAAGGAGGACAAGGTAATCGTCCACGTAGCGAAAAATGTGTGAGACATGTGCGTCAGTGAACCTGTCGGCTGTCGGCTGTCACGTTCAATGATGCATTTTACCTGCAAAAGAAAGGTATATGCATAGGGTCGTGCGTGGCGCCTGTCCTCTGCGACATTTTTCTGGCCAAATGTGATAGGGCTATAGCCGACAGGTTCACTGACGCACATGTCTCACACATTTTTCGCTACGTGGACGATTACCTTGTCCTCCTTAAACAACGACCTGTTAGCAACGAGAAGCAGTTTTTTAGCCACATACGATCCACCTTCATCGAGCAAGCAGAGGGTCTTAAGTTCACTGATGAATCACCGGAGAATGCCACCCTCCAGTTTCTGGATTTGAGACTGTCGTTCCTGCAAGACCACACCTGTTGGATGTATTCCCCACGCTCCAAGAAACGACTTTTACCGTATGACTCTGCTCATTCTAAACTCATCAAGAGAGCTATTGTCACTGGATGCTTCAGCACGGCTCTTAAAAAAGTCATGTCCGCATTCAGCGGGGGAGAGCTTTGACGCTCAAGTTCACCGACTGAGGTGTTCAGGTTTTCCTGACTCTATCTTATTTGATGTTGCAGAACGTCTGCTCACGTCACAGAAAAGACAACGAAAATCAGAAAAGACACGGCGTCCTGCTATTGTTCCCTATATCCATTGCTTGGCACACAATCTCAAGAGAGTAGCCTCCAAGTATGATGTACAGGTAGCACTTTCAGCACCGGACAAGCTCAAAAAACTTTGCCCAAGAATAAACAACACAAAAGAAGAAAATGTCCAATGCCAAACAAGACACCAACATAAGTACGTGGACTGTAAGAGTCATGTCGTTTATGAAGTACCTTTTTCCTGTGGAAAGGTCTATGTGGGGCAGTCGGGTCGCTGCATCAATGTTAGATTGAGAGAGCATGACCTCTCACTGAAAGCCTCTCCATCTGGACATCTTGCGGTGCATGTTCGAGACTGTCATTGTACCCCTTTGTTTAATCAGACGAAGGTGTTAAAACATCTCAATGACAAAAGAGCTAGAGAAATCTATGAAGCGTACAAGATCAAGAAAGAAGAAAGCAAATGTGTTAGTGCCCCGTCAGTCTTCCTTTCAGAGAAAGAGCTGAGATACCTCGACACGTGCCCCTGATATTTGCGTCCTGCTGCTTGGTTACCGGCAACAGTGTCGCCACTTCATGCTGGAAGAATTTGCCGGTGTCCCGTGTGTGTGTGTGTGCGGCTACTGCAAGTGACTCATGTGTGACCAATAGAACTGCGGGATGGTCACCGGCAGCAGTTCGCCTCTCCATGCTCGCAAAGGATTTGCCGGTGTCTCGTGTGTGTGCTGCTAGTGCTGCTGCCTGCGCATTTGCCGATGCGATTCTGCAGATCTGCCTTTATTTTATTTTATTCTATTTTATTATTTAATTTGTATTTTCACCTTAATTATTTTCGCTCTCTGTATCACTTCTTTTTTGTCAGTACTTTGTTCCCCTCTCCGGGTTTGTTTTTCTTTTTCTTTTTTCACCTTATAATTAAAGCCAGTAGTAAGTAGCGCTCTTTCCTGTCCTAACGTTCTTCCTTCCTTCCTTATATTTGCGCTAATTTCCTCATTATGTTTAGCCAACTAGCCCACCAGATGATTTTAATACGCGAAGAGACCGCGCGTCTCTGCGGCACATGCATAAGCATAGGCAAGAAATCATGCTCTTGTAACGTTTTTTCTCGCTCCCGCTTTACGAAACGAATCGGTGGCGAGCGGCTGTTGAAACCACACGGCCAGAACTAGCATGACCTGTGATTACTTGAACTGCCGTCAGACTGAACTTGAACGCTCCGCAAGAGCGTCGTCAGACGAACGTCGTAGAACGGCTCCCAGAGCAGTCTCTCGGCTCCGCCGCACACGAATCTTTCTCGCCCTGCGGAGCGAGCCACAGGTTTTGAAGAACGTACGCTCTTTCCAAATAACGAAATAACACCGGCCTGAAGCATTGTTAGAATCAAGCATAGCTTAGCAAGCACATGGTACACGTACGTACACGACACCGTTTGAAACAGCGACGCACTTCGCAGAAACAAAATAGCTCACTGGCGCTTGCAGCAGTGTTGATGGACTGTCCGCAACTTGCATTGGTAAGACGCAGCATCTCGCAGCTCTCAGTCATCGATTACTATTCTTGAACACGGTATTCGTAAGAAAGATATCTAAAATATCTGCTAAAACGGCTAAAACGTAAAAAGGAAGCGATACCAACGGCCAGTGTCAACGGCAGCCAGTGTTGCCAGATGTAGAAAAAAAAAGTCAGCAGATTGATCCCCAAAAAGTCAGTAGATTTGCACAAAAATCAGTAGATTCCACGAAATATGTGTTTTGCCATGTTTTGCTATCTCCATTAATACACACTTAAAGAAATAGTATAGAGTAACAAATAACATGGTAATAAACACAAATAAAAATGAAAGAAAAAACAAGACCAGTTCTCAAGTAACTCTATATGAAGGACAAATTAAAATGACACCATAAATGTTTTTGTTTTAGTCATTATTGACTGTTTCGAGGATTATTCTTTAGAATCGAGACTGAGGCACTTTTGGGATCACAGATGAAGGCGACAGTGCGACGTCCACCTGTTGCTATGATTGAAACAAAACCGAAACAAGACGCTCCGGCAAGTGCGCGCGAACATGTCCAAAGGAAGTCCTCTGCATGCTGCCATCTTTCCTCACTGGGCTGTGGAAGGTTTTTGAAGCAACGCTGTTGGTCCGGAGCACTGTTGAGGCTACGCGTTGTCTGCTACGGGCTTATTTCTTTTTCGCCTGACCCAAAGTTTGCGTTCAAACGTGGCGAAACGTCATTCGTTAGCTTTTTAAGCCACCGAGGAATAGGATTATATCATTTTCTTGCCACGGCCTGCCAAATAAAAGAAAATAACTGAAATTTGGATGTCGATCCCATGCATTCCGCCGAACGAATGAATGAAAATTGCGGCTCTCTCCGCTCAACTCGAAGCTATTCTAGTAGATTGTATAGGAGCAGCCGAGAGTTCAGGCGCATGCGCAAACACCCTCGCTCTGCGCCGCGGGCTGATTGGCTCACTCGGGAGAGGGACGTTACAGCGAGATCATAGACTAGCCAAACTCTCTCCATATATGGCTCTGGGCCGGATGTCACCGTCGAACCTGCTGAACCTGCTCTGGGTGAATAGATAGATGAATATACGACTACGTCACTCGAATAGGACGGGCTTCTGGACCATCTAGCCAGTGCTTCGTTTTTAATTCTGGACATTATGAGTTTCCTTTGGTGGGCGGCACTGGGAACTGAAGGGGCCATATAATAAATTTTTAATATGTTTACTAAAAAAAAGTCAGTAGATTTTCTTGTTTTTCAGTGAATCAGTAGACCCGGAACGGAATCAGTAGATCTACTGATAAATCAGTAGACCTGGCAACACTGACGGCAGCTGATTGCAATAGCGTTGTTCCTTGCGCAGTCTTCGAAAAGCACTTTTTTTTTTTTTTTGAAAACGAAACTAAGCAAATTAGTATTATATTACTATTAATAGTGTCACTATAATGTTGTAGAAAGTTAACAAAAATTTAGTCTATCTTAGATTTTATCTATACTTTATGTTTTCTTTTTCATTACGAAACCGAAACTATAGCTCAAGCTCGTTTCGTTCGCCGTATTCGTTTCCGTGCGTGTGTGCGTGCATGCGCCCGTGTTCGTATGCGCGTGTGGATATGTCCGCGTGGTTGTTTATGCGTGCATCTGCGTCTGCGTGCGTTTTCGCGTGTGCATGCTGGCGTACACACGTGCATTTGTGTGTCTGCGCGTGCGCAAGCATATCTGTTTATGCGTCCCTGGACACCGTAAAAAACACTAAATGATTTTATTATTATTGTCATTATGGTACGTACAGTTCAAATTCTGCTACAACCACATAATTTTTTTTTTACGAAACTTATGCGATTCTCAATACAAATCTTTTGCACTTAAAGTGGAAAGCTGAAGTACTGTTTTAGACAGAGGAGGGACTCGTACAAGAGTCCAAGTCTTTAACAAAGTGGTAAATCTTGAAAAACGAACGCTTCCTTCTGGTGTGTTCCTCCGCAACTCACCGCATAGGTAAAACAAAGTCGCATATTAATTAAAAAAAAAAAAAGACTGCGAAAAAGTTTAAGTGGAACAAGCTTTTAGTAAGTTGAACAAATTTAGGCGGAACAGGTGATCATCCTGCTCTAAATGCACGTGTTCCATCTAAACAAATGTATTATAAAAAGAAAAAAAAAACAAGCGTTCCACTTAAAATCCTTTGATCCGCTAAAGGTTTGCCAGGACTTAGTCAAAATTAGTGGAACGCCAGCGTTATGCAAAATTTAATTGGAACCTAAGGGGAACAAGATTAAGAATGTATAGATGCCTCACGCTTTGAAGGTGCGTTCAAGACGCTTCCGTGTTTACCGGGAGTGCGCCACTTCTATAATCCTAAATAATACTAAAGGCGCGCCTAAATTATACTTTAAGTGTCTACGGTTGCTTAGGGCGTACTTCGAGTAGGCTAGTAGTTATATGATGTAAACATACTTGGCAAGTATACTTGGATCATGGAACGGCTCCCACATGCCATATACTACTACTCTACTTTTTGTAATATTCTATTACACTCCCTGCCATGCAGTACACAAGAAGTATATGTCGAGTATATTTTTATTCCGCTCTTTTTCACTAAGGGGTGACGGTGAGACAGAAACGACTACATCACATATATCAGCACAACGTCAGACGCTCCAGTTTTTTAATTGTGATGGAAAGGCCGATGGCTATCTCAAAACTTGTCGCATTTTCACGCATTGTTTCAAATGAGTTAGACTTTAAGAATGGCTTCATTCGAAGCTGCAATTGCAATATCGGCCATTAAACTCATACAAAAATAAAAAAATTGGTTAATTAGTTATAAATAAAATAAAAGTAAAATAAAAAAAAAATATACTGTGGCGTTTATCAATTCATCTGATGTACGCTGAGCCCACTTATATACACTGAAGACGACATACAGATATCTATCGCTTCCTTTTTTTTAAATTATGCTGTTAAAAATAAAGATCTTCACCCTTGTCCGAATAACTGAGCACCCTTCCAACACCCTTCAGCACTCAGCACCCCTCACAATGCATCGGAAGGGTGCTTGCGCCAATGCACCCTCGCGCTCGTCGTGAGGGGTGCTAACCCTGCAAAAAAAAGGGTGCTGGACGGCTAAGTGAAGGGTGCAAACCCCTTGCAGCACCCCTAAAGGGTGCTGTTGCACCCTTAAAGGGTGTAAAAAAGTTAAGTGTGCGCCGCGTGCACTCATTTGGCCGTACGGGGCTTTTCGGGTCTCTTGGTTCGCCGTGCATGCGTGCCTTCTCGAGGCCGCTCTTGTGGCCGCCTATGAGCACGCCACCGACAACTTCGGTAAAAACGCTGTGAGAGAGCGAGCGAAGAATGTGCCCTCTAAACGGGCGCTTTCAATTCGACGAGTGTGCCGAGAGCGTGGGACGCCGACGGTGGTCCGCGTATCGACGAGGACCTCCTGTTCCTATGCGGTCTGAAACTGAGGGAGAGGAGGAAACCCACGAGGAACGCCGGACGCCGGCGTTCTGAGTTCTAACGTGCTAGACGAGTGTAGTGAAGTCAAAGGCATATTTTGTCTCCACTGCACTCTTCAAATCGTAATTAGAAACGGAGTATAGGCAACCTGCAATGCTGTTTGGTTTGGCGCTGTGTAGCAACGGAAGCAAGAAAGATTGGGTATACCTTCGAGTGTCGGCTGCAATATTCAAACGTGAGCTATTAGTATGGTGGCGGCGCTTAGCTTAGTGTGTGAAGCAATAAATACTGGGTAGGCCAGTAACCCGTGATTACAAAAAATGCCAGTACCGCGGAAGCTACGGCCCTGGCGGGCCAATTGGAACCTGACTACGTATCACCGGAGCGGGCTTATCGTTAACCCTTTGCCAAGTTACAACGAAACAGGGTATAACCGTGGGCTCCCACTCTGCTGGCGCTGCCTTTCTGCTGCCCGCTGGCCGCTATAGTGACGTCTAGAAATATGATTCGAACCACTTTGCCAGTGGAATACCCATATTAAGTTACTACCTTGAAGAAGTAGCGTTGTGCAGCCAAATGAAACAAGTACAATACCCTTAGGGCGGAACGTGCCGAAAAGTTTAGTTTTCATCGGCAATATCAGTCATATCACTAACTTCAAAAATCAAAAAAAAACCTCACTTTGTTTTTGTGATGCGCTATGGTGTCTTGGAGAGAATGTTATCAAGTAGACCCACTGTTGTGGCTGCGCTCGAGTACCACTATTTGTTGAGACAGAAACCCTCTAACTGTAATTGACTGCAACATAGGCATGACTAAACAGTTATTTTTTTCTTTAATTCATGACAATATAATGCAATATGTTTGTGCGGATTTTGGATTTCCAGTTTTGAAGAGTTGATAGAAAGAAAGATATAAAAAAAAATTCATGGATGACGTGTTATCTTTTTTTTTTTTCCTTGCCGGAAAAATATTTGCACAATTCAGACTTTTTCGATATTTAGAAAACTTCCGGGCGCAATGGCAAACCCACTTGCAATAGTTAAGCGCTAGCTTTTTAAAGTTAACACAGCAGTAAATACTTTACAAAAAGTTTCACCTTAAAGAACTTAACTCTATATGTTAAAAATGTTAAAATGATATGCTAAAAAAATCGCCGAAAATGCTTAAGTATGAAAAAGTTGTGCAAGAGACCTGGTTATCTCTTTTTATTTTAATAAAATTTCGAACTGAAATAAACTAACTTTAACTACCTCCTGTAGACCAGTTGTCGTGCTTTGCATATAAATATATTTACGTTGTAGAAGGTTGTATTATTTATTCACGTCGCCCTCAATGTGGCGTCTACGCGCAACTGGGAAAATCGTTGTTCCACCTCGTCTCAGATGCGATTTTCCTTCCATTCGTTTGCAAAAGTAAGGTTCATTCCGTTTTATGGAGATGTTTAGATGCCTCATATAAACATTTCATTGAAAACAAAACAAAAAGTAGGCAGACAATATTATGACCGTCCTCACCTGAACACACACTGCAATCTGCGGAGGATGCTCGGCGAATGACGAGGTCAATAACGAATACTTTACTAGAGGGAATACTTGACGCTCCCCGATAACACATTAAAGAAAAAGTCGACAACGAAGAACCGCGGACAAGCGCGTGACGGCGGCAGCGGTACCGCCTTTGCATCCACGACCCCGTCAACCACACCGCATTCCGAGACGTCGCCTGGTCACGTAATCTGGCGGCGAGAGGAGGGGGGGGCGGAGGTCGGCAAATAAACCATTCCACTAGGGGACGATTTGGCGCGACCGTCTTTCTGTCGAACGCAGATGAGGAGAGCGTCTTGTATTCCTTCCTCTACTTCAAAGCTGCCGACGCTACGAGGTAATGGGACCGATCAAGCAGTGTCAAAAGCGCAAGTCACTGGGCCTTTTCTGTTTATGATTGGTTTTGTCATTACAGAACACGTCCAGAAACATGACGAACACCATGATGGCGCCCTTTTGACGCTGTCTGATTTATCCCATCCGCTCGTAGCGTCGGCTGCGTCTAGACTTACGGTGACTCGAAGTATACACTCCGTTTCACCATACGTACAGACGGAGCGGACACCGCCAGCCGTGCTAGCCAATCCCACTCTGTGATCGTAGCACGTGATGATGTCTCCGCGCGTCGCTACGCCCCATTTCCAAGGTCACGTGACGTTCACGCGGCCTTGGACTGACTCCGATGACTCGTTGCATCCACTGCCCTTGGACGTGGGGTGAAACGGGTGAAACGAGGAATAGTAAAGTATTTGTTGATAATATGTTTAAAACTAAAACACCATGCATTGTGGCCCTAAGCACGATGAAACGTCTTGCCCTGTGCCCCAGGACACACAGTTTTTTTTTCTAAAGATATGATAAGCCTGGCTATTCACCGAGCTTTCTTTATAGAGTGCAGCGCTCTCCCAAGTGCTTTGCGAGAGAAAAGTTTCCACGAATGTCTTGTAGTGAACGACGCGCGGAGTGTTTAGTCAAGAGTACAGAGTCTCTTTTGACTAAACACTAGACAAAAGCGTAAAAAACGTGACTAAACGCTTCGGAAACAAAGGGCGATGCGATTCCTGGGCATCCTATTAACGTTCCGCAAACAAGCCGACCTTAGCTGATACAAACACCGAAAAACGAATTAAAAAGCAAGAAGCGCGAAGGAGTCATGCCCTGCGTTTTCTATGCCTGACCGTTAAAAGGGCCAATACAGCTCGCGAAGACGTCGGACCATCTAGTGTTGCTCTTGCGCATCGCCCACCTGCCAACGAAGAAAAAGTTATGCCGAAATCGCTGCCGTCGCTATGCTGATTCTCGACGAAATGCATTAGAAAATTTGGCGGGAGGGTTACAACTGAGCGAAGAACGGGAATTCCAACCTCGCAACGGTCCGCACACTGTCGTGCACGGAGAGCCAGTCCGTTCTGCCGAGGGTCGGCGGTTTCGGATGTAGTCACCAAAGCTTCCCTCGATCGCCGCATAGGTCCGTACACTGTCGTCTCCAAAGGGTCAAACGTTCCTCCCTGGTGTCGGCGGTTTCGCGCAAACGGGGCCGTCGCTGCGCCTCGGTTTTGCGTTGTCGCGTATGTTGAGCCCCGGTCGTGCGATCCCTTCCTTTCCCGCTACCCCTCGGCGCGTCATTGTAAGCGTACCAAAAGACTACTTCCCTCCTGTAAGAGGGAAAGTGGACCTAACGAGCGAAAGCAACGAGCGAAAAAGCACGGCGGGAACCACGCATATCGGCCTCACGAAACCAATCCAGTCCAATCCAAACCATGACCGTCCAAACAAAAGACAACTGCATGCACCGAGGCAATAAATGCTAATGCGTTGGAAAGAAAGGTCCAGGCAATAAACGACGGTATACGAAATACTTGAAAGCAATTTTCTGATGGAAGCTTTAATGTGTAAAGTTGACACGAAAAAAAAAATAAACAGTAGTCGGTGAGAGATTTAGGGTAAAATGGAAGCTTCTCTTACCTCTTTCCACTTTAGCAAAGGAAACGCTGGAGAAGAGGTCTTTTCCTCTCCAGCATTCGCTTTGATAAAGTGGAAAGAGGTGGGACCTTCATTTTACTTTTAACTTGTCGCCGACTTAATTCACAATGCAACAATTTTGGCCGAGGACATCGCTTTAATACATAAATTCCGACCACCGCATTAGTCGCGGAGCCGTTTTTCTACTAATAGAAGGCCACCTCTGCGCCTCCACGGCATTTTCATATTATGTGGGAATTTTGAGCGAATACTGGAGCGGACTTCATACATTATTAATTTCCATCATAGAAGCTTTTGCGTGTTTCACCCTTCATATTGCGCGCCTCGAAAGTAAAAATAACAAAAAAAGAGGACATTAATTATGTAAATTTTTTTGCTTGCTTTGCGTATGTACAACGTGCCATTTTCAGGAGACGCGATCTTTATTTAAGGCTCATGTATGCCATATTTTTAGCTCAAATTGCACAACCGTGTCGTTACCCGTGCTAGTAATATGTGGCGCTGTTGCTGTTGCGATAACATGATGCAATAAAATTTCCCTAGTCCCTTCGCACAGGTGGATACTGCCAGAAAACGAAGGTTTAAGGCTTGCGTATTAAACGAGACTGCATAGAGAAAGCTGCCTTAATTAAAATTGGGCGGGTGGCTTCGTACGGAAGTCGAGCAGCACGGTGCGACACGGGAGCCCAACGTAAGGGCTCCTTGGGATGCCAATTAACAACCGGAATCACCCAACGAGTAACGCGAAAGCGGGCGGCAAGTTTACCAGGTTGCGATATTAACTGTCGTGGTAACTGGTGTCCAACGCCTTGGCGGCCATTTCTTGCGATGCAGGCATACTTTGAAGAGCGGATCTAAGAGGGGCTCAGAGGAGAACGGCACGATGCTAAAATGCTCGCGATACGTTTTAATGCCGTCGATGTTACGATCATTTTATTAGGAATATCATCATAGGCGCTCTTAATTTCGAACCATTTCTTTCTTAAATTCGATAGTGGCAGTGATGATGCGCTAAAACTTCGGTAATGTTCACCGTGCAGACTGTTTTATCATAAATGGTTCGTTACAACTAAAGGCTAATTCACGCACTTGCGTTTGCTTGCAACCCAGTTCTTCTGATCTCTTGTGACGAGAAAACATTTTGTCATGATAGTGGAGCCATCTATGAGGTGGCCCCGGAACTGCACCTGCCTAGAGCGAAGTTTTCGCATTATTCGCAAGATCAAATGTACGTATTACCTATGAGAAATGATCCTCGATCGTATTGTCGATTGTATTTCAAGCAAATAAGAATATAATGCTAGGAGCAGGCACGTAGCCAGCATATTGTTTCGGGGGGGGGGGGGGGGGGGCGCTTATGACAAAATGCTGTATGAGGGGGAGGGGGGAGAGGAGGTCCCAGCGAAATTAAAGATTCCGGGGGGGGGGGGCATGGACCCCCCCCCCCCCCCCCCGGCTACGTGCCTGGCTAGGAGCAGAAGTAGAAGAAATACGTAAATCCCAAGTGTTCCACGGCTGCCCAATAGATGGCGCAAGTCAGCTCCCTTTTCGTAAGAGATCGCAAGGCTCTCGGTCGTAAGCAGTCGCGAATGTGTGACTCAGCCTCAAGGGCCACTTTAACGAAAAAAACTAACACAGCAGTGCGAAAAAATATGTTTTTGTAGGCTCCCGACTCCCGACTATATACTGCACCGCAGGAAAAATGATCAGTGGGTTTCAATTGACTTCCTATTGTGTTTCTATAGAGTCAATTGAAATTCAATATAAACTTAATGTCTAATGAGTTTGATCATTAGAAACTCAATTTGATTCTATTGAATTTACTCATTAGGAATGCAATTGAGACTGATCATAAGAAACTCAATATCGATTCTATTGACCTTACTCACTATGAATGCAATTGAGTTTGATCATTAGAAACTCAATATCAATTTTAATGAATTCACTCATTACGGATGCAACAGAGTTTGATCATAAGAAAGTCGATATCGATTCTAGTGAACTTACTCATTAGGAATGCAATTGAGTTTGGTCATTAAGAACTCTATCGATTCATTTGAATTCACTCATTAGGAATGCAATTGAGCTTGGTAATAAGAAACTCAATAACGATTCTATTGAATTTGCTCATTAGGAATGCAATTGAGTTTGGTCATTAAGATCTCAATATATATTCTTTTGAAATTGCTCATAAGAATGAAATTGGGTTCGCTCATTAGAAATGCAATATGTATACTTTTGAATTTACTCATTAGGAATGCAATTTAGTTTGGTCATAAGAAACTCAATATCGATCCTATTGAATTTACTCATTAGAAATTAAATTGAATTTGATCAGAATAAATTCAATATCGATTCTATTGAATTTACTCATTACGATTGCAATTGAGTTTGGTCGTTTGTGGAGTGCTGCACCGAACGATTATTGCTTATACCAATGTTTGTTTTGTTATTCTATTAAGGGATAGAGTCCAATGACGTCGAAACACTGTTTATTATTTATGAGACTTCCAAGGAGGAAATAGCAAACTGGGAACCTTAGTAAATGCTGAGGTGGTCACCGGCCAAATGAATACCTTTCTTTTGTTGGGTATATAAGGGGGTGGTGTAGTCAAGGGGAGTACGATTAGTGGGTTGTGAGTGCTTTGTTATGATATTTGTGTTCGTTTCCTCCATGTGCTTTGTTTCCTTCATGTTGCATGCTTTAAGGAATTAAACAAAAAATCTCAACCAGTGGCACATTTTTTTAAAAAACGCAGTTGTAATAGATTCTATTGAACCACGTAGCAAAAATTCAATTGAAACTCAATTGCAATATTTTTATTGAAACTCAATAGCAAAAGTTCTATTGAAACGCTATTGCCAAAATTTAATTGAAATGCAATTGCTAAAATTCAATTAAGACTCAGTGGCCAATACCCTGGTACGGTTCAATAGGGACTCATTAGAAAAAGTCAATTGAGTTTCAATTGAGACTGAATGCGGACTATTGAGTGAGTCCTATACACTTTCATTTGAAACTCAATTCATTTTTGTAAGAATTAAACAATCAGTTTTAATATCTGTATTTTTTTATTTATCTTTAATTTAGCCAGTTAGAAGGCGGCAATGCCCCAAAAAGTTATGGCGCCTTTCTTCCACTGAGGCGAACTGAGCAGCGGAGCGCGATGCCGCCCGCCTTTCTCCTTAGTAATAACCTTTCTGCTAAGTGGTGTTCTCAGATTACGTCCCGGGAGTGCATGCATGCAGGAGATTCTGAGCGTGGAGCGAAGATTGAATTATTCACCATTCTTCCACGCAGGAGGAGCTTTGCCTTCGGCATGCGCTTGATACCATCCGTGGTGCTTTAGTTGGACCTGGTGTCAAGGGGATGAAGTGTCGCCGTAGGTAGAAAGATCGCGCTGGAGACGAAGCCTCTACCGGACACATTTTCCTACAACAGACGATAGGTGTCTAAACAACAACTCGTAACATTGTTTGAGCGCGGCTGAAGGAAGACGAGGAAAGACACGGTGAAAGGCTGACCACAAGACGACACCAGTGAAGAAGAGACATGTAGGAGAGCTTTCGCAGCCATGAAACACAACCAGTGACTAGAGAAACGCACAAAAGAAGAAAGACGGAAAATCGGATATACTTGTGCCGCAGAGCCGGCCGAAGCCATGGGCAGAAGAACTTGGGAGTAGGATCAGAATATCTGATGGTGAATTCCGCTCGTAGATTTGGAGCTCTCCAAAAGCGCCCCCTTTGGAGCGAGCATCTTCCGCTGGCAGATCAGGTTGGTCATCTTCCACTCGTAGATTGGTGGCAGCGCCCGCACCGTAGAGCGCCTCCAACCCCGCCAAACTTGATCCGCGGGATTTCAGGGATCTTGCGGAAGTTCACAGAATCGCGCTACGTCCTTTCCTTTAATTCGGCGGTGAGCGTGCAAAACTCGGTCACAGTTCAAGGTTCGCGGCGTTGACATTTGCGTCGCCACCATCGTCGGCGCTGTCTACACAGTCGCCACCGACAGCTGCGCTTCGGTGGTGGGGCGCTCTCATTAAAGCAAAAACGAAAATATAACACTTTTGTTCATATAACACTGACTTTTATAAAACATGTTCATTGCACCATTTAACCAAAATGCAATTTATATCTTCATTTCAATGTATTTCTGGTTTGTTCTGAAAACAAAACCACCAAACGCCCGGGCGGTGGTTGCATCATGCATGAGCTGTCAAGTCTCCCGACCCGCCGGAGCCCCGGGGCATCGGCGCCGCTGCTTCGCTCTCCCGACATTGCAACATTTTAACCATTGTAACCGTTGCATTGCTGCGCGTGGTTGTGTTCACGCGAAGATCGTGAGAGCGTACTCTTAGAAAAAAGGGTCGCGATAGTCCTCCCTAAAGGTTACAAGACCGTCTTATAACCTATGTTCCTTTAGAGTGGAAGAAACTTCCGGCCTGAAAGCGAAGTGGAAAAGTTCTTCCGTCGCCCGCATCTTATTATGGCGGCCCCTAATCGAGCAAATCGAGCTCAATAAGGCTTAATGAAAACGCTAAGTCTGTTGTACCGGGCGAGAGCAGCAGCAAATAAAAGCGTAACATGACCTTTCCGCGAATTTTATTTATTTCCGATGCCAGCTTCTTCCCGCAGGTAAAGAAACTTGTGTTTCGAAAGCAGTTGCTCAGTCTTCTCGTCGTCAGCACTGCGATGTTAAACGCAGACAACGATACACAGCTATTTCTCGCACTTTACGTCCTACCTTTGCTGTTCTTCGAGCCAGAATTCCTTCGTCATCCGCACATTACGGAGGAATGGCAAACCAATCCGTGAAACCAAAAGTCGCTCTCAAAAGAACAAACTCGAAGCACCGGTAATACGGTAACCAGAAATCATCACGACGCGTGACAGAAGGTTTCATCGCTTGCCACGAGATGCCAGGGTCAAGCAGGGTAATTGCAAGTAGCTAGGATAGGTGGCGCAAGGTACGGCCCAATTCATGCTCTACACAAATGTTCTTATTCGCTTACGCCACGATTGCGCTCCGGGTCCTTCGGGCACCTTTATTATACAGACATGTGGGTACATTACGCATACTAGAAGCATCAGCTGTACATATACATTGAGTGCATACACATAAACGGCACATAGAAACATCAATAGAACAGCACACAATTACGCCTGTCAGACGGGCATTTTAAAGGTTTTTAGAACAAGCTCCTTTATAAAATCGGCGAACCAGCGCGCTCCCTAGGGCACGTGCGCACTCAGCATCCCAACCCTGCCTGGTTGATTTTATAACTTAAATAGTATTCCCAGCATATTGATTTTTTCTTCAGTAATACGATACCTCTCAGAGTATCTTGAACGACCCAGGGGATGAATCTCTTAGTAAAAAGTAAACGCCTATGCCGTAATCCTTTGAAAGCCAATAAAATAAGCCTCTCGACTGCGGTTCCAAGCCAAGTGTTTGCTTCCCCTCACGACACGTCGTAGCCAGCCTTTCTATTAGCGTATTTGTTTTTCTATTTGTGCTCTTCGCGCACGGCTGCAATTGTCTTCGATTAATATCCGTAGAGCGGATATTCGCTCAGCTGGAAGCGATGCTTCACGGGCAGAGAAATCGCTTTTCGATCAACTTGAATACAGTCAAAGCCTCGACTGGTGGCAGTTGTTAAGTGTACGAAGCTACGCCTAGGTGAGCTCAGAAACTTCTAGCGCTCATCCCAGCGCGCCACTTGGACGGCAGTTTATCCTGGATCCGCAGTATATTTAAACAGCAAAAATCGAAAGGCGTCATGTTGATTGTCATGTTGTCGTGATTTTTTATGGCATCGCTTAGAAACGGCTGCAAAGTAGGCTACTCCAAGCAGCTTGTGTCGAAAGAAGCCAGTATGAAGAATTAGTAATGCATTTGTTTTTTAATAAAGCGGTTTGTTGTTCATTTAAATTCCCAGTGTATTATTAATAAAATGAATTGTCAACTCGTTCATTTTATCAGAGCATCCCACTACGAAAGAGGAACTTGGCGCTGCAGTACAACGGCCGACTCCATCACCCTATATAGGAAATGTCCGGCGACCGGCCGGGCCGTCGAGTTGGATCTGTTCGGATGCGATGTCACACTCCAGCCGCAGGACTGGAGTGTGACAAGTCGTAAACGCTAACATCTGGGATCTTGAGAGGAAGAATAAGTAAAATAAGCAGAGAAATTCCGAAGGAGCCAGACGCAAGGTTAGGCCTGTTCATTTTGCCGCCACTGATTGTTTACCTTCTTATGCCTCGTTCACACTTGGGAACGGGCGGCCGGATCCGCGAGAATTCTGACGCCCGGCGACGAAAGCAGGCAGAATTTCCGGCGGAGAGAAAGACCGCTCTGGGACCAATTTTTGAACGTCAGAAAAAAGTTTTCCCTCGCCGCAAGCCAATCAGAACGCACGGGGGAAGTGGCGCTTGCTGACGTCAGATCCCCGCTGACGAGCTGGTCAGGGTTGCCAGGTTGGGCTATAAATGGCCAAAATGGGCTAGTTTTATTTGCAGTTGGCGGGAAAAAATGGTAGTTGGCTATTTGGCTAGTATTGGGCTATTTCTAAACTGTGCATTGGGCTATTTCTGACCAGTGCACTGAGCAATTTCTGACCTGTGCTGGAACCAAAATGCCTGAAAGCACTTGGGTTTATAGGTTCGAATGCATTTTTAGAGTAATTTACGTGAACATTTGGCGCTTCAGTCCCTTAACCCTGATAAGTTTGCGACAGCAAACAAATTCGTCTTCTTTTTGCGCGCCTTGTGCAATTGTTTACCTCCGAATTTTGTCCGAATGCAAGCATGTACTGTTATTACTGTTATTCCTCCATCTCAACAAGTGACGGCGCGTTTCCTTGCGGCCTTAACAGCACCTGTTCTGCGTATTCTTTAGGTTGTCTGAATTCTGCATAGTTCTCCCGTGACGTCATTCTGGTCCCCAATACAGTGGGAGGTATGTTGTCATGCGCTTGTACGAGCTTTTCAGGAGTTCGCCGAACGTGCAAGGGATAGCATTTCTGGGGCATTTGATGATAAAAATGTATTATGTGTCTTTTCTGCTCAAAATAAACGTTTCAAATGATAAGCTTTTTTGGCTATTTTTCTGGATCGACATTTGGCTATTTTTGGGCTATATCTCGTAGACGTTTGGCGGGTTGGAGTTCAAACACCTGGCAACCCTGGCGACGATGGTGACGAGACGCGCGCGGGCGAGGAGGAGGTTTGGGAGCTCGCGTCAACTCCCTCCCTTGCAGGTTCGGGAAACTGCGAGACGCATGCGCCGCGCACTCCGCACACCGAAAAAAGATGTGAACGGCCCGATCTTTCATTGGCGAGCAAATCCAGTCAGCGGCGAGATTAGGCAACGACCGTGCAAGTGATGACTTGCTACCTTTTTGTGCTTACTAATGTCTTATCAGCAATCTGAAATACACCGATGGCGATCGCTGTGCGGGTCCTGCCGCTTCGAGGCGGCCGAAAGGTAGGAGACGGTGGGGAACGCGGAGGTCTTCCTCGTTATTTATGACATGTTCTCCGTAGTACGGACATTTCCTCCCGGCCTGTGCCGCGTGTTTTTTATGCAGTCAAAGAGTGATATTTGTGACTGGTCGTCGGCATTCTCAGTCGGCTGAGGCGCTGGTCGACTTGTCTAGTTCGAGCAGCGGACATTTTGAATGGCTGACCGTCTTGGCCGGATCGCTCCAAAAATGCGTCCATCTTCCGCTTGGAGCGGGCCCTACGAAGCGGAATTTTGCCTCCTTCGCGGATTTTGGAACGCGCTCCGGATCTGCAAGATGGAATTCACCCCCAGTCAGTGGAAAACCTGCAGCCCTCCTGGCAGTATTCGAAGTGATTGCACACACTCTAGAATCGGGCTACTTGGTCTGGTTCTTCAGCGCCTCACAGCCGGCGCTTAGAGCGAGCAGAAACAACAGGAAACAAAACGGTTTAAAACACCGTGGTAATCGAAGAGCAGTTCAGGAAACAAGGCTCCAACCGGGAAATGCTGGAGTCCCCCAAAACTAGTGTTTTTATTTAGAGAAAAAAAAAGAAAAAAAAGAGAAGAAAACCTGCAGCGTTGAAGTTTTGGCATTAGCATATACAGTCCATCTATCAAAAAAAAAAAATGGCAGCAGCCCATTAGCTTTAAAGAACTATATTGCATGAGATGCAATATTTAAGAAAGGGATCGTTTTTTAAGTTGTTAATTTTATTTTAAACTGAAAGTGTGTTGTTGACATGACGTCATGTCTCGTTCCATCAAGTTTCTCGCCAAATTAACCGAGGAAACTCAATTGGTGCATAGGTCACGTGACGTCAAATTTTCGGCTAAATTTAGCGGGAAACACTAATTTGTCCATAGGTCCAGGGACGTCAGGTCACGTGACACAAATTTTCCCGTTAAATCGAGCTGGGAAACTGAATTCTTGTATAGGTCACGTGACATCGATTTCCCCGCTGAATTGAGCGGGAAATGAACAGACGGACGGACGGACGAATGGACTAAATTTTGGGATTGGGGGTAGCGTTAAAAAACATTTCATGCTTTAAAAAAACAAACAGATGGACACTCGAATGCCCCCCCCCCCCCCCCCCCCCCCCCATGAAGAACTCTCATTAAAAAACAAAAAACATAAACGTTGCGGAACAAAAACAATACAAATAAGAATTATTAACCACTTAATAAGCGCAGGAGGTGGTTTATTATGTTCCGGCATCCTCCGGCGTGCTTATTGGCTCATGCCCGAGGTCCATGTGGAGCGAAAGTTGGTCTGCTTCTATTGCGAGGGTTGCGGTGACGTCAGAAAGACGCCGAGTATGATTGGTTCTGATTGAAGGATAGTGGGTAGAGGCAGCCTGCTTCTACCCACTATCCTTCATTCGGAGCCAATCAGAACTCGGCGTCTTTGTGGCGCCACCGCAACTCCTGCGCAAGAAGCAGACGACTTGCTCTCCGCGTCGGCCGTGGAACCACAATAAGATGAGCGGTTCTCGCCACGCCTCGCGTTTCTTTAGAGAGACACTGACAGGAGCTTTTATGCTCGCCAAGCTTTTTTAGGTGACATATGAGAGCCCAGTTACCCAAAACATAAATTGCGGCTCAATACTCGTTTTTTTTTTCCTCTCGAAAGTCGTTGATCGAGAAATGGCCGGTATGAGTCGCGCTCACTCTCTTCTTCGTGGTCACGTGCCGTTCAGACAGAACCACAAAGCATAATGAAAGTCCTGGGCCATCGAAGTCACACGCTCTATATTAAAATTAAAATAAAAGTATGAAACCTCTTTTTGTGACTTTTATAAAACTGCCAATACGTCGATGAAAAAAAAAAAAAAAGGTTCCGGACTTGCCGGAAGTGCATGCACTGCGCAATTCTAAAACATGACGTCAAATCGCGGGATCATGGGAGTCGCGGGCTGGACAGCTTGACGAAGCGGACTACGCGATGGCGGCGGAAGTCGGGCGTGGGACCTCTACTTTAGAACTGTCCTTCGCGGTACCGGTGAATCATTCGAGCTTCGAAAGAGAAATTTTTTACGGATCAAAATAATTAGGGCTTACTCCGTACGACACGTCCGACCACCATGCTGATACGCAAGAAGACATCGTCGAGTCGACGACCCTTCTTCTGTCTCAAGACATCGCTCGTCTTACGAACGCAAATTAGAGCTTGAAACACGCTGAAACGTGAAGCACGAAGTGCGTACTCGGTGTTGAACACGCATCCGTATGATTTCTTTATTAGGTGCAAATTTGGCCCACGCGCGGTGCTGCCCGGCTTCGAGCCTGGGGAGTGCCTTTGTACCAGGGAATTGGCAGCAAACTTTCTGATCTACAGTCGACTGGCTGCATTGCTGCGACCGAGGAGTTCCCTCACGTATGCTTGAGCCTTGACTATTATAATGTCAAAAATGTGTTCTGCTTCGCACGGCAGGAGAAGAGGAAGAGAAAAAAACGCGGTCGTCTGTAGCCACTTGACTTCCCTCAACTTTCTCCTCTATATTACACCTTGCTCGTGTTTCGGTTTCGAGCAGCTGCCTTTTTTAGCTTTATTAAAAATATACGTGACTTTGTTGCAAAATATTAATTAGGTAGTCCTCTGATGGCCATATTAAATCACCTAAAAAAAATGCTAAATAAAAAAAAATGTTTTTTTTTTTGTGGGGGGGGGGGGGGGAGGGGGAGGGGGGAGTGTGTGTATCCCTTTAAGCTGTCCATGAACTAGCTCTGTAACAAGCCTTAGCCCTCAGGCAGAAAAAACGAATAAACCATCGTCGACCGACAAGACTGAACCAAAATATCTGAGGGAAAAATTAAATTATGTCTGAAAGGTCTTCTATGTTGACACAAGCATGCAGACCCCATCCGGAAAGGATACAAGAGGTGGGGCACTACACGACTTAGATGAGTCCGGAGGGGGACAGCGTTCAGGACGGCAAGGAAAGCAGTATTTAGCAAGAAGGAAGAAGCGAAAGAGTACATCGATCCTGAGCGCAAGACATGCACCGCAGGAGGATTATCGATGGCCACACGTATACACTCTGGGACTGCAAGGGCCTAGAGGACTTCAGACAAGGCACGTGGGACTTGCTATCGAGCGAGATGAGAACGGCGAAACTGGAGTACTTGACCCACCCCAAGAGACTGTCACAGCGCAGCAAGCATATCCTGAGTTCCCCGAAACGCATTATCTAAAATTCCGTGCCTTTTTGATATCTTTTCTTTTTTTACAAGTGTAGTGTTTTTGATGTCCATTTCTGGCATTACACGAAAAAAAAATATCGGTGATTGTTGGGGTTTACGTTAAAGAAAAAAATTTAACTTTTTTAAAGGAACTAGCCAACCTACAAAGCCTGTACACCTTTCCAGAAAACACTCGGCCACAGGGGCAAGAGCACCTTTTTCAAGCACACTCGAGGGGTTTCAACTTAGAGGCTGTTTTCGCACCGGCGTCCCTGCTAACCCTTAGCGAGTGAACTTTTGATTTGGATAGGCGTAGCCTGCGCAGGCAGGACTTCAGTCACTGCCGACAAGTAAATGCTCGTATTTTTCCGTTGTTTTTTGCGTTTCATGGTGCATATACTTTCCCCATGCCACTAAAGGACTTTACATGCCACTGACAAAGCACTGTTCTACATTTGAAATGGAAAACAAACAACTTTAAGTTATTTGTGTTCAATGCATGCGGAACAGAACGAACACGATTAGAACGGTTGTTTGTTTTTCAGAAGGCTGTTGACGTGACCCCATTTATCCCACAGTTTAACCCGGCCCATTTTACCCGAAATGAACTTTCGTCCGGCTTATCAAAAGAGGAAAAGTGAGCTTCAGTAAAATAGGTGGCTTTTATCCGGTGAGCTTCTTTCCTGTTTTCCAAGGCGTCATATTGAACCATGGAAAGTGAAGACTCGTAGAGCAATATACGGGTAAGATATGCTACAAAATAAACTGCACATATTACTAAATATACTAACTATCGAGAATATCGAAATGCGAGATATGACAATCAAAACGCTAAGGCGCTATTTCAGCTTCCAGATGATCTGTTTGTGGTTTAAAAAAATAGATAGTGTAATATTGAGAGCCGCTTTGTCTCTTTCCAATCTACTTCAAGCGTTCTTATATTTCCTTGTGTTTGCGCGGTTGAGATACCCAATGTGTCTCTTTACATTCTTCGTTCATGCTGTAAATTGAACTAACTGTGTGTCGAAGTATTTTGTTTTTTGTTCTGTTGCTAATTCTATTTTTAAGTTTTGTTTTTCGACACTGTAAATTGAACTGCATGCAGATTATCATTTTGAATGTGCTGCACAAATGTCAATGCTGGAGCCTGTGGCTTCGTCAAGCTGTCCTTGTGGTCGCATTTTCGATACGCCTCCAGTATTATGTGTAATTAGTACCTGATGAAAATGAGCCAATCAGATAAAATACAAATCAAAATAAAACATAAAAATGAAATTTTCTAGGCCGCGAGGAACATGCGCGTGATCCCAATATTCGCAAAACGACTCGGTACCAACAAGACAAAAAAACGTGATAAGGGTGTTTCGAAGCAGGCTCCCGGACAGTTAAGTGGGGTCTGTGTTCCGGATATACCACAAAATAAAACTGTATATATAAAGATTTCCTGCTCCTGAAGCTTGAATTTCATTTAGATCAAGGACAGCATCAGTTCTGGTTTTTATAAGTGTGCGCGGCTTTGATAAGACAAAACAATATTTAGAGGGTTTATTGTTGTGTATTCTTTCTTCTGGCATTCGCCGAAAACACGTCACCCTATAGTTATATCTAGATCTCTGGGGTAAACAAAATTATAATAATAACCTCCCCTCCCCTCCCTTCTCTACAACTCCACACAACCTCAGTCCTTCCTGCCTCGTGACAACCATGCCATGGGCATCCGAACTTTTTCATGAAATAAATGTGTGTTCTCTATCAATCCACCTACTTTGTAGATGCATTAATGAAGAACGCACTTAGGGAAGTCGGTGGGCGAGCGGGCCTTAAGTGGCCATGACAGGGTATTTATGCTCGCCGAGGTTTTATTTGATCATGACCTATAAGAGCCCAACTAACCAGTACACAATTTGCGGCTCGAAATTTGTTTTCTTTCCGCTTGAAAACACAACATCGAGAATTGGCCGGTTTCAGTCGCTCTCACTCTATTTTCATGCTCAGGTGGCGTTCATACAAAAGCGTACCAAATATATTCGAAGTCGTAGGTCATCTAAGGCACACATTCAATATTACTTTAGTTAGTTACGTTTTGCGGCTAAATATTGCTGGTCTGGATTTTAGAAACCGCGTTTAAAATTCATGATTTTGATGATTCTGAACCGATCATAAGACACTGTGTGGGAACCAGACGCAACAAACGTCAATATAAGAAAGACATCAAGTGTAACCGATATTCCCATTTATTCCATGTTCAAATAGCAAATTCAAAATGATAAAGAAAAATATTCATTTATTGACGCTATGATTATTCGCATGAAAATAGATCACGTTATTGCGATTCGGTTTCGGATTCAAATACATCCGGGTCTTCTGCCGCTTGGTAATCACAGTATGGTGCCTGGAGCGCGTCTCCGACTGATGTGTTTAGCGTCCTATCCCGGCCATACAACAAAAGTGGTTCCAAAGTGGCAACAAATGACGTCACAGGAGCCGGAGTGTCATGCTATTGCATGTTGCGATCCTGGCGGTTGCTCGTAGAAATTCTGGCGAAAACCACAGGCGAACGCGAGTGTCGCTGTCGTTATGGCGTTCCAGGCGTTTCAACTTCCGGCTGCTTTAGCTTCCGTGGACTGCCGCATTGGAGAGCGACCTGCTGCAGAACAGGCGTCTGCCACATACACCACGGCTGTTGGGACGCCGCCAGGTTCGCGGCCGGCGACAGCATGACACTTCTCTGACGTCATCAGGCGGAAATCGAGGGACCACTTTTTTGGACCCGGTGAACACACCAGTCGGAGAGGCGTTCCAGGCACCGTAATCATCGCAACGGTGGCTCTGGTGGCTCTGTCGGCTGCTCAACTGCTTGTCGTTTCTCGGCTCCTCATCTTTTGTTCAAGGCATGTTCAGGTATTGTGGTCCGTGTTTACAGTCATTCGCTTGTGTTGTGTGCGCGTGTCAGCGGCCACCATGCCAACTGTGTGCGCTGTGAGACACTGCTGCAAAACCTACAGTAGCGCAGACGACAAACGGTTTCATAACCTGCCGCGCGAGCCACATCATAGGGTCCTGCGTTTTCGAGGCTTTGACCGCGATGGTCCGGACGACATCGGCGCACGCGTGGTATACGCGTCGCAAGTGAACTTATTTTCGTCTTCTGCGCATGAGAAAGAAAGTAGCGGTGACGTCAGAACGCCGAGCCCTCATTGGCTGATCGCGACCCCTATCTGAGCGCCGTCTGCTCCTTTGCAACGTCGTCTGCACGCAACATCGTCTGCGTCTGTCTTACCTTTCCTGTGACTTTCGGAAGTGGAGGTCTTTACGAGCGAGCTCGACTTCGCCTTTCAGAGGGGGCAGACAAAATAACTCGAGCGGTACGTTGTTTTTCTCGAACAACTAGCAGACGCGCATCAAGGAGGGAAGTCAAAGGACTCACTAACGTGGTGTCCCGAGGCGCCGAGGTTTGTTTACGAAGAACCGGGAGGTGAACGTCCGCAAGTTCCCCTCCCAAATACTATTTCCCTTCTTCCGTGTGCGGCGAGACTCCTCACTCTTTAGCAGCGTCGGCAGGTTGGCGCAGTCAACGTCGTCTGCTTTACGTCTGCTAGTCAAAGCGATGGCTGCTTTACCTTTCCTGCATCTGTCGGAGATTCACCGCTTTTTCAGCGCTCCCTCGCGCTCCCTCGGAAAACAAGGAGGTCAAAAGAGGAAGAGATTGACCTCTTAATCTAAAATTGAGGTCAGCGATCAAAGTATAATACGGGAAGGGTTCACAATGGTCGCGCGGGCATATTCCATTAAGCACGCCAGCCGGTAGTCGGCAGACGGCATTGGTCAAGGACCGTCGGAACACCGCTGCGCCGAGTCGGAGTGCCTGCTGGGCCTATCTGCCGAGTTCGCTTGGTCGGGGTCAGTGGAATCGTGGCCGTTGGAGCATTTCCCGGGTGTTTGCGGATCTAGCGTTCTTGTTCGTTGTGGTTTATTTCAAGTACTTTTTACTTTTTTTTCTTGCTGCTTGTAGTCGGCAGGCGTGAGAATGGCACGTACAAAAATAAACGTCCGTTGGTCGTCGCGACCAAGTAACTGAGCGACGCTGTCGGCCATGCTGATTTGACCATAAGAAGTGCGTAAGGCAGCTTCGGAGCAGTCCTAGGATTGCGTCGAAACCTCCGCCAAACTTACGATAATTTTGTTTCGTGAATACGAATTTCTTCTGACGTTTTGTCTTACGCATATTTTTGGCGTAAGATCGTTTCGTGAATCTGGCCTCTGCACTTTCGAAAATCGCAGGGAAGGTAAGACAGACGCAGACGACGTTGCGAGCAGACGACGTTGCAAAGGAGCAAACGACGCTCAGATAGGGGGTTGCGATCAGCCAATCAGGGCTCGGCGTTCTGACGTCACCGCTACCCCCTGCGCAAGAAGCAGACGAACTTGCCCTCCGCATATGGTGCTTAGAGCGCGTCTCTGACTGGCGTGTTTAGCGTCCTATGCTGCCCATACATCAAAAGTGGCCCCGAAGTGGCTACGAATGACGTCACAAAAGCCGGAGTGTCACGCTGTCAAATGTCGCGATTATGGCAGTGGGTCGTAGAAATTCTGGCGAAAAGCACGAGCGAACGCGAGTGTTGCTGCCGTCAGGGCGTCCCTACTTCTGCCTGCTGAAGCTTCCGTGAACTGTCCCACCACAGAGTGAACTGCAGCAGAAGAGACGTCTGCAATATCCATTACCGCTGTTGAGCGACACCGCCAGGATAGTGGCCGGCGACAGCCTGACACTTGTATGACGTCACCAAGCGGAAATCGAGGAACCACTTGTTTGAACGCGGTAAACATACCAGTCGGAGACGCGATCCAGGAACCATACGCGTGGGTCACGTCTGTTCCGACCACTTTCTTCCGATGGACTACGAGATGAATATTCAAGTGCTGAAAAGCCCTGGCCTGGATTTTGGAAGAAGCCACTGTTTGATATTGCAGACAGCATTTAGTCCAACTTCAAGGTGTCTCTGTTGACAGTCCTTAACAACACAAAGCATCTCTGGTAGCTTTCTGTTTTAATGCCATGATTCTATACTCTCCTTCATCGTTTTTAATCAAAGCTCAACAGCACAGTGTCCGCGAATTCTCACTGACCCATCTTATTTCATCCCGAGCACGATGGGCATTGCCCATTAGGGATGCGTAACTGCCAACAAACTTTTAGTGCTTACCAAATTTATGCGGGGCGCAAGTTCGTCTGCTTCTTGCACAAGGGTTGCGGTGGTGTCAGGACGCTGAGCTCTCATTGACTGATTGAAAAAAAATAATTAGTGGGTAGACCTGAAGAGATCTAACAATGAGGTCTACCCACTATCCTTTTAACCAAAGCCAATCAGAGCTCGGCGTTGTTCTGACGTCACCAAAACTTTTGTGCAAGAAGCAGACGACCTGTTCTCCGCATAGGAAACACACAAACTGTTTCTTTTCTTATGGCAGAGCTATCTTAGAGGCAGCCGAGCAAAGCTTTCGCGACGTGGCACTCAACAGGCTATTCAGAACTGCTAAATGAATATGCCATTGATAAACTTCAACCAAGAGAGTGTTGCCATAACAAAAGAAATTGGGGTGTATGTATGTTCATACAGCCTAGGACTTAGTCTGCCTCAACCCGCGACTTGTCACCCAGCTGTAGATGAGAAATTTAGCCAGTGCAGTACAACCGCTAGTCTGGTGTCTTTAACATGCACCACGCAGTAGTGATACACGACCGCACGCCGGTACGATGCTCATCCAGATCGAAACGGGCAGGGGTGGGGATTAAACAGAGGATTCCTTGGTTCTGCATAGACTTGTTCCGTGCGCATGACAAGTAATTAAACTGCTAGTAATCGATTACTTTTGGAGTAATTTTGTAATCAGTTGATTACCTTTATTAGGCAGTAATCACAAGAGTAATTTGATTACTTTTTGAAGTAATAAAATTTACTTCTAACCGTTACTATTTTTTCACTCCCCCGACATAGATTTGGGGGGGGGGGGTTGTGGGGATATTTATACAGCGTGTAGTTGGTCTGCCATTAAAGTTCCGACGAGTCACACGCTGTAGATGAGCAATTTAGCCAGTGCGGTACAACCGCTAGCCTGGGGTCTTTAACGTGCACCACGCAGTAGTGATACACGACCGCACGCCGGTACGATGCTCATCCAGATCGAAACGGGCAGGGGTGGGGCTCGAGCCCAGGATCCCTGAGTTCTGCAGCGCGAGCTTTCGCTCCACGCGCGTCGAGCTGGGTGTGCGCTTCAGCCCACTCGGCCACCGATCCCCCCCGACATAGATTTCTTCAACTTTTCTGTGCCGGGGACGACTAACGGCAGGACTTGACTTCCCAGGACAATACAATGGACCTCCTGAAGGACTTCCCTCGCCTTTAGAAAGTGTTCCTCACATTCAAAACTGCCTTGCCATCCAGCGCGTCTGTTTAGAGGGTTTTCAGCGTAGCAGCAGTCATATTCACAAGAGAACGTAGGAAAATGAGTGACGCAAACTTTGAGCGGCAACTCTTGCTTAAGCTTAACAAGATCTAGAACCCCCCGCCCCCCAACTGTTCAATGCCCAAATCATTAAACTTTTTCAAACGAATTATATCCTTGTGTCCGCAATGTGAAGGTGGAACGACCACGAAGAGGGAACCTGTTTTGTCTTCTTCAATACTTGTGAAAATATGAAATGGAGGTTGGAAGCAGTTCATTTGTCATGAGCGCTAAAGATTTAAGTCTTCACACAAGAAAGTAATCGGAAAACTAATGATTACTTCTTAAAGCAATGTCCAATTAACTTTGCTGTCGAGTAATCAAGTAATTGATTCGAATACTTTTTAGCCAAGAGTAATAGTAATTGTAATCGATTACTTTTTTTTAGTAACGTGTACAAGACTGGTTCTGCAGCGCGAGCTTTCGCTCCGGGTGCTCCGAGGTGGTGTGCGCTAGCCCACTCGGCCACCGATCCCCCTGTGCCATAAGAAAACGAACAATTCGTGTGTTCTGTATACGTTTGATGAGCACTGTATGTGGCAGTTCAAAAGCATACCTTATTGACATCAATGCTACAGTGCAAGGACCTTTCCTGAAGCCGAATACTGCACCTCTACATCCGAATGCTGCACACATTTTTTGACATAGGATGTAGAGAAAAATATTTTAATGATGTTTGTGACCCCATACTTTGCTTACCTAGTTTTTGCAAGCACATAAATGCATCTTGAGTCACTTTCAATGTGTTTTTTATGTTCAGGTAACAGCTGTAGGTTTCTTACTATTCAAAATAGTATGTACAGAATTGTCTAAATAACAAACAGCTCGTAGCGCAATGTTGTAACATAAAACGATACGTCTTCATAACAAGCAAACTTGTAAAAATGTGTTCAACTCCTGATTTTCATGTATATGACGTTCAGGTTTGTGAGAAAGTGAAACTGTGTTTTACTATTACAATTACACTTGGTTACTATTCGAGCCAGTAATGAGCAATGGCCCTCAGGTTTTGTATAATAGAATTTATCTGTCTGGGCAACGTTAAACACGCAGCCGCTCGTTAACTATGCCCTCCCATCCGGTAAACCGGTAAAACGGGGTCACGCCGTCACAGTAACAGCCCCAGCAACCATCCTCCGTCCGGCTTAAGGCTCGTTCACACTCTTGCGACTGCTCGCGACCTCTTAAACCTGGGTTCCTTAAAACTTCTTAAACCAGAGAACACACTGGCGCCATCTATTGGGAAGCAGTGTAAACTCGGCGGTCCGGCATATTTTAGAGCGCAGCTCTTAGGGGCCCGTTCCCGGCTTGAGCGGCGTCGCCATCGGCGTCGCCGTCGCCGTCGGCGTCGGCGTCGGCGTCGGCGTAACCGCAACCCTCGTAACCCTCGTGAGGGTTACGAGGGTTACGAGGGTTAATCTCATGAGGGTTACCCTCACGAGGATCACGAGCGCCACGAGGGTTACTTACCCTCGTAACCCTCACGAGGGTTACGAGGGTTAGTTACCCTCAAAAGGGTTACCTTCACGAGAGTTACCCTCACGAGGGTTACTTACCCTCGTAACCCTCACGAGGGTTACGAGGGTTAGTAACCCTCGTGAGGGTAACCTTCACGAGGGTTACCCTCACGAGGGTCACGAGGGTTATGAGAGTTACCCTCACGAGGGTCACGAGAGTTACCCTCACGAGGGTCACGAGAGTTACCCTCACGAGGGTCACGAGAGTTGCCCTCACAAGGGTTACTAGGGTTACCCTCACGAGGGTCACGATAGTTACCCAGGTCACGTGATCGCCCCTGGGGTCACGTGACCTGGGGATACCCCCGAGGTCACGTGACCCCCGTTGACGTCATAGCCACTCATGACGTCATCAGTGACGTCACTGATTACGTCACCGGCATCCGCATCGTCATCGTCATCATCACAGATGACGTCATCAGTGACGTCACTGATGACGTCACCGGCATCCGCATCGTCATCATCATCATCACTGATGGCGTCATCAGTGACGTCACTGATGACGTCATCGGCATCGTCACGTGGCCCCAGGTCACGTGACCCCCCCCCCCGACGTCACGTGACGTCCCAAGGTCACGTGACTCCCACAAGGTCACGTGACCCCCCGCCACCCGAGGTCACTTGACCCACCCCCTCAGTACCCTTCCCTCCTCCTCCTCAAGAGCTGCGCTCTAATTCGCCGTTACAGGGAGTTGTAAACGGCTTTCATTTTTTTTTTATTTCTCGCGCAATATCGTTTCTTTTTTGGCTCGAAAAGCTTTTGTCAATGTTATAAACGAGCCTTTCTATGGGTATTACGCACATTTGACCTCGGAAATCCCGCAAAACCTTCGCTTTTGTGAAATGCAGTTCTAGGGTCACCGCATAGATGGCGCCACAATGTCAGTGTGTTCCCTCATTCTAGAAACATTTAAGAAGTTGCAAGAGATCTCGTCTCTCTCAGTCGTACTCGGTCGCAAGAGTGTGAACGGGCCTTTATTTTCGGAGATGCTCACTCTGAATGCGAAAAGAGAACCAAAAATACCGTGTGCCTACCGGCAAACCGCAAGCGCTGCGGCAAGGACCACACGAAGCGCTCGAAAAGCGAAGGCAACTAGTTTTCTGCTGATCCGAGTTGCTCGCAGTGACGACTCCGGTCGGGGCTTTATATTTTCGGCGCCTGAGCGAGAAGAGAGCTGTCAGACTCTGCTCGTCGTCGTCGTCGTTCCACTTGTCCGAGACCAGAAAGGGCCTCGTAAAAACCATCGTCCGCCCCGAAAATGTTTAACTGCCTAGTTTTATGTGCGTCGGGATGTTGACTCCACGTGCCTGTTTACGTGGTTAAGGCTTCTACTTTATTTGTTTGATGTTCTAACTAATAAAATAAAAAAGAACGTTGTATTCGGGGTTTTATTTTTTGTTCGTAGTTTTCTTGAACTACCTTTTTATACGGTATATGAACTATTTGAGTTACACGTTTGACGAAATACTTCCTACACTTCAACAAACTTTTTCCTCAAGAATCGCAGAAAAGGACCAGGTTGTTTCGCTACTTTTTTCGACGTAACCACAAACATATCATTCATACTTTTTACGCAAGTTCCCGCTTGTGATATCTTATCCCAAAGCCAAACAATCTGCAACTATATCTCAAACTACAGTTTCAGTTGGAAAAGGCTCTTTGCACTTTTGGAAAACACTTTTCACGACGGAACCAACGACAAGCGGATGATTTTTGCCGGAACCGCTGAGAATTCGTCGATCGTTGCCAGCACCTAGGATATTCCGTGGGCAATTTTCTAAGCCTACAAAAGAGAGCCGAGCCGATCACCCTCGTGGCGTTTCAGGGAGTGGCCGCCAGGGCGGCGACACAGTAGCTGAAAATTGTTAATACCAACCTTGTATCGGTGTACCCTGGAACTACAGTGTTCCGAAGCAGAAGCTAGTTTACCACGGCAGCCGCCGGCTGAATTGTGTTTCCCGTGCACTGTTAGCAAGTCCCGTGTATTTGGCGAATATTTGGGGTGAAAAACACGCTATTTACACAAATTACCATAAATTTACACGATGAGTAACGGATAATTCGTTCAGAAATCATGCGAGTTTGTAAAAAACGTGTTTTGGTTCGGTCATACACGCATAACCGTGTAGCCGACCTGGATAACACGCATCGTCCCCGGCGACGACCGCGGCATTGCCGGCTATCGAAGCACCGGAATGCTTGGAGACACACTTAGAAAGGACCGTCGAGACAAATGCCGCGGAAAGAAACATGTCTCGGAGACAGATATGCACCAAAAGCAATTGCGCCATGTCGCAGGACGTTGGCGAAACCCGCGCTTACCGTGCTCGCCGCCATCTTCTGGTCGATGGCAATGCGGCTTCCCTCATGTCGCCCATGTTTGTATTTAGTTTAGGGGTCCTGATAAAAGTTTCTTAGACACCACAAATAAAGTCATGGGTCTAATTATTCGTTCCAAATAGTTAATAGTTAAAATGGATATAAAAAGCGTGTCCTCGATGTGAACACGTGACATTGCAGTTGGTTTCGTTTTTGCTTCAACCTTCAACTGCAAGCGATCTGGCCACGGCGCAAGCGCAACGCCGATGTACGCTGGAAGCAAGCGCCGGTTGGCTTTCGTTGTTTTTGTTTGACCGGAGAAAATCTGGCAAGTACGCATGGCGCCGCTACTGTTTTGGTTTGACGGGACGCGAGAAGCTTCGCATAGAGCTTCGGAGTTTGCGAGCACATAGTGAAGACGTGACCGGAGAAGTGCCCCTGTGATGTTCCTGGAAGATGGAAAGTAGCATTCGGAATCGTCGTGTGTGCTTTGAAAGCGAAGGGAGTCACAGGGTCCACGAGTTCGCAACCACAAGCCAAGGTTCACGACAGCGCGGCGTTGACTTCGGCGATCTCGTTCTGTTTGGTGCAACCCGGCGATGCGAAAAAGAGCTGAAACATTCGGGAACGCGACAGAACAGCACGCGACAAAACAGCACGCGACAAAACAGCACGGTCAAAACAGCACGCGTCAAAACAGCACAGCGTCAAAACAGCACGGCGACAAAACAGCACGCGTCAAAATAGCACGCGACAAAACAGCATGGCGTCAGAACGGTACAGCGACAGAAGGGCACGTGCCAAAACAGCACGGCGTCAAAACAGCACAACGACAAAACAGCACGCATGTAAAAAAACTGTCATAGGCAGAGTGTCGAACCGAAATTTTTATCGGTTCGGTTCCGGTTCGGGTTCACGGCTTTCGGTTCGGTTCCGGTTCAGTTCCGGGAAGCAAAAAATAACAGTTCAAACCGGTTCGAACCGGTTCTAACCGGTTTGAACCGCTAAATTGAGAATATCTTTTTCGTGTTGTTCTGGCAATATACACTATTTACGCCGCGAAAGGATTACCTCTACACCCTTAGAAAAAAGGGTAAGTATAGTCCTCCCTAAAGGGAGGAACGCCCTTGAAACATATGTTCCTTCAGAAAGGGAGAAACTTTCGTCCCTTAAGCAGGGGAGGAAAAGTTCCTCCGTCGACTGCATCTCATTATGGCGGCCACGAATCGAGCAAATCGAGCTCGATAAGGCTTAACGAGAACACTAAGTCTATTGCACGAAGCGAGAGGAGCACCAAATAAAAACGTAACATGAGCTTTCCGCGAACTGTATTTATTTCCGAAGTTTCTTTACCTCTGCAGGTAAAAAAACTTACGTTTCGAAAGCATGCAGTCACTCAGTCTTCTCATCGTCAGCACTGCGATGTTCAACGGAGACAACCGGCACCCAGTTCGCGCACTTTGTCTTACCTTTGCTACTCCTCGAGCCACAATCCCTTCGTCAACCGTTGCGTCAACCGCACATCACGGAGAAGTGAAAATCATTCGCCCGCAAAACCAAAAGCCGCCAAGCCGCTCTCAAAAAAAAGCAAATCCGAAGCAACCTCTTGGCTTTTCTCAGCATGGTAACACGAAATTCTGGCGTAGCCGCGTAGCGTAAAAGGATGTTAAATCGCTTGCCACCAGATGGCAGGGTCAAGCAGAGTAATCGCACGTAGCTAGGCTAGGTGGCGCTAGGTACCGCCCAATTCATGTTTTACAAAAAAATATTTTTAATTCCTTACGCCACAATCGCGTTTCTTTTCCTTCGGAATCTCTAAAGGGCCGCCCACACTAGCGAGAAAACGCGCGTGGCACGCCGATCGCGGCAAGTAACAAAATGTCGCCGAAGCACAGTCAGCGCCACGAGCGCGTGCAGAGACACGCCCTTTATCTTCCCGCTTAACCGATTTATCGGCGCGCCGGGCGCGTTTTCTCGCTAGTGTGGGCGGCCCTTAACACATGTAGACACGTTGCGCACACTACAAGCATCAGGTCAACATATATTGAACGCATACACAGGCATTGCACATACAAACATCAATACAACAGCACACTACCCCGATCACTACTACCGAACCCTGCGTTTCCGTCTTTTATAGTGGTCGTTTTGAACGTACGGAATTTTTCGGTGGCTCCCTAAGCAATAAAAAATATTCCGAACATGTTCATTTTTTTTCCAGCAATGTCATACATCTGAGGCTATTTTTAATGGCTCAGGGGATGAATCTCTTATTAAAAAGAAGACGCTCGATCATGCCATAATTATTTGAAAGCCAATAAATCGAGCCGCTCCAATGTGGTTCCAAGCCATGAGTTTGTTTTCCCGCATGGCCCTTCGTAGCCAGTATTTATATTGTAGAGTTCGTTTTTCTATTTGTGCTGTTCGCGCAAAGCTGCAATTGCCCTCTTGAATTAATCTCTGTAGAGCGGATATTCACTCAGCTGGAAGTGATGCTTCACGGGCAGAGAAATCGCTTCTTGATCAACTTGAATGCAGTCAAAGCCGCGACTTGCGACAACTGTTAAGTGGTTAAGTGTACGGAGCTACGCCGTTGCGAGCTCGAAAACTTCTAGAGCTCATCCCAGCGCGCCACTTACAGGGCAGTTTCTACAGGAACCGTAATATATTTAAACAGTAAAATAAAGGATAGCGTTTTTTTCGTTTTTTTTTCCCAATTTTGCCTGTTTTTTTTTATGCTAAACCTCCATTATAAATATACGTACTTTCCGTCATACTTTCGTAGTGTTGTCTTTTCCCCAGAGCGCAATCGCTCTCGGGGACCCACAGTCACATTGGCCACTGTACGACAGGAGCTTACCGTTCAGACCAGCGTTTCAACATGACTATCCACACGTCGATCGACTGCACCTAACCCCTCAAGTGGTTTTAAACTCTTTAATGTAAAGCGGAATGTCGTCCTGCGAAACCCCGCCCCCTCCGATAACGGCCCGACCAGCGGCATCAATGCCGGACAGTTTACGTCATCTCATCTTGTTGTTACACCACTGATACGCGAACACACGGTCACATCGGCGATAATTCCAGTCTTCTGTTCACAACCCACAACACTGCCATCACGATGTCGCTGACACGAAGAAATACAGAACCACGTTGACGATGTTGCTGGCACGCAGAAGAATCACGTTGAACGCCGGTTGGCACTCGGCACGGGACAGCACAACCGAACTCAGCACGGAAGGCACCCAGGCAGGCGGCAGGAAAACCTGCCTTCCTTGGACGCAGTTCCCGCGATTTCCATAACGTCGAAAACGTCGACACAGTTCCTCGTGGTTTCGCTGCTGTAGCTCCGCGTGTGTCCCGCAAATTGGGGACGGCCGTCTTACCCAGTGTATGTAGCGCTGCTGGCACTGCTCCGGAACTTCGCTGTTTCTAGCGGCTTCGTTAGCTCGTTTGATAAAATTAGTGGTAAAAACGTCAATGCAACCGAAATGTTCTGCACGTTTGGACTAGACGACGAAATTACAGGCAGCCTTCGCTGCCGCTGAAGCTCAATGAACTCAACATTAATTTATTAAACAACGTGCGCGATGTGCTCGAAAAACGAAACCGAAAGAAGATAAGTCGGCAGGGCGAAAGCTTTCTCCGGTCTGCCTGGAGGAGGAAAACGTCTCGGTGAATAGTAAGGACTTTAATGTTCCTTTCATCGGTCTGGGCTTGTTTATGTGTGTTCTGGTAAACAAAAATTAAAAAAAAAAAACATTACAAAAAAAAAAAAAAAACCCACTCTTCTGGGGATTGAACCGTTGACCACTTGATATTCATATTAAAAATAGCGCAAAAGAGACGGGACAAAAAGACGAAGAAGCACACAGGACAAACGCTAACTGGCAACTAAACTTTATTGAAAGCTTCCAACTTTGCTATCGCCATGCACGTGCTTAGTCTCGTTCAACAGAGACAGGGCGTACCGCCAAATCCGCACAATCATACCGCCCACCGCCCGTTCCAAAAAGTCAGCAAAACAGCTATATCACCCCGCCGCACAATCCGAACGAGAAAAGAATAGAAAAAACGCCGCGTTAATATTGTCAAGTTAGATAGTGTTAATGAAATGGTACTCTTTCTGCTGCATATGCACCGATGCGACGCTTATGCAAACGTCTTTGTCAGAATCACGTATTTTCACTGCCTCCAGCAACTCTCGTTCCCTCCTTCCTTTGTTTCGTCCCTCCACCTTCGCACCGTCCAGCTTGGGGGATCAACCACAAGTTCTACAATGCCCCGGTAAGTGGGAACCGTAATTGTTGCCAAGAGAAGCCGCATGCTCTCGAAGTCGATCATTTAAGCAACGTCCCGTCTGCCCTATGTAAACACGGCCACACGTTAGAGGAATCCTGTAAACCACCTCTGTGGCACAAGGTACAAACTTTGTCACGTGTTTCTTGCTACAAACAGGCTTCTTCACTTTGGGCCCGCTCACCATAGCGCACAATTTTGACAATTCCGAACGAGAAAAGAATTTTGCGCTATTTTTAATATGAATGTCCACTACCAACTTGCCCAGCAGACCAAGCTTTTACAAGACCACTTGATCAGTAGCGCGATGTTCTACCCCTGCGCCAACTGAACAAGGAGGAACTCGCCCTCCTCCTTTCATCTGAACTGCCGTTCCTCTCTTTTCTGGGCAACTTGTCCGCAACAAGGAGGAACAGTCGCTGTTGCTACCTTTCTCTTCCCTTTTTTCTTAGAGTGTACTGTTTCTTCGATTGTGCGTGCAATTTAATTTTGTTTTTAGGAGCCAAAATATGAAATGCAGATATTTAATGTCGACGCAAGAGTAGAAAGAAATCTACAGGGTGTCACAAAAGAAAATTTACACGGTCTTTTTTTACCGCAAAAATAAACTAGGCATCGTCAAAGGCTCATTCTCCGCTCAAAGGTAGAGCTAGAGGTCAGAACCAGATGCCAAAGTTTCAGCTCGATCCGATAACTTCATCAAAAGTTATCAAGTGATTTTTTCAAAATTTCAATGGGAAAATAGAGCGCATTTTTGCCCGTTTTGGGTTTGTGGTACCATAGAGCCCCATGTGTTCGAAAACTCTGTCGGCCGCCATTTTCCCATTCAAAGTTTCAGAAAATCACTTATAACTTTTGATTAAGTTATCGAATCGGGCTGAAACTTTGGCACCTGGTTGTGGCCTCTAGCGCTACCTTTGGGGGGAGAATAAGCGTTGGGCGATGCCCAGTTTATTTTTGTGGTAAAAAAGACCGTGTAGATTTTCTTTTGTGACACCCTGTACATTAACATACATAACGTCGTGTTCGTACGACTCCACATCCCTTTGTTTACCAGTAACATATATTTTACCTGAATCAAAATGTTTAAGTACAAGAGTAAAGAGTTTAGCCATGGTTGGTACATACCTGTAAATAGGTCAGCTTCTAATTTAGAACTATACTGTATTTTATTGTGCTTTCTTTGTGTTTAAGTAAAATTCTAAAGTTCAAGCTTATCTATTTACATGGTATAAAATGTTGTCGAAAAGTGTGGTAGGTCGCCTAAAGTACCCATGATTGGTACTACTTTGTGTCGCAGTGTTAAAAATGAAATCGTGGTTGTGTCCTTGAACTAAGGAATGAATTACATCACATAAAATTATGAAATGAGCACCTCGGTGCTCATGCTAATTATGAAATAAGGTTTACGAAATACGCTTCACAATATATATGTATATGATGACGACACAACTGAACTAAAAGCAATTACATTTTCAGAATGTAGCAAAAGTTTTAGGATAATTCCTTTCAGTGTATTTTTTATAGAAGCACCGAACGGCAATCCAAATGCTTGTGTTTCTAACCAAACATTCTTTACACTCAGCACCGTATGCATGCCACTAATCATGCAGCAAGAAGTAATCACAAATGTTCACTCTAATCTATACGCACCTTGGCACTCAGATCAAATCCGGCCCAAAATAGCGCTTGTCCAAGTGAACATTTTCTTATGCAGAATAAGCGGCATAGCCTGGCTGTTGAGGTTTGTTCTTGACAAGATGCCGGTCAATTTAATTTGCAAATGAGCATCACTTTTGCTAACTGATGATTTTAACTCGATAGCGTTAAGGAGCTCATGTCGCAGAAAAGCCGATGTCGGTGGCGTGACTGGAAAATCTTGATTGGTCGATAGGTTCATGACGTCAGAGCTGCATACCCTCGCGCAAGAATTTCGAGCAACCCACTATGCTCATGTGAAATCACGCGTGGAATGAGTGTGATTAAAACATGACATGTAATGCGAAATAAAGGTCGCCGTATGTCTCAAATGATTTCACTTTTGAAAGTAATTATTTTGCCTTAAAGAAAAAAATTAAGAATTTTTGCGGGATTCGATTTATACGACCCTTTAGTTGCGAGTCAGACGCTTTTCGCTAGGAACGGCGCGAGCGTCTGGCACGACAAAAACGTGCTTTTTGGTAAGAGCGTTTTTGCAAGCAAAGTAGTTTCCGGGGTCACGCTTTTTGGTCGGCGTCAAAGATGCAGGGAAGAGGAACCTTTACAACACAGTATGTTTTTAAAGCTCCCCCGCTTCCCCTCTCCCCCCCCCCCCCCCACACACACACACGAACTTCTTTATACAGCGGAGCTGTTAAGGGCTAGTTTCCCCAGTGTCGTGTCGGTCAGAAAACAAATGATGACACTAAACTCTGGACAGCTACCGCCATCTATTAAGGACGACGGCAACCAGATAACCGGCTTGCTGGTTGTCTGGTTGCCGCCGTCGTGCATAGATGGCGGCAACCTCTCCAGCCTTTTCTCTCTGGCTTGCCGGCTTGCGGTCGGCCATTACTTCATTTACACCATAGTACAGCTTCGCTAGTCTTCCTTCTTCACCAGAGTGAAAAGGCTGAAAGTATTCCCGAGGAATTGCCTCCTCCATTGGTGTGTGTTAATTTGACGACTTTATTTGACACTTGTTAACCGCAACCCTCTATTGCTTTTATTTTGCACCCCATGAAGTTTAGATCGGTGATAAAACGACATCGGGTTGGAATGTTCATGACTTTTCCGAGGCGTACTGGTCCTCTGGCCCAAGTATACTCACACAGGGCCGCCACTAATTCATAATCTTCTTTGTCGCGGTGAAATTGCGAAGATTAAATGAGACTATTTGTTTTAGTCTTGCCTTCCCAAGGAATGATGTCGCAATTGTAGGGTCAAAACCACCCGCCTGACGACAGTCGAGCGCGGTTTATGGATTACAGGAGGACTGCGTGAGCACCGTACATCGGCTCGTAACAAACAATGCCTCGGTGGACACTTGGGTAGTGGCTCTTGTCCAACCACTGCGGTGATGAGAATAGCCGAACTCTAACAGTGCCTGGAACTGAGCATCTGTTTTCTTCCTTAAAACGCCAGCGCAGGGGTATGATTAACGTTGGCGGCATAAGATAGGCACCTGGCCACATGGTCGCTTCTGTCTCCGAGTTGAGGGGATGAACGATGCTCATATTTCTCGAATTTTTTTGGCGACTGCTATTGCCTAGAAAAAAATAGCAAAGCCAGGTTCAATCAGTTATTAACGTTAGGGAGTGATCTTGAGTAGTATTTTGTAATGTATAGAAATCTTTTTATAGCTCCTTTGAGCAAAGTACAGAGGAAGTCGAAACTTGGGCAATAACTTAAGAACGACGCTCGTGTGAGAGTTACAGCGACTGCCAACGTTCGGCTGTCTCTCTGAGGTCACTAAAATATCTTTTTTTTTTTTTTGTATTCCTTCCGTACACACGTGTAGTTCTATTTCACGTCATATTAATAAGTCGCATTTAGTAATTTCAGTACTTTTATTCTCACGAACACCTTTCGGATGCAGTTCAGCAACAACGAAAAATATTTGGGTGCCTCAATAACGTAAAATGGGTCTTGCAATATTTCTCCTTGTACTTTCAATAACTAGTGTCAAGAAGTAACCCCTAACGTTGATAGCTTGCGGAAACATCCATTAGCTTTCCCCTAATAGCACATCCAGAAAAAATAAAGGAAAGAGACAGCTGTTCGATATCTCCTCAACTCGGAATTCAAACAAGCGGCCACGTGATCTGATACCACCAATGTTTGTCACAGTCATGCTCTAGGCGGCTAGGGTTTGAAAAGCAAAAGCTTGAGCTGAGCATCAGATATTGTTAGAGTTGGGCTATTATCATATGTAATTGACATGAGCCGTTACCCGAATGTTTGGCGGTGCTGATTGTCATAAACCCGAGCACTCCACTGGGGGTTTTGAAAATCGCTTATGTCATGGTGTCACGTGACTCTCGGTGCCAAATCGTGATATCATGTTACGTCATGCTGTCAACAATGTTAATACATCAAGTGACTTCCTCAAATCAAATCGAGATGACGCGGTGAGTCACGTGACGTCACGAGGTCACGTCACAACATGTATTGACACCATGGCGTCACGTGACAACGTGACACATGGTTAATCATAGTACCATGAAAACCCACAACTTACCATACTTTTCAGTTCTGTATATGACGATTTGATCCATAGATAGATATACAGCCGCCAATTTTTCATTCCCATATGTTCATTTTGTGATACTAACAAAAAAGAAAAAAAAAAAGAAATATTACATTGAACCGTTTTGAACCGGTTACCGTTATATTTTTTCGGTTCGGCTCCGGTTCAGTTCCAATATGGCGGCGAAGATTTCGGTTCGGTTCAGTTCCGGTTCGGCTAAAAATAACGGTTCTGTTCCGGTTTTCGGTTCGGTTCGGTTCCGGCTCGACACCCTGGTCATAGGTAGCATTTTATGAAAATAAAACAGAACGTAAAAAAAAGGGTTGGACATTGCAAGGCATTATTTAACAGCTAGTGGAAAAAAATTTTAAAAAAAAGTACGCTGGCGACGACGGGATCGCACTCAAGTCAGTGTCCCGAGTGCTGCTGCTGTGTGATTGCTAAAAACAAATAAAGGTAGCAGTAGTTACTACTACTTAACTACGCTAATCTCTGGAGAGATTGGGTAGTAGAGGGGATACCTTCGCATCGATGTTGGCTGCGTTGTCTGGTCTTTTTTGAAGTATAAGGGAAAGAGGAAAAGTTGTTCGGAAAAAGGTATCCATCAGTTCAAGTTCTGAACTGCCTGCTTTGTGGCAATCCGGTGAGGTTCCGTAGTACTACTCGTTTCGTAATTACCACCTAAGCGTTAAACGTCCCCCCCCCCCCCCCCCAAAAAAAAAAAAAAAAGCGGGAGATGCTGTGATTACAGATGCATTGATAGAAACGGTAAAATAAGGTGACTTTAATGTGGAGCGTATTCACGGTGTACCATGGGCATCGATTCTGCGGGTTACATTCGCCGTGAATAAAATCTCCTCGAAACACAGGCTGTGAGCCTGCAGGAGAAGTCGTACGTTTTGAGTTAAATTCAAAGATTATTGGCGACGAAGGCCTTGATCGAGTGGAAACCGGTGAAGCAGTAAAATGCCGCAGCCTCAATGCTGTGGCCTTACACTGCAGCATGAGCTGAACACACCGTTGCCGCACACGCTTTCTGTTTTTTCGTTTTAACAACTAACGACAGCACAATGCCGTGCGATTGAATTATTTATTGTAGGCGATATCACCAGCAAACTTGCGCGTCCAAATGAGCAAAACTGCTCGAAAAAATTGCGGTGGCTTAGCTCGGCTATGCCAGGATATACGTAGTGTGAGCTTATGGGCACAAAATGAGAGGCGCTATCAAGCGGCTTCGGTGCAGCGTCAGACTTGGCTACTGCGCAACGGAGGCGCACAGCTGGGCACGCAGCGGCGCCAGTACGTCTGCCGCGGCTATGACGTCACTCCTCTGGAATGCGCAGACCGGCGAGGCGGGCACGGCGGCTCCGGCACGCCAGCTGTGCACCGTGTGACATCATTGCTCCTCGCGCATGCGCAGCACGGAGCACGGCTCATTATGCGAGCCACGCGAAACTGCTCAACCTCGGCCAGTGCAGCTCACGCTACAAACTAGCCAGAATAAGCACCAGCGGGGGCTTCGGTACTGCTGCAGGGAACCCTCATGCGCGCGTCGAGTATACTCCCCTCTCCGAACTTGCTTCCAAAAGAACAGATTCGAAAAATTGGCCGTCGACGAGGTTGGCTTTCGACGAATCGGCCTAGAACCTCAATTCCTTTACAGTGCCTTATTTGAGACGTGCATTTTTTTAACTTCAAACGCTATGTTTAGGGTTCAGCGTTTTCGGGTTAAACCGATCATAACCGGTAAAAGTACGCCGAATTCATTTTTCCAAATTCGGTCTTAGCTGAAAACCTTCAGTATTTTCGAGGGCGTTTGGAGTGGTGTGTGCGTGGGGGGAGGGGGGAGAGGGGGGGGGGGAGGGGGGGGAGGGGGAGAGGGGGAGAGAGGGGGAGAGGGGGAGAATGTGACTCATAACTAGGGTTTTGTGTTGCCCGTCGGTAAAAGTTTCGTCTGTTCGGATTTATCTGATAAACTCTGAATTTCGATGTGCCAATCCCTCCCCCCCCCCCCCCACACACACACATATATTTTACAATTAATGGTTTAATCAGCGCATAGAGTAAATGGTTCTGGCAAAATGCCACCACACATATCTTTCCAATATCAGTGAAAAAAAATTGGGTTGTGTGTGTGTTTATACAGCCTAGAACTTGGTCTGCCTCACAGGGGCGACGAGTCTCCCAGCTGTAGATGAGAAATTTAGCCAGTGCGGTACAGCCGCTAGCCTGGGGTCTTTAACGTGCATCACGCAGTAGTGACACACGACCGCACGCCGGTACGATGCTCATCCAGATCGAAACGGGCAGGGGTGGGGCTCGAACCCAGGATCCCTGGGTTCTGCAGCGCGAGCTTTCGCTCCACGTGCTCCGAGCTGGTGTGCGCTAGACCACTCGGCCACCGATCTTTTTTTTTTTTTTCTTTATTGCCGGACGTCCCATTTCAGAAATACAATAACAAAGACGAAAATCATACATAAACGTCAACACAAGGAGCACAGTCTACGAGGGTTGGTGTCGTATGAATTAAAAAGGTTTCATAGTCAGCAGTGCTTCAATCCGCGGGAGCCACTCAGGCACACACTTCTTTGCTTTTTGTACTTCCACGTACAAAGAAACACTTTCTCGGAAATATTCCTGCGCCTCTCGCGGATCACTTTCGGCATGACGCACAGCCATTCGGGACTTCCAAATACCGTGCAGTCCCAGCAGCATAACCAAGTCAAACGGAAAGCCCTCCTCGTTTTTAATCGAAAGAAAACGTATTCCGTGCGCGTCTAGGGGGAGGTGCTTCTTCAACGTGCGTTGGAGCACGTCCCAGAAGAAGACCCCATCCCAGCACTCAAGGAACACGTGTTCGATCGTCTCCGGTTTTTTGCATAAAAAACAATGAACCCCCCACGGTACGAAAAGCCCCCTCTCGTCCAACCATGACTTGACGGGCAAGGTACCCGAATGCAATTTAAAGAAAAAAGTCTTGATGCCTGCGGGGAATGCCATCTTCTTAACACGGGCTAAAACGTCTTGCCCTGGGCCTGCACGGTATAAGGATCTGTATAAAGGTACAGGAAAAACAAGATCACAAACATCCTTATACAATCGTTTACGAGATACTTCGCTCAAATATTCAGCTGAAAAACGCACCAACAAAAATCTACATGACTCAACTACTTCTTTAAGGTGGCCATGAATGCCACCTGGCAACGCAGCCGTGGAAACCAGCAACTCAGGCAACCTGTCTGCAAGTCTCGTTTGACAAACAGTGCGCAGAAAAGGGTCCCGAACGTCCCTCCAATAAATAAAACGATTTACAATCTGGCGCAAAAACAAATGCGACAAACTAAGCCCCCCATTACGCACGCGCCGGAAAAGATTCGTTCTGCTAGACCGCTCCCAAGTGGAGCCCCAAATGAACACCGCGAACACACGATGTAGTTTCTGCACGTTTGCCCGTGAACAATGCAAAACTTGTAGCACATACCACAGTTTGCTCACAAAAAATAAATTGCAAACGGTGGCACGCGCAAAAATAGACAAATCATTCCCCCTTCTTTTCTCTACTTTTCGCGAAGCTCTGCCGTCTGCCCTCGCCAATACGGCTCACTATCCCGGTAGTTTTCTAGTGGGACTCCTAAATATTTTGTTGGTGTGGTAACCCACTGCATGTTAGAAAAAAAACTCGGAGTAGAAGTCCACTCGCCGTGCCAAAACCCCAGGCACTTTTCCCAGTTAACCGAGCTACCGCTAACCTCACAAAAACGTTTGAGCGTGTTGACGACTTCGACGATACTCTCCCGGGTAGTACAAAACACAGCAATGTCGTCCGCATACGCTAAAACTCTAACTTCGGCTGCGTGAACCTTAAAGGGATACTTCAACGAAATTTGAAATATTCCCGTCGTGTTCAAAAATAGGTTGAATATGGTCCACAATATCCGTAAATGACAATCGCACGTTTGTATTTTGAGCCTGGTGGCTGTATTTTTCGTTATAAACGGCCCACTCTGGCAAGCGCTCGGAGAAGGCCCAGCGGAGACCACGTGACATCCGACGCAATCGTGACGTAGGTCGTCTCAGGACGAGCAAAGCTACGGCGAGGCTGACGTCAGGAGGATGGCCTAGTCGTTCCAGCCACCGAAGTGGCTGCTTTTGTACGAATTTTGAGTGACGGGTTAATCTTCTGTAATCTTGTAGGGGGACAATAGCGACTTCTGGGACACACAAAAGGCATTCTCGGGAAGAGGGGAGTTCCTCCTACCCCTCTTCTCTCGTCGTGGCCGGAGGCGAGACAACCTCCGTCACTAGCTGTCAAGGTTCCTAGACGAGCATTACAAACGAGGTGTTAGCGACATCCACCAGGTGCTCTTTGCTAATCGTTTAATTCGTTTTCAAATTGCTTTTCGTGACTTTTTTAACAAGATATTGGTATGTTCGATGTGATGCTGCTTTTTTGAACACATATAGACCAAAAAATGAGCGCCGAAATTTCGTTGTAGTATCCCTTTAAAACCATGGATTGAACTATTCCTAATGACACTAGCGCAAAGAGATTCTATATAAATACAAAAAAAAGAAGAGGGGACAAAGGACACCCTTGGCGGACGGATCGATTTACTTTTATACGCTTTCCTACCGACTTGTTTACTATAAGTCTCGTCGAGCAACCGTTGTACGCCATGCGTACACCTTCGCGAACAACAGCTCCGACGTTCACATAATCCAAAATGCTTAAAAGAAGGTCGTGGGGTACGCGATCAAATGCCTTTTCTAGGTCAACCTGGAGCATTGCGACGCATGTACGCATTGCATCGCAACACTCTAAAACACTACGCGCTTTATGAATATTTGTAAATATCGTCCTGCCTTTTATGCCGCATGTTTGATGCGGTCCCACTATCTCTGCTATTACTGATTGCAGCCTGCTTGCCAAAACCTTCATTAAAATTTTATAATCGACATTTGTCAGACTGATTGGCCGATAAGCGGTGACTTGCCGCAACTTTACAGCGTCTTCTGTCTTTGGGATTAACGCCGTATGGGACAATGTAAAGGAAGGCGGTAGAATCTTCAAAACATAAGCTTCGTTAAACACGTGGGCTAATATTGGAGCGAGTTCTCGTTTCAGAGTCTTATAAAAAGCGGCGCATAGGCCGTCTGGGCCTGGGGACTTTCCCGGGTTTAGTGCGTCTATTGCTACAATCACTTCTTCAACGGTAATGGTGGATTCTAACACCTCTTTCACTGCATCATCTATGCGCGGCATGAAACTCAAAAATTCTTTTTTAAAACGCTCTAAATTGACGGGACTGGATGCAAATAATCTGTTGTAATACGCGAAAAACGGAGACTCAATTTCTTCTTTGTCGCTGGTCACTGTTCCATCCCTCTCTATTTCCGTTATATCGTTACGGCGAGCGTAGCTTTTCTCGAGGCTTAGTGCGCGTTTACTTGGCGCTTCGCCCGTTGCCCATCTTTCTGCCCTCGCTCTCACAATCGCCCCGCGATATCGTTCCCCATCTAAGACCTCCAGTTTATCTTTTAAAGACGAAATGTCGTCCTTGAATGACCCAGGCATTCTACACTCTTCCTTAAGAAGCGTCTGCAAATTATTTCGCAAAAACAGCTCATTCTTTCTTTCATCGCGTTTTATTGCACTTGCCCGCTCTAACGCTATCATTTTTATTTCTTGCTTAGCAAGTTCCCATCCACTCGGCCACCGATCCCCCTCCAATATCAGTGAGAACAGCAGGTCACTGTACTATCGGGTCAAGACAAAAATCACCGTTTATGTTTCCGGTTTGGGTAATACTATTTGAGCCTGAGAGGAAGGAGAGGTTGTGTTTTTGTAACCGTGAAAGCTATGAACCATAGAAATTACATAAAGTGGGGAAGAAAACAGTTGAAACTTCTCTAGTTCATCCTTTTCCACTCTGCCTCTTGCGGCCGCGCGGTAGGTTGATGGAATAGCATGGAATGAATACAGGCCTCCCAGCAACTACCTCCAGTAGGATATTGATTTTAAGGTATCAACATTTATCGAAATAACACTTGTGTGCAACTTTTGCTCTATTACAAATTAGTATTGCCAGTAGTAATGGCACCAACACCAAATCCATGTGAAGAAAATATTAATTAATACAATCGCGTTTTTTTTTTCTTTTTCTTTTTTGTCCAGCATGCGTTTACATTTGGATATTATTTGTTTATTTTTAATAAGAAATCCGGCGAAATTGAGCTCCGAATTTCGGAGAATTCGGAATCAAACAAAAAGAAACTCCGATAAGCTACGAATTTTCGGCAAACAATAAGCTCAGAAAAACACCCTCCGAACTTGACGAAAACTAAACTCCGAAAACACGGAACCCTACTCATTACTCTCCTTATGACCACTTCCTTTCGAAGTTTTCAGCTTGTCTGCGAGATCGGTTCAACTTTCAACCGGGGGCGCAGGGAAGAGCACTGCACGGGCCGGAATTTCTAGGCCCGGCCCGACCCTGCCCGGTAGAGACACGACCCGGGCCCGGCCCGAGCCCGACAGAATTTTTAATTTCTATAGGCCCGGCCCGACCCGGCCTGGAAGAGACACGGCCCGGGCCCGGCCCGAGCCCGACAGAATTTTAATTTCTAGGCCCCGCCCGACCCGGCCCGATGGCTGTAGCCCGAAACAACCATTTCCTGTTTGAACCCGTCCCGTTTCGTCCCGTTCCCGAAACGAGCTCCCCACTTGAACCCGTCCTGTCTCGACCCATTCTTTAAACGCCCTTCCCATATGAACCCGTACCGTTTCGACAAGTTCCCTAAACGCCCTTCTCGTTTGAATTTGTGCTGTTTTTTTAAACCTTCCTAATAGTGAACTAGATATTTTTGAGAGCGATGAATCAGACAGGTTGACAAGCATATGACCGGGATTTTATTTTGTTTATAATTTATAACACTGAACCCTCGCTCACACGGAAAAAGCTTGAAGGCTTTCTAGCTTCAAGACGTATTTTAGTTATTATTTTTAACGACGCTGTAGTGAATTAGCACTTCGCTTTTTTTTTTTTGTATTCAATGAACCTAAAAGATTAATGAGCAAACTTCTTGCTATCAGCAACCATTTATGATTTACGGCACAAGATTGTCCAGGCACGGCCCGGACCGGCCCGGGCCGGCGCGGCCCGAGAACTTTTTTGTTCAAGCCCGAGCCCAGCCCGGGCCCGAGAAAATATGTGCTACCCGGCCCGAGCCCGGCCCGCGGGCCGGGCCGGGCTCGGGCTTTTGGGCTGGCCCGGGCCCGTGCAGTGCTCTAGCGCAGGGGTCTTCAGGAAGAAATCTGGTTTTTCACCTGATAGGGATTTGTACTGAATTGTTTGTTATAAGAAGAGAGTTTAATCGTGAAATCAAACAACGAAAATCAAGAGCGTCCGTAAATGCCCCGCATTTTTTTAACATCCCTAGCTTCCGTCTACTAGGGGAGGGCATAAATACGAGTGTTTTATTGTCATTCCCGCCGTCGGCGCAAATTTATCACCTCCCGCAGTCGTGAAAATGTGGGAAAGCGCACTCAGTACAATGCTTGCTAATTTCTCCATTTTGATATTTTCCTCTCCGACCGAAGTGGTACTGAAGCTCATGCTCGTCCTGCGTACAAATACGAGCACACGACAATAATGTCAGATCACAATAAGGCCCCAATGCGTCTTACAGAACTGGTCGCGTCGGCTGCTAAAGACGGCAACAAATAAGAAGACCAGTACCTGGTACTCAATATACATTTTACACAAACGCTTTTAATTATTGCATTTTTCTTAGTATAGGGTGATTTCAGATAAGATCGACCAAAGGATGGCTAGTCGACATTTTCAAATCAACTGATGTTTTTATATGTTATTGTCTAGTGTCTGGTATGAACGAATCCAAACTTAGTTTTGACTAGAAAAAATACTTGGGGACAGGAAAAATCGTAAGGCATGAGGTGGTGGACAGTTGCATTAACGCGCACTGATGGAGGGGGCCAGTTTGAGAGTGAATAACTAAAGCGATAACATTAGGAGAACTCTAATACGTTTTAGGCGCAAACTATGGGTATAGCTTGCTTGTAATATAAAGTAATCATATTTATTTAAAATTTATTTATTTTCCTAAAAATTGACAAACATGCCTGCTCGAACGACAAATGGCAAACTTTGGAGGTCTGTATCTCATGAAATAATTTAATCATTATGATATAATTTGCAGATATTATTCTACTAATATATAGCTAATATTTAAAAAATAACTAAGGTATCTGTGTGATACAATAGTTAGGATATATTTAGTCAAACATGGAAAAAAAATCAAACAAAGAAAAATTCCGATGCGAATAAAAAAAAAAACACCACCCTCGATTTTTTTTAAAATTTAGGTAACCTGTTATACTCTATTTCGGCATTCATTTCCATTAAAAACATGTTGCATCATTTTATAGAGAAAGAAGATACAACTCCCCAAAGTAGGGTCCTTTTTCAAAGCCTACACTTAGCAGTGTTTTATACAAGAACTGACTCTGAGTTCCAGTTTCATGAAACCAACACACATCTTTTATATATTTTTATTCAGATGAGGCCAATGATAACTAAAGAAATCGTTCACACACTTAAATTAAGGAGAAACTACTGTGTACAAAGAGGTATCATATTACGGACTAGTGATCCGAGAAAAGATCATGCAGCCATCGGCCACTAGGAACTTTGTTTACTTTATTCTCCTGCGACACTATAGGCTATTCCCACTTCCGCTCTACCTTCATCTCTCTCTCTCTCTCTCTCTCATATATATCCCTGATATATATCCAGAACAAAAACATGTTCAAGCATTCCCTTTCTGCGTGGTAGTGTTCTGTGGCTAGCAAAAATCATTTCCTCGCTAAGCTCACGATTATGGCAAAATAGTTGCCGGAAACCGCAGACGACACTCGTCGCTAGTTCTGGCAAAACGGCCGATACAATCTTTTTTTCGCATTTCCCCGCTCGCTGTCAAGGACAAGGGGATTCGCTTCAACCAGCAAAACATGGCCGCCGACGCCTGTTTACTGAGCAGTCATGCCTGTCGCCATCTCACTCGCTGGCGTCACGGGCGATGATATCAGGCACAAAGGGGCACACCAACCGGCAGCATTATCCCAAAATACTCGAGCCTCGCGTAAATACATAGAGTGTAAACGCTGTCGCCATGTTATCGTAGTAAGACCGCCCCCCCCCCCCCTCCCCCAACGGGGGACTGCAGTACGCGACGGCGTACTAACACAACGGCGACGATATCGACATCGCGGGCTCCGAATTTTCCCATAGTTCTACTCCACGGGCATTTCTCGAAACGCTTGATATTGTGTACGCCCGCCTGGAAGGATTTCAGGCGCGTAGTTAAGATAAGGCGGTTCTCCGCGGCAAAAGAAAGCAATTTCACAAAAGCTTAAAAGCGGCGGCGACGCGTGTGCGGTGAACGCTTGTAGTTTTGGTGTAGACAGGGTGTGTGTGTTCTTGTTGTTGACACCAGCCGGCGATAAGGCACTGCAGGCGGTAGCTCAGTACAGCAAGGGCTAATCCGAGTGACCATCAACGTAACCCCACCGCCAACCCCTCGCGAACCGGTCGCCGACATGGCTCAGGCTGTGTCATGAACCACGTGGTAGAAGCTCGGGTGCTTTCATATCAGCGCGTGGAGGGACGACAGTGCGATTCCGGAAAGTCTTTTTCGAAGGCCGCTGACCACAATTTTTTGTCTGGAGACTTTCCCTCTTTCTTCCTTTGACGTGGATCAAGCTTTGCCGGCAGCCTCAGTTGTGACCTCTCTTTTCAAATGTACGTTTGCAATGAGTGAGCTCCTCAGCCTCGGACTTGTCACTTGTGCACCCAGTAGTTCTTTCACTTGGCAATTATATGCCATCCGTTGGGGTTTAATTTCTATTATTTATGTATACATTATGAAGACATCCTGGAGCTCCGAACGAGTGTTTTGTGCAGATTACTTTTGCAAACACAAAAAGACTATACCAAAGCAGCGGAATTTTCGAAGTGTTGGCGAGTTGGACCTAAACTCGTTGAAGCAAATTCTTCCGCCTGACTGTTCCACCAAAGTGAGTGCGACGGACTACCTGTGCTACCATTGCTTCATGCACATCACTAAGGATATCTCGATGCGAAGCTCAGAGCAGTGCCCTGACATATTTGTGCCAGCTGAAGAAGCAATTGAAGATCTAAATCGCAGCATACTACCTACAGATGTGTCGCCGCTCAGACAACCAAGCGTCGTAAGAAGTCGGGACAGGCCTGCCTATGTCAAGAGAAAGCAGACAGAACTGGAGCAGGTTGCTGTCAAGAATATACGCTCAAGGCTACGTATTGCGTACGACAGGGACGCACCATCGGGGTCGTCCGAACCAACATGCTCCACATGCACTGAGTGGGTGGACAACTTTCGGCAGGCCTTTGAAACCGCCACCTCTCTCCGGGAGCGTTGTCATCTGCTTACACTCCTGCCGTCAACACTGACGAAGAATGAGGTTCAAAAGATGATTCCACAGGCCTCAATGTACCTCATCAGTAAATCCCGAAAACTCAAGGAAAAGCATGGCGTGTGGTATGAGCCGGATCCTTACACGAGGTGCAAGGTGAGCCCTGGGAACCTGTCTGCTGCCCTAGAGTACTTCGCGAAAGACGAGCTACAATGTTCGCGCCAAAGTCCCAACCAGAAGGACGTCATCTCTGTCATGCTCAACGGAGAGAAAACGTTCGTGCCAAAGCGCTTCATGACACGCTCAATACGAGAGGCCTTCCGTATATACAAAGACAAGGATCCCGATTCCGGCGTTGGGCTAACGAAATTTTATTCGTTGCGCCCTAGATGGGTCCAATGTATTCCACACCAGGAAGTGTGCGTTTGTGTGCGCTGCGCCAATTATTATCTTTGTATTGCCACTCTAGAGAACGTTACAGGCTCAACATTCAACACTGGTGAAATGAACTGGGCATTTCTGTGCGACCCAGCAACAGAACTGTGCCTTCAAGGAGACTGTGATCACTGCCCAAAAGGCCAGTTTCTTACACTCCAGGAACTTGATATCCCGGAGGATGAAGAGATTGTGCTTGCAACATGGGAGTCCGGCGACCTTGTGAAAAAAACTTTGGAACCTGAGACTTTCCTAAAAGTCATCCAAGTGACGGTTGGAAGTTGGGTACTTCACAACCATATCCGGCAAACGCAAGGTAAAGCGATCTACGATGAAAAACAGTGCATGCAACGCGGGAGCATTGTCTTTCATTTTGACTTTGCTGAAAACTGGACCATCGTGCTTCCTGACGAAGTGCAAGCATATCACTGGAAAAAGAAAAACAAGTTTCGATATTTACATGTGTAGTGACGACAAGAAAATCTACAAACAGCTTTGCCATCATCAGTGAGGACCTGTGTCACGACGCCGCTCACGCATTGCTTGGCTCTAGAAAAAGTGAAGGAGTGGGTTGAAGACAACGTTGCGGTATACTCGTACGTGACGTACGTAAGTGACGGCGCCGCCAGTCATTTCAAGAATCGCTACCAGCTTCGCCAATTTGCAAAGGACGATTGCCCACAAGCCCAGTGGTTATTTTCTGCATCTGGACATGGGAAAAATGCATGTGACGGAGTTGGCGGACTCGTGAAGCACCAGGCCACGCTGAACAACCTGAGAGAACGTTCAGTAAGCGCAATTCAGACGGCCAGGACAATGGTGAGCGTTCTATCAAAGAAACTGAAAGGCGTGCATCTTGTATATCTGGACGAAAATGAGGTTGTTCGGTATCGTGAACAAAAAAAAGAAGAGTGGCTGACGGTGCGCGCCTTCCCTGGCATTCAGTCTTGGCACGCGTGGCGGCTCAGCAAGTCATCAACAGAAGGGACCTGTGACGTATATGTAGCACGGACAGTCGGATCTGCTTGGAAGCAACTTTATTAAATGGGTACAGCGAGGAAAACCTTAGCGTAAAGTGCCGAATTTGATTTCCCGAGGACTGCTCATTTTGAATGCAGGGACATCTTATTTATCACATTTTTCTTCACGGGGTATTTAACCTACTGTTTCTGTTGGTGGTTACTAATAATTTTTATCTGATCACTATAAAAAAATCCCAAAATGTTATCCTCGAGCAGGATAAAATATATCGGCTTGCCACGATTCATTCATCCACCGAGAGCATCGAAGCTGCTCCAGTTATGCACTATGGCATCCGTCACCTGAAATTGTTTGTAATCGTAAATACACAGCCAACCTAAATATCTTACTATTATATCTTTGTTTTTGTGTGTGGAGGTAAAGTTATTTATTTTACTCTAGATGTAAAATATACCGGAAGGTACAACTTCACACTGCATCATCTTTTCTCAAATCATTAGTCTCTAATATGATACCACTTTGTACGCTTATGTAAAATGCTGTATATAGTTTCTCCTCCCTTTTACTGTGTGACCTATCGCTCTTTTTATCAATGACCTCATCTGAATAAATGTATATAAAAGATTTGTGCAAGTTTCATGAAACTGGAACTCAGAGTCACTTCTTGTATAGGACACTGCTAAGTGTAGGCTTTGAAAAAGGACCCTACTTTGGGGAGTTGTTTCTTCTTTCACAGTGCAATGATGCAACATGTTTTTAATAGAAATGAATGCCGAAATAGAGTATAACAGGGTACCCACATTTAAAAAAAATCGAAGGTGGTGTTTTTTTTTTTATTCGCATTGGAATTTTTCTTTGTTTGATTTTTTTCCCATGTTTGCCTAAATATATTGTAACTATTGTGTCACTCAGATACCTTATTTATTTTTTCAATAATAGCCATATATTAGTAAAATAATGTCTGCAAGTTATGTAATAATGATTAAATTATTTCATGAGATACAGATTTCCAAAGTTTGCCATTTGTCGTTCGAGCAGGCATGTTTGGCAATTTTTAGAAAACTAAATAAATTTTTAATAAACATTATTACTTTATATTACAAGCAAGTTGTACCCATGGTTTGTTTGTAAAAAGTTTTAAAATTCTCCTAATTTTATTGTTTTAATTATTCACTTTCAAACTTGCCCCCTCCATCAGTGCGCGTTATTGCAACTGTCCACCTCTCCCTGCCTTACGATTTTTCTTGTCTCCAAATTTTTTTTCTGGTCAAAACTAAGTGTGGATTCGTTTATACCAGACACTAGACAATGTCATATAAAAACATCAGTTGATTTAAAAATGTCGACCAGCCACCCTTTGGTCCATCTTATCTGAAATCACCCTATACTGCTTTTCGTCAATAAACCTATTATAACTGAGAAGTTTATGAGTCTAGAAATATTCACCGCAATAAACCAAAAACTTTTGTTTGGAATAAAAAAAAAAAGTGCGCGGAATTTCAAATAATAAAAACCGAAAACGCCGAACCCTAGCTATATTGTCAATTTCATGTTTTGACGCTGTGCTGTTTTCACGTCGTGCTGTTTTGACGCCGTGCTGTTTTGGCACGTGCTCTTCTGTCGCTGTGCCGTTTTGACGCTGTGCTGTTTTGTCGCGTGCTATTTTGACGAGTGCTGTTTTGTCGCCGTGCTGTTTTGACGCTGTGCTGTTTTGACGCTTGCTGTTTTGACCGTGCTGTTTTGTCGCGTGCTGTTTTGTCGTGTGCTGTTCTTTCATGGTGCCGAAACATTCGTCGTGTGTGGTGCGGTGCTTTGTATTCCGGGTCTGTTTGAACCACGCTTTTAACACGGAGCGCAAATTGTTTGTTGCGTGGTGGAGGTTCAACGGGTACAGTCCCGTCGTCGTCAGCTGATCCGGTCCAGCTGGTCCGGGAGGACGCAGCGAGCGTTTTTAAAAGTAAATCTTCCTTCGTTCCGTTTCAAACTGTGGAAATATCCCGACACATACCGCGAGTAAGAGGCAGCGGGCGTTTTCAACAAAATTACGTTGTTTTAATTGAATAATGGACTCCGGATTGTTGTCTTAAATCTGCCGTTTCTTATGCTTCGTGTTGAACTGCGTTTGCATAGCGACGCACACCGCTCGAGTAGATGATTCGGTCCTGCAACGAGTTTGTTGCGCCAATCATGCGGCGTGAATAAATTAGGGCAAGGTTTCCTACCTGCCCACAGATGCATGTACTGAGACCATTTTTTATGTTGTGAACGTAGTGCTCTTTCTTTATTTTCGAAGACGCGTTGGTGCATTTATTATGGTACAATCACTTGAGACTTGAGAAATTGGAGAGCGAGCAAGCTTTCTCAACTTTGTCTCTTTCTCTCTGGCACTGCCCTGTTTCAGTTTCAGTAGGCATATCCACTAGCAGGTACAAACTGCTCTAAAGCAGGTAAAAAACGGGAAGCTTAGGACGGTGCGGACTGCGTGTTTCGCGCTTTTCCCAAGGTGACAGGGTAAATGCTTTTGTGAGATATGCGGAATATGCAAGCGATTTTGTTATGCCCGTCGTTAGCGTCTCTCCAGCAAAACGAATAAGATGATCTACTACAAAGGCGCAATCACAAGCCAAGCTTTAAGATAGCAGTCGTTTGCTTTGGTGATCCGTGTAGCTGTATTTTACCCTGCTCTCTGCAACACCGTGTCATGACGAAGAGCGGGAATGGTCACGGTTTGTGCTGGCCTCCCGGTTGACAGAAACCCGCGTCGCCCGCATCGGCACCGAGTGCGCTTGGGCTGTTGATGCTCAAGCCTTTCATCCGCGGCTTGTCGCCAGCTCATCCTGCTGCTCAACGGTGAGGAAGCGGCGAGAGCAACCTCGGAAGTGAATGTAAATCCTCGTTCATTCAGTTATCCGGTGTCAAAGTGTGGAAGATGTCCAACGTGTACTGAGGGCGGGAACTACGAGCGTTTTGCCTTGCTTTTATAACCGAAACCAGACCAACGAGATAACTGCCTTGCGTACTCTAAAATGACGGAAGCAATAAGTTTCCACAGGTCGAGTACGTCACCGGGGATGTAGGCGAGACGGTGCACACTGTTTAAACGCTTGCAGTATCCACGAGTGGTACCAGGAAAGCGACGTCAACAGAGAAGGAGCTCGCGATTCAGCATAATGCAGTGCTACGGGCCCGTGTATCTTCAAAGTTCGGGGTGGTGGCAGTATAAAAAAAAGACGCATCAGCGCCCCGCACCAGTGTTCACGAATAACACCGGTCACAAACTCCCAAGCCCCACCGCTCTTCTCGACACCGACACGACATACGACAACAAACTGCATCAAAACGCCCCAAAAGTGAAGGCGTCTGCTCCCGTACTGCAACTGCTGCAACTAGCGGAAGTGAAGTGTTGGGCGGATGTCCGGATGTCCTTCACAAAAATATATAAAAAATGCTTTGCGCAAGGATCATTTTCATTTATTATTGTATACGTAATGACAAAATCCCAATAATTTGTTTTCCTATCTGATTCAAGCTTGTCGGACTGCTCATAACACTGGTCAAGCAAGAAAACAACAAAAATTTGAACTTTTTCATGACCGGTGTAAGATTTATTGTTAACATATCGTTATTTATTGCAACGGACTAACATTATAGATTTTGCCTTCATACTTTTTAAATGCAAACACTTCTAACACACGGCTGTCCATTGCGCCGTGTTTTGTGTATTCTTCTATAAATCTGTAATGGTCAGCGACCAAAGAGCTCACCCGCACATGTCAAGCTTATATGCGCGGCGGGGAGAAATGGATATCGAGTAGGAAGTGTCGGGCGTAGTGTCGGTTGATGTGTTTGTGTACATGTCGGTGCTGTGTAGCTGTGTTCTGTGTTGCCTGCGTTGTATGTAGGGTTGCTGTGTATAGTCGTGGTCGTTCGCAGTGTTAACAGACTCGTCTTTTTTTTTTAAAACAGGCTGCTAGAAATCTCGATACGTGGCACATTTACCGCCCGATTCTAAATAGTTTGTTCAAATTATTTATCCATGTAAGTTCGGCATTCGTTTTTTTTTTTTTTTTTGACTAGCGCCTTGTTGAAGCTACCGACGCCGCCGACCGCCGACAACGCACGTACGTACCTTTGCAAGTAGCTACGTCCACCGCTCGGAGACTTTACTGTGTATAAAAGACATCGAACGAGAACTAACGCGCCCTGTGTGCTTTCAATTGGGCTGAAAGGCGCGCGGCTGGCTGGGCTCGTCTCTCGCCTGTTCTCGGCCGCTGGCCGCCATGTTTCATAAGGAACACGCTCGAAACGGTTTCGCGGAAGGCAGACACGGTGTAGCGTGTTAAGTTTACACAGAATCTCATGTGTAGACGAAAAACACAGATGGCCTCGTGTAAAACGAACACGTTTCGACGTGTCCGCTATGGGACAACGGTTTACACGTCTGGGCGTGTTATTTTTGCTAACAGTGTGGGATCTGAATGTGAACATATACTAAAAAACAGGTTTGTTACTTTCAATCGTTTTAAACACTACATTGCTTTCTACTGCATCAACTCTGTGTTATATTATCAGCTTCCTCCTACGACTACTTTGGCGCAACCTTTCTAGATCTTAGTTGGAACGCTCACATAAATAACATAATGAACAAATTATTGAGCATTTTACGTTTCCTTTGACGGTATCACTACCAAATTCAATAGAATGTACCACTAGTGGCGTATCAAACTTTCGACTTATTCAATCTTAAAAATGAAATTACGATATGGGCCCCTCATCTCTCTCATATAACTAATATATCGGGGTTAATTCAAAACAAGCTAAAGCCAATTTCCAAACTTGATCCTCCACATGCTCGCCTTAAACTTCCTCGTGTTGCTTTTTTTTTTCTCAAGCACTAAGTCTATTACAACATGTCATCATTTCTGTTCACCTATTGCAGACAACCCTCGTACATTTCTCATCATCAGTTTAAAAAGGTTGAACCTCTATCGGTTCAAACTAATACATTTTTATGTTACATCTCTGGGCTCTGAAAAATACTAACTGAGACTCTCCCAGAAATGTTATCGCTATAAAAAGTGAGAAATAGTGAAAAATTTAACGCCATCGGTTCTGTATATTTCTTTTTTTTTTTTTTCATTAGAATTATCTATTATGATGTTTAAACCTTCAGACTGGGAAGAAACCTTAAATATAAATTAGAAAGAGCAGAAGGAAGGTGATAGTCAACCGTCTCAAGCTCAGCTAACAAAATTTATTTCATACACAATTTTCCCATCCCTCTCCCGAAGCCTTCCGCAACCTCTAAAAAATAATAATAATAATAAGCCAAACTTTGTTTTTAGGGTGACCCATTTTCTATGCCAGCGCTATTCGCCTGCGTGCGTGTATTGTTCATTTGTGTGTATTCGGCGTTTGTTGACAAGTAGATAATTTTCGTATTTTTTTAGACATGCTGCTTTTTGTTTAGAACCTTCGAACTCCCCCCCCCCCCCCCCCCCCCCGCCCCTCTTTCCCTGCCGAGCTGCACCCCCCTGAGCGTTGCACCCGGGGCGATAACCCCCCTCCCCCTTTCCTATCATGTTACGTCATTGTACCATACACGTTCGAAGCATTCGTTCGAATGAAGGAAACATGTGTAGAACATGGCAGATCCTCATGGCTGCAGCGAACACAGTGTACTTTGTGTGATGTACGCGCGGTGTGACCGAGGCTTTAAAGCAAGACAAGTGCCCCCAGCATACTTTTGCCTTCCATACCTCTTTCCCGTGTTCGCCTAAGCAGGTGTGCCTTGTTCGCGCAGCAAGCCGCCGTAACGCAACGGAGCGTCTTCACCGCTGTGCCGCGGTGTAGTGCGGAGAAAGTCGCTGCGGGTAAATGGGAGGGAGGTCTTGCAGTCTAAGAAGTGATTCGGGGAGGTGGGGAAGCGTGGCGGCTGAGCTGAGCGAGGCCGGAGAGGGAAGAAGACCACGAGCCACCGAGTCGAGAGGAAAGGCTGTCTTGCCCAACGAACCGTCGCGGATGAACAAGGGGCCAGAGACTCCGAGGCGCCAAATGCCTGCATGGCGACGTCTTATTATTCCACTCCCTTGCCATTTCTTTTCTCCACCTGTGATTTTTTTTTCCGTTGTCGCATGGGTTTTATTAATTTATCGCTGTATATTTCGGATAGTCAGCGATAGGTTAAAAAGGCACTGAAGGGTTTTATATAGAAGTTTTTTTTTTTTATGGCTCATTGCATGTTGGGATTTAGTCAATAAAAATGACCAGTTCTAGATGGCAAGCAGTGTGGCGGAGTTGTCACTCCGGAGTAGGAATGATTCCGGAGTGATTCCGCACTTTTACAACCCCAGAATGGAATGGGAATAAAATTGAGGCATTGCTGGGAAGAATGGAATGGGAAGGGAATTAAATCACTTTTGCCCGGAATGGAGTGGGAACGGAATGGGCTCGGGTCTTATGCGAGCTGCGTCGATTATCCTCTAGGGCCTACGGGCTGAATGCGAAATTCGCTAGCACATAGTAAGTGGCTCTTGAAACAGTAATATTGCACTGGAGGTGACTGACGGCTTGATTGTCTCACTGGCTTATCCTCCTTAGAGGACGAAAATGTCGCGCCCTCAATAAAGCAGCCATTCTGATTAGTTTTACCCAGAGAAGATGTCTTTCATGGCGCCGCGAGACGTGACGAAGTGGCTCTCGTAATTATGCGCGTTAAGAATTTACCTTTTAACCAGGTTATCAAACCGAACCCTAACCAAAAACCGGAGAAAAACCGTTATTTTTAACCGAACCAGACACCAACTGTAACCTAAGTTTAGAGTTTGATATTGAAACCGACACGGAACGGTACAATAACTTCATGTGGCGGTTACCTGTTAATGAGAAACAGTTTGGCGTAATAACAGGTAAGCCGCGCCTTCTTGCGTTAGTGGCGTGTGCGGATAGTTGAGGTCGGTTATCATTTTTATAATCAGCCGCCACAGACTGTCGCCGCGAAGTGGTATAAACGTGGGGCGGCGGGTGGGTTAACATGCGCCCCAGTGATACAAGCGCAAAGCAGGTGAGCCCTTATTTATACTGTGTTCCTTTTCGATAAACATCGTTTCTCTAAACTGCCCCTTTCTCTAAACTGAGCCTCCGCTTTCTCTAAACTGGTCCTCCGCTTTCTCTAAACTGAGCTGCGATAAAACATGCCCGTTCTCTAAAACGTGTTTCGATGTAATGGCGTTCGATCAACCGCAGTAAACTCATGCTGGCGCCGTATACCGATTGCACTTTTTCTCAGCGGTTTTCTTTTCTTGCCTCAGTGCGTGGAGATTTCGGGCAAGTATACACACGGCGCAGCTTCTAACAGCGCACTAGCGGGGCTGTTGCGCAAGTATTCGAAGCAGAGAGCAAGATAGGTTCTTCTTGTGCCACGCACGAACTAGACATTTTTAAGGCCTTATTAAACAAACAGCACGCTAACTATGTAGTTGTGGGGTGTAAATGGTCCGTTTGCGGAGAAAACGGGTGGTTTTAAATGTTGACGTGCGATCGATGTCTGCAGTGACACCAAGCGCCACAAAGCGGTTTGTGCGACCACGCCTCGGCTTAGCAGAGCCGGTGCATTGAGGGACATTATGCCTACTTTTGCAGTCGTCTCCGCGTTTGATAACGTCAGCAGCTTTATTCTGCCTTTTTCCAGTGACAATGTGGCTGTCAATGGCCAGTTTTTTTACATTTAGGATTGAGAGGAATGGAATGGTGGAGTTCGGCCATTCCAGGAGTGGGAATGGGCCTAGTGTTTCCATTAGATATCACAGTGGAGCTGTTAATGGCTAGTTCCCCCAGTGTTGTGCCCGGGGACAAGTAAATCTCGACACAAAACTCTGCCGTCGCTCATAGATGGCGGAAACCTTTCCAGCCTTTCCACTTTGATTTTGACCAGAGTGGAAAGGCTGAATTTCTCTAGGCGTAGTCGTTGAGGTCGTCCCACCGTAGTACAGCTTGGCTGGTCTTCTTTCTTCACCAGAGTGCAAAGGCTGAAAGTTTTTTTTTATTATTTGTTTCTTTATTTATTCGTTACCGACCTTTCGCCCTGGGGGCATTATCGTAGGCGAGGGGGGGGGGGGGGGGGTGAGTGACATATAACCACAACAAATACACAAATGGAAATGCAAGAAATATCAATATATGCTGACATCTGCTACAAGAAATACAATGCGCAATCACAAAAAAAAAAACTGAACACAACATACACGTACTTACTATAAGCTGCTAACATCAGCACATTGCAAAATAATAATAATAATAATAATCAATCAATCAATCAATCTTTATTATACAGTGCCCAGGAACAACCCTGAGGTCTTGGTGCTGGTACACTGGTGGATAAAAAAAAACACATTATACACATCTCCGCAGAAAATAAGATAGATTTTTAAGCATAATACTAGGCATTGCAAGAGTAATTAGTACAACGAAATAAAACCGAGGCATAACAGTAGAAACGGAACACAAGACCGAAGGACAACAAGTGCACCACCAGAAAAGACGACATGGAAATGACGAAATTCAGACATAACAGAGCAATTCAACAATGCTCATCCTGCACGGGCAAGTTTTTAATAGAAAGGACAAACGTCCTGTAGCAAGGGTTGAAAATATCAAGTTTTTCCGAGTAATGATTCAAACGCTGAGCCATTCTTACAATTGGGTTTACCGGACTAAACGTTCTAGAAACATAGAAAGATGACAGAAGACGAGTAGGCACACGTGGCCAGAGTGTCGAACCGATATTTTTATCGGTTCGGTTCGGGTTCGGGTTCACGGCTTTCGGTTCAGTTCCGGTTCAGTTCCGGGGCGCAAAAAATAACGGTTCAAACCGGTTCGAACCGGTTTGAACCGCTAAATTGAGAATATATTTTCCGCGTTGTTCTGTCAATAGGCGCTATTTAGGCCGCGAAACTAACTGCTGCAAACGATCTGATTTTTGCGAGGACCTATTTTTGAGAATTTCGCGAATCGCCTACAATTCGCGAAAAATGGGTCCCGCGAACAATTTCGGTGAAATGTAAACACATTGAAATTTATATTGAGATTCCACCGCGTCGAGAAAATTAAAACCCGCGAATTATTCCAAAACTTCAGCTTTGACCTAAATCGCGAAATATTGAGCCCACGAAAAATAAGTCGTTTACAGTATATAGTTTTCTTTTTTTTTTATCGTTTGTTCAATCCAGTTTGATTTTCAGGTACCAAAATTATAAAATTCTGTTATTTATTCCTACACAACAAGAAAAGAAAATCTACATTAATATACAAAACGTCGCGTTTATACGACTCAACATCCCTTCGTTTACCAGAGTCACATACATTGTACCTGAATCGAAATGTTTTTGACGAAGTGAAGTTGGTTGCCTAAAATACCCGTGATTGGTACAACTTTGTACCGCAGTATTAGATGTTGAATCGTGATTTTGCCCTTGAACTAAGGAATTAATTACAGTGAATAAATTCATTAAATGGGCACCTCGTCGCCATATATACCATAAAATGCGTTTTACGGAATACGTTTCACAATATATATATATATATGATGACGAGATGACTGAGCTTAATGCAATATAATTTTCAAAATGTCACGAAAGTCACGGGACAAGTCCTTCCAGTCTATATTTTATAGAAACACTAAGCGACAATCGCAATGCTTGTTTTTCTAACTAGCATTGTTTGCTCTCAGCACCATGATGCGGGCGACGATTCATGCGAAAAGGAGTGGCTAAAATTGTTCACTCTAATCTATAAGCACCTTCGTACTGAGATCGAATCTCACCTAGAACAGTGCTTACCCATGTGAACATTTTCTTATATTGGATAAACTGGCATAGCCTGGATGTTGAGGTTTGCTCTTGACAAAATGCCGGTCAATTTAATTTGCAAATAAGCATCGCCCTCGCTAATTGATGATTTTTGTTAAATAGAACAAAGTGGGATTTCATGCTCTACTCAATTCGGAAGCTACTTAATCGGACACTTTCTGAGAGTTTAAGTGTGCAATCGTCGTAGTTCCACCATTCGTTCCAGTAAAAAAACGCGATAATAAAAACACATAAAAAACGCGATAATAAACTTCTATATATTTGAGAAGTTATATATGCGTGAGGAACACATAGTTATTTAAATTAGCTTCAAAATAAAAAAAAAATTATTTAAAGCTTTTTCAAATCATTTATAACGTGTCTATAGAGGATAAAAGCGGCAAAAAAGATTTGCATAACATCGTTCAGATAATTTAAAGGTGCATTTACTTATATATCATTGAGGTGATGATCTTCTATTTGTGCTGCCAAATCTTCAGACCGGAATTAAGTATATTTTTATTATCATTGATAAATTTGACTTTATGAAGTTCACATAACCGCTTGAGATGGACACGGAAGGACGATACTCGAAAATACGCCAGCTGTTGAGTCTTCGGCAACGTGCTTTTGTTAGCTGTTTTGCAGTGTAAAATACTGGGTGGCAGGGTATGCCAAAAAACGCTGTGGTCACATGATATATCGGAAGGCCAATACACGAAATGGGCAGAAATAAGGAGATGACACGCAATTTTTTCTAAATAATCCCTTACACAACGCTTTACTGCAAAAAGAGATGCATAGAAATGAAGAAAATGATATTCCTAATTAAACATAGATTCCGCGCAGGGCAAACGAAGATTTTTAGAATCCTAATATAAATCACTTTTGGGCATCAGCTTGCCTCAGCTCGAAACGTCGCGAGATACTGCCTCGGGAGGCTAATGTTATCCTAGGTTGTTTTGTTTTGGAACCTTACTTCACGATTCTGTGCTTTATCAGTCATGTGCTCCAACATTTCATTAGGCTGCCGTATATCATCGCGAGACTGCTATAAATACTACACAACTTTACACCTTGGACGTCTACTGCTGGTGTTGCGAACGTCGCACTTCACCAGAAAGCTGAAGTATTTAACATGGTTTGCACGTGAGGTAATCAAACTAGATACTGGTTGTCATTGCGAGTTGTTCTTGCTGAGAAAATCAAATCCGGTGGGGCAAAATGCACGCTACAAAAAGTTTCGCGCTCAGTGCAAGCTATGTATTTGAGAGGCACACAATTTTCTTGTTGGTGCATCGTCGTTAGGCACGTCGCGAGTATCTGGCACGACGAAAACGTGCTTTCTGGCAAGAGTGTATTTACAAATAAAAGTTGTACCAACTACCCATCTGTCACTATCATTTCCAGGCCACGCTTTCTAGTCTGCGCCGAAAATGCGGGGCAGAGGAATCCTTACGAATAGTATGCTTTAAAACTACCCCCCTCCCCACTCCCTTTTTTTTAGTTGCTGCTCAAGATACTTTTTATTCCTTAGGGATTGCCTGCTCCGTATTGAGTGGTGTTCACTCGACAATTATATTTGTGTCACTTGTTAACAGTAATTCTTCCTTGCTTTTACTTGGCACCACACTGTGAAGTTTAAACAAAATACAGGGCCGTCGAAACTTGGAGAATTTGAGAACGACACTCCTGTGAGACTTAGAGCGGCTGCCAACGTTCGGCTGTCCCCGGCATGAGGCCACTGGGATCTTTCTTCTCAGGTATCCCTCCGGTACACACTAATAGTTCCATGTAACGTCGGACTAACACGTCACATTTAGACCCTTTAACACTTCTATTCTCGGGACAACTTTCTGGGGCAGTTCAGCAATAACGAAAACATGTTTGGGAGCCTCAATGTTGTGCATACATGTAAAATGGGTCGTGCAGCATTTTTTTTTACCTTAAGTTCAATAAATACCGCTAAGATGTAATCCCTGACGTTGATAACTTGCAAAAGCATCCATTAGTTTGCCCCTTCGCGAAATGGCAGACAGTCGAAAGAAAGAAATGAAACAGCTTTCCCCTCCTCAACTCGCAATCAGGACTATCAGCCACGTGATCTGGTGCTAATATATACACCGTCAGTGTTTATCATAGTCATACGCAGGGTTGGCAAAGCAGAGAGCATGGGCTGATCTTCAGATATGGTTTTAGCTGGGCTATAATGCCCGAGCCCCACTAAAGCGACAAACAGAAACAAACGACAGCGGCTAGCCTTAGACCAGAGTATTTCGCGATTTGACAGGCTTTGTAGAATAAAGAAGGCTATGCTCAAACACGAGTATTATGCACACGATGGTACCATTTGCAAGCTTGTAAACGCTCGTGCTAACTTCGCGAGCACCGAACAACTCAAAGCCGTATAAAGGTACCATCGGGAACATGCTGCATGTCTCTGAGGCTTGTCGCTGTCGTTTGTTTCTGTTTCTCGCTCTAGTGGGACTCGGGCCCATCATAATCTTTGAGTTGAACACGAGCCGTTACCCGAATGTTTGGCGATGCTGGTTGTCATGAACCACAGCATTCGACTCGGGATCACGACAATCGGGTACATCATGGTGTCACGTGACTCTCAGTGCGAAGTTGTGATGTCATGTGACGTCACGGTATCAACAACGTTAATAGATCTAGCGACGTCCTCAATTTGAATCGACTTAACGCGGTGAGTAACGTGACGTCACAGGGTCACGTGATGTGACATTAATTGACTACATGTCTTGACATCATGACGTCACGTGACGATGTGACACATGCCTAATCATAGTGCCAATAAGAAAGCGCCGCAAAAAACCAGGATTTATTATACATTGCAATTCTGTATATGACGATTTGATCAATACGTAGAGGAATACACGTGCCAATTTTTTTATTCCCAAATAATAAATTTGTAATACTAACAAAAAAAAAATACTGTGAACCGTTTTGAACCGGTTACCGTTATATTTTTTTCCGGTTCAGTTCCGGTTCAGTTCCAAGATGGCGGCGAAGATTTCGGTTCGCTTCAGTTCCGGTTCGGCTAAAAATAACGGTTCTGTTCCGGTTTTTGGTTCGGTTCGGTTCCGGTTCGACACCCTGCACGTGGCACCCTAAGGCACAGTTCAGATAACAGGCTCGGAGAATTAATGAGTCCATGCAGCGTTTTAAACAAAAATAGTAAGTCCGCGTTCTCTCGACGCCGGTGCAAGCTAAGCAAACCAACACGCTCTAACGCAGACTCGTATGTTAAACAGTAAACATCCTCCTTTATGTAGCGATGTTTAAAGATAGAAACAAACGTTTCTTTGCACACGCTCGATCTCCAAGGAGTGACTTTTAGAAATTCCATTCCAAGCAACTGAGGCATATTCTAACTGCGACCTGGATAGCGAACAGTATACCGTGATAAAAGCCGTCGGGTTTTCAAACTCCCTGGTTAAGCGAGAGGCAACACCCAACATTCGCAAAGACGAGTTAACCAGCCTACCAACGTGATCAGAGAAACGCAACCCAGAATCAACCATGACTCCGAGATCTTTCATTACACTTACTCAAGACAAAGACTCTCCTTGAATATTATATGCAAAAGAGATATTGTGAGTTTTCCGAGAGAGCGTCATGACTTTGGTTTTGGACGGGTTCAAAAAAAGGTCGTTTTCAGAGCACCATCGGTAGAAAGAACATGCATCTTGCTCGAGCTTAGCACAATCCTGTTCAGTAACTATTTCTCAATACATTTTTATATCGTCAGCATATTGCAGGAATGAAGAATTTAAAACAGCAAAAGAGACATCATTTATGAAAATTGTGAACAGAAGGGGTCCTAAAACAGATCCCCGAGGAACGCCAGAGCGAGTCCTGTATAACGAAGAGTTCATGTTGTTGACACGGACATACGCCTCTCTCTCTGACAAGTAGCTTTTTAACCAGTCATGTACTGAGCCACATATTCCATAGGAGGAAATTAAAAACAGCGCGGAAAGACGAGGACCAGACAAAGAAGTGACACGGACGTAGCGCTGACTTACAACTGAGTTTATTGAACGCAAACTCGCAATACTTATTTGCGGTGTCACGAACAAAAGAACATAACAAATTCAGCCCATGTGATGTATCACCAATAAAAATAAAACAATGATAAAAAACATTGAAAAAACATTGAAAAAACATTGAAAAAATAATAATGAAATGCGCCATGACACAGCCGTACAGAGTATGTGCTAAAAATCGAGCAAGTCACGGAACCAGAAAATTAATCTCTTTGCCTGATAGGGCCACAGAAGGACTGCTTACACATGCTGCACCCAACCTCGCTATCTCAACAGCCTCTAGAATTTCCCGAGTAAGCTGGTCCCTATGACGCTTAACAACCTCACACCTTTGGAAGTCGGGAAGGCAACCACAGTCGCGGCAATGAATGCCCAGGTGACCAGACACGGTTGTGGAGACACTGTAAGCGTGCTCTCTCAACCTGTCGTTGAGACAGCGGCCCGTCTGGCCAACGTAGCGCCTGCCACACGTCAGAGGGAGAGAATAAACAACCCCCTCCGAACACGGGACGAAGCGATCTCGATGCCTCGTACTGCAAGCCGTGGCCGCCCTCGAAGAAGGGTTAACAGCTCTGCACAACCTGGACAGCTTGTCCGGGGCAGAGAATAAAACGTCGACGTCACACCTGCCAGCAATGCGTTTTAGGTTGTGGGACAGGCCGTGTACGTAGGGAATAACCACAAACTTTCTTCTTTCCAACAAAATGGTGAGTTGGGCCAGTTGGTTCATAATGGAAAAAGACAAGCGCCGAAAGACCAGGACAAAGTAAGAAGACGACAACACAAGGCGCACTCGCAACTGAAAATTTATTTATTTATGGAAATAAATAAATCTTCAGTTGCGAGTGCGCCTTGTGTTGTCGTCTTCTTACTTTGTCCTGGTCTTTCGGCGCTTGTCTTTTTCCATTTCTTCTTTCCCTTCCCTTTCTGTTGTTGGCCTCTTCTTCACTTCTCATAGGGCTGCTCTTGATATCTTTCAGCAAAGACTCGGCGACCGTTGTTAACACGTGAGAGGGAAACCCAGCATCTGCGAGGCGTTCAGTTTGCCTGTCAAAGCTATGTTTAATTTTATGATAACAAGACCTACGCAGCGCATGTGTATAGCAAATCCTTTCAATTGCCCGCTTGACAGTTTTTGAGTGAGCGGACTCGAATGGCAACAATGGCTTTCCAGCACGGGGTTCATAGCTAGAACAAAGATGACCTGGACATATAGTTAAATTCAAATCCAAAAACCGGATGCATCCTGCCTCAGGCACTTCATGAGTCAGAACAAGTGGCGAAAGGCAATGACTAAAAATGCCTAAAACGTCAGTCATTGACGAAAGAAAGGGTACGACATCGGCATGAAACAAAATCAGAAAATCATCTACATACCGGAAGACCTTTGCAACTTTGGTTCCCCCAAGCCGTTCAAAGATGATGCGGTCAAGGCTCGCTAACAACAAGTCGCTAAGTACGGGGGCAATGCAAGAACCAATACATACCCCTTGCCGTTGCAAATAGATGTTACCCTCCCAAGTCGCAAAGGTCGACCTCAGATACATATCAAGGAGTTCCATGAAGCCTTCAACTGAAATTCCCGCAGCATTTTGAAAGGCAACTACACCAAACACATCGATGCAGTCACGAATGCAGGTAAGGAGTCCATTATGTGGCAAGGTGTAATACAAATCCTTAATATCGAATGAACAGGCCTTAAAGCTAGTGCGCTGGTTGTCTTTAAGAAAAGAAATGACATTATCGGAACTCTTCACGAGAAAAGGATCGTGAATCTCAAACAGCTTCAAACTCTTTTGCAGGAACAAGGCAACTGACTTCTGCCAAGTACCGGCCTCCGAAACAATGACACGCAAAGGGCGATCTACCTTGTGCGTCTTTGCTGGAAACAGCTTAGTTTGGAGATTTTCTTCGCAGCAAAGACGCACAAGGTAGATTGCCCTTTGCGTGTCATTGTTTCGGAGGCCGGTACTTGGCAGAAGTCGGTTGCCTTGTTTCTGCAAAAGAGTTGGAAGCTGTTTGAGATTCACGATCCTTTTCTCGTGAAGAGTTCCGATAATGTCATTTCTTTTCTTAAAGACAACCAGCGCACTAGCTTTATGGCCTGTTCATTCGATATTAAGGATTTGTATTACTCCTTGCCACATAATGGACTCCTTACCTGCATTCGTGACTGCATCGATGTGTTTGGTGTAGTTGCCTTTCAAAATGCTGCGGGAATTTCAGTTGAAGGCTTCATGGAACTCCTTGATATGTATCTGAGGTCGACTTTTGCGACTTGGGAGGGTAACATCTATTTGAAACGGCAAGGGGTATGTATTGGTTCTTGCATTGCCCCCGTACTTAGCGACTTGTTGTTAGCGAGCCTTGACCGCATCATCTTTGAACGGCTTGGGGGAACCAAAGTTGCAAAGGTCTTCCGGTATGTAGATGATTTTCTGATTTTGTTTCATGCCGATGCCGTATCCTTTCTTTCGTCAATGACTGACGTATTAGGTATTTTTAGTCATTGCCTTTCGCCACTTGTTCTGACTCATGAAGTGCCTGAGGCAGGATGCATCCGGTTTTTGGATTTGAATTTAACTATATGTCCAGGTCATCTTTGTTGGAGCTATGAACCCCGGGCTGGAAAGCCATTGTTGCCATTGGAGTCCGCTCACTCAAAAACTGTCAAGCGGGCGATTGCAATGACTTGCTATACACATGCGCTGCGTAGGTCTTGTTATCATAAAATTAAACATAGCTTTGACAGGCAAACTGAACGCCTCGCAGATGCTGGGTTTCCCTCTCACGTGTTAACAACGGTCGCCGAGTCTTTGCTGAAAGATATCAAGAGCAGCCCTATGAGAAGTGAAGAAGAGGCCAACAACAGAAAGGGAAGGGAAAGAAGAAAGTTTGTGCTTATTCCCTACGTACACGGCCTGTCCCACAACCTAAAACGCATTGCTGGCAGGTGTGACGTCGACGTTTTATTCTCTGCCCCGGACAAGCTGTCCAGGTTGTGCAGAGCTGTTAACCTTTCTTCGAGGGCGGCCACGGCTTGCAGTACGAGGCATCGAGATCGCTTCGTCCCGTGTTCGGAGGGGGTTGTTTATTCTCTCCCTCTGACGTGTGGCAGGCGCTACGTTGGCCAGACGGGCCGCTGTCTCAACGACAGGTTGAGAGAGCACGCTTACAGTGTCTCCACAACCGTGTCTGGTCACCTGGGCATTCATTGCCGCGACTGTGGTTGCCTGCCCGACTTCCAACGGTGTGAGGTTGTTAAGCGTCATAGGGACCAGCTTACTCGGGAAATTCTAGAGGCTGTTGAGATAGCAAGGTTGGGTGCAGCATGTGTAAGCAGTCCTTCTGTGGCCCTATCAGGCAAAGAGATGAATTTTCTGGTTCCGTGACTTGCTCGATTTTTAGCACATACTCTGTACGGCTGTGTCATGGCGCATTTCATTATTATTTTTTCAATGTTTTTTCGATGTTTTTTATCATTGTTTTATTTTTATTGGTGATACATCATATGGGCTGAATTTGTTATGTTCTTTTGTTCGTGACACCGCAAATAAATATTGCGAGTTTGCGTTCAATAAACTCAGTTGTAAGTCAGCGCTACGTCCGTGTCGCTTCTTTGTCTGGTCCTCGTCTTTCCGCGCTGTATTTAATTTCCGAAGTACGTACCAACTCGCCCAAGCCTCAACTTTAGCATCATTCCATAGGAGGAAAGTTTGGATAAAAGAATAATGTGATTGACTAAGTCAAAAGCCTTACTTAAGTCAAAGTAGACAACGTCTAACTGACCTCTGTTACATATTACATGAGATGCAGCAGACATAAAGCTAACAAGATTGGTAGTAGTTGATCTGCCGCTTATAAAACCATGCTGATTGGGAATTGATAAGTTTCAAAATTTGAAAGATAGGAATTGATCGACTACCATTTCAAATAGCTTAGAAAATGGAGAGAGAAGAGAAATAGGTCTATAGTTACAAATATCACATTTTTTTTCCCGACTTTAAGACTGGAACAACAGCAGCGACTTTCCACGTTTCAGGAAAGGTTCCCAACCTTAACGAGTTGTTAAATATAGAGCACAGTACCGGCGGGAATATGTCGTGATAAGTTTTGAGAATCGCAGAGGGAATGCCGTCGGGCCCTACTGATAATGTTGCTCTCATTTTCTTAATACAGGATCGCACACACTCCTCATCAACATTAATGCAACTTAACAAGTCACCAAACCCATCTAAGTGAGGCAGCGCAGGTGCAGAACGCTGCGTACTATCCCTGTAGACGGACCTAAAATGATCAGAGAATAACTCAGGCACGGACTTCAAATTGCTCTCGTGATTATCCAGGACAATCTTCGACTCCATATGCCTTTCAGAACGTGAATAATAATAATAATAATCATAATAATATTAATAATAATAATAATAATAATAATTTTATTGCACAGATTTCAATACAATACACGAAAAAGCGGGCCCGTCGAAAGCCAATAGCGGCTTGTGGGACTGCACCCAGCAGCGGCGTAAAGGAAAAAAAAAACTATAGTACACAAAAAACAATATTAGCAATCACAAAACATTTGCGAAGTAGCTAAACACAATGGGATAAAATATAAACAATCGAAGTTGGAGTAAGCTGAGCAACAAAACAAAAGCACGAAAAAAAAAAGTGCATGACACTATACAAATCCAAAAATGGCCGAAAAATAGCGGCGAAAACCCAAGGAACGAAGACTAAGCAATGCAAATACTTTTCAACGCTGTCGACGTATACTAAAAAAAAAAAGAAAGAGGGATGAAGAGTAAACATATAGAAGCTTGTTAAATAATCCAAAGTTGGGTACACACATCTCTAGCATAACGTTCGTAAAGCTTTTTTTAACTGACGCTTGGAAGTTATTTCAAAAACGTATCTCACATGTTGTTAAAGAGCTCACGGACATAAAAGGAACGCAGTCTTTTTCCATACTTAGTATATACACGCTGAACGACAAAAGGTTTGCTTTCTCTGGGGACGCGTTTTTCAACTTGAGGCGTCTCGAAGGTACTCGTCCAATAATGCTTGCTAATTACACATCTACTAAAGAGGGCTGAAAGGCGCGGGAGACCCAAGAAAACAAATAAATCATCACCAGACACAGGTAGCAAAGTGTACGCCACTCCCCTTAGAATGCTTTTTAAAATAGCGTCAATTTTATCATGCGAGAGCACAGAGCAGTTAGCATATGCAGTAATGCCATAACGCAACAACCCGTAGGCTAATGCATTAACTATAATTTTTCTGACCGAAAAAGAAAAAAAAAGTTTTTGTACAATACAACATACACGATACACTTCGCAGTCTTTTTGCAACATAAGCGAGATGCGAGTTCCAAGATAGATCAGCATCAAAAAATGTTCCCAAGTACTTGACTGTGCTGACAAATTTAAGAGGCGTACACCTGCAATGTGCACACTTGGAAGAATGCACTAAGAGAGGAATATCTGGACAATGCCGTTTTAAAGGATCAGTGAAACGCACAAGTTTCGTGATTTGAATGTTAATTGTAATATAATTTGCTTCAAACCAATCCATTACTCGGGAAGCATTGGTTTGCTATAACGAAATAGCATCGTGGAAATTTATATGTCGTGAAACTAACAGCGTATCGTCAGCGTATTGGTAAATATCGCACCCTAAAACAGTCTTAGCCAGGTCATTCACGTACAGATTAAACAAAAAGGGCGACAAAAGCGAGCCCTGAGGCGCTCCGGCCTTCAGAGGTACATTGTCACTGGTGGCGTTACAAAGCGAAACGTGCTGTGTTCGGTTTGTCAAAACATCTTGAAGGATACAGTAAAAAGGCCCCCTAAAACCGTAGTCATACATTTTTTCAGTAGTACCTTATCACTGATGGTGTCGAATGCCTTAGAAACGTCTAAAAAAAGTGCGCAGGCAAATTTTTTGCTTTCAAATGTTGAGTGTAATGAGTCCACGAGTTCCTCTAATAGCGAATCGGTGCTTCGCCCCGCTGTAAAACCGTGCTGTGTCGGCGACAATAGATCATACTTGTCAAGAAACGTAGTCATTGTTCATAACATATATTTTTCCAAAACTAGCGCTAAACAAGGGAGAATAGATATTAGTCTGTAACTTTCAAAGTTATCACGAGCACCGACTTTGGAAATTGGTTTAACTATTTCACTTTTCAAGCCAGCCGGAATTATTGCGTAGCTCAGAATTCTGTAAAATATGTGCAGTAATATTTTTCCCAGCACTTCAAAATTGCGACGTAGTTCTCCGAAACGAATTTTATCTGCCCTGGGTGCCTCATTGGGATTAAAACTAAATAAAAGTGTACGTAAATCCTCCCTAGTCATGTCCGGCAGAAAGGCGGATGCTGAGCAAGAACGCTCGAGATTAGTGGGCGCGATAACTTCATCATGGGAGACACCCATAAATTTGGCAAAAAAAAAAAAAAAGATTGAAACCGTCAACAATTGATAATACATTAAGCCCGAAATATTTTTTTATATTGTCATCAATGGACGGCCTACTAGAGCATCCCTTAACCTCGTTTACAAGGGCCAAGGTCTCTTATTAATATTATTATAATAGTAATACTAACAATAATAATAGGTTCATTTTTCAACAAAAGGTACATACATTAGTCAATTTTCATTCTCGTGTAAATAACGACTTAGAAGATGATCAAAAGATTCATCAGAAGCCGAAACCACAGCTTCGGGGAGTCTATTCCACTGATTTACTGTTCGTGTGAAAAAGGACGATTGAAAAACAGATGTGCGGCATGCTATTTCTCGGATTTTTTTCGTGTGGCCTAATCTTTGGGAAGTAAAAGTAGGGGGTTTTAGGTAGATGTTCCCATCAATGCCGGTATACGTTTACGAACCACCTTATTCAGAAAAGGGTTTCCTTGATAACCTCCGGAGACGTTCGAGCAAGTCCCATATGACAATGATTTTTTTGAATGCCACAAATATGACACAAATATCAAAATAATAAGAGTTAGGAAAAACCGGACATCGCGATATTGGATGGCCTCAAGTTTATTCATTAGGTTTTAGTGTCGGGATTCCATACTGCAGCCGGATATTCTAAGAAGGAACGTATCTTAGAAATGTATAGTATTTCTCTGACGCCACGAGGTGCGTGTTTAAAGTTTCTCTTTATAAAGTTAAGTACACGTCCTGCTTTCATTGTTATAAGTTCAACATGACTACTCCATGTTGGGTTAGATGAAATAACAGCCACATGCTTCACATCCCTTGCCAAGGTAATCTGGTTTGCATCTAGATAGCAATCAGTCTGTCTATTCAGACGCTTTCTACTAAAGCGAAAACAATTACACTTTGCAAAATTCAGTTTTCTTTTCCATTTGTTCCACCATGTGAGTATTTCATCAAGATCAGTTTGTAAAGCGGAGCACCGCCCTTGTTACTTATATCCCGGTATAACACACAATCATTTGCACATAATCTTATTTCGGAGGTATTTCCGTAGCCTCTATCATTGTCGTGACTTCGGATTTCAATGGAGAAAAGAGAGGATGACGACGTAGGAGGAATGCTGATGTCGCTGGTTGACTGTGTGTTTGTGTGCACGGAGAAAATTCGGCGCGAGTGGCGGGTGGTGGAAAAAGAAGAGGTAGAAGGTAGCCAGGAGACGACCGAACAGGACAAGCGATCAGGACCCGGTGGACGAAAAAACCAACCCGCAACGATAGGCGTGGTGAGCACGGCTTCAGTTCGTCGTCCACCAATACAGGCCTGGCCAGCGGGCCTCCGAGGCTGCCCGGTCGCTACTTCGAGCCACACCTTCAAACTATCCCGCCGTCCACTACCCGGCCCCAACGCGCCAGTCTACCTGGCATCGAGACTTCGAAGTGACAACCATGACCAGAATTCCGACCCTCTTCACGGACACTGTGATGTACTTTTTTTTAAATTACCCTTTAAGTGTTAGATTTTCCGATAATTAATTTTTCGATTTGCTCATTCTCTAGTTTTTTAACGCTTTAATATATTTTTGTACTGGCCCAAAAATGTCGTCTTTTTCTCCATACTCTTCGCGTCGCACACCCACGCAAGCGTGAACACGTCCACTACATATCTGGCGTCCGCGACAGGACCTTACTCTTAACTGACACCCTAAAGAGCTTTGCTTGCGAATCGGTGCGACGGCTGAGAATGGATACCGAGAAATTAATGAACGTTGGCAAGAAATTGGGGTTGTGCGGGGCAGCTTCGAAACAATGGATGGATCAAGCGCGAGCGCGCGAGAGTGACCAGCGTACAGCAGAACGCGAGGCTACTAAAGAAGCAGAAGCCCTTGCTCGGGATCGCCTAGACGCGGAACGCGAAGCCGCTAGAGAAGCGGATGACCATACTCGTGCGCGCCTAGAAGCAGAACGCGCGGTACTAGAGCTCCAGTTACGATTACAGGAGCGACGAGAAAGTGCAGTAGCGGGAATTCCGAACGAGTCTGGTGCGGGTACACCTGCTGGCTTTGTGCAGAGGTACCGGAGCCCACACAAGCTCATTCCCGCTTTCAATGAGAAACGCGACGAGCTTGACGCCTACATCTAACGATTCGAGCGGGTGGCAACAAGCCAAGAGTGGCCACAGGATAAATGGGCCTTGTCGCTTAGTCTATGCCTGACAGGCGAAAAATTAAGTGTAGTCGGACGCATGGCTGCTGACGCTGCTACAAACCACACTGTGCTTAAGCAGACTCTTCTCCAACGATTTCGGTATACGGAAAAAGGGTATTGCGCCAAGTTCAGAGAGGCAAGACCAGAGAAGGCAGAGACAGGCAGACAGTTTACTGGTCGTCTGTTGGGATATTTTGACCATTGGCGAGAAGTGGCCAAAACGGAGCGTACTTACGACGCACTCCTTGACCAAATAGTGTCAGAACAGTTTCACAAGAGATGTCACGAAAAGCTGACCATATGTCTAAGGGAAAAATGCTGCCAAGGACTTCACAAGTTGACGGAAGCTGCCGATCATTATCTTAAGGCTCAAGGACTAGTCCATCTTGGCATAACCAATAAGGACAAAGAAGCGAAGGCATTGGGGCAAGCGAAAATTTCTAAGCCTCCAGATGCAACGTGGAGACCCGTCTGTTTTCTTTGCAACAAGCAAGGTCATCGTGCAGCAGTCTGTTGGTCCAAGTCAAGAGGATCCAACCCAAACTCGACTGTTTGCTCGAAATGTCGCAAAAGCGGGCATAAAGAAGAGACCTGCCCTACCAAGCCAGGCGCGGGTGGACAAGCATCGTGTTCCCTTGCGCCTCCGAATGAACCTGGGAAAGTTGGTCTGGACAGTCATTCCCTTAAAAGAAATGTGAAAGCAGAGGAGGATGAAAGAAGAATCGATGTTCAAACAGATGGCATGCCAACGGCCGAAGGACTGCTTGAACGACACCCTGGCATCGTATTGCATGATTCAGGATGCAACTCGGTCATCGTAAAGCGATCCCTGGTTCCTGATGACAAACTGACAGGAACGAATCGATCGATCTACCTTCTTGACCGGACAGCTAGATGCCTACCTGATTCGGAGGTGGACTCCGACTCACCGTATTTAACGGGCAGAGTAAGGGAACCTGCATGGAAAGCCCACTGTATGATGTCGTCTTGGGCAACATCGATGGCGTACGAGATGCTTCTGATTCTAATGTCATGTGGAGTACAAACCAGAAATTTCTTCCCCTGCAAGAAAAGCCTCAAGAAAAAAACAGAATCTTGGGCAACAAACAAGTTCGTACAGGGACGACCTCCTCATCGAGTTCCGAAGCACAGAAAAGCGAGCTTCAGGCTAGTGTCGTAACGATGCGGACCTCGGCGACAACTGCTGGGCTACCAGTTGCAGAAATAAATCCATCCGACGTCAACCCGGCGGAGCTAAGCGCCAAGCAAAAGCAAGATGCTGCACTCCAAAGATGCTTTGAAGCAGTGGGAAGCAAGGTTGCCTCAAGAGCAGCCGACATCGAGTTCTTGCTGATGAACGGGATTCTTTTTCGACGGTACAGACTTCCATCGCAAAAGGAAATGGAACAACTCGTTGTCTCAACTGGCCTCCGAACATTCGTTCTAAAAATGGCACACGAAGAAATACTTTCTAGACATCAAGGAATCATAAGAACAAAAGATCCAGTGCTCGAAGAGTTTTACTGGCCAGGGGTACAAGGGGATGTCACGCGATTTGTGAAGTCATGCGACATCTGCCAAAGAACCGTTCCAAAACAATTGGTAGACCACGTGTTTTTGGGAAACATGCCCGTGACCGAGACGCCTTTTCAACGGGTAGCAATTGACATCGTTGGACCACTATCACCGAACTCAGAGAAGGGCAACCGTTACGTACTAACCATGGTGGACTACGCGACCCGCTATCCTGATGCAGTTGCCCTACCAAGCATTGAGACGGAGATGATTGCGGAAGCTCTTTTTGAGATGTTTTCCCACGTGGGATTTCCTAGAGAAATCAACAGCGGTCGGGGCAAATCATTCAGATCCTGATCATGAAGGAAATTAGTCGTCTCTTCTCGTTTAAGCAGATGCCAACCACGCCATATCATCCAATGGCCAACGGCCTCGTGGAACGGTTTAATGGCACACTGAAGCAGATGATACGACGAATCTGTCAAGAGAGCCCGAAAATATGGGACCGATACATGGCACCACTACTATTCGCGTATCGCGAAGTGCCGCAGGCCAGTGTTGGATTTGCACCATTTGATCTTCTGCATGGCAGGTACGTCCGAGGACCGATGGCCATATTAAAGGCAATCTGGACAGGAGAGCACCTTGACGAAAACACGAAAACCTCGTGCGGCTACATGGTCGAGCTCCGCCAGCGCTTGGAAGACACCGGCCGGATAGCACAGGAGCAGCTCGGAAAGGCGAAGGTAGTACTGAAGAAGTACTACGACAAGAAGACGAGAGTGCGCCAGCTCTCTGTTGGAGACAAGGTTTTACTTCTTCTCCCCTCCGATAACAACAATCTGATCCTGACCTGGAAGGGTACCTTCAGGGTTTTGGAGAGAAGAAATTACATCGACTACGTCATTGATCTGTGAAGAAGAGCCAGTCTATTCTATATTAACACGCTCAAAAAGTACGAAGAGAGACCGGTTTCTAACCAAACACCCTAGCATGCCTCAGTCCCGGATCAGCACGAGGAGGTAGAGGAAGAGGACATGCCTTCTTTGACACTCCACAAGAAGGAAACTCACCAGGATGTGAAAGTCTCAATCGATCTAACATCTTCTCAACAAGCGCAGGTGTCTATCCTCTTGGCTGCACACAAGGAACGCTTCACAGATGTCCCAGGAAAGACCCACCTGGTGGAGTGCAAACTGAAGACCACCACCGACATTCCTATTCGAGTACAGAAATTCCCGATACCGCTCGCTATTCAAGAAGCGGTGCAGGAGGAAGTCCAACAAATGTTACAGCGGGGCATAATTGAACCCTCCGAATCGCCGTACCAATCCCCCATAGTGGTGGTAAAAAAAAGGACGAATCAATGCGGCTGTGCATTGACTTCAGGCAATTGAACAAGGTCCTCGTCCCCGAAAATGAACCCATCCCCAGGGTGGACATGATGTTCGCTAAGTTGGGAAGCAGCCGATACTTCTGAAAGTTCGACTTTTCGAAAGGTTATTGGCTGGTGCCGATGCACGAAGGATCAAAGCAAATGACAGCTTTCCCTACGGCTTCCGGACTTTTCCAGTTTCGATTTATGCCTTTTGGCATCAAGACTGCACCGGCGGTGTTTAGCCGGCTCATGAGGAAGGTTGTCCAAGGTTTGTCAAACGTCTTCCACTATTTTGACGACTTCCACATTGCCACAAAAACTGAGAAGAGCACCTGGAAACACCCAAGTCATTCTTTCAGCGGGGGAGAGATGCTGGTTTGACGATACGGCCAACAAAGAGCGAAGTCGGCTTTGCATCAGTCAAGTTCCTCGGTCACATCATTGGACATAACCTCCTGCGACCGCAAATCGAGACGCTAAAAAAGATTCAAGCTGCCGAGCCACCCGAAACAAAAAAGGGTGTCCGCTCGTTTCTTGGTCTCACAGGCAGACATGTACAAGTTACTCAAAAAAGTAATTAAGTTAAGTTACTGAGTAATGGCCCTAAAAATAATTTAAGTAGAGTAGAAAGTACCCAAATGAAAAGTAATTGAGAAAATTACTAATTACCGTAAAAAAGCAGCGAATTACTTTTGAAGTTACTTTGAAGTTACCTTTATATGTGTTTATGGTAAAAAGAAAGTACATAGGTTTTAATTCGTTAGCGAAATTGTGCTAGCGAAATATGGATCGGATTGTTTTTAAAAAAAAAAATGCTTTAATAGCTGGTTCTGCTTCTGCGTGCCTAATCGTTTTGTACATTCTTTTTTGTTGGGCCAATGATGTACTGCAAATGTGTCATTTCTACTTTAAGGTTTATCACTGCGTGAGCTTGAATTTTAAAGTGTTTGCTTGTTTACAATGTTGCGTAAAGTGCATCTAAAAGGTACCTGAAGTAAAGTGCAAAGTAAATTAGAGGTTATTCACTTCAAGTAAAGCAGTAAGTACACCGGGTGCAATGTACTTGAAGTAAAGTACAAAGTGAATAAGAGGTTATGTACTTCAAGTAAAGCAGTAAGTACACCGCGTGCAATGTACTTAAAGTAACGTACCATAAATACAATATATTTCAATGTAAAGTGCCGGTACTTTTAACAGAATCTTTCATGACGCCCTTTCATTCCGTATACAGTGTTTTTGTAACTGGTAGGCATTGCTTCAGAGGTAAGTGAAGGTGCATCAGTTTTTTACGGAAATTGCAGCAGATATAAAGTCAAGTCGCCACAGAGTTGTTGTTTTACTCTCGCCGACGAGCTATTTGACACAATCAACTTATAAACCACTTATTTGTGTCTGTCTTATAGCCTTACTTACTTCACTTAGAGAAATGACCAGATGACGCCTTGAAAGAGCGCATTTTCACACGACGATACGCCATTGTTTTGCTTTAAAATTCGGGGAACGTACATTGAAGTCGAAACTTTTACTTTCCTCGGAAAGTACAAGTACATGCCCAGAGAATGCACATCAAATGAAGTAAAAGTTTTCTAAACAGTAGTCCTTTAATTACAATGTACTTAGAGTACTTCCCAACACTGCTTGTTTATAATTTTAGAGCGCAGCTCTTAGGCGCCAGTTTCCGGCTTGAGCGGCGTCGGCGTTGCCGTCGGCGTAACCGCGCGGTACACTATGGGACGCCTGACATCACTGATGACGTCATCGACATCTGCATCGTCATCGTCACTGATGACGTCACTAGTGATGATGACGTCATTAGTGACGTCACCAGTGACGTCACTTATGATGTCATTATCACTAGTCACGTCGCGTGACCTCACGGGGGTCACGTGACCCCCGTGAGGTCACGTGGCCCAAGTTACGTCACGTGACCCCCGTGAGGTCAGGTGACCCTCGTGTAGGGAGGCTCAAGTGAGGGTGGGTGCAACTGCTAGATCGGCGATCACGGGACATGGACGCCATTTAATTGCTAAATTTTGCTGGGAGTCTATGGGGCAAAGGGTCGTTTTCTTTCCTAACTCAGGTCATAAAAGCCCTTTAAGGTGCTTGAATAATTTACACAAGGTATAAATGATTACTTTTCCACAGCCACCAGTTTTGTTGCGATAGGTTAAGCATTTTTTTAACGCGAAAAATGTAAATTCCGCCATCTTGGACGTTACTGCTTGTCTGGCAATTTCCACTCGACGTTTGCAATTCTCGGAGCGAGAAGGAAGCAAGAGAGGCTGCGCCAAGGCGCTCGTTGCTTGCAATGGGAGGCGAGAGGAGGAAAGGCGCACGGAGCAACAGAGTTGCAACAGAGCGGGCGCCTTCTCTTCTGCAGGCAACACTGGCGCATATCCTTTCTCGAATCCTCTCCCTCAGGCGCCGCCATTAAATGGCAAACGCTCTCCAGGTTTTGAGTTGCGCCCACCCTCACTACAGCCTCCCTACCCTCGTGAGGCGACGGCGACGCCGCTCGGAGGGAGGAGCAGCAGACAGGATAAGAAGGTGGGGAGGAGGGAAGGATATACCTTCCCCTCGGTACCCTTCCCATCCTCCTCCTCGAGAGCTGCGCTCTAATTCGGCGTTACAGGGAGTTGTAAACGGCTTTCATTTTTTATATAAAACAGATGTTGGGGGAATTACTTAGGTTTCTCGAACGATCTTCAAATCTTAGAAGATCTGCATATTTTATGTTTTGGGAGGAAAGGCAGCTCAAAAATGTTCCCTTAGCGTTGCCCTTTAGCACGCGATTCTTCGAGTACAGCACAAACTACGGGAGCACCAGATGAGCTTCAGAGCAGGTGCTGCATTTTGTTGCCTCCTTTGAGTGAGGATGCAGTGTGTGCACCTCCTGTAGTGGGCGAGAGTTTCTACGTTGGGGAGAAGCGGGAACCAGCCCTTTCTTCGAATGGGTCAAGTCTCCTTGAGCTTCGGGACACAAAGAAACACCAGTCTTCGGCGCTAATCCCGCAGTTACTCGGCCTCTCTTGCGTCGTGCCTGATTGCACCCCGCGCTTCGTTGCAGTGCTGTTGCAGAGGGGGAAGCTCGGGAAACTTTTGGGGGTTTCGGACTCTCCAACCCATTTTCTCCCCCCCCCCCCTCTGTCCTACGCCATATGCTCCCCCCTCTTTTAAACGATCAGCTGATCTTCCATCTTATCTGCTTTGCGCAGGAAAGTTTGTTGATAGGCAAAACAAGCCCTAACATTCGAAAGTAATTTGTAATTTGAGTAGACGTTACTCGAAAATGTAATTAAAGTAAACTATTAACTACCGAAATAAAAACCTTATTGAATGTTACTAAACTACTCAGAAAAGTAGTTAAACTACAGTAACTTGAGTATAGTAGTTGAACAACGTAAAAGGCTGCTCACAGGCTACTACATAGATTTCTTTCCACAATACTCTGAAATTTCAAAACCGCTAACGGAGTTCACACGAAAAGGGCTCCGAACAAAGTGATTTGGGGGGAAAAGGAACAACATGCTTTTGAGAAACTGAAAGAACTACGGTCCAGTCGACCCTTCTTAATGACGCCAGACTTTTCTGAATCTTTCGTGCTTAGTACGGATGCATCATCCACAAGCGTGAGGGCGGTTCTCATGCAGCGGCATAATGGAATACTCCATCCTGTAGCTTACGCGAGTCGCAAGCTGCTACCTCGTGAAGCCGGCTACTCGACGATAGAGCGAGAAGGCCTGGCACTGGTATAGGCAGCTAAAAAATTCCACGTGTATTTGTACGGGAAACCATTCATTCTGCAAAGCGATTATTAGCCTTTACATAAACTCCGCAAAGCACATAAACAGCCGTGTACTACGTTGGACCTTGACGCAATTGGAGTACGACTTTACAGACGAACATATTAAGGGCTGTGAAAATGTGGACGCCGATTATATGAGTCGCATGTCTGTTAAATAAGAATCTCAACTTTTGTATTATTCTTTGTAGTGATACATGGTGTAAAATACTCAAAACAGTGTCTTTTTATTATTAGGTTAACTTTGTTGAATCAATTACTTTGCATATGTTTGTGTATGGGAGAACCCAAAAGTTTGAACGGACTACGTGTCAAATGTGTAAACTGTAATATAGTTTGTGGACAAGTATTTTTTGTCATGTTGTAGACATTGTTTGACCGAAACAACGCTCCTAAGTTAGGGGTAATTGTGGTGATTTCGGATTTCAATGGACAAAACAGAGGATGACGACGAGGAGGAATGCTGATGTGGCTGGTTGACTGTGTGTTTGTGTGCACGGAGAAAATTTGGCGCGAGTGGCGTATGGTGGAAAAAGAAGAGGTAGAAGGAAGCCAGGAGGCGACCGAACAGGACAAGCGATCGGGACCCGGTGGACGAAAAAACCAACCCGCAATGATAGGCGTGGTCGGCACGGCTTCAGTTCGTCGTGCACCAATACAGGCCTGGTCAGCGGGCCTCCGAGGCTGCCCGGTCGCTACTTCGAGCCACATCTTCAAACCATCCCGCCGTCCACTACCCGGCCCCAACGCGCCAGTCTACCTGGCATCGAGACTTCGAAGTGTCAACCATGACCAGAATTCCGACCCGCTTCACGGACACTGCGATGTACTCTTTTTTAATTACCCTTTAAAGACCGACGACCAGTTCGCGCTTTCCACTTTTCCCCCGCTTCCTCCTCTCCTCCTTTCTACCCTGCCTACCGCTGCCTGTTTCTTCCTCCCCTGGGGTGAGGAGGATCTTCTGCCTTGCTGAATCTCGTATGTGGTCGTCGGCCTTTAAGTGTTAGAGTTTCCGATAATTAATTTTTGGATTTGCTCACTCTCTAGTTGTTTAACGCTTTAATATATTTTTGTACTGGCCCAAAAATGTCGTCTCTTTCTCTATACTCTTCGCGTCGCACACCCACGCAAGCGTGAACACGGTCCACTACAATCATTTATGTAGGTGAAAAACCGAAGCGCACCAAGCACGGATCCTTGGGAAACACCCGACGTTACTGAAACAAAGTAAGATTCTGAGCCATTAATAACTACTTTTCGGGAGCCACCGTTTAGATAGTCTGCTATCCAACCAAGAACAGAAACAGGTAAACCTAAAAATGAGACGAGGACAAAAGCAGAGAAGAGGACACAACAAGGACACGACAAGGCGTGTCCTCTTCTCTGCTTTTGTCCTCGTCTTTGTTGCGCACAAGATTGTGTAAGATGTCAAACCAACTCGCCCAAACAACCAGTCTTCTAAAAATGAGAGTTCTAAAAGCAATCAAGGGTGTAGCATGGTATGAAAATCCTTACTAAAGCCTAATATTATACAATCAACTTGTTTCCCAGGATAAAAACAAGGAAACATATCATAGAAAAATTCGACCAACTGAGTGACACAAGAGAAGACTGCCCTAAAGTCATGTTGAAACTGGACAAAAAAAAAAGTTATTTGTTTGAAAGTTATGAAATATGTCAGAGCATATTATATGTTCAAGAGTCTTGCAACACACGCTAGTTAGAAAAATGGTTCTACAGTTGGAAACCAAAGAATGGGGACACGTGTTATGCACAGGAACAACATTCGCGAATTTCCATTCCTGAGGCAGTTTCTTTAACGATAGAAATAAATTAAACAAGACAACCAGAAACTTGGCAATAATGGGTGCACAAGATTTCAACACATGATGAAGAATATGATCTGGTCCAGTGGTAGAGTTGGTTTTTAGTTCACGAAGAAGTTTCACAACTACATCATACGATACAGTGATATCTGTCATAGCCTCAAAATTACAAGAAGCTGGTTCTGAAAATATGTTTCTTGTAGTAACTGCAAAAACTGAATCAAAGTAGTCATTAAAACAGTTCGCTTAGTCGACATCATTAATGACATCAGCTTGTTCAGCTAAAATAGAAGGGATAGTACTATTTTCTTTCCCATTATATTTAACAGACTTCCACATCTCCTTTGGACTACGCCTAGGCTTTTCACCTAGGGAGAAATAAAAGTGATGTCTGGCACTTTTTATTTTCAGTTTAATTTCCTTCCCCAAAATATCTAGCCTGTTACACATTTAATCAGTCGTCTGGCTTAGGTACTTCCGAAAGAGGCGACATCTTCGATTCAGTAGACGCCTGATCTCGTTGGTAAACCACGGCTTGTTGCGGCCTTTTTTACCCGAAACGATTTTTGACGGTATATAGCAATCAATAAGCGAGATTAAGTTGTTTTGAAATAGATTCCAAAGATCTTCAACACTGGATGTGGCACTGATCACCACAAACACCTCAAATGTATCTTTCATATTATGCGAAATCAAGTCGTAATTACCTTTATCGGAAATGTACACCCTTCGAGGAGAAGAAAGCACGACCATTGATTGTCCAAAAAGAACTTAAGCTAGGATACCATCATGGTCACTTATATCAGGAATCGGTAAGACAGACTGAACTAAACTGGGGTAACTGAAAAAAAAGTCAAGCGTTGATGCACAGTTACATGCACGACGTGTGGGGAGATCAACAAACTAATAGAGACCGTTAGTGGCGATCATAGTACTAAATTCAAGGGAAAGTGCAGAGCGGAGAGAAAAAACAGGTGAATTGTTAGTCCACTGTATATAAGCCGTCTTGAAATCAACGCCCAATTAAATTCGAATTTAAACTCAACAGTGTATAAGAAAGCAATTTGAAGGGAGAAAGGCTGCCCCACTGGGGACTACGATAAAAAGCACCAAACGAGATATCTTCATTATTGTGAAACATAACTTTGCACCACACAGTCTCACAATCATCATTAGTTTCTACACTGCTCTTGGGAAGGATTTATCAACGAGAAGTTGAAAGGAATGGAGTTGAAAGGAATGGAATCATCGGAAACTCTAATTCTTCGGATTAAATCTTTAATGGAATGGGGGCGCTTACTCCGCAACACTGATGGCAAGACCCCCTAGTAAACTAACAGCAGTAGAAATACGCGGGCACTATTTTCTCTTGGGGAGAAGCATCCTTGGGTCTTTATTGACTCCATACATTTGACCAATGAAAATTGTTAAAGGAGCCATGAAACGATATTTTAGATGCGGAGCATCTCTTGCTCGGGTCTATGTCCCGCGGCGTCGTAGTCCGCACTCACACTACGCATGCGCAACTCTCCTCCTTCCCTCTCTCCAACAGCTGCGCGTTACTCTCTCCGCTCTCTCTCTACCAGCTGCGTGCACTTCGCGTGCGTTCGCTTCTACTCACACCGCGCGCGCATGCGCAACTCTCCTCCTCTAGTCTCCTCTCCTTCAAGTGTGAATATAAGCAGCGGTAGCGCGCTGCGCGCGTACAAGGGGAGGAAGTGGCCGAGTGGGCTAACAAGTCTCAGCTCGGAGCGTGGAGCGGAAGCTTGCGCTGGGAACCTCCTGGGTTCGATCCCCGCCACCCCCGCCCGTTTCGATCTTGATGAGCTTCGTACCGGCACGCCTTCGTGTGATCACTACTGAGTGATGCACGTTAAAAACCCCAGGTTAGCGGTTGTACTGCACTGGCTGAATTTCTCATCTACAGCTAAGAGACCGATTACCCGTTGAGGCGCATCTCTATCAAGGCTGTACAAACATAAAGAGCAAACCGATTTGCGCGCGTTCAGTTCACCGCTGTTGACTCCACTTCACTCCGTTCTTCCGATGAAGTGTGATGGAAGCAACAGTCCCGTCAGTTAGTGGGTTGGCGCAAGCAAGCGTCAGCACCACCCCACAAACTAACGTAATAACACGCAAGTTAACAACGTTACTAACACCGTTAATAACGATCCGCGATGCTCCGCATCACCCCATGGTTCCCCTCGGGAAGATGGTGTAATTATTTTACTTTCGCTAAATGCTTCTTCGATTCCCTGATTCCCTCCCTAGCGGTAATACCAAAATTAACTTGCCTTAGTGTTTCTTTCTAGGCAATGGCAGTCGGGAAATTCGAGAAATATGTGCATCGTTCATCCCCTCAACTCAGAGTCAGAACTAGCGGCCACGTGACCTGGTGCCTATCCTAGGCCGCCAACATTAATCTTACCCACGCGCTTAGGTTTGGCAAAGTACAAAACGCGTGCCGAGCTCCAGACATTGATTGAGTTCTGCTATTCTCATCACCGCAGTGGTGGGACACGAGTCGTTACCCGAGTGTCCGCCGAGGCATTGATTGTAACGAGCGGAAGTCGAGTGCTCAAGCAGTTCTCGTGTCCAATCCATGAGCCGCGCTCGACTGTCGTCCAAGCGGGTGGTTTCGATCCCACAAATGCGTCATCAAGCTTTGCGAAAGCAAGACTGAAAGAAATACTCCCCTTTTATCCTCAAATTTTCACCGCGACAAAGAAGCTTCTGAATCAGTGGCGGTGTGTGCGGGTGTCCTTGGGCAAAACTAGAAACGGTGCGCCTCTGCAAAGTCATGAACATTCCAACCCGATATCGTTGCATGACCCTTTAATTGCGTGGAGATTCCCCATCGTTGCTCATTTGAAGCGCGCTGTGTCTTATATTTCGACAAAAACATCAAATCTTTGAGTTTAGGACACATACTACATCAATTATTGTTTGAAATGCCCTCTGACGGCGCCCCCTGGCGTGTGCTCCAAGGCGCAGGAAGTGCGGCGTCTCACCATCTTTGATTATATTTTATTATGAAAATCTGGCGCCCATGAGTGTAATTTTTTTTTTTTTAGGATGTTTAGAGCCCGTACACTGAGCTATCACCAAAAGTACACGATCTCAGAGTCCATATGAGTGCACATTAAGTAGGTGCTCTGCTTCGAGCGGGAACCTTGTGCCTTTCATAACAATTCGTCGCACGCGCAGCCAAAGCTCGGTAGAAGGCAATGAACGTGTGCTGGAAGCGAAGCATCTACTGAGTTCTCGTTCTGTCATGGACCATACTCCTTTTGCACAAGGGCCACGCTATCTTAAATGCCGTAACTTCCAGTATGGGCGAAAACATTATTTTGCCGTCTCAACGCCAATAGAGGACATTCAAGGCATGAGCATAACCGTGGCCTATCCTCGTTTTGCCACGCCCTTATTTTTCTACTGGTTGCTGGTTGAAATGTTTGGTTCTTCTTCCGTCGCTTATAAAGCACGTGGTTGACTATACAGGATGTGCATATAGGATGAACTTTGCGTTGCTAGCAGGAACTTGTGCCGTCAATTATTTACGCACTGTGCGGTAGTTGCTCGCAGTTTGTGTTTTAGATTCATATCGTACGCCGTGCGCTGTAGCGATTTACAACACAACTTCCCTAAAGCTTCTTTTTTTTCACTCCTTGTGAAGGAACATTTCCGGAAACAGAAGCATTTTAGGTGGAATGCAGTCTCCCATCCCCGTGAATACGTAAAACAAGCGCATTCCGGAAGTCGTGCACGCGGTGGCCGTCCTCGGCTGTACTCTGTCTTAGCATAACTTGAAAAAGGGCGAAGCTTACACTGCCCTCAAGCCAATCACAGAAGCGAAGCGAAGCACGTAACAGGTTTTCACTGGGCAAGTGCGCGCTGATGGTACGTTGTCGTGTGCCTCATTCTGAAGATCAGATTGACTGGCCGGGGCGGTAGCTTGCTCCGTCTACCAAGTTGCCTTGAAGCGGATGATAGCGGCCGTTGGTTCCCCGGAGTCCCGGACGAGGCTCAAATATTCATGGAACAAGGCCTCGGCAGCGCCACTCTCAACTTTATTAAATGGGGCGGCAACCATAGCAATAATTTTTTACACTTATTTTTGTTTATTTTTGCATATTTAGGTGCGTTGATGGCCCAGAAATAAGCAGTAATGAATCGTGTGAAGACAGCCAGCTAGGTAGGATTTCCACAACACCCAGAGAAGAGGGCCGAAGCGTATGGACACGAGAATAGTATAGCAAAAACTAAAAGCTTTGAAGCTGAAATAAAATAAAAGTGTTCCTTAAACGAAACCATGGAACATTTTTTTTTGTGTTGGTGAATTATTGTTTTTATTTTGAGCAGAGCGAACGCCTCTCCAGCGTTCGCTCTGCTGAAGGGGAAAGGGGTGGGAGGCGCTTCCCCTGAACTCTTAACCCGTCACCCACTACAGGTTGGTTTCTTCTAAAGTCGGAAAGCAAAAGCCCACGCATTATTCTGTTTGTGTCCGATATCCTGCTGATTCCTATAGGTGATTTGTCAAGGTTGTTTTTTTTGTCATTTTTTAATGGGATAGAATTGTTTAGCAAACCTTCCCCCCCCCCCCCCCCCCTAATTTCGTGGGCCTTTCTGGCTTCCTGCGTAAAGTTCCCGCTAAATAAAGCGGAAAAATCAACGTCACGTGACCTATGCACCAATTTAGTTGCCCCTGAATTTGTGAAAAATTTGATATTTCGTGACCTAACGTCACGGGACCTACAGGCAAATTCCTGTTCCCAGCTAAATTTAACGGAAAAATTTACGTGACGTTAAATATGCACCAATTCAGTTTCCCCGCTAACTTTAGCGGAAAACTTGACGTCACTTGACCTACACCAATTTAGTTTCCACGCTAAATTTGTCGGAAAAGTTTACGTCACGTGACCTTTGTACCAGCACAGTTCCCCGCTAAATTTGGCGGAAAAATGTATCGCGACCTTAAAATCATTGATTCATCAGCAACGTATCGACGCTAAATCAACGCAACGTCATTTAATAGTGACTTTTAGTATCGCATATACGAGCGAACGCAAACTCTGTGCGTTTGTGTTAGCGTTGCGTGTTCCACAATCTGCGTGCGCGGAGCCTAAACTGAGGCCTTGAATTGGCGCATGGCGACTTCGCGCATGCCCAGCGTGGAGAACGCAGCGCTTGCTTGCAATTATACGCGGTACTAAAACTCACTAAAGGATAGCCCACATGGCGCGCTTTTCTCCGCGTCTGCGTCGCGTATGCGCCTGCGCTTTGACGTCACTTCCGGCGCCGGGACGAAACGCAGCGTTTTTTGGCGCATTCCGACGCATCTGGAGGAGCCAGATATTTTTCGTCCAGGCGTCGCGTTTCCCGCTGCGTCCAAAAGGCAGCAACCAATGAACGACCGTGGTCACTAGTTGCAAGGAGCGTTTAAATTTTCTCCACTGTTTTCGCCACTGTAGGACTGTAGTTTTCGCCACGGACCTTGCGACAACGGCGATGATAATAATAATAATAATTTTTATTTGCACAGATTACGATACCCACTCGGCAGAGTGCAAGGTGTAGAAACTTACGCAGGTGTGCCTCCTACCCCGTCGCCAAGTGTAAGAAGGGGTACGGAGAGGAAAAAAAAATACAATCACTCAAAACAGAAAGATACACATACAAAGGTGGGTAACAACCCTGCGCCATTCCAACGCAGAACACACACACACACACGCACATACACACACACACACACACACACGCACACGCACACGCACACTCACACTCACACACACACATGCACGCACGCACGCAAGCGCGCGGAGTTTACAAAATTTGCACGCCCGCGGCCTTAAATAAACACGGCTTAGGCCCCGCCAACGCTCAGCGGGAGAGGTTGGCGCTCCTTCAGCGGAATAGAGAGGAGTTAGAGAAGTACAAAAGCGTTCTGCACTCTGGCAGGCGAAATGTAAAGAATACAAGGACGCCGAGAGACAAAGGAGCAAAATTAATACTATCGGCAACAACCGCAACAACGCAACCTCTGTAACGGCCAGCTGTAAATGTATGTATGTATGGATGGATGGATGTTAATGGCTATTGGGGAGGATGGATGGATGGATGGATGAATCCGGCTGAGCCCTTTGGATCGGGCGGTAGCTTATGCCACCTAGCCATTTTGTTTTACCATTTAAGCTTAAAATATTTAAATGTGAAAACTATATTTACTCAGCACTGCAAAAAAAGTGGGGCTATAAAAACCCCCTTGCCATCAGTTAATAAGAAAATACCTAGTTTTCTCTCGCTTTCTGCCACCATTTGTCTGGTAATCTCTACAGTCTCCCTTCGCTGTCTCTAAAACCCAATGACTTTATTAAATCCATGTTGTCTTCGGTAGGCATAGGGTGAAGCCCTTTACAGTAGAGTATCAAGTGCTCAGCCGTCTCGTCCTCCTCTCCACAAGCAGTGCACACTGTATAAATTTCCTGGTACCTCGCTCTGTATGTGCTGGTTCGCAGAACGCCCGTCCTCACCTCAAACAACAATGAGCTTCCCCTAGAATTGTCACAAATGCTTTCTTTGGCAATAACTGTTTTGTTTAAATCTATAGCTTTACAGAGCCGTCTTTGTCTGCATTCCGTCTAGCCACCGATCTCTTTCTGTGGCCTTAACTTTCTTCTTAACTGAGACCTGCTCTTCCGTATCTTCACTATAGCCTAAAAACTTTCATCTTAATTTCCTAGTGCGCTGTCTCCACTTTGTTTCTATGCTCCTCATGTATAAATAGCCGAAGGAAGGAGGAGATCGAACGGTAGCGCTGGCTAGCGGCCCCCGTCAGAACTCTTCCGCAGGAATAACATTCCCGCCTCTAGTATTCGTTCAGCCATGGAGGACGAGGACTTGAGGCTCGTGAAAGGTTTGTGGATAATATATATCTGCTCAAAAAGTATCTGCGTAGGGGTAGCATTGTCCCTGATTGTCTCACCTTGCTTTAAATGTCGCCGCATTCTCGTTGGAAGCAAAAATCAACCCACCTGTAGACGCTCGCGATCGGCCGCGTCGCTCCGGCTGCGCGCGCCAGGTCGTGCGTGACTGACGCGGTGTGGCGATGTTTGTGCACTTCATAGTTGAAGAAACCGTATTCACAGAACACACGCATTGCTTTTCAGTGTCCCTGTCCCTTAAAACGATCATAAGCCACATTGGCGAGAGCAAGAGGTGCCTCGTTGATGGCGAGGACGTGCTGAAATGTGACCATGTAATCGAGCGCAGTGTCGCCCCGGAGAAATTTTCACGAAAACATCAACCAAAATAGTCATTACATTACGTTTTTCTTTAAATGCCGAAATACAGAACACACTGGTAAACATTATAGAGTAGAATGTGGCTAATAAGACTGCACATTGGCGTTAAACGTTACAAGTTGTCTTTTTCAGTTTAATTTATCGGTTATTCAAAGGTGCACGGTTCACGATGAAATATCAATGAGTTCTGCACGACGAGTACTTAGTCATACACACATTTGCATTGCTCAATTGAAATTATAGGAATAGCAAAATGATGCACGCAGTTGCGTAAGTATCACAATATTGAATTGGTACTGCTACCTAATATGTTCCAGTGTAAAAGCTAGCCTGGAATAAAATAGTGATCAATGATAGCAGTACCTCTCGGTGGTTCCGAAGCCTCACGACCCGGTCGTGTGATCCCTTCGGAAGATTCTCCGACGTAACTGCGTTACGTATCAAGAACCTCCTCTTGTGCACTGTTATGGAATAAGCTGGGAATATTTTGCCGGAAACCGGCCCAACCACTCGGGAAAAAAACAATTGCCGGGAGTTTCGGACGGCAATAATTTTTCTAAGAAAGAAAGAAATAAAAATCGACAAACTTTGATTTGAACCTGGGACCCACGGCAAATGTGACGGGCTCCTTTCCACCGAGCTACTCACTTTTTTTTCTTTATTGCCTGGTTATACATTGAAACACTGTAACACAAAAGCAAAACACACACTTATAAAAATGTTAAAAAAGCGTGAAGTTCTGAAAGGCCCCGTGGCTACATTTAAAAGCGTTTTACACAGACCAATTCATCTAGTAAAGATACCCAGTCTGGGGGTCCTTGAAAAAGAACGATACACTTCGCGTATGTACGCGGCACTTTCAATTAAAATGGTCTTCAGCGGGGAGTACCTTGACATCTGCATTGTTGACTACCGTCCTCGTTCTCCAGAGGCTGTGGAGGCCGAGGAGCTTGAACCAATTGAACGTCATCCCGCCTACGTTCTCCAGCGGTAAAAAAACGTATGCCGTATGGATTGAGGAGAAGGTCTTTCTTCAGCGTTTGCTGAAGTATGTCCCATTAAAAAAAAAGCGTCCCAACACTCCAGAAAAACATGTCTATCGTTTCTTGTTTCTTACACAACAGACAGTTAACCGACCATGGGACAAAAAGACCTCTCTGCTCGAGCCATGGCTTAACAGGAAGAAAAAGAAAAAGGACTTCAAAGACGGCTTAACCGGCATTTTCTTCATCCTCTTTAAAACATCCTGCCCTGGTCTGTCATAATACAGCGACCTATAGAGCTGTACAGGCAAAAGAACATCCACCAAGTCTTTATACAGATTTTTACAATTAACCGAACATAGGTACGCCAATGAAAAACGAACGTTTAACATCCGAAAATATAAAACTATTTCTCTCATGAACCCACGAACACTGACACAATTTTGGTTATTAGACGATATAATAAACTCGGGCAGATAATCCTGCAACAGGTTCTGCCAGGACTGTACGCAAAGATACATTACTCTGATCTCGCAAGAACATAAACCGCGATAAAATCTGGCGAATGAAAAGGTGGGACAGCCCTAAACCTCCTCTACTCACGGAGCGAAACAAATTGGTGCGGGAAGAGCGTTCCAAGCTCGACCTCCAGATAAAAACCGCGAATACCCTGTGCAGCTTCTCTACATTGAGGCGCGACATAGATAACACTTGTAAAATGCACCATATTTTAGCGATCAAAAATAAATTACAGACCTTTGCTCTCGCAAACATTGAAAAATCCCTCCCCTTCCAACCCTCCGTTTTTGCTCTTGCCTGGTCCGTTTCAACATCCCACATTTCCGTAGTATCTCGGTAGTGTTCAAGCGGCACACTGAGATACTTCGCCGGCAAGGTTGTTCATTGGACGCTCAGAAAAACACCAGGCGCGGCGGACCGGTTTCCGTACCAAACCCTGTACATTTACCCCAATTTATTACACTACCCGTTTGACTACAAAAAGGAAGCCGCGACTTGAACCACTTCAAGCAAACTCTCCTGGTCAGTACAGAAGGCAGCGACGTCGTCCGGATAGGAAAGGCCTTTAACTTTGGTCGAATTTAACTTGAAGCAGCGGATGCATTCATTATGTATAAGCCCTAAACAAAAGGGTTCGAAATAAATCCCAAACAATAACGGGGATAGGGAGCAACCTTGCCTCACCGAAGAGTAAACATTGACACTTTCGCTGACACTCTTATGGACGATAATAGATGCTGAACAATTTGCATACGCCATCGCTAACCTGCCCAAAATGACGGAGCCAACGTTTGCGTGTTCTAGAATACGAAAAAGCACATCGTGACCCACCCGATCGAACGCCTTTTCGAAGTCTATTTGCAACATTGCAACACGCCTCTCTAAGGCGTCGCAACACTAAAATGCTGCGAGCAACATGGATGTTTGAGCAAATGGACCGATCCCTTATGCCGCAGGTCTGATGTGGTCCACCAAGACAGGTTATAGCACTTTGCAAACGAGTGGCTAGGACTTTCATATAAATTTTATAATAGACATTAGTAAGGCTTATTGGTCTATATGATGAAACAGATTGAAGTTTAACTGGGTCGTCTGACTTGGGGATTAATATGGTGTGCGACTTAAGGAGGGATGGCGGTAGCACAGATATTTTATACGCCTCGGTTAATACCTCGTACAGAACTGCAGCGGCTTTTTTCTTAAATGCTTTAAAAAATTCGGCGTAGAGTCCGTAAGGCCCGAGAGTTTTACCTGTGGTTAACTCTTCGATTGCTGCCTTCAGCTCACTGACACTGATAGGCGCTTCTAATCTTCCTCGCACGTGCCCGTCGACCGAAGGCAAAAGCGGTAAAAAATCCTTTTCGAAACCACTATTTTTCTGCGCGCACTGACCGAGCAGCCCGCGGTAGTACTCCACAAAAGCTTTCTCGATATCTGCCTGTTCGCGCGTTATCGCATTACAGTAAAGATTTTCCTTTATCTCGTTACGCCGAGCGAGCCTCTTTTCGTCGCTCATGGCACGCTTCGTGGGCCGCTCGCCCAGCCACAGCATCTCCGATCGCGAACGGACGATGGCCCCTCGATATTTTTCGCAGTCAAGTGATTCAAGCTGATCTTTCAACTGCTTGATTTCATTTAAAAACTCCCCCAGCTTCGCGCTTTCTTTTTCTACAAGAACATTCAGCTGGTCCCTCAGTTCCATCTTTCTGCCGCTTGTGGTGGTTTAAATTTAAAATGCTGCTTCGCTCTGTGGCAAAAAGCTTCACGTCCTCATTAAAAAAATACCAACGCAACCCCCACATTGTTTGCTCGTGCCCGCGTAACTTTCTAAACAATGCTTCTACGTGAGCTCTGAAAACTTTGTCCTTGATAAGGCTACTATTCATTTTCCAAAACGACCAATTCCACCTACGTTTTTTCAACTTGCTTCCGATCGTGAACATGACAAGAGCATGATCGTTAAACGAAAGAGGTACTACAGAATATTGATTACACATTGAAACGAAATCGAGAGAAATATATGCCCTATCGAGACGGGCGTGGCTGGAACCCTGAAAATGGGTAAAATGGACGTTACTTTTGGGCGAAACATAACCGACATCTTCTAAAAAATAATTCGAAATAACATCGTTCAAATAAAAGGCGCTTTGATCGCGAACCCGGGTCATATTTGCGTGGTCTTCAGGCGCACACACGCAGTTAAAATCCCCAAGAAAAATAATAAACTTGTCGCATTTGAGGTATTCACTAATACCTTGAAAAAACCTTGCGCTCGCCCTCGCGGGTCGGCGCGTAAATAAAAGTGACCCGCCAGTCGACGTTAGAACAGCAGAAATCGCACAGTACGAATCGTCCATACCCGCAGGGCAGAACAAAACTTTCCAGAACCCCCAGCGACTTTCGCAAAAACAAAGCGCACCCCCTGATATCCCTACAGCGTGCGCTACGCATACATTGAAACGAGTTCGGAAAGGCTGCACCATACGGTCCGTCTGGTCCTGGCTTTCGATCTCGGTTTCCTGAACGGCAACGATATCGAGCTCGTGATCGTCGAACAGACGGCTCAGCTGTTATTGCCGGCGCCTGGCCGTCAGCCCGCGGACGTTAAGAGTCCCGATACGAAAAGGCGCATTCAATATCGTCGCTATTCAGGAAAAGAGAGACCGTATGGTGCTTACTTCAGATGAACAGCCCGGCTCTTCTGCCGCGACGCGACACTAGCACCCGTCCCTCGTGGTCACTGGATCCGAGCCCCTCGCGAACTCTGGCGAGCGCCCCACGGCGGAGGCTTGGCGACCTTCCTGTCGTCTACCAGAGCGTTCGGTTTGACGGGTGCACGTCGCCTCCACATGGGCACCACCTTGGGGGCGGCTCCATCCGTTTCAGCTCCTCGCTGTCCGCGTTGCCGTCGTCTCGGGTCCTCTTCGCTGCCACGCTGCCAGCCGGAGCGTCGGCCATGGCCACGTCGTCAGCAGTCTTCTAATGACGGAGTTGTCGTCATCGACTTCCGCCCCGGTTGGTGCGGTTGCTGCCACCTCCGACTCGTCCTGGCGCGCCCCTTGCTCCATCGCGTCAGCAGGTGCCTCCGAGTCCATGACGCCCGAGCTGGCTCCTCCCTCTGATGCCGATGGGGCGTTCGCCCCCGGGTCCGTGTTGACCGTGGAGCCGGTGGCCGCATCCTTGGCCTCTCCCTCGTCCATCAGGAGTTTGGATCGTTCCAAGCTTTCCAATGGAGCAGCGGCGGCCGCGTAGGTGCGGACGCACTTAGTCGCCTCATGACCGAAGCGGCGGCAGAGGTTGCACCTCGGGGCGCGGCACTCCTTCCGGATGTGCCCGGTCTGCTGGCACCGGAGGCACAGCGGGGCCCTGCCAGGGACGACGACGAGCGCGAGCTCGCCACCCACCTGCAGCCTGGTGCGGGATGTTTTCGCAGGTTACTCCCGCCTTCAGCCGTAGTACCGCCGTCCGCGTGATGGTACCAACCACTGATCTCTATGACAATTGCTGGATCGCGCTTCCCCGCTTGTTCGCTGCAGCGCGAGTGAAGCCACCGGACTTCTTTCGCTTGGGATACGATTTGCCGTTTTTGCTAGCCTTTGCTGCGGTTTTCCAGCGTGCTGTAGACACGTTTTCTACTCGTTCGTCGTCATTCGCCGAAGAAGTTTTTTGAAGACTCTGTGTATTGTTGAGACTTGCCGTTGTGAACACGTGGAAAATTTTACGAAAGTGCAGTGTCGCAGGAAAAAGGCACAACGCGTCGAAAGGAAGGGCTGGCGGCGTGTTCAAAGCTTCCTTGGCACGCCGAAGTGCCGTGTCTCTGTGCCTTCGCACGCTTGGATACCGACCAAGAACCGACGTCGTGTATATATGTTTAGCGAGTGCAATGTGCGTGAAGCTGTTCGTGCCTCTGGATCAGCGTCATTTCCCCTCGCGGTTTAGGAACGAGCTTAATCCAGCGTCCACTAGCGACGGAAGATGGGGGGAAGGTACGTCTTTTTTTCGTCCTTAGACGATTTACACAATACCGTGCACAACAGCTCCTCATCACTGATCAGTGCTGGCTTATTATCAACTTACTTAATTGCACTTGACGTTTGAGCGCGGCTCGCCTAATTGTAATTGGTCAACAGATTGCACACGACCATATCGGCCGCGCTTCAAAGATTTTCATTCTCGCCGTCTTGTACTTTTGCCTTTTGCTTTCGAAAACCGCCCTGGCTCCACAGCGTTGCCCTATTCGTGCTCCCACGGAATCTATTAAAGTAGATTTGGGACATAGCCATGGTTAATATAGTACATAAGAACACGTACAGATCTCCCCCTTTTATTTATAGCAACTCACCGGAACAGCTGGACGATCCAGAACTCCGTGGCCGATATATATAAATGATCTAAAGGCATCTACGCGCGACACACGTTCAGAACTTTGGCGCGGCGTCGATTCTTGACCGGTATCCAAGCGTGCGAAGGCACAAAGATGCATCACTCGGCTTGCCAAGGAAGCTTTAATCACGCCGCGACACCGGCGACACGTTTTCGACGAGTTGTACCTTTTGATACGGCTTCACGCACATTGCACTCGCTAAACACATTCACACGGCGTCGGTTCTTGGTTGGTATCAAGGCGCGCGAAGGCACAGAGACACGGCACTTCGGCGTGCCAAGGAAGCTTTGAACACGCCGCCAGCCCTTCCTTTCGACGCGTTGTGCCTTTTTCCTGCGACACTGCACTTTCGTAAAATTTTCCACGTGTTCACGACGGCAAGTCTCAACAATACACAGAGTCTCAAAAAAACTTCCTCGGCGAATGACGACGAACGAGTAGAAAACGTGTCTACAGCCCGCTGGAAAACGGGCAGCAAAAGGCTAGCGAAACGGGAAATCGTATCCCAGCGGGGTTGCGTCCTGTGGCTTCACTTGCGGGAGCGGCAAGCGCGATCCAGCAATTGTCATTGAGATCAGTGGTACCAACGTTCTGGAAACTGTCCACGCGCCATCGCTCCCTTGCGACCTCGAGAACCCGGCCGTAGGGCTTCAGGGCCTCCCTCACGTCATCGTCGCGGCCACGTTGAAGAGGAGCCAGTGGAGTTTGTCCCTTACGTCTTGGTGGGAGTGGTCGACGACAACGTATCGGCGACCCTTAACGATTAGCTCGGGTGTCTCCGGCATCTTCTTTTTTCCTTCCGCCGACTTGAAGGTTGCCGCCCATACGTGATTAATTTGGTACGCCCCACAGGCCGAAAGCTCGGGGAGCGTACCGTGAAGATGCAGCGCGTCCCGGAAATCTTCAACGCGATACGGTCGACCTTTCAGATCGGCGTATACGAAAATTGTATTTAAAACAACATACCCGGTGGGCAGGGGAGGCAACATGAACTGATAATCTTGGGCAGCTTCGAACCTGATACTGCGGCCGGCATGGGCCGCTAGAACCGCTCCGTCGGAGCACATGATAACATGTCCGCACTGTGCGGCAGCCGGAAGTGGAATCATTCGGCCACGCGCTCACCGGGCAAAGCACGTGGCAATATCACTGATAGATGTTACAAAACATTTCTGGGACAACAAGGAAAAGGTCGCTTTAGCTATTAAGGAGGAGATCAGACCGTGGCGCCCCAAGCGGTTAACTTGAGAGCTAGATGGATGGGGACAACAAGTACAATGGCTCAGCGCTCGGCTGACGTAACCGAACGTGGCGTCAGCAAGTTACTCCTGCTGACGCCCCGTAACGCGGATGCGCTAGTTTGCGCTGCCCTGCGCGTTTATCGGTCTTGTTCCCCACGCCCGGTTTCTCCGCTCCCCCCTCTCCCCGGACCATCACCGTCCACGCCATGCGAAGTGAAACTCCCGCGTCGCGTGTCCTGTACCTCGCCCCCACGAATGTCACAAGACCACGTGGTTCGACGTGACGTGGCCATGACTATGACGGCACGAGAGCAATGTTGCCTGACGCAACCTAAGTTTCGGTTTCGGTATCTGTTGATGTTTAAATTAAGGTTACACAAAAAATATTCCACATTTCGCGAATCCGAAGACCTAGAGCTGTTTAGTAGTGCTTTGTGAAATGGAACCACATGTAAGCCTAAATTTTTCGGAATTGAGCGGAGTTGCCCTTTAAGTCTGCATTGTTCTCGTAGGTCGTTTCCCGGTCTCCTTGCGCCTCAGGGTGGCATCGTTACTTTCGTAAAATCACACCTTTGGTTTGAGGATTTTTTGGGGGGAAACTTTATAGAAACAAAAGGCGCGTTTGGGCAGGTGAGGGGAGAACCTTCATTGTACGAATTTTCGGCTAAAATATGAGTCACAATCGGCAAAAAAGCGATTTTTTCGCGAGCGCAGTTAATGTCACCGTAGCTCATTGGAGCTAGCAACAGGATTCGGTTGCTCGAAAGAATGTTCACGTTTGCCCGCACCACGCCCACCCCACTTCATACCGAAAAACTCGGAAAATGGCGGAATGTCAAAAATGTATTTAGGATAATGAGTACAATATACTCGGAATTGTAATTAAAATAGAGTATGAAATACTCTCCATCAAAGGTATTTGCAAGATACCGAGATACTCCAAGAAGTATTTAAGATACAGTATCCTGAGTAGAGTATTTGAGGTAGGCACAAGTCTGCTGTCCGCCTGGCCGTACAACAGAGATGGCAAAATTAGCTTCAAAAAGTAATTAAATTACATTACTAATTACTTTTCTGAAAACTAAAAAAAAAATATAATTAAGTTACATTACAAATTATCGCAGACTAAAGGTCATGCCATTACATTGCAATTACTGTTAAAAAGTAATTAAATTACTTTCAAATTAATTTGACATTACCTCTGAATACCTTGAGGCAGTAATTCGCGCTCATTTTATTTACTGTATGCACCAACACAGTGTTTACAAAACAAGCCCTCGCTTGCCCATACAGCGCGTGTGCAGGAACCAGATTCGGGAGAAGCGAGGCCCTGCGCATGCGCAGTGCCGACAGCAGCGCCACCGCAGTCATGCGACGTCAAAGAGCTGAGTTCGTCTATATGTACCAAAACTCAGATTTTCCTGTTTACACCGCAACAACCTTAGGTGCCTCAAAGTGAATCATGCTGAAGAGTGGTTTTGCTGGCGCGCACGACGTAAGTGTTAAACATGATGAATACCTTCTTTACATGTGACTCAGAAAGAAAGACAGTCGATTCACCGGTTTCGCTGTTCATTCAACGGTGAAGGTTCTTACTAAAAGGGTGATTTGTTTCCGTCTTCTTGATTTAGAAGTTGTAGTCCGTGTCAGTATGTTAAGTCGGGAAATGGCAGCTCGTTCTTGCAAGGAGTCGTCAAGTGAACCGTTTTCCTTCCGCCTCGGACGCAATCTAAATCTATCCTCCCGAGAACACTATACTCGGCGATAACGTTTCTTGGCAATGCAGTAGAGAGGAGGAGAGCCCACGCACAGCTTTATTCAGCGCTCAAAATGGGAAAGGGAACGCGTGGCTGTACCCTCCACTGCATTGCCAAGAAAAGTTGTCGCCGAATATAGTTGACCTGTTCTCGGTGATTCCTTTCAAGGAGCATTTTTCCGAAACACCCGAAGTGTCCAAGCTTTTGCGCATTGTCACACAAAGGGCCCGGATAATTGCTAAGCAGAAGCGTCGCCTGTTGGGGAGTGGCGCGAGCTTCCTAAATTGTGTACTTTCCCAACAAATGGGGGACGATATCTGCTTGTAGGCTTATTCCCGAATAAACTTCTCAAGGGAAGGCAGCGAGGCATATCGCGAGCGGCACCTGCTTTGCTCGAGGACGCACGAAACGTTCTGGGGGTTTTTGACAAGGCATTTGGAATAGACCTATTGCTATATTACCCAAGCATCAGGGAGAATGCAGGAATTGGTGTTCCACGCGCCGCTGGTGCTGGCTTCAGCAGTTGTATTTTTTCTAAATAAAATACCTTACACCAATGGCATCTGGCACGCGCGTTCCTCAACGCTTTATTTTGGTTATTTACTTAGAATCTTTTATATGGGGAAGGCGTGCACGTGTGGCGCATGGAACACCAATCCCTGCGTTCGCCTTGATGCTTGGGTAATATATCAAATGCTCTATTAACTATTTATTCCGGTCGTTTGTTGTTCACAATGGTCGAAGCTTACGGTTTGACCGTGTTTGACGGAAATACAAGACTGGGGATCTGTTTGTCCTGTCCTTTCAGGTGATGTGCCCGTCGGCTGGTAGTCTATGAGCGGTTCATCCCTAAGCTGACCCACTGTCAGCTTAGGGATGAACGGTGGAAGCTACTGTTTCTTGGAGCAGACATACGTCTATGGTTTGCCACGTAACCACGCTCTCGTTCATACCCACGCACAGAGAAAGGTACGGGACACGTGATTAAAAGAAGATGTTTGATTGGCTCTGGCTAGCTTTCAGCTCCCACAGCACTGTCAGCTTAGGGATAAACGAAGTATAATATCATCGTGATGACGAGACGCCGTGAATCTGTCGTGCCTGGAGTTCATGAGCCGTTGCCTTCCAGCGATGTCTACACGCAAGCTTTTCTCCTTAGCCTATCCAGCCCTCCTTTGTGCGTATGTTCAGCTCTTCGTACAAGGCTTCGAGCTCAGGTGGCCGTCTAATATTTTCTCTGGAGTTCATTAATGGCATTTTATCACGCAAAATAATGTTTCGCTTGTTTTTTAAAGCTTGCAAAGCAATTTTCTGATTTAGGACGAAAGTAATTTTAAAAGTAATGCGTAATTTTCTTGAAATTACGGCCTGAAAGTAATTCATTACATTATTAAATTACTAGCCTACAGAAGTAATTCATTCCATTAGTCATTTCTCCAAAAAGTAATTTAATTACTGTAATTACATTACAGCAATGTCATTACTGCTTTTTCTGGGTATGAGGTCCCTCCTTGGGGGCTACGGTGTCGGCGGCGTAGCGTGCTCGCCTTTTTCGCGGTGTGGTGGTGGTGTGCGGCCAGTGGCTGGCTTCGTGTTTTGGTTTGGTGCTGTGTCGATCACAGGTGCCACCATCGTGCACGAAGGTGAGCCTTAAACCGAAGAAAAAGAAGAAGGAAGAAAACACTGACTCTGGCGACTTGGTGGCGGCGTGGCGGTTGTGAGGTACAACAAGAAGCGTTGAGGGAGGGAATGCGAGACCACCGTTGGAAGCAACAACCGGAGCGGTCGGTTCGGGAGGGACCCTTTACTTGGTCGCCATCTATCCCCGTGCAAGTGAAGTGCTCGGTGCGCCGAACATAATGGGGTCACCGCGTCAGACCGCGAGTCATCACCGCAATGTTTATTTCACCGTGCCCTAAGAAAAGCACACATAAGTGCACTTTATTGCCGAAAACCATCTTACATAATCACGGGAGTGTGCAATCACGGTCGTGCAAGAAAAAAAGAAAACGAAGCAAACTTTTTTTGTGTGTGTGTTTTTAAAGCACTTTAAAAGTATGGTAATCTTACATTTCTATAAAAAGAAGAAAAAAAGCTTTATGGTCCTTTTCACACTTCGAAAATACTTTTATTACAAAAAGGTTTAAAATTTATCTTCAGCTTCCCATAAACAAGAAACTACAGCATTTACATAGGATTTATTCATTTTAGTTAGGGTTCACTTTGCTGAAGGTTTAAGGTTACCAAAGGTATACTGTGAGCCAAACCCGTCACATTTGTCTTCAGTACGTGGTACTAGTGCATTCGTCCAAATCAGATATCTATCCCGCTTTGTGTCGTAAAAAAAAGCGAGCACCCGAATGAAAGCCCGCCAGACAAAACCGGCAGTGTCGTACAGCGTCATTCGTCCTGCTGTGTGCAGCCCACGGCTCGGCTGCGATTGCGGCTCGTTGACTGCTGCAGCACGCCAGGTGTACGAGAGGAGCAGGAGTCGTTCTGCTGGAAACGAACAAAGGGCGGGGCGTTAAGTAAGACGGATGCTTCGGAGACCTTTTTATGAACGAGCCCGGGTAACAATAATAGATGGAAAGCGGCTGTCAAGCAATATAAAGCACATGTTGACCGGGAAAAAAAACACAAAAAACCAGGTGGGGGAAAGGTGTTGTCTTTCGCAATATATTCCGACAAGACTGCAATAACAAAGGACACCTGACGCCGACGGTCACGGGGGGCCACAGGTTTGGCGGGAACGGGGCGCTGTTTTAATGAGCTCCGGTACGACACCTGCCAAAGCCGAAAGTTTCCCGTTAAGCCGGGAAGTAAACCAGCACCTAATATGAAAGAAAGGGAAAAAGGAAAATGATTGGTTCAGAGATAGTTTTGCCGAAACCGGAGCCGTGTTCCGTAATTTTATTCGTTCCGAATCCTCCTCCCCTTAAAATGATAAAATAATAATAAAGAGCATGTTTGGAGTCGGCTCTGATTATCATTAATTTTCTGAACCGTTGCATAAAGTGAGCCGTGTAGTGTTTCAGCACGGCTTTAGTCGTCTTTAGTACCATCTCATTGCAAGAAATGATTGTTGTCAGGTCTCCGCAGCATTATCCGAAACCTCAGCAAGCACTTTTCCGTCTTCCGAAAATTTTAAAACGGTCTACGACAGATAAAAGCGGCATTCACCTAAGCCTCCTATCTGACGCCGTGACGAAAGTTGAGGAGGTCGAATTTATAACCTTACCTACCGTCAAGTGCTCTGTGCTAGCCAAGAACATGGCACCGCCCACAAGACATTCGCGTGAACAAGTCTTACACATACCCTAGTTAGACGGGCACCCTTAACCGCAGTTAAGCGTGACTGAGGTCAGACTTCAATGCGGTTAAGGATGCCCAACGGGCATCCTAAGCCTTAGTTACGCTTAAATGTTTAGTAGTTAAAGCCAACTACACCTTAGTTCAAGTGTAACTGTGGTTTTGGGTTTCCCCTTTGGGGGTACCACTTAGACACACAGGAGGTTCCTTCAGTTCGGATAAAGACGTGTTTATTGACGATATATCACACGCTTGCCCTGAGGGCCAACAATGTTCAAGATGACGGCGCTGCCTATTTTGACAGGATCGCCAGTCGGAGTCCGCGCTGCCGCTATTGACATTATCACGGACGGGGAGGAAAAGAATAAGAAAAGAAGGCTCCGTCCGAGCAGAGCCTTCCCCAGCAAGAGTTCGTGCCGTTGGATTGGGGCCGTCTTATATAGCTTGCGGGAATAGACGCGCCCGGGGTGAGTCGAATGTAGGTTGGCTCCCCGGAGGGGCGGACGCGTCCAAGTCATGATCCCGAAAGGTGTGCCTTCGGCAAATCACCCGACAAGGGCGAGGAGAGCCGTCCGCAAGGGAATACAGCCTCGACTCGCATCCGGGACGCGCCCCTACATGGCGACGCCCCCGCCCTGCCTAAGTTAGGCCTATATAGAGATGTGGAGAACAAGTGGTTCCCACAATGTCTAAAGACAGTTAAGGGTGCCCAACGGGCTTCCTCAACCTGTTACGCCGTTATGTTTAGCAGATACTGTCAACTGTACTTCAGTTACGCAGGCACTCTTAACCGTGGTTAAGTGTGACTGATGTCGGACGTAAATGCGCTCAAGGGTGCCGACGTGCATCCTAAACCTCTGTTACTCCTAAATGTTTAGCAGTTACTGCCAACTACATCTTAGTTACATGGAAACTCTTAACCTCAGTTAAGAGTGACTGAGGTCAGACTTAAATGCGGTTAAGGGTGCCCTATGGGCCTCCTAAGCCTCAGTTACGCTTATATGTTTAGCAGTTATTACCAACTATACCTTAGTTACAATTAAATGCGGTTAAGGGTGCCCAACGGGTATCCTAATCCTCAGTTACGCTTAGATGTTTAGCAGTTTCTGCCGACTGGTATACCCTAGTTAGACGGGAAACATTAACCCTAGTTAAGAGTGACTGAGGTCATACTTAAGGGAGCAATGAAACAATTTCTTTGCTTTCTCTAAATACTATTTAGAATCACTCGCTAACGTTAATAACTAAATGAACTTGCCTTAGTTTTCCTTTCCAGGCAATGGCAGTGCCCAAAAATTCGAGAAATATGAGAATCGTTCATCCCCTCAACTCGCTGACAGTATAAGCGGCCACGTGGCCTGGTGCCTATCCTATGCCGCCAACATTAATCATACCCATGCGGTGGGGTTGGTGGCGTATAAAACGCGTGCTGAGCTCCACGCATCGTTAGAGTTCGGCTATTCTCATAACCGCAGTGGTTGAACACGAGCCGTTACCCGAATGTCCACCGAGTCATTGATTGTTAAGAGCTGAAGTCGAGTGCTTACGCAGTTCTAGTGTCCAATCCATGAGCCGCGCTCGACTGTCGTCAGGCGGATGGTTTGGCCCCATATTCACATCTTCAAGGTTTGCGAAGGCAAGACTAAAAGAAATAGTCCCCTTTTCACCTCGCAAATTCACCACGACAAAGAAGCTTCTGAATCAGTAACGGTCTGTGTCAGTATACTTGGGCCAGAATAGGAGTACCAGCAAGCCTCTGCTCCGTCATGAACATTCCAACCCGATTTCGCTTCATAACCCCTTTAAATGCGGTTAAGGGTGCACAACAAGCATCCTAAATTTTAGTTACGCTCATAAATTTAGCAGTTACTGCCAACTATACCCTAGTTACGCGGGCCCCTTAACCACAGTGAAGTGTGACTGAGGTCATACTTAAATGTGGTTGTGGCTTCCCAACGGACATCCTAAACGTCAGTTACGTTTAAATGCATAGCAGTTACTTGCAACTATACTTTAAGTACACGGGAACCATTAACTGCACTTAAGTGTGACTAAAGTCTGACTTAAAAGCGGTTAAGGGCGCCGAACGGGGATACTAAACCTCATTTACGCTTAAAATTTTAGCCGTTATTGCAAAACTAAACCCTAGTTACACAGCACCCTTATTCATTGTTGGGTAAAGTACATCTTAAAAGTAAGTTAAATACAAAGTGAATGAGAGGTGATGTACTTCAGGTAAAGCACTAAGCACACAGGGGTACTTGAAGTAAAGTACTATAAGCGTAACGGTCTTTGAAAATAAAGTACAGGATGTCACGAAAAACATTTACACGTTCTTTTTACCGCAAAAATAAACTAGGCACCGCCGAACGCTCATTCTTCGCCCAAAGGTTGCGCTAGAGGTCACAACCAGGTGACAAAGTTTCAGCCAGATGGCGGCCGACGGAGTTTTCGAATACTTGGGGCTCCATGGGCACCAGAAACCGAAAACGGGCGAAAATCGGCTGCATTTTCCCATTGAAATTTTCAGAAACTGGCATAACTTTTGAATAAGGTATCGGATCGGGCTGAAACTTTCCCATCTGGTTGTGACCTCTAGCGCTACCTTTGGGCGGAGAATGAGCGTTCGGCGATGCCTACATTATTTTTGCGGCGAAAAAACCCTGTAAATTCTTTCATGACCCCCCCCCCCCCCCCCGTACAAGTACTTTTTTAACACAATTTTTCATGATGCCCTTTCATTCCCTTATACTGTCACGTTTGAACAGGTTCGCATTGCTTCAGGGGCAAACGCGGGTGCGTAAATTATCTTGGAAATTGCGGCGAATATTGGATAAAATCAAGCGGCCAGTCAGTTGTTATTTTCGGAAAAGGCGCCAAACTCAAAAATCCCTCGAACTTCTGAATTTGGCGAGACTTGCACTGGCTTGTTGAACCAAGGGGGTTGAATGTACTAAGAGAGGGCATGACGTCAGCCCCGTAGTGCCCGCAAACTATTCTCTCGTGAATGAGTGTCTTCTCTTCGACGAAAAAACAGTGAGTGTGCAGGCGGGCTGGTGACAATTAATCATAATAGGACACCTGTGCCTGTGGTTGGGAAAAATTAAGTAGCTTCGAAGTCGAGGGAAAAGACAACAGAGAAAAATGCATCAAAAACTTAAGACGCTCTCCTTTGTCTTATTTTTCTTCGACTTTAAAGTTTCTTAATTTTTTCTCAGCACAGTCTCCTGTGTTAAATTACAATTAATTGTCCTCTCCTCATTTTTGTAACCTCCTCGCTTGCGCTTACCAAGCGCGAAGTAGCGAGAGTTCTAAAAGCTACGGCAAAGCAGCTTGCATAACAATCGGAACGATGCGTCGTATGCTTGCGTTTCTGCAGGTGACAGTAGAATATCCCTCCCAGTAGAGTTGACGAAGCATTATTCTGTTATGCAAATTTAACAAGACCCAATATTGGGAATGTAATTTGAGGTCGGGAATTGTGCTTTTGTTGGAAAGTACGAGAAAAAAAATACTTGAAGTGAAATACAAGTACATAGTTAGAAAATGTACTTCAAGTAAAGTACACGTTTTCTAAACCTGCTTAAAGTAGTATTTTAAGTACTTCCCAACACTGCCCTTAAACGTAGTTAGGTGTGACTGAGGTCTGACTTTAATGCGGTTAACGGTGCTTAACGGGCATCTTAAAGCTCAGTTACGCTTAAATGTTTCGCAGTTACTGCCAACTATACCTAAGTTGCACGGGAACCTTTATCTACAGTTCGATGTCACTGAGGTCAGACTTAAACTTGGTTAAGGGTACCCGACGGGCATCTTAAACCTCAGTTGCGCTTAAATGATTAGCAGTTACTGTCAACCATACCTTAGTTACCCTTAGTTACACGTAAAGCCTTAACCGCAGTTAAGTGTGACTGAAGTCGGACTCAAATGCAGTTAAGGGTGCCCAACGAGTATCCTAAACCTCAGTGTCGAAACCATTGAGCCGAAGCGTTGATGACTACAAGAAAAAACACTACTTTAATCACCGGTAGCTGCTTTACTCACACTTCCCAGTTCCGAACGAAAATCCCCGATAGAAATTGTAGCTCGCGCTCGGGCCAAGTCCCCGAACCTCCTCGTCTTCTTTTCCGCTCCGCTGAAGGGTTTCTTCATCCACCCCCCAAAAGGGAACAAAGTTCATTTTTAGCCGCTTTCTAGCCCGTACACAAGTTGTATTGGTCGTTTTACAACCGCACCAGCGGGAAGTCGGATCTCGCAGACTCGTACTCTTCCGTCTCTTCCGGAAAACAATGTTTTCACAACTCCCATCTTCCAGAGCTGGCGTGGTTGCTGGCTTTCGTGAAGAATAACCAGGTCCCCAACTTTGAGATGTCGGTTTGACCTCCTCGTCTTGTACAGTGATCGGAGTTCCGTTAGGTACTCCTTTGACCATCGTTGCCAGAACTCTTTCAGGAAGTCTTCTCTGAGTTTCCAGAGCCTTCGCAGCGATTCTGCGTCTCCGCTTTGCAGGTCGGAGTCGGACGGTTTTGGTAACGACGTAAGTCTTTTCCCTGTCGTGAAGTGCGACGGTGATAGTGGCTGAGGCTCTTGCGCTTCACTGTACGCGTAGGTCAATGGTCGAGAATTGATGATTGCTTCCACCTCAGTGAGGAGAGTCACTAACTCTTCTTCTGTCAGGACTCTTCGTCCGATGGCTTTCTTCAAAGAGTTCTTGACTGACCTGATCAAACGCTCATAAAATCCGCCCCACCACGGGGCACGTTCTGCAATGAACTTCCATTGTATCCTGCTGTTTGCGAAGTAATTCCGCACTTCTTCGTCTCGTAGAACATTCCAAAGCTCGCTTAAGTCTTTCTTGCTTCTCTTAAATGACAACGCATTGTCAGAGTAGATCGCTCTTGGCACGCCTCTTCTTGATACAAATCGTCGGAGCGCACGCAGGAATGTTTCTGCCGTCATGTCCGGTACCATTTCCAAGTGTACTGCCCTAGTAACTGCACACGTGAACAACGTGAGATATGCCTTCCTCTTTGTTTTCCTCGCTGTGACCCATACGGGTCCCGCAAAGTCAACACCCACGACCTCAAAGGCTTCCGCTTCTGTGACACGATCTGCGGGCAAGGGCGCCGTCACTTCTGACATTGGTCTGGCGTTCAGCCGTTGACATGTGATGCATTTCTTGATTTCTTTTTTTATCGTTTGACGAGCTCTCACGATCCAGTATCGCTCCCGTAATTGCACGAGCGTGTCACGCACTCCCGCGTGCAATAGTCTACGATGTGCTTCAGTTATCAACAACTTCGAAAAGTGGTCGTCTTTTGGCAGCACAACGGGATGCCTTTCTTCAAAGGATTTTTCGGAGAACTGTAGTCTTCCTTCTACCCGAAGTATTTCATCGTTATCCAAAAAAAGAGAAATGACTCTTATAGGAGAATCTGGCGGTAGTTTTTTGCCGTCTTGAAGATTCTTTATCTCCTGTTCGAAGGCTCTACGTTGCACATTCTTTATTATATATCTTTCGGCTCTGTTCAATTCTTCCGCGGTTAATGGTCCAGTTTGAGCGCTAATTCTTTTAGACTTCATTATAAAGCGGAGTACCCACGCCATTGTTCGCCGAAGTCGCATAGCTGTGCTAAACCGCTCAATTTCTGGAACCATCGTTTGGTCTGTTGTTGCCGTGGGTAACGCTGCAACCTTTTTCTTCTCTGTTTCTTCTATATTGAATTCTTGCGGTTCGGACTTCTCTGGCCACCGCTCTGGTACTGTTACCAGCTAGGTCCTTTCCACCATACTTCACTGTCGAGCAGCTCCCTGGCTGTGATTCCTCTGGTCACCAGGTCAGCCGGGTTCTCTTTGCCTGGGCAGTGTTTCCAAGAGCAAGGTTCAGAGTTTCGCTGGATTTCAACGACTCTATTTCTTACAAACTGTTTCCAGTCGTTTGCTTCTCCGAGGATCCAAAGAAGAGCCATCTTCGAATCGGTCCACAAGTGCGCTTCGTGGATGTTCTCCTGCAGCTTGGTCTTAATGTAGACACTTAGTCTGGTTGCCAAAAGACATGCCAAAAGTTCTAGCCTCGCTGCAGAAAGTTCTTTTAGAGGTGCCACTCGAGACTTGCAAAGCAGGATCGTGGATGTCGTGGAGCCGGAATCATTCGTCATAGTTACGTATGCTACGGCTCCATACGCCTGAGGACTTGCATCGGCAAAGATGTGCAGGTTTGTCCTGATCGTCACTCCCTCTATCCCCCGTCTGTAGAAACGTGGCACCATGACGTCACATAGCAATGGAAGATCCGCACACCATCGGTGCCATTCACTGCGCAGGTCAAGAGGCAGTAGGTCGTCCCACTCCATCTTCTGTTTCCAAATTTGTTGAAATAGGATCTTTGCTCGCACGACAAATGGCGCGATGAATCCTAGGGGATCGTAGAGTCTGGCTGTAGTCTGTAGGACAAACCTTTTTGTGTCTGAGTGCTTCTCTACGAAGTTCAGAACATCGTCTGGTGCAAATGTTAAGAGGTCTGTGGCAGGGTTCCACGTTAGTCCCAGCACCTTGAAAACTCCCGCAACCTGCCCCAATGGGTGTTCCTCGTGGTGATTCGAGTCGACCTCATTTAAGAGCGTTTTTGAGTTAGACACCCACTTGTGCAGCTTCATTGACGCTTGCTCGAAAATTGCTGTCGATTCCTTGAAGATCTTAGTGGCTTCTTCTTCGCTGGATGCACCGGTAAGAATGTCATCCACGTAAATGGAATCTTGCAGCAGCGCCGCGGTGTCTGGATACTCGTTCTTCATTGTTTCCAGGTGATGTTTTATTGTCGCAGACAATAAAAATGGGCTCGATGTAGTTCCAAAAGGAACTCTCGTCATCCTCCAGATGAGAATTGGAGGAAGTGGTCTTCCGACCTGTGGGGTCGTTTTATACCACAGGAAGCGTAACGCATCGCGATCATCTTCTTGTATACTTATCTGAAGAAACGCCTTTTCGATGTCGGCCACTAGGGCGATACAATGTCTTCTGAAGCTCAGAAGCAACGCGACAATATCCGGGTTCAGATTGGGGCCACTTTCCAAACAGTCGTTCAACGACTTCGAGCTTTTGCTATGGGAAGAAGCGTCAAATACCACTCGCAATTTAGTGGTGGTGCTCCTTTCGCGACAAACTGATTGGTGTGGCATGTAGAACTTCCGAGATCCAGTCTGCTCATCTGACACTTCTTCTGCCACTCCACCTTCGGTGTACTTCCGGATCGCGGCGTCATAGTCCCTCATCAACTTAGGGTTCTGAGTTAACTTCCTTGTTAGCTGCTGAAGCCTCCTCTCCGCAACTTGTTTGTTATCGTCTAAGTTCACTACGGGTTTCCACGGGAGGGCCACCTCGTACCGAAGACCGATCTTCTTAACTGTTTCTTTGTAAGACGCAATCACGGGTTCTGTCTCTGGATGAGGTTCGTCGGTTATACCAATCGATTCAAGGTTCCAAAACCTTTGCATTATTTCACATGCATCCATGTTGTTTGTCGTTGCGTTGAGAACGACCATTTGTGAGCTCTTGATGACAGATGCTGAAAGTTCTGTTGGACCGTGTACGGTCCAGCCAAGCGACGTCTCGATTGCTCGAAGTTTTCCGTCGAGTCTCTTAACTTGGCCCGTGACGAAGTTCCAATAGCAATCGCCTCCAATCAGTATGTCCACGCCGTTGGGTCCCTCAGCTTCGCAGAAGTCCGCGGCCGTGTATCCCATTTTTTTCAGTTGGCGACGCAATTCTTCTCTTGGATAGGGCAATCGTTGACCACAAATACGGCTTGTCTCAAGTGCTTCCAAACGGAAAACTTCACCTCTCTGATTTTCAAGAGTCACAAGAACTCTGCGAAAGTTTCGTTCTGTCGTGTGGTCGCCAAATGCTCCTACCGTCAGTCTTTCGTTTCCCAGGTGTTTGCATCTGAGCTTTCGTGAGAGTACTTCTGTGACAAAAGACCTTTGGCTTCCGCCGTCGAATAGCACTCTTACAAGGATGCGCTGTTTCAGTCCCAAGCTCCACACTGTCGCTGTTTGCAGGAGGACGGTTTTGTTGACCCCGTCTTTAATCGTAGATTGTAGGGCCACTGGACCAGCAGAAGTCAGTTTTTCCTCTTGTCTGCCTTTGCCGTCTCTTGAGCTTGGCAAGAACGTTGGGTCACACATGACTGATGCGTGTCGACCTTGGCAGTTGGAGCAAGAAATGTTTTTTCTGCATTGTTTGGCCAGGTGGTTTTTCTTCGTGCACCTAAAGCATCTTCCCGAGCTCGTTAAAATCTTCCTCTTCTCGGAAAGACCTATCGTTGTTGTGCACAGCTCTGTCTCGTGGTCTGCTGACTTGCAGAAAACACAGCTCTGCTTGTCACTTTTCTGTAGAAGTGTCGCGGCCGTTCCTTTTGTCCATGGTTTTGAATCGCGCTTTGCTGCACGAGATGCTACTCCACTCTCTTTTCCTGCTTTACTTATGCCTCCTGATTCTGTTTTTTTTTTTTTGTGACTGTCGTTCTTTCTCTACTTTCAACTTCAATTCTCAGAAATTGCATAAGTGATGGTAGTTGCCTTAGCTGGGACTGTTCTACAACATGTTGGTTTCCTTCGCCAGCCGCGTTTACAACCGCATCTTCCGGGCGACGCTGTTCTTTCTTCCGAACGACATTTCTGTTGAAGGTTAGCACAAGATCTTCTGGAATCAGCCGAAGTACAAGGGGGCAAAGGAGAGTCGAATAAGAATCTTCGTTAACTCCTAGACACTTGAGTCCTCTTATATGCGCTTGGAGGTCATCGTGTAGTCGTCGTAGTCCTCGGACGTCTTGCGAGGTCCGAACTGGCTGCCGTTCTGCTAGTTTCATCATGTGGTCATCTACTAGCAGCGCCTCGTCGCCGTAACGGGACTTTATGATCTCCCGCGCATCTTCATAACAGCTGGCCGTTGGTGGCAATCCGGCAATCGCTGCAGCAGCCTCTCCCGACAACGCCGATCTGAGGTAGTGGAACTTCTCGGCTGATGACAGTTCTGGGTTACCATGGATGACCTGCTCGAACTGCTCCCAGAAGGGCTGCCATTGTTGACGTTGTCCGTTGAATTTCAAGAGTTCAAGTTTTGGTAGCTTGACCTTGACTGACAAAGTGGGACTGCGGTGGTTTGTTGCGATTTCTTGACCGCTTGTACTCGCTCTTTCGTGTAGGGTCCGCACCTTGAAGGCCAGTCTTGCCGAGTAGGTGACGATACGATCGCTATACTCGACGGTCCGAGCATACTCTTGTTCGATGTCACTTGCTGCCAACAATGGTTCGAGGGCAGAGTCCATTTCGGTAAGCTGACCGTGTAGCGCGTTGAGACGAGTCAGCAAGACGTTAAGCTCTTCCTCAATCGGCAGTTCGGTTTGGGTAGCTGTATCGATTTCCGTCAGCAGCTTTGTTACCTGTGAACGCAGGGCTTTTCGCTTCTGTTTCAGCCGATCCATGGCAGCGTCGTTATGGTCCCTTGCGTTCTCGAGCTGGATGGTGTCTTGTCCTGTAGCCTCGTTACATCAACGCTTGTGACACCTTCTCATCTGGCCCATCGTACAGTCCTGATCCCGGGTTTCGGCACCAAAATGTCGAAACCATTGAGCCGAAGCGTTGATGACTACAAGAAAAAACACTACTTTAATCACCGGTAGCTGCTTTACTCACACTTGCCAGTTCCGAACGAAAATCCCCGATAGAAATTGTAGCTCGCGCTCGGGCCAAGTCCCCGAACCTCCTCGTCTTCTTTTCCGCTCCGCTGAAGGGTTTCTTCACTCAGTTAAGCTTAAATGTTTAACGGTTACGGCCAACTATATCCTAGTTACACGGGTACCCTTAACCGTAGTTAAGTGTAACTGAGGTCAGACTTAAATGTCGTTAATGGTGGCCTACTTACATTCTAAACCCGAGTTACGCTTAAATGTATAGCAGTTACTGTCAACTATACCTTACAGGGGAACCCTTATCCACAGTTAAGTTTAACTGAGTTCAGACTTAAATCCGGCTAAGAGTGTCCGACGGGCATCCTAAACCGCAGTTACGCCCAAATGTTTAGCAGTTACTGCTACCTATACCTTAGCTGCACGGGTACCTTTACCTGCACTTATGTGTAACCGAGGCTAGTCTTAACTGCGGTTAAGGGTGCCCCACCGGCATCCCAAAGCTTAGTTACGCTTAAATGTTTAGTAGTTACTGCCAACTATACCTTAGTTTAACGCAACCCCTTAACCCCCGGTGAAGTCCGACCTCGGTCACACTTTACAGGGTTAAAGGGCACCACGTAACTATAATATTAGTGGTTCCAGGTGTGCAAACAGTCACGGCGGGACATGAAACCACCGTTTATCGGGGAGAGGAAAAAATGTTTAAGGATTCTGTCTCTTTATTTTTAATTTCCGTTAACGCTAACGTCAATGAAAGAAAACCTGAAACTTGGAGAAATAAAAAAGGAAACAAACAAACAAACAAAACGAAGTGCACGACACAGAATCTTTTTTTTTATTTGTCCCGGTTTTAGGGTCTTTTTTTCAATGACGTTTCCTAACCAACTCGCTTGGGTACTTTCCCTCCTTCCAACACTAACGCACTGACACAAAACGTATTCCCGTTCTGGGGTTCGCTGAACACTCAAGATTATTGTGGCCACTATTTAATAAAAGTTAGATAATCATTTCAGGTTTGTCTTAATATATCATTTGAAAATTTTAAAAGAAAAAGTGCTTCGTGCGTGTTCACGATGCTGAATGCCGAATGCGCGTGAAAGGAGCTTTGACAGGCTTTCAATTACACCTCTTTTCCCGCACCAGCAGGGAGATATTGGCGGCCAGATGCCCTGCTTTAAAATGCGAGTTTCACTCAATCCGATTAAACCCCCGAAAACTGCAGCGGCCTCGACGGGCGCTTTGAACCTACACCGTCCATCGTTATCGGCGTGACCCGAGCTTTGTGAAGTCGGAGAATGATTGATGGATCAGCTCCCCCCCCCCCCCCCCCCCCAATCACCCCCTCTCTATTATTAAGTTATCGGTTCTAAATTTATTATTTCGGCGCTAACTCATTACAAATCGGACTGTTTTTTTTTTTGTTTTTTTTTTTTTTAATTTTATTTAAAAAGATTTTTTGCGCATTACGCTGTCAGAAGCTAAGTCCCATTAGGGCTGAGTGCAGACGCAGAAGCACGTATTTCGGGTCCGATTTAATTTTATTTCTAATCTGGGAGGACGTCTTCGAGCTCTTTTATCGATACTTCTTTTTAGCGTCCCGCAATCTCGAGGAAATTACGATTCACACTTCTCCGTGATTGACCCAAACTGCACAAATTCGTAGCACCATTCTAAAGATTTTTTTTTTTTAATCTACGTGCGCATTTGTTTTTAAATTTAGTTTATCTAAAGCGATAGAATGGATGTTGACGATAATTTCGATTTTTTTTCCGGCTGCGGTCTATTGCTTAGACACCAGGCGTGGCTCCAGTTTATATTTCGCGCTCTCAGAGGAACCTGCGCGTTTACTTTTCTGCGATGCGCCCGGGATACCAATCAGCGGTTTTCCTTTGATCAATTCGACAGTCGAGATGTGCGATAGGTAGTATGCTCCGATGACCGCGCGGTTTAAGTTCCAATAAAGGCGTCCACCTATATTTTTTTTTATTGAAGGTTAACGATTGAATTCCGAGTGCGTCGCAGAACTCTACTCGTATTCAGGAGCTTCTTACAGCGTTTAATAAGACGACGGTAATTGACGTCATAAATATGTCACATCACGCGCAGGAGAGGAATGTGAAGTTTTGCGTATTAATTGAAAACGAGCGTGTTGGTGAACATACATGAATACGCGAAAGAATAAAACATAAAGGACGGGGACAAACACAGAACTTGTTTCTTGAAAGAAGTTCTGTTTCCGTCCCCGTTCTCCTTGTGTTATCCTTTCATGTATTCGTAAATGTTTTGTCGATTTGCGCCGCGACGATGCTAACACGACGCCATACGCGTAAAGTCGCGGTCACTGTGTGAGTGCACCACAAAGAACAGAGTGTGCAGTTGCTGACTGAGGCATTCCTTGTACGGCGCTCCTGCCACGACATTGCTCATTCAAGAAATGTGTGCAGACATGTTGGAAACATTTAAATAAATACAGCAAACTTGTTTCGAACATGCTCGTGCTGCGTCCGTATATGACTCTGGAGCAATAAGTTGCTGGAATTTTGCCACGCCATATGTTTTTTAGGCTCCCAGTTACCATATAGTAACTTGGGTGCTTTCCGGCTTCAGCAAAGGAACCGAACGAGGTGCGATTTATTTATTTATTTATGTTACGCTTAGTGCCGAGGCATTGTAGAGGGGACGGACCTTACAAAAACAATATATAAGAATAAAATCACGCTATAATCAACATCAAATGATATACATAAAAGGAACACTGGATTTTGATATTAGAAATATTATACAGCGTTACTAAGAGCTTCTCGAAAGCGGCCACCGTCTGTGATGCTTACTAAAAAGGCAAGCAACCGATTCCACCTAGAGCCAGTTTTTGGAATGAAAGAGTATGAGTAGGTTACTGCGTTTTGATAAGGTATGTCTACTTATGGCAATGGTCGAGACGCTGTGAAGTAAAGAAAGCAGGTTTTCGTCAAGCGTAATCCAAGCAATTGATTATGATGATAAATCTTACGAAAAAGACAGAGGCAAGATAGTTTTCTGCGAGTGGAGAGGGAAGGAAGATTAAGGGATGACTTCATATTAGTTACGCTGGCTGTGCGCTGACAATTTGAAATAATAAAGCGGACAGATCGATTCTGCACATCTTCCAAGTTATTTATTAGCGTGACACGGCCAGGATCCCAAATGGGTGAAGCATATTTAAGTTCGAGAAAACATATGCAACATAACGTGTTTTTTTTTGTGATGACGGCGCAATAAAGAGGTTTCTTTTTATATACTTGAGCATTCGATTGGTTCTAGCTTTTATATGGTTAATATAATGTTGCCATGAGAGGTTGTAGGCAATCATTGAGAAACTAATTTGGAGAAGGTAATTGCCCACGTGGAGCTCCCATTAACTTGCATTTTCAAACATTCAGGTCTATATTGTTAAGGCCACACCAGGCAGGGATGGTATTTAGATCAGCTTGAAGAGTGAATTTCTCAGAATGTCAGAATCACCGGTCATATCACGGCAGACAGCCCAGTCATCAGCAGAAAGAAAAAGGTTAGAAGATATACAATTAGGTAAGTTGTTAATGTGAATAAAAAAACCGATAGACCCAAAACAGAGCCTTGAGGTTGCAGCGGTTTGGCCGTGCTGCTGCACGTAAGGAGGTACGACACCCGGAATCCAGTTCAACAAGAAAAGCGTTTAATACCTTTGGGATCCCCAGCGGCGACTACCGCTAGGCAGAGTTCGCCCGAACCGACGGGTACCTCAGGTGAGTCAGACTCGTTAACGGTTACGTATGGCGTGTGATTGAAGATAAAATCTTGAATCCACTGAAGAACCAGAAAGTCGCTGTTTAGGCGCCGCAGTTTTAGTATAAGAAGCTGATGGTTAACTTCATCGAAAGCTTTTGCCGAATCCAAAAAATATGCAGTCGGTTACATGGCCTGAATCAAGAAATATATGCAAGCCTTTAGTAAATTAAAGCAGTTGCGTTTCGCAGGAGAAAGATTTGCGGAAGCCATGCTGAGACTGGTAAACAAAGCGATTGAGTTCCAGAAAGTTAACCCGATGTGTGAAGATGACATGTTTCAATATTTTTCAAGGTACCGAGGTAAGAGAAATTGGACGATAGTTACAGGGATTAAGAGTGTCCCCAGACTTATGAACTGGAAAAACTTTGCCGGCTTTCCACTATTTAGGTAACCAAACATCGTTAGTAGGCTTAGCGAAAATACAACTTAAGACTATATTCACTTGTGTTTTGGAAAAACTTCGAATTAATACCGTAAATTCCACAAGACGATGATCACTTTTCCTTAAACATAACGTCATTCCTATTGACAACTTGTACCAATTTCGCCTGCTGGTGATGTATAATATGGCATTAAAACATAACATGTCGTTCCTTTTCGCACTGTCGGGCTTAGCAAAACTAGATCATAAATATGTCACACGTCATGGCGAAATTTGGAGCGTTTCAATACCTCGTACGAATTACGGCTTTACATCATTAAAATACGCATTACCATCTTTACTTAATAAACTCGAGGCCAATGGTATCAGCATCTATGGGACATCAAATCGGATGTTGGCAAAAATCATATTACGGACAGCATAATTTTTACCTCTTGTGCCTGGAGTTTTTGTATCTGTGGTGAAACTTTATTCAACTTTAAAAATATTTGTTTTGATGCATTCAAGCTGAGTGCAACAATGTGAATAGTCGTTATTGTGTTTTAGTGTCCATTTTTGTGTTTTCGTTGTGTTTCCAATGCTGCTTTCCCGCCAAAGTGTGTTAGGGCGCCAGGACCTCGTCAAGCTGCAACCGCAGCTTTTTGTCCTGACGTCCTCCCTTTTTGTACCAACCAGAATGGGAAATAAATACATTATTATATAACTTTAGCTTACTTATGGTTGCTCTAATTCCAACAGGGCCAAGAAAACTTGGATCCATCGGGAAAAAATTTGCTTGGGGGAATAACGAACAGTTGCTGACTGATGAATTAGTAAATGGGCGAGTGAAAGTATCATGACGAGGCACAAATGTGGTTTAAAGCAGGGTCAACCGATTGGTCGAGAGGTGATAGAATGTTGTTATTGCTGCACCTTACAGCATCGCAGAAGCGTTTAGGGGTAGTTGCCAGTAACGATGGGAGAGCTCAGTTCAAAAACGTGAATTCAGCCGTTTTCAATGCGCTAGTATAGACCTCAGCTGCAGCGGTATAGGCTGACCACCGATCAGTATTAGATGACTTTTTTGGCCGTAGGAAAAAGCCTAAATTTCCTATTAGATAAGCGCTTGAGATATCTGCTGTACCAGGGAACATTTGAAATACGCAAAACAGTTTAAAGGGGAACATATTTGTTAATCAAACGCGTAACTGTTGATTCAAATAAGTTCCACAATTCTTCAACCGAGTTTTTTTTTTTTCGTATGCTATCAAAAATTAATCAAGAAAGAAAGATAGGTCAAGGTTGTGGGAATCCGTCCGGCCGCGCCACCCTGGAGTCCCGTCTTTCCCGCATCTCCCTGCCCCTTTGCCCGTTCTTCCCGCGCCCTGCCAAGGCCGAACCGCCCGCTCCGTGCTCACCCGGATCCCTGGACGGGGAAGCGTCACCGTACGGCGCGTAATCCCCACTCGGGGATCGTGCGGGGCCCGTGGCAAGGGCGTGGGTGTTCACGTGGACGGGTCGTGGGGGGGCACGTGATTGGTGGGGGCGAGGATACAAAAAGGGAAGCGGGACAAGGGGGGTCCTCTTCTGAACCGGCGGACCGGACAGTGCTTGACGACGACGACGAGGACGACGACGAGAGGACGAAGAGAGGACGCTGAACACCAACGAGTGAGTTTAATTTAACGATTCTGAAAACGCACACTGTTTGAGCGTCTTCTTGGGGAGCGAGCGAGGCACGTCCCGATCGGGTGTCGATTAGGTAGCGACCCACAAGGTTCATAGCTTCAAAATGGCCTTTGTTATTGGCTCTTATATTTTTTTACGTTCCTATAAGCTCAAGTATAAGGAATAGAAATTGTGAAGTGCAAATCGTGATCACTCGAACCTGGTGTGTGAGTCACTGGTGACGTGGTGTTTGGAGAGGATGTAAGTATCTGGTCAGACAGTGAAGATGTTAAAAGTGTTGCAAGCATGGGCTGGTTAACAAGTTGTGACAAATTGAATACAGAACACACATTAAGAAAAATTACCGCCTCACCGAAAGAAGGTTCAGGGAAGGGACAAGGGTGAGAACACCTGAGAGTTGGAAAATTAAAGTCTCCAAACAAGAAAATAGGCAGACCAGGAAATCGTACAGCCATATGGCTTAGACAATCATAAAGACCCTCTGGAGAACCACTTGTCCACATAGGAAAATGGTATCAAGCCCCTCAAATAATTTTCGTAAAGCAAAGTGTCAAGCAGCACCAGCCAACTCCTAAATTACAGGTAATGGGCACGGAAAAACATTCAAAACATTCATGAACACATGCTATCAACACACCACCACCCAATCCGTCCGTACAGACACAGCGACATATTCAACTTTTTGTTACGCTGAAATAACTTGCAGCGTCTTCCAGAAAAGAAAATAAAATTCGATGTTAAAACTAAGCCTATTTACACTTTAAAAAAAAACACAGGAAGTGCGTAGGCGAGCTAGTGGAAATTTATGATGATGAATTTAACTCCAGAGCACTGTCAAAATGTTTCTACCTTTCGCCCCAGTCTCGGGTGAAATTCCAAGGTATATTTCGGAACTCTTTACTCCTCTTTGAGCAGGACGACGCCCTTGTGTATTTTTGGACGTGAGAAGCTCTAATGTCTTGGAGTAATTTACATCAAATATTACGATCTCCAAACTTATACAAAGTGCAAATGCATGCGCCTTAGTTCTTCAGTAGAGCCCGTGGTGAGCCAATCACTGCGAGCTACACTACTGCAATGCGCAACCATTTTTTTTCTTGGCACTGTATGAGTTAAATGGACTCTAGAGTTCGCAGTGATTGGCCCCATGCGTGCTAGGAGAAATTTTTATACGCAGGTATTTTAGGAATGCACCCTATTAGCACCGCGTTCCGAATGCGCCCGCCCCTCGGAAGCGTCGCGGCTCTAGCAATCCCACGCCAACCGACTGGACGGCCCGTTGTTTCTGTACATCGCTCCCACCCTACGAAGGACTAAAGCCAAAACTACAGGCCACCAGGTTCAATTGACCTTTTCTGACTAATTCGCCGTCTCGGGGGCTCTCTGCGAACTACAAGTTAAGGGCAGCTCAACGTTCATCCACCAGTCAGGACCCATTGGCACCGTGCCGTTGTATCCGTTTTCATTGCATTTTATGCGCCAGGCTACCAATGCTCCACGACAAGTCGTCCAAAAAGAACAACGCGCAAAGATAGGACAACGTCGGTCGTGCGAGATGACGAGAGTGGGAAGGCCAGAGGAGAGAAGGTACGCATGCGCAGAGGCTTACTGGAACATGTGCATTGTTTCAGGGAGAGCGCTGCGTGACGGCAGAAAGTTCCTCTCGAAAACTCACTCTCAGGGACCGAAGTATATGGCGTTAGCTGTGCAAAGACCAGATCGTTGTACAGAGTGTAGCTTCGTTTGATTCAGCAGCACCGGTGTAGTAAAGTGTAGGGCGGTGTACTTCTGGTCATATCTGAATACACATACCGGACGTAGACTACCCTACCTTTTTTCTGCACTGGTGCAGGAGTTGCTGGTAAACCGAACGAAGCTACTGAGGTGGCTGACATGGCTGCACTGCACAGAAGGAAAGCGCACCGTGCAACTGCAATGCTGGCCCCGATGATGCGTGAAGACGGCGTTTTTTTATATTTCCGTGCTATACACTGGCAGAGGTCTAAAACTCATTTGAATGTAGGAGTCAGGTAACCCGCTCCCGAAATGTCGAGGGCCAACATAGGGCGGGTCTTTTAGCGACAACCAGAGATCTCCTAAAGAAGAAATCTCGCGCTATTTGCTTTTTGTAAAATAGCTGTTTTTCCAGTGCCGTCTTTAGCTTTGATTTCTTCATACAACTACTTTAGGTTCGTGCCCGCGTCATTACACGATTTAAAATATTGCCATCTCGCCAATGCGCTGGAATGTTTCAATCTAGAAACCAAGCACAGGATCGTTACTTAGTCGCTCAATTCACTCGGGAATTATCCGAGCCCAACACGTCTCGAAAGAAAACTCTTCATACGGTAGTTTCGAATTTCCTGGCGATTTTTATAGCAGAAGTAGGAGAATATACTTGTGCCTTCACGGTATGTAAAACAAACCAATCTTCGATATAGAATAAAACAGGTTAGTGCCCAATATGTTAAAACGTCATAAGAGCAGAGCTACGTTTTCAGTGCAAATAAATGGAGGGCAAGAAGTAATTACTTATAGCGCATGTAGCGCTCTAGCTATAGGAACGGGAGCTTTCAACCCCAGGACATTTGCGGGCCGCTTCTTTGAGACCTCTGCTATACAGAGTGTGTAATTTTAATTCAAACATATCTATAAAAAAAACGCGAATGAGAGTTAGACGAGTGCCGTCTTCGTCATGTATTTACCAGGCTCGGCGGACATTATATGACGGGTCTAATCGTCATGATAAGTAGGCTAATCAACTCAAATCCTTTAAAAAACTTTTTAATTACTGAGTTTAGGGGGCATGTCGCAACTTCAGTACGGAAGGAAATTGCTATTAGAGGCCACGCCAATTAAAAGATTTTGCGAAAATGTAATATTTTTTTTAGATATTAATTGATACATTTTTACGTCTTTTAGCCCGACCGAGTGGTTTTGACTACATCAACAATCCAAGAGACATCTGTCAAGCGTTTGCAAATTTTTGGTTCTTTTGTGTTTGATTCCGCAGCAAATATGCCTCCAAGCCTACAGACTGCGGGATCTGGAAAACGAAAGCTTATCAATTCCTGAGCTCAATAATGACGATATTTTGGCAGGGATTCGGGCGAAAAGTTAGGCTTGAGTTGATTGCATTCCTTTCTTTATACTTAAAGGGTGCGGCGACTCGTTGTTTCCATGACCTTGTTGTCCAATAGGTTTTTGTAAGACAGGTGGTTTCTGACTTCATGGAAGTTCTACCTCGATGTTCCCGACTTCTAAGCTTGTTCACCAAATGCGTCAGTACTTACCGATCAATTTTACTAATTTGTTCGTCCGCTGAGGTATTCGAAAAGGTCATGCTTTGTCATCTCATTCAGTTTTTTTTTTTATTATCGGCATATAGGGAGAATTGACTGGCGGCCGTACATGCGGACGTGAATGCTGAGCTCGTCTTAGCAGCCTATTAATGTGAGCTCGTTCTGAGCGTGCGCCCTAAACAGCACCCTCAAATATGGCGTCCAGTGAATACCCACATAAGCCTGTGACAACACGAATTTATGCCTAATCGTTCTCTAGAAACAAATTACTCACATTTACAGAATTGCTGGATTCCAAGCTAGGGGGCAAGCAGTAGGTCGACCCGATTTGCTTTTATTTCAAGAAAGCTTTTGACCTCGTCAGCCACTTTGTCCTGGTTAATAAACTTGCATCTTACGGTTTATCATCACAACCTAGCAACTGGTTCGAAACCTATCTATGCGAACGATGGAATTTTGTTACATACGGTGACATGTACTCCACGGCGTACTTTTCTACAACGGGCGTCCACAGGGTGGTTGCGTATCGCCTTTGTTTCACAACATATTTGTACGATATTAGCGCATTTATTAGTAGTCACTAAGAAATATTAAAATTTGCCGATAATGTTAGACTGTTTCAAACCATTGTGGATTTATCCGCCTGCGATAAACTTAAGCAAGATATAGTAACGCACTGGCAGGATGGTGCAAAAAAAAATATTTGGTTTGAAATCTGGCTAAAACCCATGGACGTTTAAACAGTCAGGACCCGGCATGACGTCAGCCTGAGTGAAGCCGGAAGAGGCGCTTAATCCCAGACTGCCTTGCGCACCCGTTCCGAGGCCGTGGGGTAGCGCACCGGCGGTTCGTCTGCTTTCTAATCTGCTCCGGCGTGTGCTTCACGAGGCTAGCTTTCGATGCGGTCGGCGTCCGCCGTGGGCGTCCACGATGCAAATGCTTGCAGCGTGAGTGTTTATACTTAGTTCGACATTATGTGCGAGCGAAGTCAGAACTGGAAGGACGAGCCCGTTGTTCTGTGCGCTCCTGGCTTGCATGCGCGCTCGTGCGATCCGCTGCTGCTGTTTATTAAAACATGCGTTGCGCACCGCCAAGTCCTTCACGGTGCGTCGTCTAGAGCGTCTCAATTCTAGTCACTTACTTTCTGCTGGGCAACCAGGCGTTCGTTTATAATAATCTCATCCAATTCCGACCATACCGGTTTAAAAGTCTCCCGTTAAGCGCTGTTTCAAATAACAGTGGGTGCCGCCATTACTTTCGGTGCACACAGTCGCGTTGCCACGGAAATGTCAGGGCAACGCGGTTGTTTGCACCAAAATTAATGGCGGCGCCCACTCACTAGGCTTCCCATTGGTCAAGAAATGCTCCTTGCGGCTCGTGGCCACGCCTACTTCCGTTACACTTCGCTCCATGCATTGGGGATAGGGACGCCACCTCCTGCCCATTATAACCTCCTTGCTAAAACCAAACAAATATATTTTTTAGGACAATAGACCCTTTCCGGAATACAGTGCCATCTGGTGACTCAAATGGCAGTTTACCTTTTACTATACTAATGGCGGCAATGAGCCTGTAGTCTGCAGTATTTAATGGGGCACCGTCACTTAAAGGTCAACGGTAAACGAGAATGTGAACTTCACTAAGATTATTTTTCAGTCTCTTATGTGTCAATGGCGAAACAAACGCAGCCAGTGGAAATAAAGCGCCAAACCACATAGGGGGGAGCGGAAATGTAAGAGGAGGAGTGGGAAACTCGCCGGGGCGGAGTCAAAAATTACACCATCTTCCCGAGGGGAACCATGGGATGATGCGGAGCATCGCGGATCGTTCGGGTTCCGCCGCTCGCTTCGTACGTTTATGTTGAACTTGACGGTCCCGAACCTCAGTTTCTGCTGCTCGACGTTCACGAACCAACGCGGCTTCCCGTTCTCGAATGTCGGGTTCCGCCGTTCGCTTCGTACGTTTACGTTGAACTTCACGGTCCCGAACCTCAGGTTCCGCTGCTCGACGTTCTCGAACCGCCGCTGCTTCACGTTGTCGTAGTTCAGCATCCGCCGCTCGACGTTGACGAATGGACGCCGCTTCTCGTTGCCGTAGTTCAGGGTCTGCCGCTCGCTTCAAGCGTTTGCGCTCAGCGTCGCGTGCCTTTCGCTGCGCAGCTTTGTCTTCAGTGGATGCAGCGTTGCTGTTAGTTTGAGGGGTGCACGCTGACGCTTGCTCGCGCCAACCCACTAACTGACGGGACTGTTGCTTCCATCACACTTCATCGGAAGAACGGAGTGAAGTGGAGTCAACAGCGGGTGAACTGAACGCGCGCAGAAAATTGGTTTGCTCTTTATGTTTATACAGCCTCGATGGAGATGCGCCTCAACGGGTAATCGGTCTCTTAGCTGTAGATGAGAAATTTAGCCAGTGCGGTACAACCGCTAACCTGGGATTTTTAACGTGCATCACGTAGTAGTGATCACACGAATGCGTGCCGGTACGCAACTCATCCAGATCGAAACGGGCGGGGGCGGCGGGGATCGAACCCAGGAGGTTCCCAGCGCAAGCTTTCGCTCCACGCTCCGAGCTGAGACCCGTTAGCCCACTCGGCCACTTCCTCCCCTTGTACGCGCGCAGCGCACTACCGCTGCTTATATTCACACTTGAAGCAGAGGAGACTCGAGGAGGAGAGTTGCGCATGCGCGCGCGGTGTCAGTAGAAGCGAACGCACGCGAAGTGCACGCAGCTGGTAGAGAGGGAGAGCGGAGCTTTTGGAGTGAGGGAAGGAGGAGGGTTGCGCATGCGCAGTGTGAGTGCGGACTACGACGCCGCGGGACATAGACCCGAGCAAGAGATGCTCCGTATCTAAAAAAGCTCCTCCCCTCCCACGTTACATCGCATCGGAGAGATTCTCGCCGAACTCGAGCTTAGCCCCCTTGGACAGCCGTGTCGAAGTTGCGACGAGTCACTCGCTGTAGATGAGCAATTTAGCCAGTGCAGTACTACCGCTAGCCTAAAGTCTTTAACGTGCACCACGCAGTAGTGATACACGACCGCACGCCGGTATGATGCTCATCCAGATCAAAAAGCGCAGGGGCGGGGATTGAACGCAGAATCCCTGGGTTCTGCAGAGCGAGCTTTCGCTCCACGTGTTCCGAGCTGGTGTGCACTAGCCCACTCGGCCACCGGCCCACAAGGGCACGGTGTAAGATGCACTTTTTAGGTGAGGACACGGCAGGCTGAACGAGCGGCGCGAGGAATCAGATTCTGTTCGTTCGACGGGCATCCGAAAGGCTGCGTCATTCCGCTGCCACCGTGCCCGTGGCTGACAGTGTCGCCGGCGGCCAAACGGCGAAACTGTGTGAGAGCGAAAAAACATTATCTCGTTGCCATGACACCTCGGAACACCGTGGTCTTTCTGCACGTGCGACAACCTCGCTGGAGCTCTGCGCGTGTGGTACGTGAGGCGGCACGAGCAGTCTTGTACGTGCCCCCGGGTCGACGAGTCACCTGCCGGCGCCGCTTGAAACCATAGTGAGAAAGAGTGAAAAGCGAACTTTAACGGGCACGTCGCGAGGAGCGCGCTGTCCTCACCTGAAGAGTATTATCTTACACCGTGCCCAAGGCGGAGCTTTTAGTCTCAACGCCAAGCTCTTTCGAATCACATACGAAAAGTTTCCTACTTTCGCTGGTGTTTGTATTTTGAGAACAGTTTGTCATAATATGAACGTAACAACCGAGAATAAGAATATTGTGTACAGAGGTGGCAGCAGGTGAAGCTAGATCCTTGAATTCAAAATTGCGACTCAAGAAACTATTTTCTGTCAAAATGGTTCGTTGGTCAGGGCTTCTAAATTCAGGTTGATTTACATCCAACACAGGCATGTTGTGACTACTTCACCACACAAAGATCGTTCCTGAACAAACCTTAATTTGTGTTTGAGCAGTACTGATAATCGATGTATTAAAATATTCGAAAACTCGAATAGTATAAATTATAACGTTAGATTGAATAATTCGGACAATCAATATTCGCTTCGAAATCAAAACTCGAATACTCTCAGACTTCTAAGTATATCTGAGGATGAATAAACTCCTCCAGAAATACCACGAGACCTTGCGCTTAGCCCACATTGCATCGCGTGGTGCGGAAAATTGTGGGTCTGTTCCTATACACACGCTAGGATCTACTCGTACGGTCTTTGCTCCTGCAGGCGGCGCGATTCCTTATCTATTAAAGGAGCCATGAAATGATTTTTCTACTTCCGCCAGATGCTACTTAGAACCACTCCTTAAATTAATAACTGAATAAACTTGACATGGCAGTTGCTAAAAAAATTCGAGAAATATGAGCATTGTCCATCCCCTCAACTCGGATCCAGAACGAGCGGCAACGTCGCCTGGTGCCTATCCTATGCGCTTTGATTGGCAAGTTGAACACGTGTGCTGAGCTCCAGGCATTGTTAGTGCTGTGAGGGTGAGGCAAAGGGGGGAGGAGGAACGACGGGGTACCGACTATCTCTTGTGTCGGCGATCGGAGTAAACGAAGCCAGCGTGCGCGGGAATGATAATGCAGAAATAAGAAGCCAGTGACAATACAACAATATCTCTCCCCTTAATAGTGGAACCGATCTCCCCTTATAAGTGGAACCGGTTTACGAAAACTCGTCCACCGCCGGGTCGCTGGATGAGCTCCACCTTCGTCCGCCTTCGTGGTAGAGGATGGGGGCGTAGTCAGGTCATCTAGCCATGGTGTGGCGGTCCATCGGCCTACCAAGCCGCAGATAAAAGACGAAGACGTTACTCGTCGATTCGAGCCCGGCGGCACGAGGGAATAAACAGAACGTTTTCACCTAAGCTCGGAGTCGGTCGCAACATCTCTTCCGTCCTCAACATCGAACGCGCAACACAAATTTGTGACCTGGACGTGATGATCGACTCCGAGCACCTGCCATCCAGGGGAACGTTCTCCGCGGCACAGGACACGGCAGCGCCTTGGGATTTCGGCAATTATGCGAGACCACATCTCCCTCGGCCTCAGCACCTGGAGCCTCCGACACTGCCTCTGCCCCGTCGGGTCTGCCGCCGGCAGCTCTCACCAACGGGCTGCGACCACCTCGCTCACCCCGCCGGCACGGCAAGTCTACGTTCTTTGCCTTTATCCGCCACTGCCACAGTCTCTGGTGTCGCCCCGGCTGTCGTGCTGATCTGTGTGGTGTGGTGCTGGCCTGGCACGGTCGCGTGCTGCCACAACATGTGGGGCGTGCCGCACTGCACCACGCTTGGGCATGGCAAGTCACGGCGGACCACACTGTTCTTGACAAGGCACTTCGCTAACCGACGAGGGCTTCCTTATCGCTGGTCAGGCATTCTTTTCCGCTCAGTGCGTCACCTCCGGGGATGACGCTGTATTGGTCCCTCAGCTGACCGCCATGTCCCTTGGAGGCCGAGCTGCGATCCAACCTACTCCACATTGGATCCACAGCACGAACGGATCGTTGTGCCCTCTCTCTGCTGCATCGTTGTTCCAATAGGCCTGACTTCAGCGTCTACTCCCTGCATGGTTTGCGTAAGATGTCTTCTGCACCGCTCACTGCCACGTCGTTCGGCTCGTATATCAAACGCCAACGGAAACAGTCCAACTCACTTGCTGAAGCCGCAATTACTCAACCGCTCCGTCCCCTACAGGCTGCATACTTGCATGCGACGGCTCTAGAGGGGGAGCTCTGTGGCGGTCCAATGGCCTACCAAGCCGCAGATAAAAGACGAAGACGTTACTCGTCGATACGAGCCCGGCGGCACGAGCGAATAAACAGAACGTTTTCACTTAAGCTCAGAGTCGGTCGCAACATCTCTTCCGTCCTCAACATCGAACGCGCTACACATGGTCTCTGTCGGGAGATAGCTGAGCGGAAGGCCCCACAGCCGCTTCGGCGGCTTGGGAAGGCGGTGCTCGACCTGAGGCCTCTTTAGCGTTCGATGCGTAACTATCCGGCAGACTCTGCGGGCTTGCGTCGTGGCGGGGGCGAACTTGGTCGGTGTGCCGCCGAATAACCGTTGCAGGGGTTTACATGGTCGCCATCCGGGCTCCTGTCGTGGTCTTGACGCGCCCGGGTGTCCATTTTTCACCAGCGCCGTAATTGCGCACATAGACACTGCCGTCCGGTTGTACCGCCCAGTCATCACGTCCATGTGACGGCTCTGCGACAGTTTGAGGAAAACATGCGTCTCAACGAGAACGTATCTGGTAACCTATTTGCACCTCGGAAGGCGATTTTCCCGTGCGCTGAGGAGTCTTCCTATAGTTGAATAGCAACCTCGACAGTTTGTCTTCCAATGTCCCCTCTTTCATTTTACGAAGGCCATCTTTCACTGTTCAGACTGCCGTTTCGGCTGCTCCGTTCGACTGAGGGTGAAAAGGGGTTGTGCAGAGATGAGTGATGTGGTTTCTCTTTACGGGTGTGGCGAACTTTGGGCTAGTGAACTGCGTTCCGTTGTCAGAAACTATTGTACGTGGCACGCCGAAATGGCTGAAAATGTCGCGTAGACAGCTTATCGTACTCGCTGTGGTAGCGTGTTTCATGGGTACAGCTTTGATCCCTACGAGTACCATCCTCCCAGCTAGCGGTCCTACAAAATCTAAGAGTAGCCGAGACCACCTCTCTAGGGTCTTTGGCCAAGGCACCGTTGGTGCAGCTGTCGGCATGGGCAAGTTTATTATGCAATTGTGGCGGTTAGCTATAGTCCTTCGATATCGCGGTCTAGTCCTGGCCACCAAAACAATGATCGGGCAGCCTACTTCATAGCCGAGGAACATTGGTGTGTTTCATGCAGGAGCTGCAGCATTCTCGGCTGAGCTTTGACCGGTATAATCACTCGATTACCCCAGTATACTAGTTCGTGTGCCACCGACGACTCCAGCTTGCGATCATAAAATGGCAGCAAAGATGGCTCCAGTCCATTCGCGCTTTTAGGCCAGCCGCGCAATATCTACTGCTTGACACGAGCTAAGGTGGAATCGGCGGCCGTAAGATCTTTTAGCTCACGCGTTGTCATCACGCCGTCATCCGAGGTCTCCAAGGACAGAGCATACTCTGGGGGCTCACCGTCATCTTCCGGCTCCGTTGACAGCATCGGCAATCTGCTGAGGGCGTCCGAGTTCAGCAACTGCTTTCGGCACGTAGTGCAGCTTGTAACGGTAGCCACCCAGGTAAAGTGCCCAGCGTTGAATCCGGGCGGCGGCCCTTGCCGGAGTCAGACGGTCAGCTCTCAGGATGCCCAGGAGGGGCTGGTGGTCGGTAACCAAGGTAAACTCTCGACCTAGGAGATAATCCCGAAAATTTGTCACGCCAAACACGAGTGCGAGGGCCTCTCGCTCAAGCTGAGAATAGTTCCGTTCTGCTTGTGTTAAGGTCCTAGAGCGGAACCCGATGGGCTTGTGAACGTTGCCCGAGGTGTGGAACAGGACTGCTCCCACGCCATACGGCGATGCGTCGCATTCTAGCTTTTGCTCCTTAGACGGGTCGAAATTCACCAGAACCTTGGCTTCCTTAAGGCATTCCTTGGTCCTGTTGAAGCGATTTCCTGTGGTTGTTTCCACTGCCGTCATGAATTTTCTCCAATAATCGATATAGCGGAGCGAGGAGGGTTGACATGCTTGGCAGAAACTTAGCATAAAACGTCAACATTCCCAGGAGTGAACGAAGCTCACTCATGTTACGTGGGCTGGGTGCCTGTGCGATTGCGTCCAAGTTTTTCTCAGTCTGGTGAAGGTCTTGCTTGTCTATGCGGTGTCTGAGATAAGTGACGGCCAGTTGACGAAAAGTGCACTTGTCATACCTCAGTTTAACGCCGTGTTCGCGAAACCACTCCAGCACGCTTTTCAGTCGCTCTCTGTTATCGTACTCTTTGTTCGGACACAAGCACGTCGTCTAGATAGGCTTGCACACCCGGCAGGCCCGCAAGTACCACGTCCATTTTTCTTTGAAAATTGCAGGGGGCAGAGGCAATGCCAAGCGGAAGCCTATTATAACAAAACAAGCCCCTGTGAGTTTTGATAACACAAAGCTTCCGCGAGGCTTCATCCAATGGCACCTCATTATACGCGTCTCGTAAGTCCAAGGTGTTGAAACTTTCGCCACCATTTAAGCGTGCAAAAATATCCTCAATACCAGGCAGCGAATATTGCTCAACTGCGCAAGCGGGGTTCAATATGGCTTTGAAATCACCACAAATTCGTACATTGCCGTTTTTCTTAAGTACTGGGACTATGGGGGTTGCATTCCGAGTATTCTACAAGTGATAGCACACCGAGAGATACTCGCCGGTCAAGCTCTAACGACACCTTAATGCGAAGCACACAAGTGATGGGTCTCGCCTTACAGAACTTGAGGCAAACTCCCTTATTCAGTTGCAGGCTGGCTGTAGGTCCCTTGATTACGCCCAGGTCCCTGGAGAAGACATCCTGGTAGTAACTGAAGATGTTGTTGGCTGATGAGCTGCATTTTGGGTTTGGCGCTGCAGAGTCGTATTCGGCCCATTGCAGAATCGACATCCCGGCATCCTTCAGCTTGGCAAGCAGGTCCCGGCCGCATAGGCGTGGTCCCGAACAGTCCAGCACAGTCAGGGAGCAATCGACGTCCACGCCTTTGGAGCACACACGGAGTTGAAGCTCACCCAACACTGGAATGCGACCTGTGTAGCATGACAGTTTAACACGTGACGGCTTCAAGCACGGCCACACCTTGCGATGTCTCTCCAAAATTTGCCGTGATATGACACAAACAGGAGATCCGGTGTCGACTTCCATGGGCAGTTCTACAACCAACCAACCAACCAACCCCCCCCCCCCCCCCCCCCCTTTAACGTGCGGCGTATCGGCGGTTCGAGAAAGTTCTTTCTTTCTGAAACCAAAGTCCAGATGTGCGTTTCATCACTGCCTTCCGCGTCTGACGTAGCTTCAGCAACAGCCAAGGTCGTTGCGTGAGCCGCCTTAGTCACTTGGCTTTTGCGGGCAGCAGCGTTCCGACATTTCTTTGCCAAGTGACCATGCCATCCACAACGGTAACAACGAGAATTGGCCTAGCCACAGCTGTTGTCATCATGCTTTGTGCTCCCGCGCCTTCGGCACTCTCGCGGGGCATTGCGCTTCACGTTATCTTGTGCTGAAGAATGACGACGGGCTTGCACTTGGAGTAGTGCCGCTGGCTCCGAAGACATTTTTTTGGAGTCGTTTTCGGCTTTTTCTTTCAAAACCGCTAATGCTTCGCCTTCCTCTAGTGTTCGTTCTCTTTTTGCAAGCAGCTACTTTTGTAAGGTACTTGAGCGCACTCCGCAAACGATTCTGTCCCTGAGCATGTGGTCGAAAATGCTGCCAAAGTTGCAATTGTCTGCTATCCGGCGTATTTTAACCATAAACGCATGGACAGATTCGTCTTCCATTTAACAACGGTTGAAGAACTTGTAACTTTCCGTTATTTCGTGCCGCTTGGGGTCGTAAAACTAATTCAGGGCTTGTACAACTTGTTCTTAAGTCAAAGAATTAGGCGTGCGTGGGGCTACTCTTCCTGCTAGTACTTGTACAGTCTTCGTCGAATTCAGGTAGCTGCTGGTGGGCCATAGCTGTCCTCGGTACTCTGCTGAGCTGTGTGGCTGCCTCCGGGGCTTTCTTTTCCGCTTGGGCGAGGTCATGACTCGTCGCCACTGCTGTGTCGCATAAGCCACCGCGTGCGGCGTGAAGAAACGACAAGAAGAGCTGTTGGCAGCGTATCAACGTCTTTATTCGGTTGCGCCCGCGATATATAGTTTTCTGAGCGGGAGGAAGGATACTGAGAGGGTGAGGCAAAGGGGGAAGGAGGAACGACGGGGTACCGACAGTCTCTTGTGTCGGCAAACGGAATAAACGAAGCCAGCATGCGCGGGAATGACAATGCAGAAATGAAAAGCTAGGAGTCATACAACACTTAGAGTTCGGCTATTCTCATCACCGCAGTGGTTGGACACGAGCCACTATCCGAGTATTCACTGAGGCATTGATTGTTATGGGCCGAAGTCGAGTGCTCGCGCAGTTCTCGTGTCCAATCCGTGAGCCACGCTCGACTGTCGGCAGGCGCGTCGTTTCGATCCCACAGTTATGTCATCGAGCTTTGCGAAGGCAAGACTGAAATAAATAGTCCCCTTTTACCCTCAAAATTTCACCGCGGCGAAGAAGCTTCTGAATCAGTGAAGGTCTGTGCGAGTATACTTGGGCCAGAGTAGTACCAGTACGCTTCTTCAAAGTCATAAACATTCCAAGCCGATATCGTTTCATGACCCGTTTAGGGCTTTGTTAAACTCCGACGTCGAGCGCTAGGAAACGCAGCGTAGCGCTGCGGACACAGATACTGAATGGTCGCAGGTAGCGCCACTAAATAAGCTACGCTTCAGAGTAACGACACTTCGCCATATGGTGTCTTAAAATCGTGGTTGCCAGTTATCTGAAGCTTTATCTGAAATCACAGGAAACGCTTTTCCGCCCTACACAAATGTTTAAACAGCTCGCGGCAGAGCAAAGCAATATTACATGACCTTTCTAACACCCAATCTAATGCTGTGGAAGCCGCACTTTTGAATTATGACGATCGGCAGTTGCGTCTGCTCTGCATACGAGCCAAAATGGCGGCGCCCACAACAATGTTGGGGAAGGGAGTGCCGATACTCTAAGCACAGCTCATTTAGTGGCTCTAGTCGCAAATATCGAGTTCCTGCTCGCCGGCCAATGAAACGCGCGTGTTCTGCGCTACGTTGCGTTCGCTGCGCTGAACATCGCAGTATAGCATGGGCCTTGTCTTGGTAATGTCCCAGCCCGCGAGGCTGCAAACGTTTCAGTCGACTGACCGGCTGCACAGCAAGCCATCGCAGGGCAGCTGCGTCTGCTGTCGCATCCACCTACACAGCTGTGCCACTCAGGACCGCGGCGGTCCCTAGATTTACATGGTCATGGCATCACCAGGCAGAAACCGAGGGGGCAGAATAAAAAGGCGGCAGACGTGCCCGTTGGAGAGATGCGCGTTCCAGGCTCCGTAGCCAAACTAAACCAAGTTTCGGTGCGTCTTCCGGGACGCAAGAAGCGTCGGCACAAAGGCGGCGTCTTGGAGAAAGAACACGATTCCTCTTTGACGCACTCCCCACAACAGGGACGCAGCGCCACTTACTTTACTATTTGCTCGCACTGTATGCAGCGTGGACGCGCGAGCATAATGATTTCGTCTGTCACAGCGGAATTCTCTAATCAAAGGGGGGAGGGGGGTAATCGCCGCAGCCTAGACGTCCTCGCCACATGCGACGTGGATGAAATGGGGGCGCTACTTTGTGTTAAGAGGCATCGGCGTATTTTCTCTATCCCGTGCTGTTAAAGTCGCGGTCACACTGCTAATATCTCGAACAAAAGACTGTCTGCCGACATGAGCATACACTATCGATGAGGCTTCCTGAAACATACTTGAGAAGTCTTCGCAGATATAATCCTGTCATCTTGTCTGCATTGAACACCTTGTTGTTTGTATTCTCTATGAGCTCTGTGACTACGGCTGTATAGACCGTACGACTGCCTAGATGTAGTCGCGCAATTTATATTCGCTCATTGGGTCTAAACAGGTAGCATTTTTGACTCAAATCGCCCGTTGTTTTTCGACGTTTGCTGCAAGTTCTCTGAAGGTCGTAGTGCCTTTTGGGGGAAAGGACGTTTCGCACATATGCTTTGATTGATTGATTGTATTATTTATTTCAGACAAAGGAGTTTGGAGGGCCACGGGAAAAAAGGAAAGCCTTTTGACGGGTCTCTAGCGCCTCATTACAGCACTCAGCAAAAAGAGAAAAAAGAATGCCCGCAGAAACCACTATTGTCGGTTGCCTGCGAATTTCGATAGCAATGGACAAGTTTACCTAATTTTTTTGCTACGAGGCCATGGAGAACGTCGAGGACGACGTTCTAGAGGAGGGCGTTAAGTACGACGCCTAGAACGCCCTCACAGACGACGTTCTAAAGAACGACGTTAAAGACGACGTCTAGGATGACCTCTAGGTCAGCCTTATTCTTCTTCGATTATTCGACGATGTGACGATGACGAATAATTGGCATTGTGCCGACCGTGCGTCACGCAGTGATCTCATAATAGGGACCGTTAGCAAACCGTTGTCGTGCTCCGCGTACCGCAGCAGAGGAGCGTTTGAAGCATGCTTTTAAGCGCCCGCCCCGCGGTCACGGTACCACCCAGGAACGCGCCTAAACGCATGCTTCAAAGGCTTCGTAGAGTGCGGTACGCGGGGCACGGCAACTGCATTCTAGAGGTCCCTATTAAAATGACGCTGCGTTGATTTAGCGTCGATGCGTTGCTGATGAATAAATTATTTGAATGTCGTGATGCGTTTTCCCGTCAAATTTAACGGGGAACTGAATTGGTACAGAGGACACGTGACGTGAATTGTTCCGCTAAACTTAGCGGGAAACCTGAAATTGTTTGTAGGTCCCGTGACGTCAGTTTTCTAGACAAATTTAGCGTGGAAACTGAATCAGTGTATAGGTCAAGTGACGTCAATTCTTTTTCTCTAAATTTAGCGGTGAAACTGAATTGGTGCATATTTAACGTGACGTAAATTTTTCCGTTAAATTTAGCTGGGAACATGGATTTCCCTGTAGGTCCCTTGACGTCAGGTCACGTGACATCAATTTTGCCGCTAAATTTAGGGGGAACTGAATTGGTGCATAGGTCACGTGACGTCAATTTTTCTGCTAGATTTAGCGGAAACTTAGCGCAGGAGACCAGAAAGGCCCAGAAAACCAGGGGGGGGGGGGGAAGGGGGTTTGCTAAAGAATGCTATCCTATTAAAAAAGACAAAACAAAGCGACCTTGACAAATCACCCGTAAGTATCAGCGGGACATCGGACACAAGTAAAATAATGCGTGGGCTTTTGATGAAAAGAACCTATAGTGAGTGACAGGTTAAGAGTTCAGAGGAAGCCCCTCCCACCTGTTTCCGCTTTAGCAGAGCGAACGCTGGAGAGCAGCCGACCTCCTCTCCAATGTTCGCTCCGCTAAAGTGGAAAAAAGCTGGAGCTTCGGGTAAGCAGGACACGTCAGCTCCGGCGCGGTTACTCCCAGAAGGCCTCGCTCGAAGCGTCTGCTTCCGGCTGACGGTTGGCTCCGTTCGCCCGATCGGTGTGATCAGAGAACTTCGTTCAAAGAAATACAAAAATCCGATCATCACTCATCTGTATGAAACATCTATTTGTGTACTGTACCAACCCAGGAAGCTCTCTCAAGCATTTTTTTTCGAACTTTACATTTCGGTTCACTATCCCTTTATATCAACGTGTTTCTGGTGTTTCGGAGGTAATCAATGTTGCGTTTTATTGATTATAATATTTTTAGCAATTAATATATTATCTAGGTGGCCCACAACTTCGTGTACTGCGCCTTGGTCGCACGTGACCACAAAGAAGTGACTGAGGGCTGACTTGAACACCCGATCCTCGCCGATTTTCAGGCAGAAAAACATGCCAGGTTCTAAAAGCAGCATTTTTTTTTAAGTATTTCGCTTATTTTTAGGTTACGACCGTAGCCACGGCTACAAGCGTGACAGCAGGATATCTCAACTTTAGAACGTTTTATGCAGAGCGATCGCTCTCGATCAAATTACATGTCCCGGCCGACTCCCAAAACGGAATACGCGGGCTTGATCGTGCTTCAATCTTTGGCGGCAGTCTTAGCTCATGTTGCTCAACATAATTATTACTGTTTTAGTGCAAAACCCTTATTAAGAACATCAAATCACCTCTTAAAGGAACCTTTTTTTTCAGCTTCAAAGTTTTTAGTTTTCGCAACACTATTCTAGTGGCAATATGCTTCGGCCCTTTTCTCTGCGCGCTGTAGAAATACTATCTCGCTGGATGTGTTCACACGATTTATTGCCGCTTCTTTCTGGGTCCTCAATGCACCTCAAGTATGCAAAAATAAGCAGAAATAAGTTAAAAAAGACAAAACATTGCCATCTTTTTCGCCCCATTTCATAAAATTGAGAGTGGCGTTACCGAGGCCTTGCTCCATGAATATCTGAGCCTCGTCCGGGATTCCGGGCGAACCAACGGAGGCTATCATCCGCTTGAACGTAACTTGGTAAACGGAGCAAACTCCTGCCCCGGGCAGTCAATCTGATCTTCAGAATGAGGCACACGACAACGCCGTCAGCGTGCACTTGCCCAGTACAGAGCTGTTACGTGCTTCGCCCGGCTTCTGTGATTGGCTTGAGGGCACTGTAAGTTTCGCCCTTTTCCACGTTATGCTGAGACGAAGTACAGCCGCGGACGGCCACCGCGTGCACGACTTCTGGTATGCGCTTATTTTACGTATTCACGGGGTCGGGGGACCGCGTTACACCTAAAATGCCTTTGTTTTCAGAAATTGTCCTTTCACAAAGACTGAAAAAAAAAAAAGAAAAAAGCTTTAGGGTAGTTGTGTTGTAAATCGCTACAGCGCACGGCGTACGATATGAATCCAGAACACAAACAACGGGTGAGACGCGCACAATGCGTAAAGAATTGACGGCACGAGTTTTCCGCTAGCAACGCAAAGCTCATCCTATTTGCACATCATGTAGAGTCGACCACACGCTTTATAAGCGACGAAAGGAAGAATAAAACATTTCAACCGGCAACTGGTAGAAAAAAATAAGGGCGAGACAAAACGAGAATGGGTGACGGTTATGCTTATATTTTGAATGTCCCCCGTTGGCGTTGCGACGGCAAAATAATGTTTTCGCCCATACTGGAAGTTACGGCATTCAAGATGGCGGCGACCTTGCGGAAAAGGAGTATGGTCGGTGACAGGTCGAGAACTCAGTAGCTACTTCGCTTCCAGCACATGCTCGGTGCCTTCTGCCGAGCTTTGGTTGCGGGTGCGGCGAATTGTTATCAAAGGCAGACAGTTCCCTCTCGAAGCAGAGCGCCTACTAAAGGGGAACTCACGTGGACTCTGAGATGGTCTACTACTGGTGATAGCTAAATCTAAGGGCTCTTCGCATCCTGAAAAAAAGAAATTAAACTGATGGGCGCCCGATTTTCATATTAAAATCTAATCAAAGATCGTGACACGTCACACTTTCTGCGCCTTGGAGCACACACAAGGGTGCGCCGACAGACGGCATCTCAAACAATAATTGCTGTATTATGTCGCCTGCACTCAAAGATTTCACGTTTTGTCAAAATTTAAGGCACAACGCGCCTAGAAAGAGCAATGATGGTAGCACTCGGGATCTCCAAGCAGTTAAAGGGGTCACGAAACGATATCGGGTGGGTATGTTCATGACTTTGCAAAGGTGTATCGTTCGAGTATTGACCAAGGATACTCGCACAGCCCGCTACTGATGCAGAAGCTCCTTTGTCGCAGTGAAAACACGAGGATAAAAGGGGACTATTTCTTTCAGCCTTGCCTTCGCAAAGCTTGATGTCATAATTGTGGGATCGAAACCACCCGCCTGTCAACAGTCAAGCGTGGCTCATGGATTGGACACGAGAACTGCGCGAGCACTCGACTCTAGTTGGTAACAATCAATGCCTCGGAGGACACTCGGGCAACGGCTCGTGTCCAACCACTGCGGTGATGAGAAGAGCCGATCTCAAACAATGTCTGGAGCTCGGCATACATTTTCTACTTTGCCAACCTCAACGTGTAGCCATGATTAACGTTGGCGGCATAGGATAGGCACCAGGTCACGTGGCCGCTTGTTCTGGCTCCGAGTTGAGGTAATGAACGATGCTCATATTTCTTAAATTTCTCGACTGCCATTGCCTAGAAAGAAAAACTAAGGCAAGTTAATTCTGGTATTAACGTCAAGGAGGGATTCGAAGTAGCATTTAGCGAAAGTAGAAATATCGTTTCATCGCTCCTTTAAAGGAGCAATGCAACAATTTTTGTACTTTGCACAAATACCGCGTAAAACAGATCCCTAACGTTAATGACCTATGAAACACGCGTTCGTTTTTCACCTCACGCAATAGAAGTCCCAGAAAAAAATTTAAGAAAAACGAGCAGCATTCACCCCCTCAACTCGCAGCCAGAACAAGCGGCCACGTGATCTGGAGCCGATTATATGCCGCCAATGTTGATCACAGCCACGCGCTGGGGTTGGCAAAGCGCAGGACACGCGCTGAGTTCCAGACATTGTTATGGCTCGGCTATTGTCGTCGTTGCAGCGATTGGACACGGGTTACAACCCGAATGCTCCTCGAGATAGCAATTGTCACGAGCCCAAGTCGAGTGCCCACGCAATGCTCGGGTCCAGTCTATGAGCCGCATTCAAATATCGTCACTTGGGTGTACTGCGATCCCCGAGTTACGTCATCGAATTTTGCGAAGGAGAGATTGAATGAAAATGATCGCTTTTGTCCTTGAAATTACACCGCAACAAAGAAGTTTCTTGGCCAGTGGCGTTGCGTGTGAGTATCCTTGAGTCCCAGGTGTGCCAGTAAGCTCGTGTAGAGAGAAAAACATTCCAATTGAATATCGTTGCACAGCTCCTTTAAGCATTTTTATTGGTCACATGCATAGAGGTAATAAAGACCCAAAGATGTCTCTTCCCAAGAGAAAATATTGCCCGTGTATTTCTGCTGCTGTGTGTTTACTAGGGTGTTTTGTACCATCTAGAACTGGTCATTTTTATTGACTAAATCCCAACATGCAATGAGCCATAAAAAAAAAAACTTCTATATAAAACCCTTCAGTGCCTTTTTAACCTATCGCTGACTATCCGAAATATACAGCGATAAATTAATAAAACCCATGCGACAACGGAAAAAAAAAATCACAGGTGGAGAAAAGAAATGGCAAGGGAGTGGAATAATAAGACGTCGCCATGCAGGCATTTGGCGCCTCGGAGTCTCTGGCCCCTTGTTCATCCGCGACGGTTCGTTGGGCAAGACAGCCTTTCCTCTCGACTCGGTGGCTCGTGGTCTTCTTCCCTCTCCGGCCTCGCTCAGCTCAGCCGCCACGCTTCCCCACCTCCCCGAATCACTTCTTAGACTGCAAGACCTCCCTCCCATTTACCCGCAGCGACTTTCTCCGCACTACACCGCGGCACAGCGGTGAAGACGCTCCGTTGCGTTACGGCGGCTTGCTGCGCGAACAAGGCACACCTGCTTAGGCGAACACGGGAAAGAGGTATGGAAGGCAAAAGTATGCTGGGGGCACTTGTCTTGCTTTAAAGCCTCGGTCACACCGCGCGTACATCACACAAAGTACACTGTGTTCGCTGCAGCCATGAGGATCTGCCATGTTCTACACATGTTTCCTTCATTCGAACGAATGCTTCGAACGTGTATGGTACAATGACGTAACATGATAGGAAAGGGGGAGGGGGGTTATCGCCCCGGGTGCAACGCTCAGGGGGGTGCAGCTCGGCAGGGAAAGAGGGGCGGGGGGGGGGGGGGGGGAGTTCGAAGGTTCTAAACAAAAAGCAGCATGTCTAAAAAAATACGAAAATTATCTACTTGTCAACAAACGCCGAATACACACAATTTAACAATACACGTACGCTGGTGGATAGCGCTGGCATAGAATATGGGTGACCCTAAGAACAAAGTTTGCCTTATTATTATTTTTTTAGATTGAAGAAGACTTTGGGAGAGGGATATAAAAACTTTGTATGAAATAAATCTTGTTAGCTGAGTTTGAGACCGCTGACTATCTATCACCTTCCATCTGCCCTTTCCAATTTATCTGTACGTTTTCTGTCCAGTCTCAAGGTTTAAACATTATGATAGATAATTCTAATAAATAAATAAAAGAAATATACAGAAAGGGTGGCGTTACATTTTTCACTATTTCTCACCTTTTGTGGCGACAACATTTGTGCGAGAATCCCAGTTAGTATTCGACAGGGCGAGGGACGTGACATACAAATCTATTAATTTCTGGCGATAGAGGTTCAACATTTTTGGGGTTAGGATACGTAAACTCGAGCGATGACATGTTGTAATAGAGCTCTAGAAAAAAAGCAAGACGATATAGTTTACGGCGAGCATGCGGAGGCTCAAGTTTGAAAATTGACTTCAGTTTGTTTTGAATTGACTCCAATAAATTAGTTATATAAGAGAGATGAGGGGCCCCATATCGTACTTTCATATTTAAGTTTGAATAGGACAAAAGCTTGATAAACCAATAGTCTTATATACTATTGAACTTGGTAATTAAACCGTCAAAGGAAACGTAAAATGCTCAATAATTTGGTTCTTTATGTTAGCTATGTGAGCATTCCAAGTAACGTCTTCTAAAAAGGTTACACCCAAGTACTCCCAGGAGGAAGCTGATAATATAAAACAGAGTTGGCGAAGTAGAAAGGAATAAAGTGTTTAAATCGATTGAAAGTAATAAACTTGTCTTTAGTTATGTTGACACTCATATGCCATGTGAAACACCATTCAACCGGCGGATCCCGTGATAAACTACGCTTCTGCTTCGGAAAACTGTACTTCCAGGGAACACCGATATAGGGTTGGTATAGACAACTTTCAGCTACTGTGTCGCCGTCCTGGCGGCCACTTCCTGAAACGCCACGAGGGAGATCGGCTCTCCTTTGTAGGCTTGCAACATTGCCAACGAAAAATCCTAGACGCTGGCAACGCTCGACGAATTCTCAGCGTTTCCGGCATAAAGCATCCGCTTGTCGTTGGTTCCGTCGTGAAAAGTGTTTTCCAAACGTGCAAGAAGTCTTTTCCAACCCAAACTGTACTTTGAGATATAGTTGCAGATTGTTTGGCTTTGCGATAAGATATCACAAGCGGGAACTTGCGTAAAAAGTACGAATGACATTTTTTTTTGGTTACATCGAAAAAAGTCGCGAAACAACATAATCCTTTTCTGTGATGCTCGAGGAAAACGTTTGTTGAAGGGTAGGAAGCATTTCGTCAAACGTGTAACTCAAATCGTTTATATATCATATAAAAAGATAGTTCGAAAAAACTATGAACAAAAAAATATAAAACCCCGAATATAACGTTCTTGTTTATTTTATTTGTTAGAACATCAAACAAATAAAGTAGAAGCCTTAACCACGTAAACAGGCACGTGGAGTCAACATCCCGACGCACATAAAACGAGGCAGTTAAACATTTTCGGGGCGGACGATGGTTTTTACGAGGCCCCTTCTGGTCTCGGACAAGTGGGACGACGACGACGACGACGAGCAGAGTCTGACAGCTCTCTTCTCGCTCAGGCGCCGAAAATATAAAGCCCCGACCGGAGTCGTCACTGCGAGCAACTCGGATCAGCAGAAAACTAGTTGCCTTCGCTTTTCGAGCGCTTCGTGTGGTCCTTGCCGCAGCGCTTGCGGTTTGGTAGGCACACGGTATTCTGGGTTCTCTTTTCGCATTCAAAGCGAGCATCTCCGAAAATAAGTCGGACGGATGGTTGCTGGGGCTGTTACTGTTGACGGCGTGACCCCGTTTTACCGGTTTACCGGACGGGAGGGCATGGTTAACGAGCGGCTGCGTGTCTAACGTTGCCCAGACACATACACGCTCGTATACAAACCTAAGGACCATTATTTATTACTGGCTAGAATAGTAACTAAGTGTAGTTGTAAAACACAGTTTTATTTTCTCACAAAGCTGTCATATATAATAAAATCAGGAGTTGAACACCTTTTTCAAGTTTGCTCTTTATGAGGACATATGCTTTTATGCTACAAATTTGCGCTACGAGCTGTTTGTTATGTACGCTATTCTGTTCTCACTATTTTGACGACTAAGAAACCTACAGCTGTCACCTAAACATAATAACCACATTGAAAGTGTGGGCAACCATCCTTGTGCTTGCAAACACCAGGTAAACAGACAATTGGGTGATAAACATATTTAAAATATTTTGCTGTACATCCTATGTGAAAAAAATATGTGCAGCATTGGGATGTAGGGGTGCAGTACTCGGCTTCAGGAAGTGTCCTTGCACTAGCATTGATCTAAATAAGGCATGCTTTTAAACTGCCACAATCAGTGCTCACTAAACTTATACAGAACACACGAATTGTGTGTTTTCTTATGGCACAGCGGGTTTGGGGGTCGAGTGGGGCCGAGTGGATTCTTCTTTCGATCGCCGAGGCGAACGGTCAAGGAATCACGAGCAAAGGCGGAGCGCGTTCTACGGCTAACCCTAGCCGGGTATCAGCAGGGATTTCGGAAACTTTGGCTCCCCAGGACCAGACTTGTACACGTTAGTGAAAAATAGTAAGGAATTACATTCACAATTACTCGAGGCTATATTGTAATTTTTTACAATTAGAATTACCCGCCCATAAAAGTAAGTGACCGTTACCCCGAAAAGTAATCCGTTACTTTCGTGGCGTTACTTTCAGCATTACTGCCTTCAATTAAGGAACAAAAGGAAGAGGATTATTCAAGTTCTTATTGTTGCAACCTGTTCCATTTATTGACGTTGAGTATTTTGAGCAACAGCCGACTCTCGAAAGTCTCGTCAGACATTTTGTGTTATTTCTTACTCAATATGTCGACCGCTACGCTGAAAACCCTTTGAACTGGGGCACTGCATGGGAGTGGCATATTGTGCCTCACGAATGTTTCGTGCTCTGCATTGATCTTTTTCAGCCAAGCAACGGAAGTACTATTTAGCTCGAAGATAGAGCAAAGCTTCGTCGTTTCTGCCTTTTCCTGATATTCAACAGCTTTAGTATATCATTTCGATACCTCCGATGCCCCCGATAACGATATGATGAATGCGCAAAAGCGGCGGTGGAGTATCGGGTATCGTTATCGGAGTCGTGGGACCGATCTACTAAAATTATGCATCGTCGAAATCGCGAAGCTGTAGAAGTCATCATACATGTAGCCAAAACTGGAATACAAATTGATTTGTGTCCATCTTATTATACCGGCGTATATTGTCAGACAATAGCAAAACATAGTTGTAACAGTAAGGTGATAATTAAAAAAATAAATAAAGTTTGCCTCGATATTCTTCTTCCTTTGGTTGTGAACAGATTGAGCCTGGGTAGAGACGTTACTAAATAAAAAAAAAGTTCCTAGTATATAAATTTCAGTAATCGAAAAAAGGACATTTATAACAACAAATTAAAACGTTCGTTAAAACAAGGAAATGTAAAGGCACGTTTGTCGTGTGTACCTTTCTTGGTGCCGTTCAAAAACACACGGAGCACGAACCGACCGCAGTTTACTCCGGTGTTCTCCAGATAGACGCCCGCCGATGCCACGTGCAGCGAAGGGCACAGTACCAAGTAAGCTGCGCTATGGCCCCACTCATGAATTTCACTCTCCCCTCAATCCCACAATATCAAATCTACGTCAGCCACCATCATGTTTATTTGTAAAAGTATCTGCTTGAGATAGGGTGCGTCCTGCTGGGTAAAAACAGGAAGAAGGAGAAAGTAAGACTATTTCCAGTTTCGAAGTGCTCGCAAAAAGCTGACTCACAAAAAGGTTGACTTAGATGCAGATAACCTGGCTGGAATTTACAAATAAAGCGGGCCAACCCAAGAAGTTGGACTACAAAAAAGTAAGTAGCTTTTAAAACAGGGTCAAATAAGGTGAAAGAAACAGAAAAAAATACTTCCGGCTTTCTAAGAGAAGATAAGTGTGCAGCAACGAAAGAGGATGTTTGTTGCAATAACACATTCACATATTATTACGTCTCTTTTAGCGGTTTTTAGGGTAGACGAAGCGTTGTCTCTTGTTGTGACATTCTAAAAATGGTCGTAGTCACTATAACCAAGATGGACATTGTTAATTGTCTGTGCACTTACCGCCTCGAGCTCCTCGAAAAGGCACGCAATCACTTGGTGTCCTCCTCTTCCCCGTCTTCAATCGCACAGAAAAACAAGGAACTAGAAAAAGCGGAGATAACTTGCTTCCCCACCCTTTTTATTTTTTTGCAGAAATGCCAATTTGGATTTTTTTTTACTGTTGTTAGTGCCTAAAAAAATAGACTCAGGGGCTTGGTGTTGCAAAAAAAGGCTTTGCGGAACTGAAGAGTGCCAAGCCTCCCTTTCCGCTGGTCGATTCCTGTGACAGTGTCACTGCGCTCGACTTTGCAAAAAAAAAAAAAAAAAATATATATATATATATATATATATTTAGGAAAGGGGGGCGGTTGGTCCCGAAAAAAAAAATGGAACGGATTACAAGGAATCCGTAACGTCAAAAATGTAAGGGAATTACTTTAAAATTACTGTAGAAAATATATAATAATTCCGTTACTAAATTACCGATAAATGTAAGGGATTACAAGTAATTTCGTTATTTGTAACGGATTACGTACAAGTCTGCCCAGGACTATAGCATTATCCTGCCTACGCTGCCAACAGGACGGTATTGTTTTAGCTCAATATTTCTACACGGTCACCCATCAGCAAGACCGTATAGCATCGACGACTTTCGCGACGTTTTGAAGGACGTCGTTGACACGAATGACGTGGCCGGCTTCGGTGCCTTCCAGTACAGCCACGTTTGGATGCTCACCTTGGTCAATGCGGCAGCGAAGGAGGAGCTGCTATATGCGGCAGTGCTCAACGTCAAGGCCAAGACCCGCCTGGTCATCGATCCGAATCTGAGTGAGAAATCATTCAAAGGTCACTGGGTTCCCGTCTGCGATCCCGACGAAGCTGTGCAAAAGACATTCGGGTCGCACAAGAAAGTGAAATCAACCGTGCGCGAAAAGTGGAGGCAACCAGGCTTTGAGAATGTGGAGACAACAACGCTAACCGTCACAATGATGCTCAAGGAAGGTATCACAGTGGACGCTATCCCGCATCAAACCAACATCCTCAGAATGCCAGCGTTGCCGTCCATTCCAGGCCGTCCACCTCAGTGCTTACGATGCAAGAAGGTGGGACACATGCGCAAGAAGTGTCGCACCCCGTTGTGCGGGACGTGCCGCACTTACGGACATGAGGAGGACAACTGCATCCAAACGTATGCGGCAAAAAAGAGGCCTGCAACCGAACCACAGGACGTCGACAACTTGATGGACCACGATGAAATGGAGGAGACCATTTCCGGTACTTCGACGGGTAAGGCGTCTGAATTGCCATCTGACGTCGTCGGAACAGCGAATTCAGCACCACCAGCAAGCAGCGTCGCAGAAGTCAAGGTGACAGAGATGCCGTCGCCGAAGACAAAAGAGAACTCGCAAGAAGGACAAGTCAAGGCAAAACTGGTCGAAAGAAAGGGGGAGGAAAACAGAAAGGCGAGTGAGGCAGATGGTAACCCGGGTCAAGAAGTCCCCGGAGCGAAAGCGCCAGTCTAAAGGAAGGGGGAGCGATCAACGGCAAAAACTGCAGCGCTTATGACTGCGGCTGATCAACGATTTACTCTTCTGACCCACAAGCACCCCGCTGTGGGTGCTGAAGCACCCACAGCAGGGTGCTTCAGCACTTGAGGAAACGGCCTTCGAAGATTGACGACGTTCTGTCAAACATGTAAGCCATCCCAACTCCAACACTTTATTGAATGGTTAAAAACTCTAATTCATTGAAAATTGCAACCTTTAACGCTATTAGTACTGTTGCAATGAAGCGTAATAATGGCTACTCAGTCTGCTGCTTTAAAACGCATAGATATTGCTTTCATTCATGAGACAAGAATTTCCACCCATGAGCACACAAAAGACTTCGTGCAGTACTTTGGGCACGTGTTTTGGTGCTTCCACACATTAACTCGTGGCAACGCGTCTGGAGGAACGGCGGTGCTTGTCAAAAAGAAAAAAGTGTTTTTCCGTTGTTGATTGTGAGCTCAGCGCACACGGTCGCGTCAGCAGAGTGGATTGCCTCATTAAAAATGAACTAGTGCGTCTAGTGTCAGCTTATTCACCGAATAATGCTTCTGAACGCCTTCTTTTTTTCAAGACTTTGATACGAATGTTGGACACGCCAGGAAAAGTCATTCTAGGCGGGGACTTCAACTGCGTGTTATTTAAACGTGACCGCTCTATCCACGCAACGACAAGCAATTAGAGTGCTACTAAAGGCCCGTTTACACTCTTGCGACCTCTTAAAACTGGGTTCCTAAAACCTCTTACAACGAGAGGACGCACTGGCGTCATCTATTGGGTAGCAGTGTAAACTTGGCTGTCCGGCATATTTTCTATTTCTCTCGCGGGTTGTCCTTTCTTTCTTGGCTCGCAAAACTTTTGTCAACGTTATAAACGAGCCTTTGTTATACGTATTACGCATATTTCACCTCCGAAATTCCGCAAAACCTTCGCTCTTGGGAAATGCAGTTCCAGGGTCCCCGCATAGATGGCGCCAGTGTGCCGGTGTGTTCTCTGGTCCTAAGAAATTTTAAGAAGTTTTAACAGATCTCGTCTCTCTCGGTCGTACTCGGTTGCAAGAGTGTGAACGGGCCTTAAGCTGAAAAGCATGTTAGAGCAGTTTGACCTTGTCGACGTCACAAGCCCGCTGAAGAACTTTTCTTCTCGTTTCACGCAGTGGCAAGGAACATCTCACGCCCGCATTGACAGACTTAACTTTTCAAGCGAAATGCTGACTCAAGTGGAGGAGTACATGGCTGAAGCAGTCTCGTTCTCTGATCATGCTCTCATTTCCTTTTCTCTCAAACCTGGAGCGAAAACTCGTAGCAAGGCACGTGATGGAAACTGTAAAATAAACATGAGCTTTTTAGAAGACGAAGGATTTTCTTCGATCGTCAAAGAAAAGATTGAAGTGCTTAGCAGTGAAACTCCGCTAGATGCCTGCGTATGGGAGAACTTCAACATGGAGCTGAAGGAACTCGCAACTGACTTTTCGCAGAAATGACGGCTCGAGAGCACGCAAGAGAAAAGGGTGTTGGTCCAGTCCCTCAAGACACTAATTGTCGCAGAAGAGCGAAGCTCTGGAGATTTTCTAGAAGACATAAAAGAATGTAAAACACAACTTCTCAAGTTACTGGAAGAAAAGCTAAATGGTGCTGCAGTCCGAAGCCGCACCCGGATATCAAACGAAGAAGAGGTGCCGAAACAATTTTTCGCAAAATTGGAAAGAACAAGAGGGGAATGGAATACGATTCTGAAAGTAAGAAAAGTTGATGGCATAGCGGAAGGACAAACAGATGTTGAAAAAATGTTTGCAGCCGTCTATAGTGAGTTGTTTCGAAGAGAAGACGTCGATAATGACATCACTGATAGTTTTCTCAGCGATCTTCTGCAAGTGTCAGAACAACATAAGGACCGCATGGATCAACCGATCAGTACAGCAGAACTCAACTGAACAATCAAGAATCTGCCAGCAAACAAGGCTTCAGGCCCGGACGAAATAGGCTCCGAGTTTTATAAGATATTTATAATCCTCCTCTGCCCCATTCTGCTGACAGTGTTTCAAAACATACAAGAAAGACAGCTACATCCACCATCGATGAAAGAGAGCTTCACTGTTTTGATTTCAAAAGCGCAAACTTACGGCGAGGTTCCCGAAGTAACAAACTTCCGTCCAATAAGTATGTTACGCACAGACTAAAAGAAAATGACAAAAATATTGGCACGGCGTTTGGACATTGGACTGAAAAACGTCACCGGACAGCACCAAACCTGCGGATTGAAAGGACGGTCCATTTATCGTAACCTTCACGTCAGGCGTTTTGCCTGTGAAGCGACAACCGAAGGTTATCAACCATTAGCGGTGCTGCAGACAGATCTCAGTCAAGCGTTTGATCGAGTGTCTCACGAGTTTCACATGAAGGTCTTGGAACGATGAAGGGTGAGCGACGTGATGAGAGATACAATAGCGCTGCGCTACAAAAGCATCACAAAGCGGCTTTTAATAAATGGGAAGAAAGGAAAGCCAGTTTCGGTTCAGCGTTCTGTCCGACAAGGCTGCCCCATGTCACCAATTTCGTTCGCTCTACAGTTGGAGCCATTGTCCCTCAAGGTGCAGCGCAGCCAGTCGATCTCCGGTCTTAAGCTGGAAGAAGCCTCTGTGAAACTCCTGGCGTACGCAGATGATGCTTCCTTTCTATTCTCTTCAAAGTGAAAAATCGAAACAGTCTTGGGTGAGCTCGAAAGCTATGGTCGGTGTTCCGGGACAAGCATCAATAAGAATAAGTCAAAAGGGAGCTCGCTCGGAGAGTGGGCCACAAAGCCATCGGAGTTCATGAGCGTTAAATGGTCTACAGGCGTGGAGAAGTACCTCGGCGTGCCTATGAATCTGCCAGCACCCACGTCACAACAATAAAACATAAATTGACGACCATCTCAACAAAACTTTCTTCTTGGACAGCAAGACGCGTGTCAATGTTCTCCAGAAGCTATGTCTGCAACGCAGTTTAATACCCTGCGATCCTGTATGTGGCGCAAGTAGTTTGTTGCGGCGCAGGCACAGTGAACGCCATCCACAGACATTGCGCTACGTTCATTTTGCAATCGCGAATGAAAAAGATGTGAAGAAACAATCTGTTTTGGAGTCTGGAAAGCGGTGGCTTCGGGCTCGTGAATGTGACCCTAAAACTTTATGTGCAGCGTTTTCTATTCTTTGGAAATCAAAAAGATCCAATCTTCACAAACGCATGCCACAGCTTAGGATATGGAAACGTGCAGCAATGGATGGTGAGCTCCATGGGTAGGACGATCATGTCGAGGCATCTCAGCTATTACAAGAGAGTTGCCGACTCAATCAGGTTCTCCTTGCTTCATTTCTCTTGGGAGTATTTTCTGACGGTGAAACGGAAGACACTTTGCTGGGACACTGTCTCAGCAGTTTTACCAGTGCCGTTGTACCGACAAGGTGCAACACTCCCAACCCATCCGATGTCTTCAAGCAGTTAAGAAAACTGCCTGTGCCCACAAGCAGCGAAGATTTCTTTGTTCATTTTCATGTTGAAGTGCTTCCTGTGAAAGTGTGACCTGATAAGAAAGGCTTCTTTGTGACGTGGTCCCTAAATTGGGCCTTCTGCGGTGCGACTGAAACATTACATCACGTATTTGGGGGGTGCAGTAACGCTTATTTCTTTTGAGCGGAACTGAAATGCCTCATCACTGTAGAGTTTGAAATTGACTGGAACTTGTTCAAATGGTTATTTGAACAAGGTTTTGTGTTCACCAAAACACAAGAACGTGTTTTGGTGGTACTCGGACCGCACGCTATTTCGCGATCCCGAACTGCGTATCTCGAGTGCGACATTAATGCCAAGCAAACATGATGGTATTTTGCGGCCAAGTTGAGGTGGACTTTCGGTGTTGCGGCAACAAGATTTCCAGGGACCAAGAGCAGTGGGACTTTATCAAAAGACGTCTCCAGAAATGGTGCATGTGAAGTGTTAGCGTATGATGTAACGGGCAGGCTGATCGTTGTCTAAAAGGAAACCAGACGACCTGTCAGCTGTCTGTATTTGTTCAAAAAGCTCCCAAACAATCAATAAACTTGTTTAAAAAAATATCGGTGGTTGATTGGGTTAGCGCACTCTAGCTCGGAACGCATGAGGCGAAAGCTCATGCTGCAGAACCCAGGGATCCTGGGTTCAATCCCCAACCCTGCCCGTTCCGATCTGGATGAGCATCGTACCGGCGTGCGGTCGTGTATCACTATTGCGTGGTGCACGATAAAGACCCCGGAGTAGCGGTTGTACTGCACTGGCTCGATTTCTCATCTACAGCTAGGAGACAAGTCGCCCGTTGATGCAGACTAAGTCATAGGCTGTAGGAACATACACACACCCCAATTTCTTTTCTTCTGGCAACATCGTCCAGGATGAAGTTTATCAATGGCATATTCAATTAGCAGTTCAGAATGGCTTGTTTAGTGCCACGTCGCGAAACCTTTGCTCGGCTGCCTCTATACTTCTAGGATAGCTCTGCCGTAAAGAAAGTAACAGTTTGTGTGTTTCCTATGCGGGGAGCAGGTCGTCTGCTTCTTGCACAGGTGTTGTTGTGACGTCAGAACGACGCCTAGCTCTGATTGGCAGTGATTAAAAGGATAGTGGGTAGACCTCAATGTTATATCTCTTGAGGTCTACCCACTATTCGTTTTTTTTAATGAGCCAATCAGAGCTCAGCGTCCTGACACCATCGCAACCCTTGTGCAAGAAGCAGACGAACTTGCGCTCCGCATAAACTTGGTAAGCACTAAAACTTTGTTGCCAGTTACACATCCCTAATGGGCGACGCCCATCGTGCTTGTGATGAAAAAAGATGGGTCAGTGAGAATTCGCGGACACTGTGCTGTTGAGCTTTGATTAAAAACGACGAAGGAAAGGGCACAATCATGGCATTAAGATAGAAAGATACAAGAGATGCTGTGTGTCATTAAAGACTATCAACAGAGACACCTTGAAGTTGGACTAAATCCTCTCTGTAACATCAAACAGTAGCCTCTTCCAAAAATCCTGACCGGGGCTTTGCCGCACTTGAATATTCATCTCGTAGTCCACCGGAAGAAAGTGGTCGGAACAGACGTGACATATGCGTATGGTGCCTGAATCGCGTCTCCGACTGGCGTGTTTACCGCCTTCAAACAAGTGGTTCCTTGATTTCCGCCTGGTGACGTCGTACAAGTGTCATGCTGTCGCCGGCCGCTATCCTGGCGGTGTTCCAGCAGCGGTGGTGGATGTGGCAGACGCCTGTTCCGCTGCAGGTCGCTCTCTGGTGGGAGAGTCCACGGGAGCTTCGGCAGCCAGAAGTTGGGACGCCATGACGACAGCGACACTCGCGTTTGCTCGTGCTTTTCGCCAGAATTTCTACAAACAAACCGCCGGGATCGCGACATCCGACAGCATGACACTGCGGCTTTTCTGACATCATTTGTTGCCACTACGGGACCCCTTTTGATGTACGGGCAGCACAGGACGATAAACACACCAGTCGGAGACGCGCTCCGGGCACCATAACACGCGTACGCCAATGTCGTCCGGACCATCGCCGTCAAAGGCTCGAAAACCCAGGACCCTACGACGTGGCTCGCGCGGCAGATTATGAAACCGTATGTCGTCTGCGCTACTGTACGCTTTGCAGCAGTGTTTTACAGCGCACACGGTTGGCATGGCGGCCGCTGACACGTGCGCACAACACACGCGAACGACGATAAACACGAACCACAATACCTAAACATTTCGTGAACGGAGGGTGAGGAGCCGAGAATCGACAAGCAATGGAGCAGCCTCTGGTTCCCATAAAGTGTCGTATGGTCGGTTCAGAATCTCCAAAACATGAATTTTAAACGCGGTTTGTAAAATCCAGACCCGATATTTGGCTACAAAACTTAGGAAACAGCATCTTTGGGCTTTAATCAATATATAAAAAAATTAAGATGAAGTCGAGACAATTTTTTTTCATGACTCCTTTAACTAAACACTGACACCCCCAAATTTTATTTTTTTTATTTTTTGCCAGGTGGTTTAATATGGTGCCAGGGGACTATCCAATCAATATTTTGCTACAGAATCACGTACATTTCTAATAAAGCCGATAAACCCAACTGCTTGAAACCGAAACCGAAACATGACCACGGAAGCTCATGTTTGCAACATGTGACAATGTGTACGGGGGGGGGGGGGGGGGGAAGAACTGTATATATTTTTTAACGTAAACCACAATAATCCCTAATTTTTCGGTGTAATGCCAAAAATGGACACCAAAAACACTAAACTTGTAAAAAAAGTAAACAAAATGTACGGAATTTCAGAGATATAGCGTGTTGGGGAACTCGGAATATGCTTCCTGTGCTGTGGCAGTCTCTTGGGGTCAGTCTAGTATTCCAGCTTCGTCGTTCTCATCTCGCTCGATAGCAAGTCCCACGTGCCTTGTCTGAAGTCCTCTAGGCCCTTGCAGTCCCACAGAGTGTACGTGTGGCCATCGATAATCCTCCTGCGGTGTATGTCTTGCGCTCAAGATCGATGCCCTCTTTTGCTTCTTGCTAAATGCTGCTTTCCTTGCCGTCCTGAAGGCTGTCCCGCTCCGGATTTATCTTCGTCGTGCGATGTTCCACCTCTTGTATCGTTTCGGGATGGGGTCTGCATGATTCTGTCAGCATAGAAGACCTTTCAGGTAGAATTTTATTTCTTCCTCGGATATTTTGGGTTATTCTTGTTGGGACGGGGGTTTCTCCGGTTTTCTGCTTGAGGGCTAAGGCTTGTTGCAGAGCTTGTGCATTGACAGCTTAAAGAAACACTAAACCACCCCCCGTCCCCCCAAAAAAAGTTTTTTTTTTGCTAGGTGATTTAATATGGTATTAGAAGACTACCTAATTAATATTTTGCTACAGTCACGTGTATTTTAATTAAAGCTAAAAAAGCAACTGCTAGAAACCGAAACACGAGCACGGCGTAATATAGAGGAGGAGAAGGTTGCCGGAAGTCACGTGGCTACACACTACCGCGTTTTTTTTTCTTTCTCTTCTCCTGCCGTGCAACGCAGAAAACAGTTTTTACATTGTAAGGGTCAAGCACACGAGGGTGAACTCCTGGGTCGCAGTAATGCAGCCAGTCGAATGTAGATCAGAAAGTTTGCTGCCAATTTCGTGGTGAAAAGGCACTCCCCAGGCTTGAAGTCGGGCAGCACCACGCGTCGACCACATCTTCAGCTATTAAAGAAATCATACGCATCCGTATTCAACACCGAGTACGCACTTCGTGCTTGAAGTTTGCGCGCGTTTCAAGCGAGCAATATCTTGACGAGCAATATCTTCATCCAGGAGAAGGGGCGACGACTCGACAACGTCTTCGTGCGAATCAGCTTGGTGGTCGGGCGTGTCGTACGGAATCAATCCTAAATGTTTTGATCGATAAAACGTTTCTCTTTCGAAGCTATAGAATGATTCACCGGTACCGCAAACGAGAGTTGTGAAGTACAGGTCCCACGCCCGTCTTCCGCCGACATCGCGTAGTCCGCTTCGTCCAGCTGTCCAGCCCGCGACTCCCATGATCCCGCGATACGACGCTTTGTTGACGATTACGCAGTGCATGCGATTCCAGAACTTCTTTTTTTTTTTTGATCAACCTAGGGTTTCATATTTTTATTTATTTTTAATATTGAGCGTGCGCCTTCGATGGCCCAGGACTTTGATTACATTTTGTGGTTGTGTCTGAACGGCACGTGACCACGGTGAAAAGAGTGAGCGCGGCTCAAACCGGCCAATTCTCGATCGGCGGTTTTCGGAAGAAAAAAAAAAAACTAATTTTGAGCCGCAAATTGTGTCTAAGGTAGCTAAGCTCTCATATGTCATGCTAAAAAAAATAGAAGAAACAATTGGCGAGCATACTTACCCTTTCAGTGTCTGTATAAAACAACGCGAGGCGTGCCGAGAACCGGCCGTCTTATTATCGTTCCCCAGGCAATAAGACTGGGGTATGAGCCAATAACAACACCGGGGGATGCCGGAACGTAATAAACAATCTACTGCTTAGTTGTCAATAATTGTTATTTTCATTGCTATTGTTTCTCAACGTTCATGTATTTTCTTTGTTGATATCTCCTGATGTGTATTCAAGTGTCCTTCTGTTTGTTTTTTAACGAATAGAATGTTTTTTTAACGCTACCCCCAATCGCAAGATTTTGTCCGTTCGTTTGTCCGTCTGTGCAATTCACTTAAGGCCAGCTGAACCAGAAAAACATACACATAAAGAAAAGACCATTCACATCGCTGGACTAACAACTGATTTTCTTTTTCCCCCTCTTCTACTACGAGCCACATTTGAGGGAACAATTCTCTTTTCCTCTTTTTTGCTTTCTAATTTACCTAAACATTTTTTTCTTTCTAATTCCCCTTAAAATGACTACCCCCGAAGAAATCTTTTTCTTTCTCGTGCAGAACGAGAGATGGTGCACTAATGCAGTCATCGCCTTTTTCCTCAATGGCGAGTGCCTCTAGGATTTCACGTCCCAGTTTTGTCTTTTTCCTTGCCACGATGTTTACGTCTTAGAACCACGCCGAACATTGACACGCACGACAATGGATTGGCAAGAGTCCTCCTGCTGACAGGGTTTTCACTGATGCAGCGTGCTCCCTCGTCCGATCGTTGAGGCATCGGCCGGTTTGTCCGATGTAACTTCGGCAGCATGACAGCGGAATGTGGTACACCACCTCCTCTTCACACAAGGCGTAGGGAGACTTGTGAACTGTGCCACACCTCCTCTCGTTGTCACTTTGCTCCTGGTTAACCCTGCGACACATGGAATAGGCTTTATTTGGAGCCGAACACACTACCTGAATGCCTTGCCGTCCAGCAACCTTTTTCAACTTGTGGGTCATCCCGTGAATATAGGGTGCTACCACCACCGCATGTCGAGTCTTTTTCTTTTCCTTTCTGCTTTTATTCGTGCACCCTGATGCGCGCTTGATGGTCCTGCACACTCGCTCGCAAATTGCTACCAGGAGCGACTTTGGATACCCAGCTTCCTGTAGTCTCGAGACCTGAGTTTTAAAACTTCGCTCGACTTGATGGTGACAGGTCTTCTTTAGGGCGGATATAAGGGCTGTGGTGGCCACCCCTCTTTTGACATTCTTGGGGTGCCCCGAATAAAAAGGTCAAAAACCTTTGCGCGACCTGGCTTGGTATCTCCAGCACACGTGGTTACCTTTGAATTGCAATGTCAGGTCCAGGAACCTGATGGAATTATCCACGGGGAGTTCATGGGTGAATTTGAGTCCCAAGCAGCTCTGTTCAAAGCATCGCATCACTGTGTTTCGGCACCCGTCCCTTTCGTCATCTACCTTTGTGCTGCATAGAATTAAAAAATCGTCGACGTACCTGAAGATGCCTTCAATCCTTGGATCTTTCAATCTTTCTTGAATGGCACTTCCGCAAGCCGCGAGGTAAACATCGCTGAGGTACGGAGCCACGCGTGAGCCAATGCATACTTCACTTCTTTGTACATATAACGAGTTCTCGTGCGACACTACTGTTGCCGTGAGGTACACACGTAGGTGCTCCAAGAATCTGTCCAGGTTCATGCCAGCTGCGTTCTGGAAAGCTATGACACCCTGCTGTTCGATGGTCTTTCGAAGAATTGATAGCAGGCTTGCTTGTGGTATGGAGTAATATAAGTCCTGAATGTCGATACAAAACCCGGAAACAATGTCAGACCCCTTCTCCCGAATAAAGGCCATCACACTTTCGGAGTTGGAAATCCTGAAAGGATCTTGCATTGTACACTGGGACAAATGCTCTGCCAGATAGATCGACACCTGTCCTTGCCATGTGTTTTTTTCCGAGACTATAGCCCGAAAACGAACGCCGTCCTTGTGTGTTTTTGCTGAAAAAAAAAAAAAAAAAAAACACCGACAGGTGGGTCTCCTTTGTTCCTTTGATTTTCGTTACGAGACTTCCTCGACGGTTGTTTTCGAATATTTCCAGGATGGCCTTTTTTGCTGATTTAGTTCTTTTTTCTTCCACTGGAATAAAATTCTTAGCCACGGCTTGAGTGGCCTTTTGGTCATACTTCTCAGAATCCAGCACCACAAACCCTCCCTCTTTATCCGATACACAAAGCCTGAGGCTTTTGGTCCGCAATTCATGTACCGTTGATCCAAAGCTAAACTTTTGATGCGCTTGGCCCCTTAGGCTTTCGAGGCAGTCAATCCCTTCATTAATGATCTGCGAAACTTTCTCTTCAGGAGATTTCGACGCAATGGACCGTACTAGCGCCACCTTGTCCACGGCTTCCATCCTTGGTGGAATTGCGAACTTTGGTCGTGTTCCAAGCACACGTTCCGCCTGCGCCGAAAGACTAACATCTCCAATTACTTGGATAGGGGACATTTTTGGACAAGCCATGCTCTTTCTTGGCATGTGAACTTTCCATGTAGGAAGAAAGCATTCTTTCCATAAACGCCCTGTCAAGCATCTTGTCTTCGTCATTTAGTTGAGGAATATGTTGTAGCATTTCACTCGCAGGAGATCTGTGAGTAAGCGTACTTGGCGCCATGACTGACCTGAGGATTTTCGAGACTCGCTGGGCATGTTCCCGAGAGGGTACAAATATCCCGAAGCATTGCTGTACCTCATCCACGAGGATCTTCCTTTTGATACAACTTGATAACAGCCTTGCTCGGCAGGTGATGGTGGCGATTAAGAGGATACAGTTTTCGTTTTCTTCTAAAGTTATCGGCCATTATTATAACGACGACACCCACTCGCTCTTTAACTCTGAAACATTATGATGCCGAAACTCGGGAATACTGCGTAAGCACGCCGTGTACCGGGAAGTGCACTTCCCGGTACACGGTCTGTGCACTTCCCGGTCAATTCAACGGGGAAATTGATATCATGTAACCTATGCACGATTTCAGTTTCCCCGCTAAATTTAACGGGAAAATTGATGTCACGTGACCTGATGTCCCGGGTCTTATGAAGAAATCAGAGTTCCCCGCTAAATTTAGCCGAAAATTTGACGTCACGCGATCTATGCACCAATTGAGTTTCCTCGGTACGTTTTGGCGTGAAAATTGATGGCACGAGACATGCCGTCATGTGACCTATACACATATTCAGTTTGAAATAAAATTAACGACTTAAAAAACGATCCCTTTCTTAAATACTGCATTTCATGCAATATAGGTCTTTGAAGCTAAAGGTCGCTGTCATTTTTTTTTTCCAGATGGGCTGTATCTGCTAATGCCAAAACTTCAACGTTGCAGGTTTTTTCTTAAATAAAAATTAGTTTTGGGGGATTTCAGTATTTTCCGGTTAGGGCCTTGATTTCTGAGCTGCTGTGCGATTATCACGGTGTTTTTAACCTTTCTGTTTCTTGTTTTTATTGCACGCTTTAAGCGCCGGCTTTGAGGCGCTGGAAAACCAGACCAAGTAGCCCGACTCTAGAGTGTGTGGAATGCCTTCGACCGCTGCCAGGAGGGCTGCAAATTTTCCACTGACTGGGGGTGAATCCCCTCTGGCAGATCCGGAGTGCTTTCCAAATTCTGCGAGGGAGGCAAAATTCCGCTCCGTGGAACCCGCTCCAAATCGACGAGCGGAAGATGGACTGGCATTTTTGGAGCGACCTGGCCGAGACGGTCGGCCGTTCCAAATGTCCGATGCTCGAACTCGACAAGTCGACCAACGCCTCAGCCGACTGAGCATGCCGACGCTGCAGTCACAAATGTCACTGTTTGACTGCAGAAACGACACGCGACACAGGCCGGGCGGAAACATCCGTACTACGGAGAACATGTCATAAATAACGAGGAAGACGTCCGCGTTTTCCACCGTCACGTACCTTTCGGCCGCCTCGAATCGCGGCGGGGACACGCGCAGCGATCGCCATCGGTGAATTTCAGACTGCTGGTAAGACTCTAGTAAACACAAAAAGCTAACAAACCATCACCTGCACGGTCGTTGCCTAATCTGTTCCCGCTTTGTTGCACGAGAAAACGCCAGCGGCATGCAGTGTAAAAAAAAGGTAAACAATCAGTGGCGACAAGAGGCCTAACCTTGCGTCTTGCTCCTTCGGATTTCTCTCCTTATTTTTCTGGTTCTTCCCTTCAAGATCGCAGATGTCAGTGTTTACGATTTGCCACACTCCAGTCCCGGCTGTGCACCGCTGATCTACGCAAGGTAGGAGAGTTGGAGCCGTCACAATCCCTCGTAAACAACCGACGCATCCGAACAGATCCCACTCGACGGCCCGGCCGGTTCGGCGACCTCGCCGCGTATGCGCCAACCCCCGTACATTTCCCATAGGTCCAATGGAGTCGCCTTTTGCACAGCAGCGCCAAGTTCGTCTTCCGTAGTGGGATGCTCTCATAACAGAAACGAGTTGACAATTTATTTTATTATTAATACATTGGGAATCTAAATTAATACTAACCGCGTTATTAAAAATATATACGTTACTAATTCTTCATACCGGCTTCTTTCGGCACAAGTTGCTTGGCACAAGTTGCACAAATTTGCCCTTTTATTATCCTCCGTCTTTTTGAGAACCGCACGAGAAAGTTTTCAAGATTAAACATCATTGTAAGCTTTTGAGTACAGAGTTGTGCATTAAGCGAAGGAAGCTGTACTAACTCTACAACTTTAAATCGAACATCACAACTTTCTTTTGTAAAAAAAATATTACTATGTATGTTTTCCCCTTTACCGCGAGATTAAAAACTAGTTAGATCAACCTGCAGACTAAAAGCGATATGGACAGCGAAAGTTCAATGGTAATATTTCTGGACAAAAACAAAACAAAACAGTAACTACAAAGGAAGTGCGAGCTCACCTGTATTTTGTCGGGATAAAAAAAAAATCTTGTAGCTCTTGTCCTTCGCTTTTCGGATTGAGTACGTCAAACGCGTTACTCAACAAAGTTCTTAAAAGTTTATACCAAAAAAACATCCAGCGAATTTGACTGTTAAGCGGAGTCCAAAAACCAAAACCACGCACTCAAAGAAAACATGGCGAAAAAAGGTAGCAACGGCGCATGTGTGACGCAACGCATGAGTGCTTTCAACGCACTCGTGCGTTGAAGGCACGTGTGTCAGCGCTCCATCGATAGCCCTATTTGGCTCTGAGGTGGCGTTTTTAATATCCTTTGTGAAGTAGATAGCAGATAGACAAGCACTGATTGAATGATGTCGCGTTTCTCCCGTACATGTCGTGAATTCACGGTGTATATATATGTATGTTTTTCGAGAATAAACTTCAGCTCTGTGTTGTTGGTTTCTTTTTACTTTTTCGTTAATTTTAGCGCTTTTACCCTCAGAAATATGGATCCAAATTAGCCCAAGTGCATACCCTCCTACGTATATTTACAGTTCGGAATTTTAGCATTAAGGGAGGATGGTAGGCAGAATCGACAAAAAGAAGCTATCCTTTATTTTGCTGTTTGAATATGCTACCGTTCCAGGAGAAACTGCCCTCCAAGTGGCGCACTGGGATGAGCGCTAGAAGTTTCCGAGCTCACCACGGCGTAGCTCCGTACACTTAACAGTTGCCGGAAGTCGCGGCTTTGAGTGCATTGAAGTTGATAGAAAAACGATTTCTCTGCGCGTAAAGGAGCTCTTCCGGCTAAGTGAATATCCGCACTACAGAGATTAATTCACGACTACAATTGCAGCCGCACGCGAAAAACACAGACACACACACAAAAAAAAAGAAAAAAAGAACGACGATAGAAAAAACAGGGTACGACGTGCCGTGCGGGGAAGCAAACACATGGCTCGGAACCGCAGTGGAGCGGCTTATTTTATTGGCTTTCAAAGCATTACGGCATCGGCGTTTCCTTTTTACTAAGAGAGTCATCCTCTGGGCCGTTGAAGGTACTCTCAAAGGTATAATATTACTGAAGAAAAAATCAACATGCTGGGAATATTATATGTCATAAAATCAGCCAGTCAGCTCGCGATGATGAGTGCGCACGTGCCCTAGAGAGTGCGCTGGTTCGCCGATTTTATAAAGGGGCTTGTTCTAAAGGCCTTTAAAATGCCCCTCTGACAGGGGTATTAGTGTGCTCTTGTATTTGATGTTTGAATATGCCATGTATCTGTATGCGCTCAATGTATATGCACAGCTGATGCTTGTAGTATGCGTAATGTACCCACATGTCTGTATAATAAAGGTCCCCAAAGGACCCAAAGCGGTATAGTGGTGTGAGCACGTAGAACTATTTTTTTGTGTAAAACATGAATTAGGCGGTACCTTTCGCCACCTAGCCTAGCTACTTGCAATTACTCTGCTTGACCCTGCCATCTCGTGGCAAGCGATTGACCCTTCTTTCACGCGTCGCGATGATTTCTGGTTGCCGTCTGACCGCTGCTTCGAATTTGCTCTTTTAAAAGCGGCTTTTGGTTTCGCGAATGGTTTACCATTCCTCCGTGATGTGCGGTTGACCAAAGAATTCTGGCTCGAGGAATAGCAAAGGTAAGACGTAAAGTGCGCGAAGTAACTGGTCACCGGTTGTCTCCGTTTAACATCGCAGGGATGACGACGAGAAGACTGAGTAACTGCTTTCGAAACGGAAGTTTCGTTACCTGCGGGGGGAAGCTGGCTTCGGAAATAAATACAGTTGGCGAAAGCTCGTGTCACGCTTTTATTTGCTGCTGCTCTCGCCCCGTACAATAGACGTAGTATTCTCGTAAAGCTTTATTTGAGCTCGATTTGCTGAAATAGAGACCGCCATAATGAGAGGCAGGCGACGGAGGAACTATGCTACCCTGGGGGTCTATGTTCGACAAATGTTTCGTTTCTCCTAAAAAAAACAAAAAAACGTAAGTGACCATATCGCGTCTGATTGGTTAGAGGCTCAAGTGACGAAAGAGGAAACTTTCGTCATTTGAGCCTCTTCCTCTTCTTTTTAGGAGAAACGAAACACTTGTCGGACACAGCCCCCTGCTTTCAGTACGAAAGTTTCTCCCGTTCTAAAGGAACATATATGTTACAAGAGCATTCTTCTCTTTAGGGAGGACTATTGAGACACTTTTTTCCAAGAGTGCGCTCTCACGATCCTCGCGTGAAGAAAACCACGCGCAGTAATGCAATGCTTACCGTGGTTAAAATGTTGCAATCTCCGGAGAGCGAAGCAGCGGCGCCGATTCCCGGGGCGCCGGCAGGTCGGGAAACTTGACACCTCAGGCATGATGCAACTACCGCGCATGCTTTTGGTGCTTTTGTTTTCAGAACAAAGCACAAATCAATAGAAATGAAGATATAAAATAAATTACGTTTTATTTTAATGACGCAACGAACATGTTTTGTAAAAGTTAATGTTATATAAAAAGAAATTTTATATTTTCAATTTTACTTTAAGCGCCCCACCACCGAAGCGCTGCTGTCAATGGCGGCTCTATTGAAAGCGCCGCCGATGGTGGCGACGCAAATGTCAACGCCGTGCAACTTGGACTGTGACGGGGTGGCATGCGCACCGCCGAGTTAACGGAAAGGACGTAGCGCACTTCTGTGAACTTCCGCCAAGCTCCCTGAAATCCCGCGGATCAAGTTCGGCGGGGTTGGAGGCGCTCCACGGGGCGGGTGATGTCACACATCTACGTGTGGAAGATGACCAACCTGATATGCCACCGGAAGATGCTCGCTCCAAAGGGGGCGCTTTTGAAGCTCTCCAAATCTACGAGCGGAATTCACCATAAGTTCTTCAGATCCTACTCCCAATTTCGTCTGCCCATGGCTTCGGCCGGCTTTGCGGCACACGTATATCCGATTTTCCCTCTTTCTGCTTTTGTGTGTTTCTCTAGTCACTGGTTGTTTTTCATGGAAGCGAAAGCTCTCCTACATCTCTCTCCTTCACTGGTGTCGTCTTGTGGTCAGTCTTTTACCGTATATTTCCTCATATTCCTTCAGCTGCGCTCACACAATATTACGAGTTGTTGTTTAAACACCTATTGTCTGTTGCAAGAAAATAGGGAGTTTTAGAATAGCGCACCTAAAGCTTTGCGCACGCAAAGAATAGCGTCGTCGCGACTGCGCATGCTCCGAACGCAAACCAGGTTTTGCGCTTTGCGTGCGCAATTTTAGCATGCGCTATTTCTCGGAAATAGCGTGCGTACGCAAACAGTCGTTGCGCTTCTCCAAGGAGGATTCATGATGAGAAGTTGGCTAAAGCCAAGACGAGCAGAGTTAAGCAAAAATGGCGGCTTCCAGGATTGTGTCGGCGGCTGCTTTATAGCGGTGTCGTGAGTGCGACGTCGGCGGCATCCTCGCAACTGCGATTTTCAATACGAGGTGAAATTGAACTCGGTTTGGCAACGATCACCGGCAACATGATGGTTGCGACGCGTGAACACTTCTCGGCGAAGGTACGATGTGCGAAGGTCAGTACACGAGACCTCTCTTGCCGAGGCGACGCAAGCGGGCACGACCGGTGAACCGCTCGCGTCGCATTCTCGTGTTTAAACAAATCTAAAATGGTACTCTGGACCAAAAAACTTGTTTCTTTCTAAAGTTACAGCATTTCGTGTGTGAAATAAAAATTGGGACTGTATCTTGGTGGCGTCGCAAGCGCAAGATGCATGGGCTTTCGCGTCGCGACGGAGAAACGCTATTCTAAAACTCGCTTGCGTCGCGGGCGCTAATACAAGCGCTAAATTTAGCGCTAGCGTGCTCTAAAATTGCGTACGTTATTCTAAAACTCCCTAATGTCTGCGGTAGAGGCTTTGTCTCCAGCGCGATCTTTCTACCTACGGTGACACTTCGACCCCTCGAGATTATGTCCAACCGAAGCACGACGGAAAGTACCAAGCGTATACTAGAGGCGGAGCTCCTCCTGCGTAAAAGGACGATGAATAATTCAATCTTCGCTACACGCTCAGAAGCTCCTGCATGCATGCACTCCCGGGACGCAATCTGAGAACACCACTCAGCAGAAACGTAATTACTAAGGAGAAAGGCGGGCGGTATCGCGCGCCGCTGCTCACTTCGCCTCAGTGGCAGAAAGGCGACAAAACGTTTTGGGCCACTGCCGCCTCCTAACTGGCTAAACTGAAAAGGTAAAGATATAAATATATATATATTGTAGCGGTTTATTCTGCGACCGATCGACGTTCTTTCTTTTTCTCCTTGGCTCGAGAGCCCGCTTCACTTTCTTCTCTTCTTCTTGTCTTTCTTACTGCTACACTCGCCCTCCCCGTCCCCTAGAGAACTGACGGTATTGTCACGGGTCGAGCTCTTGTGTCTAAAATTCCAATGAACGAGGGGTGTAGTGCCTAAGGTGGCTGCGATGCACCGTGAATGTGGCCTTTGTACGATTAGAACTGCGAGTGCAGTCTCGTACACGAAATGTGACAGGACCTAGTTGCTGAAGGACTTCACAAGGCCCTATAAAGCGTGGTAGAAACTTCTCTGCGCGACCTTTCTTTCTAAGCGGTCGGCGCACCAGAACCCAGTCTCCAGACTGTATACGAGTTGGTGGTGAGTCTGGGGCAGTGCGTTCTTGAGTTCGATGCTGAGCCCGTAACAATGCGTCTCGGGCTTTCGTTCTCACATCTCGCAAACGGTGCTCAGAACTACTCGAGAATTCTTCAGTTCTCTGTCGCCAAGCAGCATCGGTCCCAGCTTCGCCTGGAAGAACTGGCGTGCGTCCGTACACAATTTTAAAAGGAGTGAACGTGGTCGTTGACTGCTCCGCAGCCACCAAATTGTAGCGGTTTATTCTGCGACCGATCGACGTTCTTTCTTTTTCTCCTTGGCTCGAGAGCCCGCTTCACTTTCTTCTCTTCTTCTTGTCTTTCTTACTGCTACAATATATGATTGCTAAAACGCCCTGCGGCGCAGTGTATAGTCGGGAGTCGGGAGCCTTTAAGAACGTATTTACTGATTACGACCGAGTGACTTCCGATCTCTTACGAGAAGGGAGCTGACTTGTGCCATCTATTGGGTAGCCTTGGAACACTTGGGATTTACGTATATCTCATATTTTTTTCTCCTATTATTCTATTTTTATTTGCTTGAAATACAATCGACAATACGATAAAGGACCATTCCTTATAGATTTCGTCATTTCATCATTGCAAGACATTTCGTCTTGCAAATAATGCAAAAACTTTGCTCTAGTTAAATGCAGTTCCAGGGCCACCTCATACACTGTTAGCAAGTCCGGTGTATATGGCGAATATTTGGGGTGAAAAACACGCTATTTACACAAATTACCATAAATTTACACGATGACTTGTTACAGAAAGAAAAACAGAAAGGACGGACAAGGACGGACATCTTTCGACTTTCAACAACATGTAGCCTACAACATGTAGCCTACTTTCAACAACATGTAGCGGCTACATGTTGTTGAAAGTCGAAAGATGTCCGTCCTTGTCCGTCCTTTCTGTTTTTCTTTCTGTAACAAGTCATCAAAACCAACGCGCTCACGTTTAACTATATATTACACGATGAGTAACGGATAATTCGTTCAGAAATCATGCGAGGTTGTAAAAAACGTGTTTTGGTTCGGTCATACACGCATAACCGTGTAGCCGACCTCGATAACACGCATCGCCCCCGGCGACGACCGCGGCATTGCCGGCTATCGAAGCACCGGAATGCTTGGGGCACACTTAGAAAGGACCGTCGAGACAAATGCCGCGGAAAGAAACATGTCTCGGAGACATTATGCACCAAAAGCAATTGCGCCATATCGCAGGACGTTGGCGAAACCCGCGCTTACCGTGCTCGCCGCCATCTTCTGGTCGATGGCAATACGGCTTCCCTCATGTCGCCCATGTTTGTATTTAGTTTAGGGGTCCTGATAACAGTTTCTTAGACACCACAAATAAAGTTATGGGTCTAATTATTAGTTCCAAACAGTTAAAATGAATATAAAAAGCGTGTCCTCGATGTGAACACGTGACATTGCAGTTGGTTTCGTTTTTGCTTCAACCTTCAACTGCAAGCGATCTGGCCACGGCGCAAGCGCAACGCCGATGTACGCTGGAAGCAAGCGCCGGTTGGCTTTCGTTGTTTTTGTTTGACCGGAGAAAGTCTGGCAAGTACGCATGGCGCCGCTACTGTTTTGGTTTGACGGGACGAGAGAAGCTTCGCATAGAGCTTCGGAGTTTGCGAGCACATAGTGAAGACGTGACCGGAGAAGTGCCCCTGTGATGTTCCTGGAAGACGGAAAGTAGCATTCGTAATCGTCGTGTGTGCTTTGAAGGCGAACGGAGTCACAGGGTCCACGAGTTCGCAACCACAAGCCAAGGTCCACGACAGCGCGGCGTTGACTTCGGCGATCTCGTTCTGTTTCGTGCAACCCGGCGATGCGAGAAAGAGCTGAAACATTCGTCGTGTGTGGTGCGGTGCTTTATATTCCGGGTCTGTTTGAACCACGCTTTTAACACGGAGCGCAAATTGTTTGTTGCGTGGTGGAGGTTCAACGGGTTCAGCCCCGTCGTCGTCAGCTGATCCGGTCCAGCTGGTCCGGGAGGACACAGCGAGCGTTTTTAGAAGTAAATCTTCCTTCGTTCCGTTTCAAACTGTGGCAGTATCCCGACACATACCGTGAGTAAGAAGCAGCGGGCGTTTTCAACAAAATTACGTTGTTTTAATTGAATAATGGACTCCGGATTGTTGTCTTAAATCTGCCGTTTTTTATGCTCCGTTTTGGACTGCGTTTGCATAGCGACGCACACCGCTCGAGTAGATGATTCGGTCCTGCAACGAGTTTGTTGCGCCAATCATGCGGCGTGAATAAATTGGGGCAAGGTTTCCTACCTGCCCACAGATGCATGTACTGAGACCATTTTTTATGTTGTGAACGTGGTGCTCTTTCTTTATTTTGGAAGACGCGTTGGTGCATTTATTATGGTACAATCACTTGAGAGTTGAAAAATTGGAGAGCGAGCAAGCTTTCTCAACTTTGTCTCTTTCTCTCTGGCACTGCCCTGTTTCAGTAGGCATATCTACTAGCAGGTACAAACTGCTCTAAAGCAGGTAAAAAGCGGGAAGCTTAGGACGGTGCGGACTCCGTGTTTCGCGCTTTTCGCAAGGTGACAGGGTAAATGCTTTTGTGAGATATGCGGAATATGCAAGCGATTTTGTTATGCCCGTCGTTTGCGTCTCTCCAGCAAAACGAATAAGATGATCTACTACAAAGGCGCAATCACCAGGCAAGATTTAAGATAGCAGTCGTTTGCTTCGGTGATCCGTGTAGCTGTATTTTACCCTGCTCTCTGCAACACCCTGTCATGACGAAGAGCTGGAATGGTCACGGTTTGTGCTGGCCTCCCGGTTGACAGAAACCCGCGTCGCCCGCATCGGCCCCGAGTGCGCTTGGGTTGTTGATGCTCAAGCCTTTCATCCGCGGCTTGTCGCCAGCTCATCCTGCTGCTCAACGGTGAGGAAGCGGCGAGAGTAACGTCGGAAGTGAATGTAAATCCTCGTTCATTCAGTTATCCGGTGTCAAAGTGTGGAAGATGTTTAACGTGTACTGAGGGCGGGAACTACGAGCGTTTTGCCTTGCTTTTATAACCGAAACCAGACCAACGAGATAACTGCCTTGCGTACTCTAAAATGACGGAAGCAATAAGTTTCCACAGGTCGAGTACGTCACCGGGGATGTAGGCGAGACGGTGCAGACTGTTTAAACGCTTGCAGTATCCACCAATGGTACCAGGAAAGCGACGTCAACAGAGAAGGAGCTCACGATTCAGCATAATGCACTGCTACGGGCCCGTGTATCTTCAAAGTTCGGGGTGGTGGCAGTATATAAAAAAGACGCATCAGCGCCCCGCACCAGTGTTCACGAATAACACCGGTCACAAACTCCCAAGCCCCACCGCTCTTCTCGACACCGACACGACATACGACAACAAACTGCATCAAAACGCCCCAAAAGTGAAGGCGTCTGCTCCCGTACTGCAACTGCTGCAACTAGCGGAAGTGAAGTGTTGGACGGATGTCCGGATGTCCTTCACAAAAATATATAAGAAATGCTTTGCGCAAGGATCATTTTCATTTATTATTGTATACGTAATGACAAAATCCCAATAATTTGTTTTCCTATCTGATTCAAGCTAGTCGCGGACTGCTCATAACACTGGTCAAGCAAGAAAATAACAAAAATTTGAACTTTTTCATGACCGGTGTAAGATTTATTGTTAACATATCGTTATTTATTGCAACGGACTAACATTATAGATTTTGCCTCCCTACTTTTTAAATGCAAACATTTCTAACACACGGCTGTCCATTGCGCCGTGTTTTGTGTATTCTTCTATAAATTTGTAATGGTCAGCGACCAAAGAGCTCACCCGCACATGTCAAGCTTATATGCGCCGCGAGGAGAAATGGATATCGAGTAGGAATTGTCGGGCGTAGTGTCGGTTGTTGTGTTTGTGTACATGTCGGTGCTGTGTAGTTGTGTGCTGTGTTGCCTGCGTTGTATGTAGGGTTGCTGTGTAGTCGTGGTCGTTCGCAGTGTTAACAGACTCGTCTTTTTTTTAAAAACAGGCTGCTAAAACTCTTGATAGGTGGCGCAAGTTACCGCCCGATTCTAAATAGTTTGCTCAAGTTATTTATCCATGTAAGTTCAAAATGCGTTTCTTTTTTTGTTTTGTTTAGCGGCTCGTTAAAGCCACAGTTGTTGAAGCTACCGACGCCGCCAACCGCCGACAACACACGTACGTACCTTTGCAAGTAGCTACGTCCGCCGCTTGGATACTTTACTGTGTATAAAAGACATCGAACGAGAACTAACGCGCCCTGTGTGCTTTCAATTCGGCTGAAAGGCGCGCGGCTCGCTGGGCTCGTCTCTCGCCTGTTCTCGGCCGCTGGCCGCCATGTTTCATAAGGAACACGCTCGAAACGGTTTTGCGGAAGGCAGACACGGTGTAGCGTGTTACGTTTACACAGCACCTCATGTGTAGACGAAAAACACAGATGGCCTCATGTAAAACGAACACGTTTCGACGTGTCCGCTATGGGACAACGGTTTACACGTCTGGGCGTAGGTCTCCAACATCATGCTAGAATGTTTTGTCGTCGCAAGAGATCACAAGAACTGGCTCGCCAGCAAATCCAAGCGTGTGAAGCAGCCTTTACTTGTAACAAACACTTATGGTAAAGCGGTCTGCACACTAAAGATTACCGGACGTTTAGTGCATCATCACTGCCACTATCAAATTTAAGAAAGAAAAGGCTCGAAATTACGAGCGCCGATGAAGATATTGTTAATAAAAGGATCATAACACCTACGGCGTTAAAACGCATCGCGAGCTTCTTAGAATCTGGCCGTTTTCCTCTGAGCCCCTCTTAGAACCGTTCTTCACAAAGTATGGCTGCGTCGCAAAAGATGGCCGCCGAGGCGTTGGACAGCAGTTACCACGACAGTTAATACAGCAACCTGGTAAACCTGCCGCCAGCCAGACGTCTCCTAAGCTTTCGCGTTGGTCGTTGGGTGATTCCGGTTGTTAATTGACATCTCAAGGAGCCCTTATGTTGGGCTCCCGTGTTGCACCGTGTTGCTCAATTTCCGGACGAAGCCACCCGCCCAATTTTAATTAAGGCGCCTTCCTCCAGTCGCGCTTAATACGCCAGCCTTAAACCTTCGTTTTCTGACAGTTAACACCTGGCGAAGAAACTGGGGAAGTTTTTTACATCATGTTATCGCAACAACAACAGCGCCACATATCACTAGCACGGGTAATGATACGGTTGTGCAATTTTTGTTAGAAAATATGGCATACATGAGCCTTAAATAAGATTGCGTCTCCTGAAAATGACACGTTGTACATACGCAAAGCAAGCAAAAAAGTCTACACCATTAATGTCATCTTTTTTTTCTCACTCCCGAAGCGCGCTATATGAAGGGTGAAACACGGAAAAGCTTCTAAGATGGAAATTAATAATTTATGAAGTCCGCTCCAGTATTCGCTCGAAATTCCCGTGGAATATGAAAATGCCTTGGGGGCCAGAGGTGGCCTTCTATTACTAGGAAAATGGCTCCACGACTAATGCGGTGCTCGGAGTTAATGTATTAACGCGATGTCCTCGGCCAAAATTGTTTCATTGGGAATTAAGTCCATGACAAGTTAAGAGTAAAGTGGAAGTCTCACCTCTCTCCACTATAGCAAAGCGAACGCTGGAGAGGAAACGTCGTCCTAGCCAGCGTTCGCTTTGCTAAAGACGAAAGATGTGAGAGGAGCTTCGATTTTACTCTATATCCTTTCACCAACTATGCTTTTTGTTCGTGTCACCTTTCAGATGAGCGCTTCCATGAGAAAATTGCTTTCAAGTATTTCATATACCGTCGTTTATTGCCTGAACCTTTCTTTTCAAACGCGTTGGCATTTATTGCTTCGGTGCATGAAGTTGTCCTTTGTTTGGACGGTCGTGGTTTAGACTGGAGTGGACCGGTTTGGTAAGGCCGATGCGTGGTTCCGCCGTGCTCTTTCGCTCCGTTCGTTCGCTCTTCACGTCCACTTTCCCTCTTACAAGAGGGAAGTATGCTTCTGGCACGCTTTCAGTGACACGCCGCGGGAGCGGGAGAGGAAGGGATCGGTCGACCGAGGCTCAACGTACGCGACAACGTAAAACCGAGGCGTAGCGACGGTGCCGTTAACGCGAAACCGCCGACACCCGAGAGGAAAGATTGACTCTTTGTATAGGCGACAGCACGCAGTCCTACGCGGCCGTCGAGGGAAGCTTTGGTGACTACATCCGAAACCGCCGACGCCCGGCAGAACGGACTGGCTCTCCGTGCACAACAGTGTGCGTACCGTTGCGAGGTTGGAATTCCCATTCTTCGCTGAGTCGGAACCCCCGCGCTAAATTTCTAACCGTCATTTCGTGGAGAATCGGCATAGCGACGGCAGCAATTTCGGCATCACTTCTCCTTCTTTGGCAGGTGGGCGATATTCAAGAGCAACACTAGATGGTCAGACGTCTTCGCAAACAATGGTGGCCCTTTGTAGCGGTCATAGACAGCTTAGAAAACGCAAAGCATGACTCCTTCGTGCTTCTTTCTCTGTAATCCGTTCTTCGGTGTTAGTATCAGCTTGGTCGCGGAACGTTAATAGGATGCCCAGGAATCGTAACGCCTTCGTTTCTCAAGCGTTTAGTCACGTTGCTTAGGCTTTTCTAAAGAGACTATGTCCCTTGTGACTAAACTCTCCGCGCGTCGTTCACTGCCCGAAATTCGTGGCAACTGTTCATTGGCAAAGCGCTTGGGGGAACGCTGCACTCTCCGGAATGAAAGCACTCATCATATGTTTGGAAAAAAAAAAAAAAAACTGTCTGCGCTGTGCCACAGGGCAAGACGTTTCATCGTGCTCAGGGCCACAGTGCAGTGTGATTTAGTTTTACACATATTATCAACAAATACTTTACTATTGCCCGTTACACGCTATGTCCAAGGGCAGTGGATGCTGCGAGTCATCGGAGACAATCGGAGGCCGCGTGAGTGTCACGTGACCTTGGAAAAGGGGCGCAGCGACGCGCGGAGACATCATCACGTGCTACGATCACAGAGCGGGATTGGCTAGGACGGCTCGGAGTGTCCGCTGCGTCTGGGCGTATGGTGAAACGGAGTGTATACTTCGTTTCACCGTATGTCCAGACGCAGCCGACGCTACGAGCGGATGGGATCAATCAGACAGCGTCAAAAGGGCGCCATCATGGTGTTCGTCGTGTTTCTGGGACGTGTTCTGTAATGACTAAACCAATCATAAACACAAAAGGACCAGTGACTTGCGCTTTTGACGCTGCTTGATTGGTCCCATTATCTCCCAGCGCCGTCTGTTTTGAAGTATAGGAGGGAATACAGGACACTCTTCTCATTTGTATTCGACAGAAAGACGGCCTTGCCGAATCGTCCCCTAGTGGAACGGTTTATTTGGCGACACCTCCCCCCCACCCCCACCCCTTCCTCCTCTCGCCACCAGAGCACGTGACCAGGTGACGTCTCGGAATGCGGTGTGGTTGGCGGGTCATGTTTATTATTTATTCATTATTTACGCGGATGATAGCAGTGTATTTTTTTCAGCTACAGATACTGAGCAGATTATAAGTACCGCGAATAAACTTCTCGATAATTCAAATGCTCGGAAAGTGTCTAATTCCTCGCAAATTAATTGTGGTAAAACTAAAGCCGTTCTTTTCAGAGCAAGTCATACAAATTGCTTTCCTTCTTCTAGTCTCTCCCTCGGTACCCATAAGATAGATATAGTCGAAAGTGTTAAAGTTTTGGGTGTAATATTTAACCAATACATGCTATGGGATGAAAGGGTACATTATACATGTCAAAAACTCTCAAAGGTCGTAGGTGTTATGTACAAACATCGTCATATACTCCCAATTTCAGCAATGCTTCTTATATATAATTCTTTATTTTATGTGCATTATAATTACTGCTTTTTGGTTTGGTGGAATACAATGTCCGCAAATCTTAAACAAAAACAGTATCTGCAAAAAAAAGAAAAAGAAAAATTGTGCGCATTATATGCCATACTGCGTGCGATGCTCATACAATAGCATTGTTTAAAAAAGGTTCCTATCGTACAGATTCCAAATTTCTATAATTATAAACTTTGTATTACCTATAAAAAGTCTTTTCATCACAAAGAAAACGTATTTCTGTCTATCTCACCAGATTACAATTAGAAATACGATTTATGATACACGCAGCGCGGGTACGTGGCTAGTGCCGCACTCCAGAACAAATTATGGAAATCAGATGTTGCGAAATGCTCTTCCTCGTCTTTTAAATCATTTGAGGGAATTAAACATAGAGCTTTTGACTTTGGTAAACAAATATTTGCTTTCATTTTTCGTTGAGCCTTCAGTGTTAGTGTAGGTGCATGACGTGTGGTGATTTTCATTTTTCTTTGCTTTTGTTTTATATCAAACGACTAATTACATAAACAATTTTTTTTGTGTGTGCTAAATGTTTTGTGTGCTGTTTCTGCCGCTGTTGAGGGGAGATGGAGATCTGTCAAGCAGCTGTTATGTTGCTTTTTTCTCTGCTTTCCCTCTCCAAATGGAGAAAAATAAAAAATTTCGATTTGGATTTGATTTGATTTCATCCAAAGAGGCACCACTGCCGCCGTCACGCCCGCGGTTCTTCGTTGTCGGCTTTTTTTTTTATGTATTCTCGGGCAGTTTTCTGAAGGACGGTCATGCCTATTTTTTTTTAAATGAAATGTTTATATGAGGTAGACAGACATGTACATAAAAGGGACTGAACCTTACATTTGCAAACTTCCTTGTTTCTTAAAAAAAAAAAATCGCTTCTAAGAGGAGGTGTAACAACGACTTTCCCAGTTGCGCGTAGACGCCGCACTAAGGGCTACAGGAACAAATATTACAACATTCTACAACGTTAATATATTTATGTGTAAAACACTCCAACTGGTCTACATCAGGTAGTTATATTTATTTTATTTCAGTTCATATTTCAAATAAAATAAAAAGACGAACCAGGTCTCTTCCGCAACTTTTTTACACTCAGGCATTTTTGGCGATTCTAACTCAGAATTAAGCTCTTGAAGCTGAAACTTTTAGTAAAGCATTTAATGCTTTGTTCACTTAAAAAAAATAGCAATTAACTATTGCGAGTGTTTTTGGCATTGTGCCCGGAAGTTTTCTAAATATCGATAAAAGTCTAAATTGTGCAAATATTTGTTCGGCAAGTAAAAACAAAAAACGTGATCCTGGGTATCTTTTTAAATTTTTTTTCTTTTTCTGAACTCTTCAAAACGGGGAATCCGAAATCCGCACAAACCTATTGCATTAAATTGACATGTATTAGAAAAAAAGAACCGTTTAGCCATGTTTATGTTCCAGTCAATTACCTGGCTCCTGTCTCAACCAATAGAGGCACTTGAGCGCAGCAACCACAGTAGATATACTTGGTCGCATTATCACCCAGGCATCATAGCGCATTAATAGAATAATAAAAATGCATAAGTTTTTTGTTTTTGTTTTTTTAAGTTAGTGATATGGCTGATGTTGCCTATGAAAACTCAATTTTGCGGCACGTTCGGCCCTGAGGGTGTTGTACTCAGTGGCGTCACAAGGAAGGTGCGGGAAGGGGGGGGGGGGGGGGGGGGGGCGGCCGTCTAGGGTGCGGCGCTACGGGGTTGTCGTGACGGGCCACGAGAAGGAGGGGGGGGGGGGGGGGGGGGTGTCGCCGCGGGCCACCGCCCCGGGCGCCGCTGACCCTAGTGACGCCACTGGTTGTACATCGTTTCGCTGCAGAGCTCTAGCTTCCCAAGGTAGTAATTTAATATGGGTAGTCTATTGGCAAAGTGGTTCTATTCTTATCTCTAGACGTCACTATACAGGCAGCCGGCAACAGGCAGGCGGCGCCAGTCTTGCCGGATTAAGGCATTTCGGGGCCCTGGGCTGAGGCTGTTATGAGGCATCTATTTATGATAATGGTGGTGGTGGGGGGTAACGATGACGGCGGGAATATGCATATTTTTGAACCTGTAAAATTTAGATATGTTTCATCGTATGGTTATTGTCGAGCCTTGTTTCGATCCGTAGATTCAATGAAATTCAGGTTTTCCTTGCTGGGATTGAGGCGGATGCGATTATTCAGAAGCTTCTTCGCAAATAATCAACCACTCTAGCAATTTAGAATACAGTAATTTTGAGGTACAAAAATGAAATCAAATAAACATTGCGGAAAATATTAGGATTTTTCCTTCACATCCAGCAACTTAACCGGAGAAACAACAACAACAAAACAATACTACATTGCTTCCGTTTAAAATGTTGACTCCCTTCACGAATTTATTTGACTAGAACTACAGCTAGATTCATAGAGTTCATGCCGGGGCCAGTTTGTACAAATTGGTCACGATGTCGACTCGTAGCACAGGTGGCCCTCTTGCTGACATGTCAAGTAACATCATTAATCACACATGAATTGAGTTACGCAGCAACCGAAAAGGTACCTGCAAAATTCCCATTCTAATTTCGCTTCCCCTGAATGGAAAGCCTCGCAAATCGACAACTGCCACGAAAATCTAGATCCCTTATTCTTGTAATTGTTCCAAATGATTGAAAGTGTTTTAACTTATAACTTGCCCTCTGTTAATTAATTACTGGTGTGAACAGTGAAGGAAGTGACATAGGCAAGAAAGAAATTTGGTTGGTTAAAGCAGTCTTTATCGGGATCAAACTACTTCGTAAACGCTCTTCTAATAACTGAACCCTCGTTTCGCAAACAAACCCATACTTCCACATTTAAAGCGTAGGAGAAACTGCGAGCGATTCTAAGACATCGACCGCTGTCGTTCGGGCACATTTGCATTCAAAGAATCTGTCATGAGAATCGAGATGTTTTCTTTTTGTATCTACACGCTGTCTTTTTGAATGGGGAAAATGTTTTACATCAGATTTAGTACTAATCTTGTTCTTTTAAATGCCGTAATTTAGACCTCGGCGGCCATTTTGTTCTTTGACTTAACGTTTAAAAATAAGAGGTTATACCTCACAGGTGGGTGAAACCATTGCAGTATTCGTATCAGTCGCTGGAAGGAAGGGAGTCCAGGCCCGATGCTTCACCTCACAACACGCACGTACGGCTAAGTAGCGCCGCCCGGCGGACATTCGTTTTTTTGCCTATTTTTCTAGCATGTTGTATTTACATCAATATTGAAGATATATCATATATATGTTTTTTTAACAACATGTGGAACACTGTTCTGGATGTGACCACCCTGATTCAAACGAGTTTCGCTGAGACAAAATACGAAACCACGAAACAAGCACGACCAGGCCTCGCCTTTGCAGCTCGAACGCCGCGAACGCGGAGAACGCTTGGCCGCTTGACCGTCTGTTGTGGCGCCAGTTTGGGGTTTCGGCAGTCACCTTGGATCGCACGCATAGAAATAGTCGGCGCCGGGTCGTGTGCGGGTGACAAGGTAGGAAAATAAGAAGTAATATTCCGTTGAAAACGGCGAGCTGGTTCCGCGCTGTCAGTCAAAAACATTTAGATCTTTGCCGTCGGTGCTGCTGGGGCGACATCATTTCGCCTCCTACGGAAGAGATGGTTGGCTTCCCTACACGGCAGGTTTGTACGCCTAGGTGGCTGTACCACACGGCAATCACACGTGCTATTTGCCCTCTCCCTTCCGCTTGCGAGTGCTCGGAGCTGACAGGCATAGTGTCACTTATATAGGAGGCACTGCATCTACCCATCAAAAATGTTTGATGTGGTTGAGATGTCTTCTAAATTTTCTAAGGGACCTGTCGTACCTTTTGAATGACAAGTCAAAATCATAAATATTTTTTTTATTATTCGAAACGATTGAAAACGATGCACGAACGTTACCCTCAAAATTCGAAACATAAAAATGAAATATCTGTGAAGTAAAAAATAAATTCCCAAAGCCGAAGTAGGAGTTCCCGCGCGATCCGCGCCAGTGCAGTGACGTCATAGGTTGAGTCGTCCTGCAACTCGAGTTTTTCTCACGCCTCCGAACCATCCCGACCCGAAGTGTCGTGTTCGCCCGCATCTCGCGATCCCGCGATCAAACGTTCTTCTCTGCGCCTGCCGCCTATTGCTGTAAGCTGACGACGCTTCACTTTCGAAAGTTTGAAGTTCTTTTAGGGCTCTGTCAGCGATCTCAAATTCTTTGAAACGGTGTGAGATTGAAGAGAACGCGCTGCGGACATTTGTTAGCGACGTGAGGGGCCACGTCGCGCCAGTTCTGCGTGAAAGGCTGGCCCGGCGGAGTCACAACCGAAACTACGATACAGACACCAAATCCAGTTGTTTTGACCGTTTGATGATTTCCTTTTCGAAGTCCGAGAGTTCGTCGGGCGTCCAATTCCCCGACTCACCGATCATCATCTGCTACATGCGTCGAGCGCCGCCATGTTTTCCGAGGGAGGAGAAAAAACCAGGAGGCGTCATCAGACCGGACTTCGAGTTATGGTATTTCAAAAAGAAAGGCCGTCGTGCGTTCGCAATTGCGTTAAGAAACACAGCTTACGAATGCCATTCTTAAATATTATAAAACAGTAGCTTACAAAGGTTTTCAATTTCTAATTTTTAACGTCAGAAATAAAAGGAAGCGAGGAGGTGAGAAGGGGGAAAGAAGAATGCCAAAAATAAAAGGACGCGACCGCACGGGCGAAACTATTTTTTTTTTCTTTTCTGGGTTGTAATATTTCTTGTGTCTTTGGCTCCACCTTACCTTGTCTTAGACAACAACAAACAATACAACCTTTGGGGTGTCAGTGCCTCTTTAAGAACTCCTAAAGGGTGTAAGAGACCCGCCATGGCTTTTTGAGAGTCCTGCGGGGCTTGGCCCCAATCCTTCCCGTGAAACCACAGCTCCCATCAAAATCGTTTTATCGGGTCTGTAGGGGAGGTCACGTGACCCTTGAAAATATATTCCGTCGCGGAAGTCGCTTGGCCATTTTGCTTCGGGTTGCAGGACGCATTTCGGAAATTGAGGAGACGTTTTCCCGTCCCTTTCCTTCCCGTCGCGGCGCGGACCCAGCGAAGAGGGTACGGGCAAGCACGAAAGACCCGTGGTGCAAACAAGGTCGCTCCTCGCCACTCAGTCAGCTTTTCTGGTGTCCGCCCTTCACCCCTCGCACTTCTTTCTTCGCCTGGTGCCATGTCCTTTTTCAGTCTGAAAAACACGCTGAGGACCAAAATTGTAAACTTAATAACTTCGCGAAAAAAGATATGTTGACCCAATATCGGGGGTAGTTTTTCAGATATGTTTGTTGGTGTGTTAAGAAAACGTTTAGGCAAATCGGAGACCACGAAGAAATCGCCGGAGTTAAGAAGTCTATTATTCTCCTTTCTCAGCTGACAGAAGAGGGAGATACCGATGAACAGACTGGTCCATTACATAGACGAATACATGGAAATGGATTTCACCTCCGAAACAACAATCGTTCCGAAATCGGACGTGTGATGTAAACGTCTAAAAATATTATATAGAAAAAGCCTAGATCTTATACTTACCACGAGAGACGTTTGCCAAAAATCGGCTGTTACTGAAATATTTGCGACGGCAACTTTCGGTCCTGGAGATGTCTCAAGATTCCAGTAGCAGACGAAGACCATATGCAGAATGGCTGAAGTACGCCGTCTGTTTGCATATTGATACGATTTTTATCTTCTGTTTATAGGAAACAGGCATGTAGGTCTAAGAAACCTCATCTGATTTATAAAAACGAATTGTATTTGAGTGCGATACAAGATACTGCCTGTCGAAAATCGTCACACGTATCGGGATCTGCTAAATATGCTTTGGGAGAAACAACTGATTAGACCATGTTATTAAAGCAGCGCCAGACCCTCTTTTTGACTTTGCAGTTGACGTGCATTGTAATGAAGGAACAATTACTTTGTCTCTAACTTGATCGGATCGAGACCTTAATGCTTGCAGGCTCGCGATATAGCTGTGTGCTTCGTACATACCTGCTTACAACTACACGCTCAGGCAAAATTCTGCCGATTTTTTCGCTTATAGTAGGACCGCAATATCTGTTACGGACAGTATATTTGATCACACAAATGTGCACTGAAGCAAAATCTGTGCCGTCCGAACTCCTTGAAGCGTGTGCTGGCCTAATCTTCGACAGAATTGGATCTTCACACACCTCACGCCGTCGCCGTACGTAATTCGGTGCATATAGCGTTTCCACCTTCTCAAATATTGCTAGTGAGTTTTAGTAGATCGTTTTCGAAGGCCCGCTACCGCTACGGGCGCGCGCTTCAGAGCATGTATCGAAGTGGCAGCACGAGCTCCCGCTACAAATAGCGTGGCCTGAAAACACGATCTACGAAAACTCTCTGCTAAAGCGTCGACGGCCGGCGCTCGCGCACCTCGAGCGTCAACCAAAGCTGTGCACGGGTGCTCTTCGCTTCAAAATTCCCTCACAAAGTTCACCCCGAAAATATAAGTTTCGCTCAGAAAGGACCATATAACCTGGGAAGCAACCGTGTCGTCTGCCAACAAGGCGAAGCCGGCTGTCAAACTTGATTACGGGCTTTTACTTTCGCTTTATGGCCCTGAGACGATAGAAAATGTATTCATGATTAGATGCTGAGAAGGAACGATGCTTAGAAAAAAGATATGTACTTCTTTATCAGGCAAATTCTAACAACGGCCCTAGCAACGATTTGTTTGGAGCACAGCGCCATGTTGTGACGTCATCACTTACGGAGTCAATTAGTGCGGTGACGGAAATCGCACATGCAATACGCGTTGTCAGCTCGGGCGTGTGACTGGGATGCAGCGCGAGCCTGACGAAATGACGGGTGACAGCTTGTTCTGGCCATGCGCCAAAAGAGTGGGCCCCGGGGGCTGGAAGCGAAGGCCGAATACCTTACGGCACGCGGGAATGATCGTTTCGCTTTTGAGTCAAAAAGATGGCGGGCTTTTTTGGTTTCTTGTTTGCTTTTCACTGACACTTAACTCACGGGAACGAAGACGGATTCCTGTCTTTGTTTCTGTTGATTGATTTATTGAAGTCACCGAAAGCAATGAGCGACGCTTGAATGCAACGAAATCGTTATCGACATCAGTGATCGTTATAAACTTCAAGCTACTCTGTGAAAAAAAAAAAAAGTTTATAGTTTCACCACTTACTGACGTGCTTATTTGTGTGAAACTAATGTGAAATTTTCATAGTGAATTTGTTGTAATTTTGGAGCGCTTTTTTGTTGGTACCTTTTTGAGTATCCAAGCGCACGCTAGCATCTACTGCACTAGAGGAGCGAGCATGAAGGTTTTTTTTGGATCGCTCCAAACAAACCGAGAGAAATCCACATGAAGCACATCGATTCCATGTGCAGTGTTTTACAGTAATGATAACAACTGGCATGATAAAGCACATTTATCAAGCAACAAGAACGTCATCTTCCAGCTCAATTTGTTTTCATATGCGCCGCCATGTTGTAATGCAGAGTCTTGCCAGTCGGCATCACAGAGTTTCGATGTATACTTGAAAACGCACGATCGAAGTTCGCCGTTTATAGGGAAACCTTATGTAAAACCGGTTCTTCTTTTTTTTTTTTCTGTGCATAACACGAGAGGAGTGGGGAGGAGGAAGTTGAACGCCCAGTGACTAATCGTAAACAAGTCAGGGTGATTGTAAAACACCTCGAAATAGTGGTTGACAAAAGCTATCTGGCAGAATACCAACTCCGGTTACGTTTCTTGCTTTCGCACGTTGTAGTTGCTTTTTGATGCTTTGCATTCGTCCAAGGCCGTCGTCGCCGGTATTGGAAAGCCTATAACCTTCCCACGAGCATGGATGGTCTGTGGGACACCAACGCCAAGTGATTTCTTTTTTTTTTTTTTTGCTTCAAAAGATACACTCTGAGCCGTGTGGGCTGAATTTGTAGACGCATAAGTTCCCGCTGAATCTGTACCGTGGCTTATTTTGATACGGATGTAACAACAACTGAAAATATCACACAAAGTAAAAACCACGACCAAAAAAAAAGCTTTTTTATTTGTCTGTAGTTACTTTTTTTTTTTTTTTTTTCAGAAACGAGATCTTTAACGCGAACAATTCTGCCAGCTTCTGCACACAACTTTATTGTATTCAAATCTACCTCCTTCCGCAAAGAAATCAATCTTGCCTGACATGCGACTTATTTCTTTATTCACGATCATTGATGATACGAGCAATAATTGACTCGAATAACATACCAGTACACATTGCGACTGAGGTCGATTGGAGCAAACTTCGGGTACACTAAACTGCGTATTTCTCGTACACAGCAAGCACTTCACGAACAGCGGATTGCTGCGCGACTTATGTCGAGGTTGTGTCGCCTCACGATTTCTGAAGTGTCGTGTTTGGAAAGGCATTGAGGAAATGTTCTCTCTGAAGTTTGCAGAACCGATGGTGACAACGCCTTTAAGGTGCTCCTCCGCAGTGCGCGTGGAGAGCAAATTACGGCGACCTATGGAGAGGGGAGCCCTCGAATGGCAGGTGAAGTCAATATACTCTGCTTCACCCTACGATGCGCTGCAAAGGATGCCACCGAAGCCAGTGCCATGTCAGTGTTGCGTGATCTTCGGTTGGGGCACAGCGACACGCGTAGCTACATTCACAACGCTGAATTGGCCGCAATGGCTCGTGGCTCCCGCGGCGATCCATCGGAAGGAGAAACGACGTATAGAGTGTGTATAGCGGAGGTACTATCGACTTCAATCTGCTCTGGGACACTTGCGATACAATACAACGCAATGTGCAACGTTTTTTCACACTTTTCAGCTCGAAGCTGTATAACTAAAGAGAACGAAGTTTACCGGAGAGACGAACCGCTCCTTCACACTGGAAGCGGATCCGCGTTCGCAAAGCGGTTGCGAACGCGGTTGTATAAAGATCCAGTACAATTGCAGGCGCACCCGAGGATATCAAGTGCGCGTGCAGTTGTACTGGATCTTTATACAACGGCGTTTTCGCAACCGCTTTGCGAACGCGGATCCGCTTCCAGTGTGAATGAGCGAAATAGAGATATTTTCACTTATATCCACAGGCTAGTGGAACCTTCGCGCGCTTAGTGTCTTAGTTGAGTTTGCAATTGGATATAAGTTACGTTTCACGCATAGTGCGTGATGGTGCCGAGCTGTTCACAGATTGCACGGACTTTGAACCATTAAACTGAGGGAGGACACGAGAACCTGTCCTCCTTTCCCTCAGTTTAATGTCCTCCTCACCACGTCAAAACCCAGAGCTTTGATTCGAAGGATTAGTGGGTAAAGCCCTTTTTTTTTACTGCACTCGTCAAACGTATTAGAAAGTGGAACGCCGGCGTCTGGCGGCAGTGGAGACCTTTCTGTCTATCCACAAATTATTCAAACCAGAGCTCGGCGTTATGACGTCCCCACGAGCTCTCGTCTCCCGCTCTCCCTCAGTTTCCCGACACATGGAACAGCAGCATGAAAAAAAAAATGTTTCATGTGCAGGCGAGCAGGTATATGTTATACATGATGATTGAAACCTGAAACTCCGGTTTGAAAAACGGAATGTCCCGTACCCTTCACGAGTGTTCCGTTTCTGAAACCACAGTCTCAGGTTTCAATTAGGGCACCCTAGTTTCAATCATCATGTATAGCGGTACGGAGGTTGGGTCTGCCACGGGCGAGTAATTATTATTTTGCGAAATACGAGCACTTTACGAGCCTTACCTCATGTTTCTACACTGTAAAAAAAAACCGTAAGTTAACAGCCTTTTTCAAAACTGGAAAGAGCCGTGAGAGGCGCGCACGGACAAAACGCCGTAGAGGCGACATGACGGCTCGAGTCCGTAAATGTACGGCTTCACATATTTCTTAGTTCAGGTCTGCGTTCCCTTTTCTTTGAAGTAAAAACACATAACACACGCCGCGTTTGCTCTAGAAATAGTTTTCTCGTTGGCAGATGTCTCATGTTACGTGCCATTCGTGCCAATGCTAAAATCTCTTTCGAACGGCGGAGGGAGACCCACCCAAAGGCCGGTGCACTCAGCTCGCGGACGACGACAACCGAGCGAGGAGCGCCGTCCATCACGTGATGTTTACTTCCCGGTCTGTATGCTCGCTCGCGCGTGAACCTCCACGGGCGGGAAGGGCGGCAACACTCTTCGTCGTCGCCGCGATCATCTTTCACCATTCAACCGGACTAAGAAGGTAAGCCAGCTCATTTTCGCATGCGCCTTGCGAGATAAGCGAAGTGCAGAAGGAATCAAAGACGCGTTACTTAACGCAATGGCGCGGGCTGAGTCAGAAAACGCGCCATATTTTTTGCTTTAGCTTCCGGACTCAGTTGCGCGAGGGAAACCTATCCACGGATCAGACTCGACTCGATGGACGTGTGCAGGCGCAGGGCTCATCGCCATGACTGTTTGGTTTGCTCTGGGCTGAGTGGGCTCTCCCGAACTCCTTCTGTTCGTACCTTTTTTGCTTTCGGGCGCCGTCACCCTTTCGCTTTCGGGCGCGGTAAGAACCGGAGAAATCAGATTTTAACATGAAAGACTGAAGCGCGCTCATTGAATAATCATAATGAGCGCTGTCGCGTACTGAATTTAAGAGCATGTCGTGTTTTCTCTAGTTTATACACTGATGTTTAGGACAATTGCTGGATCGCGTACCCCCGCTTGATCGCTGCAGCCCGAGTGCGGCCACCGGACGGCAATCTTGCATGTTGAGGAAGCGCGCTTTTGGAGCGTTGCGGAGGCCGGTGGCAACGTGCTGAAGACACGGTTTCTACTCGTTCGTCGTCATTCACCGAAGACGTTCTTTAAAACTATGTAAGACGTGAGACTTGCGGATAAAAACACGTGACAATGTTTACGGAAGCGCAGTGCAGCAGAAAAAAGGCACAACTCGTCGAAAGCAAGTTTCGCCGGTCTCGCGGCATGTTCAAAGCTTCCTTGGCACCCCGAAGCGCTGCGTCTCTATGCCTTGGCACGCTTGGATGCCGGTCAAGAATCGACACCGTGTGAATGTGTTTTGCGAGTGCAATGTGCCTGTCGCCGTATGTGCCTCTGGAGCAGCGGTTTACTTTACTCTGACGACTGTATTTGTAACTAAGTGGCGACGGAAGAGGGGGGGAAAGTACTTCTTTTTTTTTTTTTGTTAGACGGTTCAGAGAATCCCGCGCACAACAGCTCCTCGTCAGTGATCAGCGGTGTCTCATTATCAACCTACTTAATTTCACTTGACGTTTGAGCACGGCTCGCCTAATTGTGATTGGTCAACAGATTGCACACGACCATATGGACCGCGCTTTAAAGATCTCCATTCTCGCCGTCTTGTACTTTTGCCTTCGAAAACCCTCCTTGCTGTACAGCGTTGCTCTGTTTGTGCTGCTATGTGATCTATTAGAGTAGATTTGGAACACAGCCATGGTTAATAGTGCATAAGAGCAACTGTACAGATTGCTTTCCCCCCTTTATTGATAGCAACTCGCCTGAACATCTGGATGCTCCAGAACTCTTTAGCTGATATAAGATGCAAAGACATCTATGCACGACACACCTTCAAAACATTTTCGCGGCACCAATTCTTGATCGGTATCCTAGCGTGCGAAGACACAGAGACTCAGCGCTTCGGCATGCCAAGGAAGCTTTGATCATGCCGCAAGACCGTCGAAACTTGCTTTCGACGAGTTGTGCCTTTCTCTTGCGGCACTGCGCTTCCGTAAAAATTCACACATGTTACTCGCTTATATTTGCCTACGTAAAAGCGACTATTAAAATATGTGCTCAAGCAAAAAGTGGCCACTTTCCGAGAAGTGTGTCCAACCCTTAGTTTCCCTTTTGTAGTAGCTTCTCCTTGGCTGGAACGATTATTGATACCTTGCGTGGGGGGAAGAGCGGTGTCAATCATTGTTTCGGTGGCACCGTTTACTTGAGAAACACTCGTATGAATGAATCTTCCTCCCATTATTTTCATTTTAGGGAAAAATGCTTGTTCTGACGTGTGGTTTATTCGCTATGTTTAAATAGTTTTGTTGCTTTGCAGTTGTCGAAGGTGGGACTGATTTAGTTATTGCATCAAGCTTTAAAGGCAATGAGGTCATTGCCAAAGTTCTGTGTTTTTGCTTTCGATCCCCATTTCCAACTGCAATATTTTTGCTGTGAATAATTGTGTGTCATAATTGCAGTTATGATAGTTTTTATGACACTGTGAGGAACTGCGGGAATTCCTATAGTTCTTGCATCGCTTTTTACAATGTGATAAACCGTAATTTCTGCTCCAAAAGCTCAAATGTGGGGGACACGCTATCACAGCCGTGATGAAGCATTCACGCATCTTTTTGCTGCAGATTATACTTCTGAGCATCGCCAGCAGTGACGGGGCCCATATGCTGGACGAACTACAGGACGCCACGAAATTGATTGTTCTCGAGCCAACCACGGGAAAACAGTGGTTCCTGGGACCCATCTTGGTGGATTTCAAGTTGGGAGCATTAAGAGCCTGCCAGCACTGGTCTTCAGCTACGATGCCTCTACAGAAGCCGCTATCCAACGTCAGTCGTTCGAGGCATGCTACCACAGCCATGAAGGGACGCTCGGACATCTTTTTGCTGCAGGTTCGTTATTTGAATACTTCAACTTGCCGTCGTTCAAGCAACTATTGTCTGGTAGTGGTATCCTGCCCCGGTGCTTGGTTGTGCTGTTTTCGTTGCGTGTGGTCTTGGTTTCGGGACGTCATTTCCTTAAGTTTGCAGTGTGAAATAAATTAAATGAAGTATGTGCTACAAAAGCCATGTTTTTGCTGCAGAAGCTGTTACAAGCAGTTCTTTTGTAAGCTTCACCACTGATGATTCCATTTTGTCTGTTAATGCATGGAAACATTAGCCACTTGTGCTTTCTTGCCTTTGAGACATGCTCAGATAATTATATGGTTTGAAGTTGAACGGGGGGGGGGGGGGGGGGGGGGGCTTCATTGTTTACTTTTAGAATGTAACACGCATCTCCAATGTTCAACTCAACAAGCTTCCCGCAGCGTCCATCTGCATCACACTAGGCAAGCCTTTGTGCATCTTTTGGCATGCAGGATACAACACTACTTTATTTCAATTGTAGGCTACTGCATTACCGTAAAATACCAGGCAAGCGCCCACTCATAATTTAGAGATAATTGCGAAAAAAATGGGGGAATGGGCGCTTGCCTGGTCATCAAATTTACATATAAATGTACTGTGCATATTTTCTCAGCTCTTAGAAATTTGGATATCGGCACTTCATGTGGAATGGGCGGATGCATGGTATTCTACGGTAGCTAAGAGTTGTACTTGGAGTGTCGTTCGGTTCAAGGAAAATAGTTTTTCTTCATATGTTCACAAATCTAGCGTGCGAAGGCTCAGAGACTCAGCGCTTCGGCATGCCAAGGAAGCTTTGATCATGCCGCAAGACCGTCGAAACTTGCTTTCGACGAGTTGTGCTTTTTTCTCTCGGCACTGCGCTTCCGTAAACACTCACACATGTTCTCATTAGCAAGTATCCGGCTTACGCAGGGTTTTAAAAAAACGTTTCTGGCGAATGACGACGAACAAGTAGAAAACGTGTCTTGAGCACGCTGCGGCCAGCCTCGGCAACGCTCCAAAAACAATTTTTCGACGTGCAACATTGCCGTCTGGTGGCCGCACTCGCTGAGTGGGGATGCGCGATTGAACAATTGTCATAGAGATCAGTGAGTTTATGTGCAAAAAAAGTTCTTGTCTATGGCAGTTTGTTTTGAGGTGGGCCAATAATCTCCACTAGAGGGTTGGATGGCGCATTGAGCGAACAGGTATAAAGCCACCGGAAGTAAGCAGCTTGTCCCGGAAGTGAGCGCTTGACAGGCTTTCCCACTCTTACGAGTGGTGGTCGAAACAGTGTCCAAGGCGCTTGATTTGCTTTTGTTATAACAATAGAGTTTGCTTGTCGCGTTCATGCAGGCCCGAGATGTCTTCTTGGAAGCCATTTCATGTCTGAGAATTTCGAGATTCTAGTTGATTAAGTGTACACTCCCCAAGTTCAAGTGCCTCATTCTCAAGATTGATTCCTAAAAGGGATTATTAAAACCCACGTAAAAATGCAAGAAAGCATGAACCAAAACATTAACTGAATCCATTATAAAACCCAGCAAACACTCGATTTCTGGGACAAGCATCGAACTTCCGACGGCTTCACTCGTGCCCGACTCCGAGCTAGGCTAAGCACCTTCCAGGCCCCTATATTAGAGATCAGTGAGGTAGGCCTACCGCGCGAACGACGGTCGTGCGTGCATGACGTCGGTGGTACCACGGGTGGCACCACGGGTGGCACCACTGACGTCATAAGATGCTAGAGAGCCTCAAGTAAGAGTGCATTCAACTTAAACCATGGAGTGTGTTTGCAATTTAATGGCAGCGTTAAAGATGGCGGATTATACAGTTTTCTGTGTGTAAAAAATGCTTAAACTATTGGAACAAAAATGGTGTCTTATGAAAAGTGTTATTTTATTCTTCGCATAAAATCTTCAAGCATCTGTTTTTAACCGGATTTACGTTGAAAAACTACCCGTATTCCCGTAACCAACAGCAAAATTTTACAATTTAATGGTGCCCATGAACACATGCCTTGATCTAGCAGTTGAACACACTTTTACTTGAGGCTCTTAATTAGATGCTGGCTGGAAGCAGATGACGACATGCCACCTGCTTCGGCCGCTATGATTCATTAAATACTTTCAGTAGATATGATGTATTACCGTTCGATAATAAATAGGACTAAGGTACACAAACCACTTCCGTCCCACGGTGAGCTTCCATAGACGAAAACAATTTTTTTCTTTCATGAAATTGAGGAACCCCAAGTTACTCGCTTATATTTGCCTACGTAAAAACAACTATTAAAATATATGCTCAAGCAAAAAGTGGCCACTTTCCGAGAAGTGTGTCCAACCCTTAGTTTCCCTTTTGTAGTAGCTTCTCCTTGGCTGGAACGATTATTGATACCTTGCGTGGGGGGAAGAGCGGTGTCAATCATTGTTTCGGTGGCACCGATTACTTGAGAAACACTCGTATGAATGAATCTTCCTCCCATTATTTTCATTTTAGGGAAAAATGCTTGTTGTGACGTGTGGTTTATTCGCTATGCTTAAATAGTTTTGTTGCTTTGCAGTTGTCGAAGATGGGACGGATTTAGTTATTGCATCAAGCTTTAAAGGCAATGAGGTCATTGCCAAAGTTCTGTGTTTTTGCTTTCTATCCCCTGTGAATAATTGTTTATCATAATTGCAATTATAATAGTTTTTATGACATTGTGAGGAACTGCGGGAATTTCTATAGTACTTGCATCGCTTTTTACAATGTGATAAACCGGAATCGCCTGCTCCAAAAGCTCTAATGTGGGGGAACGCTACCACAGCCGTGATGAAGCGCTCACGCATCTTTTTGCTGCAGATTATACTTGTGAGCATCGCCAGCAGTGACGGGGCCCATATGCTGGACGAACCACAGGACGCCACGAAATTGATTGTTCTCGAGCCGACCACGGGAAAACAGTGGTTCCTGGGACCCATCTTGGTGTATTTGAAGTTGGGAGCATTAGGAGCCTGCCAGCACTGGTCTTCAGCTACGATGCCTCTACAGAAGCCGCTATCCCACGCCAGTCATTCGAGGCACGCTACCACAGCCATGAAGGAACGCTCGGACATCTTTTTGCTGCAGGTTCGTTATTTGAATACTTTAACTTGCAGTCGTTCAAGCAACTATTGTCTGCTAGTGGTATCCTGCCCCGGTGCTTGGTTGTGCTGTTTTCGTTGCGTGTGGTCTTGGTTTCGGGACGTCATGTCCTTAAGTTTGCAGTGTGAAATAAATTAAATGAAGTATGTGCTACAAAAGCCATGTTTTTGCTGCAGAAGCTGCTATAAGCAGTTCTTTTGTAAGCTTCACCACTGATGATTACATTTTGTCTGTTAATGCATGGAAAAATTAGCCACTTGTGCTTTCTTGCCTTTGAAACATGCTCAGATAATTATATGGTTTGAAGTTGAACCGGGGGGGGGGCTTCATTGTTTACTTTTAGAATGTAACACGCATCTCCAAGGTTCAACTCAAAGAGCTTCCCGCAGCGTCCATCTGCATCACACTGGGCAAGCCTTTGTGTATCTTTTGGCATGCAGGATACAACACTACTTTATTTCAATTGTAGGCTACTGTATTACTGTAAAATACCAGGCAAGCGCCCACTCAAAATTTAGAGATAATCGCGAAAAAATGGAGAATGGGCGCTTGCCTGGTCATCAATTTTACGTATAAATGTACTATGCATATTTTCTCGGATCTTAAAAATTTGGATATCGGCGCTTAATGTGGAATGGGCGGATGCATGGTATTCTGCGGTAGCTAAGAGTTGTACTTGGAGTGTCATTCGGTACAAGGAAAATAGTTTTTCTTCATATGTTCACAAATCTGGTTCCCTCCATTTTCAATTATATATAAGTGGCACAGATAAGAAAGATTGTAAATAATTTGATTCCCAAAAAAACAGAAAAAAAGACAAGTGACACATTATTTCTAAGCTCACAGTTCACCATTTGCATCTCTGGTTTATTTCTATGGTACATACTACACAACAAGGAATCACCCTGTGCCACCTACCTTATCTGAATGCTGAGGGTGCTTGCTTTTGTTTATTGGTTGAAGGTGATAGGTTCCTTTTTTAACTAAGGGATGGACCGGATGAGGAAGCAGTTGTGGTTGTCACGAGCCAAAATTTCACCAGCTTCCACATATCCTTGCGATTCTATCCTGATAGCCTGCATTTATCTCATCTTATTGAACTCGGTCATGCAACCGCATCTGGTAACTGTACTGCCAAATGTTCACACGACACCGAGGGCTGTCTTTGATATAGGGCTTTGCTTGACCTGCATAGGCTACGCAAAAGTGGATCACATATTGTTCCCACCATACAATGCACCTGGAGGTGTCTCCTCTTGCAACGTTTTTTTTTTTTTTTTTGCTCCTCTTCTTTGTTCAATACACAAACTGATATCCATGGGGGTAGGTGGTGCCATACGATTTAAGTTATCTTCTATGTTTTGTTTTATCTGTAATTCCTGGTAGCAACCTCCACTGAGAGATCCTTTTGTTTGCCGAGTCACTTCTATCCGTACCTGTTTTTTATGTTTCCTTTGTGACGTATCAACAAGCCAGTCTACAATTTTAGTCGCCATGCATTTTTATCCTAATTCAGGGGTGGAACGGCTGCGCCATTTGCGCCATTTTGCGCCAGACGCATATATCTGCGCCATTCTGCGCCATGTTGCAGAAACTGCGCCACAACCAATACCACAACCAATGCGCCAGTATGCGCTAAATCGCAAAACGTGCCCCCAAAAAATTTTATTTTTTGTCCTGGTTTCGGTTTTTATCGACTCGATTGGCAACAATGAGCACGTTTAGCTTTGTCGGCCTTGTAATCCTTTGTTCTGTTTATTCTCCCTGTGTATCCCGAGTTGGAAGCGCGTGAAAGAACTCGGATTCTAAGCGCCACACGACCTGCGACTGGATTGTTATTCTTCAACCATAAGCGGTCGGCCTAGGTGAGGTCGAGTCGTTCAGCGTCAGATTGCCTGAAGCTCTGTGGCCCGGGATCCAAACGTTAGCCTTCATCGTTGTTGGAACCGCATTCTCTCAAGATAAATTTTGATTTGATAGAGCTGCACGCGGTCTGATCCGAAACCTTGCTGGCCAGCAGCCCTCACGCGAGCGCTTCAGATACGATAACTCCGTTAATCATAGTCTGCTGCTTCGATATTGAGTTGCACAACTCGAAATTTGTTTCCCTGTTCCTCCGCGCTACTGCACGCCCGTCGCTTACGCACGCCACGTGGTTCGCAGATATAATTACTATGTTGAGCACGTGTGGGTTGTGCGATAAGCAGTGCTGGTTTGCATTTTGAGCAGCTGAAAGCCACTCGGAAATATCAAGGACGCTATCTTCAGAAACATATGGTACTTGCTTTTTGGTTCTCATTAAGGCTCACAAAGTTTCAAGTTTTCGCATCTGTTACACTGTTATCCCATCTACCTAGGTCCCTAACCACTCATGTTCATCCATGCTGCTTAGCACAATTGAAATTGCTCCCGTGCTTGTCTAAGGCACAAGCTGAAGTGCAATGAAAACTGAACTGAGCTGCTCCTAGCCTGCTCCAGAACGCAGTTTTAGCTGCTCCCAACCTGCTCCTAAACAGCTGTTTCAGCTGCTCCCGTGGCTGCTCCCAAGCGCAGTTCATGAGTTCCACCCCTGTAATTATATTGACGAGTAGGATCACTTGGGCTCTGTTTTGGTTGTTGGAGTACCATAAAGTCCACGCTATGTTTCATGGGAGTTACTTCAGCTCAAGTTCAAGTTCATCCCCTTAAGGGCATTCTCGTGGAATGCATTGGGGGGGAACAAGAATTTGTAGTGGCAATAACAACATTCTAAATAGGTTAAGCATTAATTTCACGTACACACAAACAATTGTTTATGTGTATGTGTAAAACAAAAGAACAGCTGTAGGTATTATTTTAGAATTCAAATGGTTCTAGATTTTTCAGGAATGGAAAAAATGAAATCTAAGTATGTCACCGAAGCCCATTACATGTTACTATAAAGCTGCCAAATTAGTTTATCAAAAAAATGCATTAGTTTCACTCAAAAAATTCTAATTAGTTGCGGGACCCTTGGGTCCACCTACTCAGCGAGCCAGGCCTTGGTGACGACATCTGCCTTGTCCCTTTAGTGTCTCTAGTCAGTCCCAAGCTGCGGGGCGGTGCCACTCGTAGATCTCTTGTATGCACTTCCAGGCATGGATCAGAAGGCGCCCAGGCGTCCCTCGCCTCAACTAAGCTCCTTTGTCCCACTTTTCCCTCCCAATTTTTGGGAAGTTGGAATATCCTGCACAGCTTGCTCCTTCGAATTCAACGTCACTTAGGTACAGAGCCTGAGTAACGGACAGGCGTGGCGTGGCGAACGCGGGTAGAGAACAACGAAAGAGAGATTGTTTAACGTCTCAATCAGAGTCACGTGGTTTATCGACGAGCTGCCGTCGCCACAGTAGGAGTTGTGTCAAGGTATCCTGGTCCCCAGATAAACATGATGAACATTAAAAAAAATAATTTTGTAATTATTGGAGTTTTAAATATTCTGAAATGTTTCGTGTATGTCCAATAGGTGTTGTCATGTAACAAATACTCTAACTTGCCTAATTTCTGTGTCCATGCCCCTTTCAAGTAGTTTCATTTGGGGTTTACAGCTTTCTTAAATCACACTGGCACCTGCAGTGCGCTTACGTGTAACTCATAGTTTGCAGATATCGGGAGGTTTAGTTTGTCATCACATTCTATTCAGAACCTAACCACATCCCGCATTTTTTTTTTCAGGTTCTGTAGTTGTTTATATGGACTTGATTGCTCTGGAAGTTATGATGATTGCCTTCCACAGGAAGGCTGGACGTGACCCACGAATTAATTCTCAGGAATAAAGGTATGCACATGTTTTATTCCCTGCTGCATCTTGTGTGCACTTCCTCGAAATTTCTTACTAACACGGTGTTCAAGCACCTGTTTATCTCTGGGAGGTGCACTTTCTTAAATCACACTGGCACCTGCAGTGCACTTACGTGTAACTCATAGCTTGCAGATATCGGGAGGTTTAGTTTGTCATCGCATTCTATTCGGACCCTAACCACATTCCACATTTTTTTTCCAGGTTCTGTAGTTGTTCATATGGACTTGATTGCTCTGGAAGTTATGAAGATTGCCTTCCGCATGAAAGCTGGACATGACCCATGAATTAATTTTCAAGAATGAAGGTATGCACGTGTTTTACTTCCTACTGCATCTTGTGTGCACTTCCTCGAAATTTCTTACTGACATGGTTTTCAAGCACCTGTTTATCTCTGGGACGTGCACTTGGCAGTAACATCTGAAATTAACTTACGACAGCAGGCTTGAAGAAACTCCGTGAATGCGGCAACTTTATCTTCGAAGGCATTTTTCAAACTTCCCTTGCTAAAATGGTTTCGTAGCATAAGTCATAAGTTGGTTTCACTGTCCAACGTCTGCCAGAATTAAGCTGAGGTTCCTGCACTGCACTTATGTGCAGCGCTTAAAGTCTGGGTCGTCTCAGGGGGTCCCCCACTGATTTTAACGGATGGTCTGGGACCCTCCTCCACAGCCCCAGCATTTGTGAAATCAAAATCATATCTTGCAATAAAATAGCTTGTTTTCAGGAATGTGACATTTGGGGATTAGCAATTCGAGGGTTGCAGGTACGGTGGGGACAGAGTCAGCAGTGGGTGTTATTTTATGTGCATCTAATACATTTCGTCAGAACCCCCCCTCCCGCCCTCCTCCCTTCTTTTAGGGACCCCCCTCAACCTAAGGGAGACTTCAAGCTCTGCTTATGTGTAACTCATAGTTAGCAGGAAATGGGAGGTTCGTTCTGTCATCACATTCTGTTCAGAACCTAATCACATACCACATTTTTTGTTTTGTTTTCCAGGTTCTGTAGTTCTCCCTATGAACTTGATTGTTCAGGAAGTTAGAGATTGCTTTCCATGTGAAAGCTGGAAAGCAAGCCCACTAATTATTTTAAGAATAGACGTATGAACATGTTTTACTTTGTACTGCATCTTATGTGCACTTGCTTGAAATTTCTTACTAACACGGTGTTTAATTATCTCTGGAAGGCACAGTTGGCAGTAACTTCTGAAATTAACTCGTGACAACAAACTTGTATTTTATTGGATGTGGAAATTCTTTCTTCAAAGGAATTTTTCTAACCTCCCTTGTTGAAATGGTTTCGGATCATAAGTTACAAGTTGGTTTCACTGTAGTGCTCGCCATAGTTAAGATGAGGCTCCTGCAATGCGCTTAGATGTAACTCGTAGTTTGCTGAAATTGGGAGGTTTATTATGTCATCGCATTCTGCTCATAACCTAACACATTCCACATTTTTTGTTTTTGTTTTCCAGGTTCTGTAGTTCTCCATGTGGACTTGATTGCTCTGGAAGTTAGATTGCCTTCCAAATGAAAGCTGGACGTGGCCCACTAACTATTTTTCAAGAATAAAGGTATGAACATGTTTCACTTCATACTGCATCTTACGTGCACTTCCTCGAAATTGCTTACTAACACGTATTCTTGTGCGAATAGATGATTTTGAGTTAGAAGCGAATAGAGGTATTGGCCGAATATTTTCGATTTGAATATCGAATAGTTTTTCCATGCTTTTTACTATCACTGCATAATCCTTAGACGAAAACCCAGCTAAACTTGTGAACATTGTTCCACTTGTTTGTTTATACGCGAAGTTTAATCTATCTATATTTATGAACTGTGACTTCAGAAGTTCTGATGTCTTGGAATGGCAAGTAAACGATGGATTTGACATAAAATGAATCCTATAGAAATGTCCAATTGAGTGAATTCACAAATCTTGCTATATAAAATAATCTTTCGTTAATTTGAGTTAAAAAATGAAAGCCGTTTACGACTCCCTGTAACATCGGATAAGAGCGCAGCTCTTGAGGAGGAGGATGGAAGGGTACTGAGGGATAGGTGACCCCCTGAGGTTGCGCGACCTCGTGGGGGCAGGTCACGGGACTTCAGGGGGGTGACCCTCGTGAGGGTAACTCTCATAACCCTCATGACCCTTGCAGTGATGTGATTGCTGCGCCAATTGCGCCAAACTGCGCCAAGGGGCTAACCCTGCTACATCCTGCTACATTTTGCCAAAATATAGGTAATCTGCGCCAAGCCTGCGCCAAAAGACGAATTTTGGTCGTCTTTCAAAACCGAAACTAAACTGAGTACCGTAATTGAGCATACATGAGCTAGGTAGCGCGAGCGGCCGCCCAACAAAAAGTACCCTGTATCAATCGTCCATCTGGTTTTACATAGTTTTTCCCGCCACCTCTCGTTTCACGCTCGCGTCGTTCATGTGTCTCGTCTCGCGTCTTAAAAAAAAAAAAAAAAAAGAAATCAACGATAGACGCGGACATGTGTTGACGCTTCAGTGCTTCAGTCGTTGTACAAAGCGCTCCAAGTGCTTAAGTGCTTTTTGACCCTGGCTCGCGATGTCTTGTTTTGACCTGACTCGCTCAGGCTCTTTTTTCTGTGTGTTTAGCTTGTACCTCGCCTGCCGGCCAGGAAAGCTCGTGCCGCTGGACTGTTTTTTTGTCGTATTTTGCATACAATTTTGGAAACCAGTTGGCGACGGAGCGGAGCGGCATGGTGTCTGTTTCGATCGAACAGCCATCTCCGCTCGCGCGACGAAGCACATGCAAATGAAAGCCTGCCAAAGTTGCCCTCATGTGCGCGCGGACATGACTGCACGACAGAGGCACCAGCCGGGACGCTTGCAAGCCATTGTTTTAAGTTTGCTTACTCTTGACGAAAATCTGGCGCGTCGGGAACCAGTAAAACGGTGACAAGTGGTTTTTCGGAATTGCTCGGCAACGCCCATGGCGGGTCCATACCACATGAGTGAATGACGTTTTAGCGAACAGCGACATTTGAGCGAATCGACGTTTTAGCGAATAACGGGGGCGCGCGTTAACCCATCCGCCGCGCTGCGCTTTACGCCGCTTCGCGGCGACAGTCTGCGGCGGCTCATAAGAAAAATGTGAACCCATTTGGCCCACCCGAAAACGCCGCTTCGCGGCGTCCGACTATTCGCTAAAGTGTCATTCGGTGAAACGTGGGTGTTCGCTAAAACGTCATTCGATCAAGTGAGTGCCTCCCGCCCACAGCACTGTTCATTTGTGGGACGTCTCAATGTCTCTTTGGAGACATGGAAAGTGGGAATTCATTACTAGCCAAAGGCAAAGCGAGGCTTGCAGCAGCCTTGTAGAAAGTTTCGAAAATTAAAAAGAAAACCACCCGGTAGTCTTAATGCACCTTTGTCTTGTATACAATTTCGCATTGCACTGCAGTAGTTACGTGTTTCATCAGTCGGAGACAGCTTCCATTTATTATTTTATATAACTGAGTCGGTCAACCTAATGCTGTGATATTTACTAGTAAGCTGGTCATTTTCAAATAAATTTTAATATGTGCAGTTTGGTTCTTATTTATCTATAACCGTACATATATATGTAAACTTAACTGAAGCATTGCAAAATGTGTCATATCATTGTCTTTTCAGTAACACGTTGAAAGACTCCCAGGTGGTCGAACTTGACCATAATTTGTTTATTGCGGCGAGCGAAGTGGCCTTCGTTCGTTCAGCACTTAAAACGAATATGTTTATTTTTCTAAGAATATCTGCTCCAAAAGCCACTTTTACAGCTCCGAAACATTGTTTTGGCTGCTCCAAAAGCAACTTTTGCTGCTCCAAAACACTGTTTTGCCTGCTCCAAAAACCACTTTGTTTGCTCCAAAGCACCGTTTTGGCTGCTCCAAAAGGTGCTCCAAAACGGCTTAGGCCAATCACATCACTGCCCTTGTGAGGGTGATCCTCGTGAGAGTAACCCTTGTGACTCCGTGAGGGTAACCCTTTCGAGGGTAACTAATTCTCGCAACCCTTGTGAGGGTAACGCTTGTGACCCTCGTGAGGATAACCCTCGTGACCCTAACCCTCGTAACCCTCACGAGGGTAACCTTCGTGACGTCATTATGGGAAACTTCCCATAATGCAAAGCGCGATTACGGCGACGCCGCTCAAGCCGGAAACGGGCGCCTAAGAGCTGTACTTTAAAAGAATGAATCGCGCATGAGGAACGCAGGTTGTAAGGGCATCCCTGCCTAACATAGTATACTCTTGCATAACAGTCAGTTTAATTTTGAAACTTTTACTACAAAGTAGATATGCACATTCACAAAGTTTCCATTTATTTTCAAATACAGCCGGCACACGTGCACCACCCCGCGTTCAATGTATGCTTTTCTTCCAACCACGCAATTGCGATATTTCTATTTTCCCAAGTGTTTATCGTAGTGGGTTATCCTGTTGAGTGCGCTTCTTATTGAGCACCGTTGCACTGCGGAGAAGCAACACCCGCGGAGCTCGCTTCCGCAGGTATTGCTTCTCCGCAGTGCAACGGTGCTCGGTAAGAAGCGCACTCAACGAGACTAGCCCGCCGCACGCAACCAACACTTCGAAAAACACGAACAGCACAGTTCTTCTCAAAGCGAATATAGGATAGTGTATTATTTGAAACTACAGTTCGAAATTCTGAATACTCGCACAACCCCACTAACACGGTGTTTAATTATGTCTGGGAGGCACAGCTGGCAGTAACTTGTGAAATTAGCTCGTGACGACAAACTTGAAGTAACTTATTGAATGCGGAAATTCTGTCTTCAAAGGAATTTTTCTAACTTCCCTTGTTAAAATGGTTTCATACCACAAGTCACAAGTTGGTTTCACTGTTTAGTGCCCGCCAGAGTTCAGCTGAGGCTCCTTCAATGCCCTTACATGTAACTCATTGTTTGTAAAAATTGGGAGGTTTATTCTGTCATCACATTCTGTTCATAACCTAACCATATTCCACATTTTTTATTTTGTTTTCCAGGTTCTGTAATTCTTCCTATGGACTTGATTGCTTGCCTTTCACAGGAAAGGTGGACATGGCCCACTAATTATTTCTTAAGAATAAAGGTATGAACATGTTTTACTTAATACTGTATCTTGTGTGCACTTCCTCGAAATTTCTAACACAGTGTTTAAGCAGCTGTTAATCTCTGGGATGCGCAGCTGGCATTAACTCCTGAAAGAACTTGGACCCGCAGCCTTGTCACATTCCCTGGCCATTAGATATTTAATTTGAATTGTTCCCGCGTCAAAAATTAGTTTACGTGTTGTCTGTAACTTGCTGCGGCAGAAAGCTGTAACTCTCAATCACTGAGCTGCACATCATGAGTGACGACGGGAATCGTTCCGACATTGAAAATTAGCTGGCGTGTTGTCCTCACATTGCAGCAATGGCCAGAGACTGTTAAAATGTTAGCTGCAGTGATTTAACAAAACCGATATCTCAGTGAACAATAAATAAGCAGTAAAATGCTATATTTATTGTTCACTTAGACATCCATTTTGTTAAGTCACTGCAGCTAGCAGTTTAGCAGGCTGTGGCCGACGCTGCAAGGTGTGGACAACACACCTGCTAATTTTGTATGCAGGAACGATTCCTGTTTTCGCACATCACATACAGCTCGGTGATTGAGAATTACGGTTTTTTGCCGCTGCAAGTTACGGACAACACACCAGCTAATTTTCGATGCCGGAACAATTTCAGTCGTTGCACATCACGTGAAGCTCAGTTATTAACTGTTACGGTTTTTTGCCGTCGCAAGTTACGGACAACACGCCAGCTAATTTTCGATGCCGGAACAATTCCCGTATCTGTGGATCACGTACATGAGAGTTACGGTTTTCTGCCATGCTTCTACGGGTCAAGTTACGGGCAAAAACCGTAGGGCCTCATTACTGTCATGCACGTAATACCTACGTAATGCTGTGACCGTTATGCAAGACAACGGAAATTGTACCGGCATCAAAAATTAACTGGCAATTTCCGTAATTTGACGGGATTTTTTTTTACAGTGTACGTCATGAATGGTAAGCAAGCACTTTCATTTTGAAGCCGATCATCCGAACACTAAGGCGCGTGATTATCACACTCCACTAACCAGCAAACTTCTCGAGGATAGGTATTGCAGCGCTGCTGCACTCGCAAGCACGATTACTGGTATTGATCCACTCAGTTTAGTCAAATATTAGGTTGAGAGACTGTTGCGAAAGGCACGGACGCCTTTTTGTCGCTCATATTGATAGACCAGTGCTCGTCCTTCTCACTGTCTCTGGTCCCATTTGTATAGACCAGCAGACTGTTCACCAACGAGCCTGCGTTGCTATGTGTGGGCACCAGACGTGCGCAGAAACCAGATTCGCGGGAGGGACAGCGCATGCGCCTCTGGCCGTACCGACAGCAGCGCCACGGCAGTGGTGTTACGGCAGAGCGGCGCGTTGGTGCATCATCGCAGCTGCTGGCTCGAGCTCCTGACTTTACTCGGGAGCTTCATGGCGAGCGCTTGCGCGTGAATAAGTATCCAGGGCCGGCTTCAAGCCGCGTCTCTAGACGCTCGCGCGCCCGAGCCTTTGCACTGCTTTCTTTTTCCCGGTCTCAGCTGAGACGACATGTCTTTTTAATGTCCCACGCATCAAAAGTTGTCCCCAAGCGGCAACAAATGGCGTCATAAGAGCCTGAGTGCCACGCTGTCGGATGTCGCGATCCTGGCTGTTGGGAGTAAAGCTTTGGCGAAAACAGGGCTGTAGGCGAGTGCCGCTGCCGTCGTAGCGTCCAAACTCCTGGCGGCCAAATCTTCCGCGGACTGTCAACCTGCAGCAGAACAGACGTCTGCCAGATTTGGTTGCTGTGGCTCCTCCATGATCGCGGCCTAGCAACGGCGTGCCACTTTCACGACTTCATAAGCCGGAAATCGAGGGACCACTTTTTTAGACGCGATAAACGTAAACACCTGCAACACGGTAAACGCGTTTCGGGCACCGTACATTTAGCGTAACGTTGCCGTGCGGAGCGGCATTGCTACCGTGAGCTCGCGCGGTGAAGCAGAAGCATATTGCATGGAACTGAGATAGGCTCCCCATTTCCACTAAAAGCACCTTCGAGTCACTGGATTTAGCATACGCCTTTCCAATAGAGACTATTAGTAGACCGTACTCTATAGAGCTTCGTGTTGCTAGCGGGAGCTCATTTACAAACCCACGGTCCGGAGTGCGTTCTCCCCGGCCCAGCACGCGCATGTGCGTCACGGCCGCTTCGGAGAACGACCCAGGCACGAGCGAGGCACCAACGTTGGAAATGACACCGGCTAAACAAGCCTTCGAGGGAGCAGGTATCGGCCTTCCGCACGACTGTGTTCTACGTGGCGGAGAACAGCGTGGATCTTCTCTTCTTTCTCGTAGCGAACGGTTCTGCCCGATCGTCGTCGGCGGCGTGACCCTGCGGCGCCCAGCGCGCTTGGGCGTTGTTCCCGGCCCGCGCTCGTCCCGCCGGAGTCGCGGCGTGCGCTTCGCTCGCCCGCCCCGGGCGTCAGTCGGTTCCGAGTGGGCCGCCTGGGAAGGTTGCTCCGTCCGCTCCGCAGTGTGCTCACGCCCCGAAGGATACGCGCTCCCTTTCGCCTCCGGGATGGTGCAGACACGCGCCTCGTGCTCCTCCGCCCCCAGGGCTCCTCTGGCCGAGAGCTTCGGATTGCGGTGAGTCTCGTGCTCTACCCCCGGGTGTGCCTGGGTCACGTGGCCCGGGCAGGGGAAGCCGCCGCAGTTCGCTCGCCGCGGACGTAGCTTCGAATATTCTCGGCGTAAATGACGTGACTTATGATTGTCAGAATGAGTAGAAAGCTCTACGCGGTGTCAAGTGTCTGGTGCGATGTTGTCACCGAGGCGCAGTTTCCGCAGCGCTGTCGAAGTTACTTCCGGAACAGGGGCGGAAGATTGGGCTAGGCCTGGGGCGGGGGGGTTTGGAAAGATTTAGCGTGGCGGACGAAGCACTGGCCAGGTCACGTTTTAATTGTGCGTTATGAGGCTTACCCATTTTTTCTCGCGGATGCCACGCAAAAAAAAAAAAAAAAAAATAACAAATCATAAAAGTGAAGAAACTGCATATTTATTTTGTTCACTCTTTTTTTAGTCTTCTCGGTCGCTTTTTGCCGCACAGACGCTGACAGATGCTCGTATTGCACCGTGGCTCGTACATGACAGAACGCTAGAACGCCGCTTTCGCGGTCGCGTCTTGCGAGTGTTGCAGAAGTTTTAAACGGGGGCGGACTAGCAGAGGGCGCAAGGCGAAAACCGACGCCGACGCGCGGGTTTTATGTCTGCGTCCGGGCATTGCAGACGACGCTAGGCGGTGGTGCAACAGCAGACGATGCCGGAGGCTGCTGCGCATAGGGACAGAGCCACTGATCTGTGGGCGAGGCTTAGAACGGGCCATGACCTCCACCTAAATTGTGTCTAACGACGTAAATATTTAACAAATATATCATTATCATGAAAAAAATTATTTTAAAGAATAAGTGTACCAATTATGACCTTTGAAATTCTTTTATTAATTTTAATTATTTTTAATAAGTTGAACCAATGAGAAAGGCGATCGGTATCACGGTCCAATGGCCCCGGGATCTGAGTGGAAGAAGGGGTGGACGCATCGACGGCACCGCGACTGGACAGCCGTTGGGCGTATACCACAGTTCATTCTTCTCACTACTTGGCCTGATCAGCAGATCCCGCCAGGGTTAATCACTCACAGGCGAAGAAACGCAGGGCAGTCTCGGTCATCATATTACCGCTCAGAAGCCAATCACATCGTGTCATTAGCTGATAAGAGCGCCAAAGAACGCAAATCTAGAAGCTTGGTAACAATAGGCCACGCCTTTTTTTTTTTTTATCGGTCGGGAACTATACGGCGAGCAAGTGTTCCAAAATACGTCTTCAGCGTATCAAAACGCAAGGAGGAGCACGCTATTCAAAGGGCGGCATAGAGAACAACAAACCGCGCGCCATGATTGGTTGAGGTTGCGGGTAAACAAAATCACGGGGGCGCGTTTGGGGGGTGAACAAACGCACAGGTACGTAAGGAGCAGACGAATTCGCACGCCGTATAAAATTGCCTGGCATGAACGTACAGAGAGAGAAACACGAGAGAAGACAGACGAGTGCTTCATGTTTCTTCGAGGCTTTAGTGAAGCGAATATGCGGCAAACAGCTGACAAACTTCGCCCGGCGTCACGTTCGCTTCGTTCTCGGCGCAGCAGCTACATTTCCGACGCCAAGCTCCAGCCAACGTAGGCGAACCAAATTCGTCGCTTTTTCGCGGCATATTCGCTCCATGGAGGCACTTGGCCTCGTTGCACCCTCTCGGCGCACTTTTTTATGCGCTCGGTTATCATCAACTGTCGGCACAAATTACACGCCTGTGAACGAGCAGTAGCGCTGAATTGTGTTTATGTTGGAGAACAGTACTTTCTTTTTTTCTCCGAATGGGGGATGGCACTTTCGAAGATGCATGCAGGTTCACTTCCCCGTAGAAAACCCGCGCACCTTCCGAACAAAGGAAGGGTCGTACGGAAAGGCGCAAAGAAAATGCTGCGTAGCGTGACAGTGTACATGCCGTTTGACATTCGCGTTGCCCCTGGACACGTCGCACCCTTCTCATCTAATCTTCTTCTCAGCTAAATCGTTTCTGCGACCCGTTCGTTCTTCGCAATGATTGGCTATTTGAGTGTTCTGCAGGAAAGTGAACGCGCAGGCTTCCTTTAGAGCGTATCGGAAAAGGAGCCTCCGGGAAGAGTGGCGGTCGACGCTTTTTAGCTTTTTCAGCGAAGGCACTTATAAGCCTAAGAAGCGGGAGGCATGACTTATTGTCTTCACGTTTCTTATTGTGATTCGTTGTTCGGCGTTTTATCGACTAAATTCAAGCGAAGCTGAAGAGCTTTTCCAAGAAAATTAGATTTGATTCGGACGTGTTTGTGCCTGCTGGACCCAAATATTACATCCGTACAACCCAAAACGATTGCAAGAAAAAAAGAAGAAAAAAAAACAAAACCCGAAGAGAATGGAACCAATCGCCACAGTGGCACGCCATTGGCTGATCGCGCGTGCCGCGCCATGCGTCTTGAAAATGACCATTTCGATTCTCGGTTGCCCCATCGAATGCGGAAGTAGTCGGGAGAGCTCTTGCAAATCGAGCTCGGCTTCTAATTTTCCCATATCAATCGGTAGATCCTGAAGGGGCATATGTCCAGAGAACCCTCGGCATGACAAAGTATACGCGCTTCAGCCGTTGGCTGAGCAGAAAAATGGCCACCGCAGTGATGCGGGGAGTCGCGACGTGTCGGTTGCGCAGAAGGGTAGCGACGCGACACAGCCGTTTTATGCGTGTCGGAACGTTGACTGCTGCTTATTGTCACGTAAGAAGTGTTGAGGGTAAGCGGAGTGCTGTCGGCGGGACGGGACAGTGATTAGCCTGGCTGTCCCCAAAACGGTCGTCTGAAGACACATATTGGGCCCACTACGGCATTCGTGCTTGGCAGCTGCTGCACACGTGAGCGTTCAGGCTGCATTGTTCATCAACAATGGAACTAAAGAGGCCTTCCTTGGGCGACAGAGGAGCTTCTCCTGAAATGAGGCCACGTCGCCGTCCTGCCAGCGCGATGCCCTTGCGTATGTAAAGCTGGCCCCCCAGCAAACAGTTTATCTTGAATATCATTTGCATATCCTAAATGACTTTAGCGTAGATGTCATTTTAGGTGCCCGTCTTCGAGGGGTATGAGACTACACGTGTAATAGACCGATCTCATCAAGCGTTCGACGCATGCGCGAGGCAGCCATAACTTTAGTCCACAGGAGGCAAACGGCAGTTCGCGAGACTGCTCATGCCCTGCACGCGCAGAGCTCCAGCAAGGTTGCCGCACGAGCAGAAAGACTAAAGTTCCCTCGATGCATTGCGGCAGCGGTGGCGCTGTCAAACTGGCAGGTGAGATCGGTCTATTGCGCAGAAGGGTCATTCGTGCTTGGCAGCCACAATAAAAAAAATCCCGCGTGAAATCTTTGATAGTGGTGAAAGCGTTCTGGTTCTTCTCTACATTCATATATTTGTCCTCAATATTTGTTGGCTGCATTAGACCACCACCGCGCGTTATCATCCGTCCAATCACATTTTTGCGGCAGAAAGAACCATTTCACCCGACACACTAAGCTATCTTAAACATAATAGTTTTGCAGAAAATTAGAGGAGCAGGGCAATTTTAAACTTTTCGAACGAACCTTGTACGACTCTGGACGATCTTGTTATCAAAAACAGCGCAATTTGTAAAAAAAGAAGTAAATTTTCAACCGAATGGTGCATACCCTTCAATTTCTCAGGAGAATCTGAACCTATGGAAAGGAAAGATTATGACAAAATACATCTTCGCACTTAACGAAAATATTTTTTGTTCCCGGAGAAAGTAGCAGAAGCTGTAAAAAATGAAAAAGGTTTACAATACCCCGTAACGCCGAATTAGAGCGCAGGCTTTGAGGAGGAGAAGGGGAAGGTACAGAGAGGAGGGTACGCCCCTCCTCATCCGTACCCTCCCCTCCTCCTCTCCTGCTTCCCTCCCATTTAGTGGTAAATGTTCGCTAGATATCCCGCTAAATTCAGCAGAAAAAATTCCCCGCTGGAAAACATTTCCGTTAAACTTAGCGCGGAATTTTTTCGCTAAATTTAGCAGGGAAATGTTTACCGCTGAATCCGGACGAGTCCCACAGCCGGTCCTTTCCTAACGTCGACTGACGGGCCTTTCTCGTTTTTCTCGCTTTCTCGCTTTCCCCCTCTCTCGCTTTTCTCACTACTTCGGAGGGACATGGTTTCAGCGCAACTTTGAAGGCGTTTTTCTGGCTTAACCGCTCATACTATGATCAGACGAATATGATATTCGTTATGGCTGGGGGCTAATTAACCAGGTGCGAGTGTTTTTTTTTTTTTCTTCTCGTATTTAAAGCGTCTTTCATTTAAGGATTTGTTGATACTCGGGCTTCTCCACGGCCTGCCTTTTGTTAAGCTGTCACTGACTCCAAGTTCCTTCGCAAGTAGGGAGCACTCAAAAAAGATTCAAGTTCAAGTTGGCCGAAGAGGTTCTTCCTACCATCTTCGATCTCCTTTTTGATGTTCCAAAGAAGCGACGGCGTCCAGCCAGCCTTGTACATGTTGCAATTACTATGCACTTAATTGTATTACTCGATTACTTTAGAGCAGGGTTCGGCGATTTTTTGCTGCCACGGGCCAAATTGTCCCAAAGCGGAGGCAGAGCGGGCCGGATGAAAGCCCAAAGGAGGGGGGGGGGGGGGATCAGCTCACGAAAATTACAGATAAAACGCAAAGGGAACTGTTATGCTCAGTGTTGGAGGCTGTCTTTTGCGTGGATCTTGAAACTGCAGGTAGTGCCTCCATGATTGTCGCAGAGCCACACAGTTTTCATTCCAAAGCTTACTGACCGTGACAAACTGAAAAACCATTCAGTTTTACCGTCTAATTTCGCTTTGTAACGTGGACTATTAGATATTTGCCATCTGACCAGTCTTTTGGTCGGTATCCTAACAGCGAGCCCCTGACTACGACACAAGACTGATGACATTGACAATAATATGATCCAATGACGTTAGTTATTGATTTCCAATGCATCACTGTGGTGCACAACAATTTCCCACTGAGAATAAACTGATCTCGTGGTAGGACGCTTCAGAGCCAGTACGTCCAAGTACACCAGGCTTGCAACCGACAATAATTCTTGCGGCATTAGTCGTGAAATGTGTGTGTGTGTGTGTTTGTTGGGGGGGGGGGGGGGGGAGGGTGCTTGTCTAGTAGCGTGCTGGGGGCCGCATAATATTCCCTCGCGGGCCGCATCTCGCTTCCTGGCCGCCTGTTGCCTATTCCTTTCTTAGAGGACAAGTAACTGACTGGTACTTAAAAACGAAACCGTTACTTTTCTGATTATTTCAGAATTTGAGAACGGCATATCTTTCTGCCGCTTTAAAAAGGAGCCTTTTGTGCCGTTGACTGATAGATCAAAATGACCGGATTGTAAACTACTCACCTTTTATATCTACCACTTTTGGTAGACCGTCATTCCGTCGAAGGCTTTGTTCGATAATTCCTTGGTAGGAAAGTTGTGGAAACAAAAGGCGCCGTTAGGGAAAGGAGGAAAGTTATTAAGGGAAACACGTAATTTTGTTGCTTTGAAAAGCAGTCAAATTACTTTCGTGATTACGGTACTACCTAATTAAGGCAATTAAATTATTACAAAGTTACTCCACAAAATAATCAAATACACGTAATGATTACTTGTCATGGATAATCTGCTTCCAGCGAAGCGTTGACTGATCGAGTTTAATGGGAAGGTCCGTTCATGATTTTAGAGCACAGCTCTTAGGGGCCCGTTTCCGGCTTGAGCGGCGTCGGCGTCGCCGTCGGCGTCGGCGTCGCCGTCGGCGTCGCCGTCGCCGTTGGCGTCGCCGTCGGCGTCGGCGTAACCGCGGGGTCACGTGACCCCCCGAGGTCACGTGACCCACCCAGGTCACGTGACACCCCTAGGTCACGTGACCCCCTTAGGTCACGTGACCCCCTAAGGTCATGTGGGCATTGGCATACATTGACCGCCCACAGATGAAAAAGAAGAAAGGGAGAAGGAAGGAGCTCGAGACACGAGAGAGATCAACGGGCTCTCAAGCCGCGCGCTCGACCGTTCCGGCAAGCAGTGAACATCACCGACCCGTTTATCCTTGTAAATAATGTACATAAATATGTAGTGCCAAGACTTTGGTTCCTACATATTTGGTGACCCGGTTACTCCACCATCCCTGACCGTCTTCATCGAAACCAGCCTCACCATGACCACCAATCAAGAGGACGGAAATATCGCGGCGGTTCGTCTTCGCCTTCCTCAGTTCTGGCCATCTGATCCTCTCTTGTGGTTCGCCCAAGTGGAAGCGCAATTCGCCACAGCAAAAATCACCGGACAACTTACGAAATTCCACCACATCATCGCAGTTTTGTCACCGGAAATTGCGACAGAGGTGCGGGACCTCATCCTCGCTCCACCACCCCAGAACCCTTATGATACCCTAAAAGCTGAGCTGGTGGGGCGAACATCCATTTCTGAGCAACGACGGCTCCAACAGTTGCTGACGTCCGAAGAACTTGGTGACAGGACACCGTCCCAAATGCTTCGCCGCCTCCAGCAACTACTCGGAGACTCTCCAACCACTTTTGATCCCTCGCTTCTGAAGGAATTGTTCCTCCAACGTTTGCCGGCGAACGTCAGAATGGTGCTCGCACCAACAGCGAATATTTCCATCGACGCCTTAGCTCAGCTGGCGGACAGAGTCGCCGAAGTGGCCTCCCCTAACATCTCTATGGTTGCTTCAAGTTCCCACAAATCAGCAACCGACGCTTCAACACATGACGTTCCACAATCTACTGCTATGGAGGACATGCTGCAGCAGATCAACCGCCTGGCGTTGCAAGTGAACGCACTCGTAACAGGGGCTGAGTCCAGATCACGACATGAGTCAAGATCCCCCTCAAGACGACGATCTTCAAATCCACCATCACGAGCTGGTTCCCCTCCGCCAGGAATCTGCTGGTACCACTGGAAATTTGGCAGCAAGGCCCAAAAATGTCGCGCGCCATGCAGGGCGTCGGAAAACTGCCCAGCGCCCCGCTAGAGGCGGCCAGTCGGAGCGCTCGCCATCCCACCCGCCTGTTTTTCGTAACCGACCAAAACTCCAAGCTACGCTTTCTCGTTGATACGGGCGCTGAGGTGAGCATCCTTCCCGTACCGCCAAGCATCCATCCGAGTAAGAGACAGCCGTGTACATTGCAGGCTGCCAACAAGACACCAATTGCAACTTATGGAGAACGTTCCCTCACCCTCGACATAGGGCTCCGCAGAACGTTTCGCTGGGTATTCCTCATCGCTGCGGTTTCCTACCCCATACTTGGAGCTGATTTCCTCCGTCATTACCACCTCCTTGTAGACATGCTTCGTCTTCGCCTGGTAGACGACACCACTCGTTTGACTGTACAGGGAGTAAGAATGACGTCGCCTCTTCCTCCCCCGTCCATTCCTCATCACTCTCCGACACCTTACGATAGACTTCTTAATGAATACAAGAGTCTGACGTGTCCTAATAATTTTTCGAAACCGGTACCACACGATGTGACGCATCATATTGTTACCACGGGTGCTCCCACCTATTCTCGACCACGAAGGCTGGCTCCAGAACGTCTCAAGATTGCCAGGGCCGAATTCGAGCATATGCTTGAATTGGGCATCATCCGTCCATCCTCGAGTCCATGGGCCTCGTCCCCTCCATATGGTGCCTAAGAAAGAACCTGGAGACTGGCGCCCTTGCGGAGACTATCGCGCCCTTAACAACGCCACTCTTCCGGACAGATATCCAATACCACATATTCACGACTTTTCGCTCTCTCTTCGCGGCTCCACTATTTTTTCGAAAATAGATCTCGTCAAGGCCTACCATCAGATACCTGTGGAGCCGGCAGACGTTCCCAAGACGGCCGTTACAACACCTTTCGGCCTTTTCGAGTTTCTCCGGATGCCGTTCGGACTCAGAAATGCAGCCGAAACCTTTCAGCGGTTCATTGACACCGTCCTTCGAGGCTTGCCTTTCTGCTTCGCATACGTCGACGATCTACTAGTTTTCAGCCAGGATGAGACCCAACACGTCCAACACCTGCGGCAGCTGTTCCAGCGCCTCGCCGAATATGGAGTCAATATTAACCGAGGAAAATGCAAGCTGGCAGCAACAACACTCGAATTTCTGGGCCACGAAGTCAACCAACATGGCATACGACCTCTCACACAAAAGGTGGAAGCTATCAACAATTTCCCAATACCTAAAACCATTCGCCAACTCCGGGAATTCCTTGGGCTTGTCAACTTTTATAGAAGATTTGTTCCCCAGTGCGCCGCAGTCCTGTCACCGCTGACCACACTCCTAAAAGGGAGCAAGCCCCCGTCAACCCCCTTAGAATGGACTTCGACTGCAGAGCAGACTTTCAGCCGAATTAAGGGTGAACTGGCAAACGCTACACTTCTTTCACATCCTCAACACGACACAAAAACGAACATTATGGTCGACGCCTCTGAAGTTGCAGTAGGTGCCGTTCTACAGCAGTTGATAGAGGGAATCTGGAAGCCTATTGCTTTCTTTTCGAGAACGCTCACATCAGCGGAACAACGCTACAGCACCTTCGGGCGCGAGCTGCTGGCGATCTACACTGCTATAAGGCATTTCCGAAATTTTCTACAAGGCACGCAGTTCTATGTACTTACGGACCACAAACCTCTCACATACGCCTTGCAAGGTGGCAGGGACACATATTCACCTCGCGAAACAAGGCACTTGGCTTACATCGCCGAGTTTACAACCAACATCCGTCACGTGAAAGGCGTCGATAATCCTGTAGCCGACGCGTTGTCCCGGTGTGCTTCGTTTTCTGGCGGACTGAGCTTTCCGCCCGCTGTCGATTTTGATGTCATTAGCTCAGCGCAACAACGGGACAAGGAGCTTCAACAGATGCGTCAATTCCCTGGTCGACTCATATTCGATGAGATTATCTTACCTACGTCTACCAAGAAAATAGTCTGCGACCTGTCAACAGGCACACCACGACCCTTCATACCCACCGACTTCCGCAGACAAGTCTTTGACTCCATGCACGGCCTTCCCACCCTGGCATTCGGGCTACACAAAAAATTATAACTGAGCGATTTCTCTGGCCCGGAATCAACACAGACGTACGCGGCTGGACCAGAACCTGCATCGAATGCCAGAAGTCGACGGTCCAGCGTCATACTTACGCGCCACTTCAGTCATTCCCAACTACCACAGAACGTTTCGACCACGTCCACATCGACATTGTGGGACCCCTCCCACCATGTGAGGGGTTCCGCTACCTCCTTACCTGCGTCGACAGGTTTACCCGTTGGCCGGAGGCACTTCCAATCCAAGACATCCGAGCGGACACCGTGGCTCGCACCTTCATCCAGGGCTGGATTTCCCGATTCGGCGTCCCATCCGCTATCACAACCGACCGGGACGTCAGTTTGAGTCTGCACTTTTCCACCAACTACTCTCACTTTTAGGAACAAGCCGCATTCGAACAACAGCTTACCACCCCATGGCAAACGGCCTCGTCGAACGCTTCCATCGTTCACTTAAAGCGGCCCTAATGGCGCAACCTGAACCAAACAGATGGCATACAAGCTTGCCCATCGTACTTCTCGGATTACGAGCAGCTTTGAAGAAGGACCTTGGCTACAGCCCAGCCGAGCTGGTATATGGTTCAACTCTTCGCCTACCAGGCGAATTTTTTGCATCCGCCTTACAAGAACCAGCTCCCGATCCCATGACATACACAAACCAGCTTCGAACGATAATGAAAAACCTCCGGCCCACGCTCCCACGCACACAAGATCGAACTGCAGTTTACGTCTCGAACGACCTCGACAACTGCAGTCACATATTTCTGCGAAGAGACGGAACCAAGAGGTCCCTGCAACCACCATACTCTGGGCCTCACAAAGTACTTTCGAGGGCAGCTAAAACTTTTACCATCGACTACAATGGACGGCAAGAAACCGTTTCTGTTGACCGTCTGAAGCCAGCTCACCTAGAATTTCTTCCTAATGCAAACGACGCTGCCCATCCTCATATCCTCACCGCTCGCCCAACCACTGACCCCTGCTGCCTCACTTCAAGTCAATTCCCCCGAAGTCATTCGATGCGAACTAATATACTGCCCTACAACTTCAACCGCCACGAGCCCTGCGCGCCATTTCAAGTCAACCGATATGGCTCCAGACACTTAGGAGCCAAAACGTCTGCGCCTGCCCTCGCTCGCGCCACGAGCGTGATACAGCGCAAACGAAAAGGACCTCGACAAGTTTCGTGGTGTTTAGCACCTACTCACATATGGGACTAGCACAAATAAATGTCTATCTTCTTCTGTTGCGGCGCAGCGAAGGGAGGGGAAGGTGAGTATTTGTGGGCATTGGCATACATTGACCGCCCACAGATGAAAAAGAAGAAAGGGAGAAGGAAGGAGCTCGGGACACGAGAGAGATCAACGGGCTCTCAAGCCGCGCGCTCGACCGTTCCGGCAAGCAGTGAACATCACCGACCCGTTTATCCTTGTAAATAATGTACATAAATATGTAGTGCCAAGACTGGTTCCTACAGTCATGTGACCCTTCAGGTCACGTGACCCCCACGTGGCCCCTGAGGTCACGTGACCCCTTAGGTCACGTGACCTAAGGGGTCACGTGACCCACCCAGCTCACGTGACACCCCTAGGTCACGTGACCCCGAGGTCACGTGACACCCCTAGGTCACGTGACCCCCGAGGTCACGTGACCCCCAGAAGTCACGTGACCCCCTTGAGGTCACGTGACCCCCTAAGGTCATGTGACCCTTCAGGTTACGTGACCCCCGAGGTCACGTGACCCTCAAAGGTCACGTGAACCCCTGAGGTCATGTGACCCCCGGAGGTCACGTGACCCCCTGAAGTCACGTGACCCCCTTGAGGTCACGTGACCTCAAGGAGTCACCTATCCCTCAGTACGCTTCCATCTTCCTCCTCAAGAGCTGCGCTCTAACCGGCGTTACAGGGAATTGTAAACGGCTTTCATTTTTTTTCTGCTAACTTCGTGTTTTAATTGGCCTGACTTGGTCTTTCATTATCGGACGATTCCTTGGTCATGTATAGTAGCCCCCATTTGCATATTTTGGCGCGCAATACACCATTTAAGTCCACGCCGTTTAGTTCCTCCTACACGAGCCAGGGCAATCAGCAATCATCTACCTTAGCACAAAACCACGTCAAGAGGTTCAGGTGCTCGAAATTTACTACGCCCGGCTCGCAAATGGCCATGTCCTCGTCCTAGATAGTCTGGCTAAACGTCACTTATCCATTTTCTGGAACAACACAAACAATAACACGAGCAAAAAAAAAAACAAAAATGGTCACGTTGCGGTTAAGGGAGCTACAAATACTTGTATGTCACGTCTATTTCCTGGTGACAGCTTTTATTATTCTTGTTATTTGTGCCCAAGCGGTAGAATATTGCCGCGCCCAGGGCTGAGAAAGCAACGCTCGGTCACGGACCTCCAGAAAGTTCTCGTTTATTCATGTACCGCATGTAACTTCTATCATTTATTCCTGCTTTTGTTTTCTAGAAAGTGCGTGTTCATTCTCGCCCGATCACGCGACGCTCGAGCCGCTTTCGCCGAATCTTCGAGATAGCGACGCACTCTAGATAAGAGGCCGCCCGCGACCTTGTCGAGTCAGTCTCGCCCCAGCGCTCGATTCTGCTGACACGCCGACTACGACGCCCGCGACGCTCTGCTTTCTTCTGTTTCCTTCTTTATTTTTGGCACAAGTTCGCCACATTAAACGTTTATTTATTTCTGTTTATTTCTTGTTTATTGGTCACGACTCACCACCCGTGACAATATGGAACCGTGACACGCCGTGTGTACGTGATCGCAGCTGGGAAGGACCATGTAGGAGCTGGCTTCAGTGTGGGTGACTGCGTCGGTTACTATGTACGGTCACACGTGACTCGACTTTGCCACCGAACGCCGAGCTAGTCTGGGTCACGTGATCAATATACGGGCATAGATTTAGACGCCTTTTGATTTGATGTCTCGGTTTTGGGGGACAGTATGCTTTATTGGAAATGATACGCCATGTCACGCTCACCTCATGAGAAAAAGCAATTGTTCAGCACAGTTCATGCGTCGCACCAAGTGTGTCAGATTTGGTTGTCAGAAAATAAAGATATGTTTTTCGTTTAAAATGTGTTTGTTACAACTGATCTTAAATGCACCACTTATAAGAAGAAAAACAAAACAACTAGTAACTCGCCGCGATGAGCCCAAGTTTTTATGCTTCTGTTAGTGGACAATGGGCAAACATTTTTGTTCTGAAAGTTTATGAAAAAGTAAGGAAAAAAAAACTGTTCTAGGTTTTTATTCTTTTCTGGGCAGTAAATACAGCGCAAGTCATCAACCTTGTATGCCATGCTAGAGTCATAAGCGAATGCTTTTGTTCTCTGTTTCCCCTATCAGATGGCGCCACTGACGACAACAAGCAGTAGAGAGCCCATGTTTAAGAGAGACAGCAACCCGAACCGTGGAGAGCTTTTGCCATTTAGTAACGGAGGCCTCTTGCGTACATTAGTTGCAAGTGGGCGTGCGTTACGTCGTCGTGTGGCGAGGAGGAAGCCGGGCGGAGGAGCGGTGAGACGCTTGCAGACGGTCGCCGCGTTTGTAACTTCCTCGAAGATAGTATTGTAAACGGAACCGATAAACCAGGTGACCCCGATCGAGCAGTTTTAAACACTCTGCATTCTAAGCACGGTACCAAGGAGTACATATGGGCAGTTGAAGCAGACGTGAGCACAGAAGCAGACGACGCCTTCTTCTGTTACCCGACGAAGTCTTCTCATACGCAAAAGTCATTTTTGCTTTTAACTTTTTACTGCTCGAATCGTAAGCTATGAAATTTTGGCAACTTGATCCAAGCACTAGCTTTACATCGTATCAGCATCTAAGCTTTCGTCAATGCGTAGGTTTATTTTTCTTTCATTTTTTATTAGGCCTTTAAAAGACTGCTAGGTTCTTAGCTGACACCAAATGCTTCTCAGTTTTGTTCAACTTTCGTAAATAAAACCAAGAGAGCTTGGGGGCTCCTTGAAGGGACACTGACAGGGCATTTATGCGCCTAGGTATTTATTTGTACGTGACATTCGAGAGCCCAGCTGTCCAGAATACAATTGGCGGCTCGAAATTCGTGTTCTCTCCACCCGAAAACCGTCGATCGAGTACTGGCCGGTTTGAGTCGCGCTCACCCTCTTCTCAGTTGTCACGTGCTGTTTTCTATGGTTAAGATACAACCATCAAAGATAATCAAAGTCGTTGGTCATCGAAGGCACACACTAAATATTAAACTTAGAAGCAAAATATTTACCATGATGGAACTTAACCCGAGACTGGGGTAGAAACAGAAACTTAAAAGTAGAAGGGACACAGACAAGTGAAGAAGAGAACGTCTCAAACGCAGCTAAAATATTTATTTAGTCCCACATCCTTATATACTCACAACCACAAGGTCACCCAAACACTCAACACGCCCCTTTCAAAAGCACAACACAAAAAAAAAAAAGATCCAAAGACAACAATGCAAAGGGGCGCCCCGTCAAGCAATACTATTTATTTTTGGTGCACTTCTAAAAAGCTGCAAATAAGTTGACTGAAAAGAAAAAAAGTTGCATAGCCACGTGACTTCCGATAGCACTCTGCTCCTCTATATCTCTGCTTCCTCCCCAGCCCAGTTTAGGTTTCGGTACCGACCAGTTGCGTTTTTTTTTTATTATTTTCTTTAAAATATATGTGACGCTGTAGCAAAATATTGATTGGGTAGTATTCTAACATTATAATAGATCGCCTAACGAAAATTCAGAATAAACTGTGGGGCGTGTCGGTGTCCATAACAGCAGGTAGCATAAAAAAAAAAATTTACGTGAGCCAATCTTTCATAACTCACTTCATGGAGCAAAACCTGCGCGAGCAGGGGTGTAAGACACTTTCAGGATATCATATTTGAGCTAATACCCCCTGTAAGGATCTCGCTTTCGCGTCCACCAAGGGTACTTTCTTTTCATCAATAAGAATCAGACATGTGATCAAGAGCTCCGAGAAATGGCACCGCGGGTGTCATCTGCTCTCGTCGTCTGCTTCTGCACGAACGCAGAACTGACTTCGGAGCCGGTGCAAGATTTTGCGAAACTGAGTCTGAACTCGTTCAGGAATGGGGTGAATCGAACGCGCCAGTGCAGCGGCCGTGCAACTTCCAGTTGAATCAAAGGCGGCGGTTCCTACACTGTTGAACTATTTCATACCAGTTCAGGCGAATTGAACAGACATATAGGGGTGGCACTGAGTTGTTTGAACGACGTTTTAGCGAACGAAATCCTGCCCCCGACTTTTCATCGAAAGACACTTGAGCAAAGGCTCGGCTGTCGCGAAGCGGCGTGTACGGTTGGGCCAGGTGGGTTAACATTAGCCGCCTCAGACTGTCGCCGCGAAAAGGCTGTGGCCCGCGGCTGGCCCCAGTGATACAAGGCATTCGCTAAACTGACCGCTGTTTGCTAAAACGTCCTTCGCCCATGTGATATGGATCCGACCTATAGTTAGACAGACCTGAAGCAGGGGACTAAGAATGGTAATGCTTGTGACGGCAATATTCAATTAATGATATGGCGAGAGGACCTGCATTACAATGCAGTTTCCCTCGTTCTTTCTGGTATCTTTGTTTGCGCATTTCAAGCCCGTCGCGACGCCGGTTATTTGCGCGCACTTCTTTTCCACCTCTAGCAGCGGGTCCACTTGAAGCGAGCCGCAGGCCGGGTTTCATTGGAGACTGCGGCCAGCCGCGGGCCGGTCAGAAGACTTCCACGGGCCGGATCTGGCCCGTGGGCTGGGGTTTGCGGACCCCTCCGCTAAAGGAAGCGTAATAAGAACTCTCGGAAGATTGTCTGCTAAAACCAAGAGCCGGCTCGGCGACCCCTGCGGGGAAACTTCGCGCGTAGCTTCGGCGCCTGGGGGATTTAGCTGCCCATCGCCGATAACTTGCCCTTCACGATGTAGTTGGACGTGGTTAGGGATTTGTAGGTTTTAATTCGTTCTCCGGTTTATTATCCAGGCGAGTCAAATTCGTAGTCCTACCTTCGACAGATTTGTAATTTTTTTGAGGAAAAAGTGCTCTTTGTTTTTACTCAAGCGATCAGGAAGGCACGTTGATCCCGTGTGTCTAAATTACAGGAGGTACCGCAGTTAGTACTCGACGGTGAGACGGTGGAAGCATACTCCACTCACTGAGGGTCCTAGAAAACAAATCAATAGCCAACAGTAAGTAACATACTCCCCGGGAAGTTCGGTCATTATTTGTTTTTGTTTACCTCCGCACACCCTGTATAGAAACCGAAATTGAAGACAATATTTTTAGAGCGCAGCTCTTAGGGGCCCGTTCCCGGCTTGAGCGGCGTCGGCGTCGCCGTCGGCGTAACCAAGGTCACTCCAAGGTCACGTGACCCCGAAGGTCATCCCAAGGTCACGTGACCCCCAGGGGTCACGTGACCTTGGGACGGTCACGTGATCTCTGGAGGTCACATGACCTTGGGGGTGACCTTGGGGGTCGTGTGACCTTGGGGTCACGCGACCCCCGAGGTCACGCGACCTCCAGAGTCACGTGACCCCCCCCCCCGAAGTCACGTGACACCCCCGAGGACACGTGACCACCCCCAGGGTCACGTGACCCCCCCCGCCGAGGTCACATGACCTCCCCGATGACGTCATCATTACTGCTGACGTCACCGGCATCCGCATCGTCATCGTCATCATAACTGATGACGTCATGAGTGACGTCACTGATTACCTCACCGGCATCGTCATCGTCATCACCGCTGATGACGTCATCAGTGACGTCACTGATGACGTCACCGGCATCCGCATCGTCATCGTCATCATCACGGATGACGTCATCAGTGACTTCACTGATGACGTCACCGGCATCCGCATCGTCATCGTCATCATCACGGATGACGTCATAGGTGACGTCACTGATGACGTCACCGACATCCGCATCGTCATCGTCATCATCGCTGATGACATCATCGGAGTGCGCATCGTCATCGTCACTGATGATGTCATCAGTGACGTCACTGATGACATCATCGGCATCGTCACGTGACCCCCCCAGGTCACTTCACCCCCCAGTACCCTTCCCTCCTCCTCCTCCTCAAGAGCTGCGCTCTAATTCGGTGTTACAGGGAGTTGTAAACGGCTTTCAGTTTTTTTTTTTTTAATTTTCTTCCAAACTTTTTATTGCAGCTTTTGAGTTGAGCAGCGCCTGACACGTTGTTATTGTCATAGTACGCATATATAAAAGACGTCTTGACCTTTCAATCTCTGTGGTGAGCGAACAACACGCCCGGCGCCTCGAACTCGCAAACACTTTTGGCGAGGCATCGTTCAGCACAAGACACATGTTTGGTCTTCGTATCACAAACTATATCCATAGAAAAAAAAAATCAAACAAAAGCGCCGTTCTTTTTACCGTTGAGCGACTTACTTGGTTCCCTGCATGGTGCTCTCGTGGGCCCATACTCGGCGCACCTGCGGCGGCGTCTGCGTCGTGCCCGTCGTGATCGATCCCAGACGCGGCCCGGTCGGCGACCGAAACCCCTCCAACTGGCTTCACTCCCAATCCGTCGCTTTCGGGCAGGGATAGGGGCTGTCGGCCCCTTCTCGCAACGGTAGATCGGAACGGTGTTTTCGTTTAGTCTCCGATTAAGAACGCATCTCTTCATGAGACTACTTGCCTGATCTATTTCGCGAACGGTTCCTACTCGCGCTTTCAATCCTGAGCAAAACATTAAGAGAGTTCGACCAAAGAGAGTGGTCAGATTAACAAGAACTGCAATGCCTAATTAGGGATTACATGCGTGCTTGTGTAGAGTGACGTCACATCGGCCCTTTGGCCGCTTAATAGTTTCTCATGTCTTTGCAAAGTGCCCGCGCTCCGGCCTTTTATGGCGCGAGCGCGTAGCACCGACTAATGCTTCTATGCTGTTTTAGGACTTAAAATGTATTCTTCGAATTTACCTCGGCAGCCGAAGTAAACCCCATGAATTAGAAAACAGAAAAAGTGCACATGAGAAATAAAAATAAAAAAAAAAACGAAAGACACCACTGCAGAAAACGACGAAACCAAGGAAATAACAACAAGGCAGTCACCTATGAAATGACAAAACAACGCCCATCGATCTTTTTTTAAGTTTGCACGAACACTGCACAGAGGGTGGCACCGCGCAACAAAACTGCAAAATAAAATTACACCAGCGCACTAAAAATGCACCAATAAGCCATCCATCAAAGAAAACGATTTCATTTGCCCCATAGCATGCAAAAGGAGTGGTGCAGAATAGAAACGCCACCAGCGCACAAAAAATGTAGCCCGTCATTCTTGAAGCGACAAAAGATGCATATTCACGTTCTTTTTTCAAGCATGCACAGGCGTACTTTCTTCAATTGCGGTCATGAGTTAATGTTCGTTTAAGAGGCCGGGTGTTTGATAATCTAATTTATGTCTGTCAAAAGCTTGTGTTTTTTGTGTTCGTTTTTATGCCGAGAATTGTACGTACAATCGTTCGAAAGATACTTGTTGAGATAGGCAGTTGGTTCGAATTTGATTTGGTTATGGATGACAAAAGGTAATATTTTTTTATGACATTTGGAGTGGTGAGTACCGCCAATTTCCTAAGAAGCGGAGCAGACCGACTTCGGTACGGTTCATTCCCGACTTAACGCAATAACATTGTTGTGGTTGTTGAGTACGTGCAAGATTTTTATATTTGTTTGTGTAGCAGAAAAAAGTAGTGAAAACAGGAACGTGGCGGAAATGTCGCCTCCACTGTATTAGTGACTTTAGTTTTCACTCGTGTGCATGCGTACTTAATTTCCTTCACCTCGTTTTTCTAACTGAATGAAGGGTGAGCGCACAGGCAGGCTGCTGAATAGCTGACAAAAATGATAATGATATATGAAAGAAAATTACAGATACGCAAGGAAAAGCACGACACACAACGATCGCGTGTTAGACCATAAAAACACAACACCGAGACTGCAGGGAAGTAAAGACGCTCACAAACGAAAAGTAACACAGGTGAAATTTCCGCTCTGCACTTTTCTGAGTTGCCGTAGTCTCTACTGCACTTGTCGAACGCTTTAGAACGCGGAACGCTGGCGCCCGGCGTTTGGCTTTGGCATTTGAACTTGTTCGACAAATGCAGTGGAGGCAAGCATAGAGTTATTACAATAAACGCTAGAGGCTCAGCTGGCGCTAGTGTGCTGTTGCATTTTGAAGCAGACAGCAAGCAGACAGAAATTGACTTCCGGTAATGCATTTCTATGGGAAAAAGCGAGTGCATTTTATCTCTGCGCTCGATTATAAGAGCAGGTATGACTAATAATTTGTACGTACTAGGCACATTGTAACATTTCTCAGTCACGCAGACGAAATAATTGGTCAGTTACAGAATTTTTATTTGAAATTCGTGGTATGAAGAAAATGAAAGCCGTTTACAACTCCCTGTAACGCCGAATTAGAGCGCAGCTCTGGAGGAGGGGGGGGGGAAGGCGCGGAGGGGGGGGGGGGGGGGTCACGTGACCAGGGGGGTCACGTGACCCCCTGCCGCGTGACTCCCCAAGGTACTTGACCTTGGGGGGTCACGTGACCTTGTGGTTACTCCGACGGCGACGCCGACACCGACGCCGCTCAAGCCGGAAACGGGCGCCTAAGAGCTGCGCTCTAAAACGGTGTTAAAACCGCTTCGTACGTGTATTTATGTGCACTGTCGGACACTGTTAGCGCGAATACGGCGTCGACGGTTTACAGCATGAGGGATATACGTGCCAAACGATCGAAGGACATGTGTAAAACCAAGAGAGACGGTAAGAACTACGCAGTAACACTGGATAAGTAACTCCTTGTGCACGCATACGATCAAAATAAGCTGAATGCCACGTAATACAGTCAGATTTGGAATACATAAGTACTGCTTTATTCTTTCTGCTCATGAATATGTGCGAAGATGCGTGTTCTGGGTTCAAATCATCACCCGCACGCTCCAAATCTTTGCAAATAAGGTGAGCCAGAGAGCAGGTGTCCGATAAAAACTGCCCGACATAGAAAATAATAAAAAGACACCTTTCGTAGCTCACGTGCTTTATTTTTTTTTATTTTTTTTTTGCGTTCGAATGTTTTTTTGACCGTTCGTAAAGGTGCACGACGGAGTCATTTTCATCCAATGACAGGACGGGCATATTAGCAATATACCCACATAGCACGCCAGAGGAATGCCCAACTTGGGCAAAGGTCTGGCAAACATAAGGGCCCAACTTTGGCGCAGTTAGGATTTCGCACCATGGCAATCATCAGTGCCAAAGTACGGTGCCTAACTATAGCCGTAGTTGGGCGATCCTAGGGCATGCCAAAGTTTGGCTCTTCTCTGGAACGCCAGAGGAGCGCCAAAGTTGGTGCCATACCTGGGCCATAACTGCCAAAACAACGCCGAATTTGGGTATTTCGGACATGCCAAGTTTGGCCTTTCTCTGGTACGCCACAGTTCTGCCAAAGTAAGTGCCAGACTTGAACCATAACTGCCAGAGCAACGCCTAATTTGGGTATTTCGGTCACACCAAGTTTGGCTTTTTTCTGGCCCGCCACAGCTGTGCCAAAGTAAGTGCCAGACTTGAGCCATAACTGCCAAAGCAACGCCTAACTTGGGTATTTCGGACACGCCAAGTTTGGCCTTTCTCTGGTCCGCCACAGTTCTGCCAAAGTAGGTGCCAGACTTGAACTCTAACTGCCAGAGCAACGCCTAATTTGGGTGTTTTGGCCACACCAAGTTTGGCCTTTCTCTGGTGCGCCACAGTTCTGCCAAAGTGAGCGCCAGACCTCAGCCATAACTGCCGCAATAAATCTTAACTTGGCGATTCGGGCCAAGCCGAAGTTTGGCTCTTTTCTGGCTACCCACTGAAGTGCAAAGTAAGCGCCAAAAGTGGCAAAGAAAGCCGAGAGGCCTGCCCAAGTTTGGAATATCTCTGGTGTGTCACAGAAGTGCTCTTTCACGCGCCCCAGAAGAGAATTAAACTAAATAAGCGCTGGGAACACGATGGTCATATGTCATCACTTCCGTTCCCAAGCAGCACGGCGATACTTTGCGGTATCGTGCCAGTACCGGCCGAAAGTCGGTTCCAATATCGCTCAAATGTCCAGTTTTGCACCATCGTTGGATATCCGGCAGGTATTGCCGTACAGCCGTTTTGTCCCGGCCTAGCGTTCGCGCAATATTGTGTGAATACTCTACGATGCGTCTGCTCCGTATTGGCCGAATGTCGTGCAAGTATCTGTACGTTGCAGATCATTTGTTGCATATCCAATTACATATACGGACAAACAAAATGTTTTCGATCGCTCCCAGGAGTTTATTAAACCACTATAATTACACACAGTGTATTCTCGACATATTTACAATGGTCATACTTCTCTGTAAAACCAAAAGCAAATTATAAAATAGAATTAACATTGTCCTCATGCCAAGTAGAACTCATCACACAAAAAACCGCGGAGATTGAGAGGAAAGCAGGACTACTATCAGAAGCATGCTTGCAGTGTACTTACTAATAAAAGAGCGATATCATGTAATCCTTAATAGATGTATAATCCAACTCGGGGCACCCCACAAACACACTCGAGAGACACTCGAGACACAGAGAACGTCTCAGACGTTCTCTGTGTCTGTTCCTTCCACTGAAAGTTCTTCCGATTTCTTCCACCGCAGTCTCAGGTGTAATACGACATGATTAGCTACCACCAGCTCGCCTGCACACTCACCGTGTTTTTGAGGAATTAGGTGGCAAGGTTGCAATTCACAGCAACGCCCCTGTTGAAAACCATGTTGGTTTGGAAAAAGAAGGTTGTTAGTCACGAGATATTTCATAGTTCGAGAACAAAATATGTGTTCAAGTCATTTACATGATACGCAAGTAAGAGATATGGATCTTCAATTTGTGAGGGAGTTATAATTGCCGGTATTTGTAGATAGGGATGACATATGCCAGCTTACAGTGATTGGATAGCGTGCCGGTAATAAGTGACATTTGAAAGAGTGCTCCCAGAAGTTCACTGGACATACCTTTTGTTAATTTGAGGAACTTTGTGCTTATTTCATCCGAACCGGGGTTTCAATTTTTTGGCAGTCGATCTATTGCGCTGACAACTCTCTCACCGGTAATGATACAAGTCTCCATTTGAACAGACATTGTAGATATTAACATAATATTAGTCTAAGGTATCTCATCTGCGAACACGCTACCAAAGAAAGAATTAAACACCTTTGCTGTCTCCAATATGTTGAAAACACTACCCTCTTCCGAAAATTTACACGGACTTACATTTTTGGTTTGCGGTGCTCTACACTCCAAAAATCTTCGGGTTAAATTCCAAAATGTTAGGCAGGTCGTTGTTAGAGAATTTAAGTTTGGCTCTCCTGATTTCTCTTTTACAGGAACTTGAACATGAACGATAAGGCTCCCAGTCGTCCTGAGCATCCGGACGTTTTGCTTTTAAATAGTCTTTTTTTCTTATTCATACAGCGTCTCACAGTGGTCGTTAAGCAGGAATTACTAGCACATGGCAAAATATGAATATTCGAAATACATATTTTTTCACGTCATTAATTGTATTGCTGAAGGACGCCCAACTGTCCATTTACTGACCGGTAAGTCAATAAATTAAGAAAACCAAAGGAACATTCACACACCATATTTGACATTTTTTAAAGGTCAGCCCTTTCATAATCAAATCTGTGTTTCTTCAGAACGTCTGGTTTCTGACTGGGGCAGCAGAAAAACAACGTACCATATTTTGGCACTAATATATTTTAAAATATCAACATCAATAGTCAGGGTGAGTCGTTAGAAAAAAATCTAAAATGCTATCGCTTCACGTTGTCTGGTTAACAATTTGTTGAATCTGAAAGGCTGCAAGACCTCAAACGTAACCGCACCGCCACCCTCAACATTTCAAGAGGGCTAAGAATGTCGGTTCGTTTTCAAACAGCGGTGATGACTCACCCGCCCCGTGAAGCGCTCCTATCTTTCCTATACAGCCGAAAATTTTATATATATTTAGTTCACAGTCAGCAACTTCCTGGGTTTAGCCACGTTTCCATGCCCATAACAATATCAGCTAAATAGGCTTCAGTGCTGGCGAGTAAGTAATCTGCTTCAGAAGAGTCCTTCGCAAGTTGGACAGAATAAAAGAAAGCTGTTCCTGAGGTCCGAACTTGCCTTTGTGGCTTTTTCTAGCCCTTCGTCAGGCGCTTGGTTCGGTGGGCGTATGCGAGGTCCTTATACTTTCTATCACCATGTCGCTATCTGAGTCATGTCGGTAGAAAGCATTATTTACGAGCAGCTTGCCGTAACAAAGCCTGAACTTGCTGGCCTCAAATCTTAGCTTATTTATATATTTATTTATTTTTTCATACTGCAGGTCATTTCAGACCCAAGCAGGGTGGGACAACAAGAAAGAAAAAAAACATAACTAAACAAAGTAAACCAACAAATGTGGTACACTGGAGGTCACAAAAAAAAGATACACAAGTTCAAAGGGTCTATAGATAACACAACAATGGGGCCACTGATAGCGCAATAGAGCACATAAAAAAATAAGTTAAGAACGCTAGTGACACGTTGTATCTTAATATCATGACTACAGCATTACTGAAATATTAGAAGAAACCATGCAAGCGTGTTAGAAATGCGAAAAACATGCATCAACAATGATAATGTAGTGATTGCGCAGGCAATTTTGAAACTTTCCTCTTTTCCTGCCTCAGTCTCGGGCTAAGAACCAAATGGTTATGCATCAACAAATTGTTCTACGGTCGTACATGCGGCGGTGTGGCGGAATAGTGTAGCTTCTTTCCAAATAGTTAGACGATCAAAAAAACTGCTCCGACTTTACTCAACAAGATTAACAATTTAATCAAACGTTTCGTCTCCCATCCGGGAAACATCGTCAGTGAAACCTACAAGCAGGAATGAGGGAAAAAACTTCAACAGTCCTATTTAAGCAAGTCCGCGTACACATCGGGGAGGGGGCCGCGGTTGGAATTGCAAGCTGATGAGTCACCTCGGATGAACCATGATTCCACGAACCTGCGTGGACCCCACCCTTGTTCGCGCGCCAGAGTGGACGCATTCTCAAAGTCGAAACAGTGACCCGTAGTCCAACAATGATCTACGAGTTCCGTCTTCGCTCTTGTTGCATGTGTGGCCTTCGCCACGTCCCTTTTGTGTTCGTTTAAGCGAGTGCAGCGCTTCCGGCCTGTCTCCCCAATGTAGGATGCGTCACAGTTTAGACACTCCACTTTATACACAACACCGCACTGGGACTCTGGGGGGGTGTCATCTTTAGGTTTAGAAATGGGGTCGCGTACTTTACGATGGGGTTTGAAAGCAGTACGGATATTCAAAGGGGCGAGGGCCCTGCGAATAGACTCAGAAACACCTCTCAAGTAGGGTATTGTTACTTGCCCTGTCCTAAGTCGTCCATTATCCTGACTTCTTCTTTGCCCCATCTGTTTGCGCGTGTTATCAATAAAACGTTTCGGATAATTCCGCTTCATCAACAGGTCAACAATAACAGCATCCTCAGAAGCGCGCAATTGAGGATTAGAAGAAATGCGTTCGGACCGATGTAGTCCTAGACGAAGACGAAGACGACCGATGTAGTCCTAGACAAAGTCGACATAATGGTTTCATTTGATGTTGTGTCCTTGTTCACGAATGTCCCCACCTCTCGGGCGGTTGAGATAGCCGAAACACGCCTACGTAGGGATGACAGCCTCCCATCACGCACATCGTTAACGGTGGAGGATATTGTAATTTTGCTGCGTTTTTGTCTTAAACAATCGTATTTTACGTTTCGCGGACACATTTATCACCAAATTGAAGGATGTCCAATGGGTAGTCCAATTTCTGTTACAATGGCAAATCTGGTTATGGAATATGTGGAGGAAACTGTCCTTGAACAGAGTATGCTCCCGATAGGGTTTTACAAACGTTATGTGGACGACACTTTTGTAATTTTAAACAAGGACCATGTTGCTGACTTTCATTTAGCTTTAAACAACGTTGAATCATCAATCCAATTCACACATGAGGTTGAACAGAACGGTGCGCTGCCTTTTCTGGATGTTAATGTGTTCCGAAATAGTAACGGTCGCTTAGATACAACAGTGTACCGCAAAGCTTGCGATACAGGCAACCTCTTAAACTTTAACTCGCACCATTCTGTCGAACATAAAAGGGCCGTCGTAAAAACCTTACTACATCGGTCCGAACGCATTTCTTCTAATCCTCAATTGCGCGCTTCTGAGGATGCTGTTATTGTTGACCTGTTGATGAAGCGGAATTATCCGAAACGTTTTATTGATAACACGCGCAAACAGATGGGGCAAAGAAGAAGTCAGGATAATGGACGACTTAGGACAGGGCAAGTAACAATACCCTACTTGAGAGGTGTTTCTGAGTCTATTCGCAGGGCCCTCGCCCCTTTGAATATCCGTACTGCTTTCAAACCCCATCGTAAAGTACGCGACCCCATTTCTAAACCTAAAGATGACACCCCCCCCAGAGTCCCAGTGCGGTGTTGTGTATAAAGTGGAGTGTCTAAACTGTGACGCACCCTACATTGGGGAGACAGGCCGGAAGCGCTGCACTCGCTTAAACGAACACAAAAGGGACGTGGCGAAGGCCACACATGCAACAAGAGCGAAGACGGAACTCGTAGATCATTGTTGGACTACGGGTCACTGTTTCGACTTTGAGAATGCGTCCACTCTGGCGCGCGAACAAGGGTGGGGTCCACGCAGGTTCGTGGAATCATGGTTCATCCGAAGTGACTCATCAGCTTGCAATTCCAACCGCGGCCCCCTCCCCGATGTGTACGCGGACTTGCTTAAATAGGACTGTTGAAGTTTTTTTCCCTCATTCCTGCTTGTAGGTTTCACTGACGATGTTTCCCGGATGGGAGACGAAACGTTTGATTAAATTGTTAATCTTGTTGAGTAAAGTCGGAGCAGTTTTTTCGATCATTATGATTCCCGGCTTTTGGAATATTTTTGCAAATAGTTAGACTTTTTGTGAAAAAAATCTTTCGCAATCTAAAACACCGGGCAACCCTGAATTTTTTAGTCTGTAAGCGTTTCTAATTGTCCTTCAGAGCTTTCGGTATCTGGTATAACTTATCGGGACCAGGGTTTGTTTCAACATCTCCCGCGCATATTAATAGTTGAGCTACACACAAAGATAAGAGCAGAATGTTTGCGCTGGGACAACATGTATGAGCGAAGAGCGCTAACCGATGAAAGCGTTGATCTTTCAGTGTCTGAGTTTTTTTGGCGGGCGAAAAACCGGCTAATTATTTTCCGGTAGGTTGATAGGTCAATGCCCATCTCAGTTAACAGAGTGTAAACACACTATTGGGATCTGCGACCGTTTGAACAAGATTCAATGCTTTCTGATATAAAGAGATTTGATTGACAGCTTACCTATAACAGAGCGTTAAAGTGAATGTCAGCACTTGCAAGAAAACCGGTTACAAATCCCCTAACCTAACATAATCTAAATGCTCCTCCGCATCAGCCGCTTCTTCGTACACTCTGGCCCAATGCGGTGAAGCCTCTCTGCCCGAAGCTCTTGTCCGAAATGATAAGCGCACATAGGCCTCGTGTGTTGCCCTGGGGGCGCTGCGAAAGGGAACTCGTTAGGAACTGTTTTTGGTTGTACATACTTGAGCGTCTCAAACTGCCACACATGTAAAAGCTTGCCTGCTTTAATGCGGAACGCGATATCACGAGGAAAATACAAAGAAGCAACAAAAATTCGAAAGCTTTCAAAGCACTGGTCAGAGCTAAGACACTAAGAGCGTTAGCCGAGATACACGTTTCCCACTTTTCAAAATGAAAAAAGAAAATAAAAATGGAGAGAAAAAAAACAACAAAAACAAGAAAAAAAAAACAAGCATCGGGATTCCAGATATTCTGACGTCACCACCCAGAGATAAGAGACGCTTACCCTAGCGGTGGCGGTGGTGGCATGATTTCGGCGTTGAGTCGAGCCGAATTTGGACGTCCAAATATGTTCTTTTTCCGTTCTTCAGCACTGCAGCTTAGCTTAGAATAGCTTAATTAGTAAATGTGCCATATGTAGCGCGAGGCTCAATCGGGTGACCTTGTAATACCCAAATGGGGGCGCCACAGTTTGTGGAAGCTTCAGAAGCGGAGACTTATTCCCCAGTTTTTCGAGATTATCTCGAAACGTTTTATGGACAACACCGATTATTTTATTTAATGCCATACTGTCAACTTTGACGGTGTTGGTTTAATAATGAGATGACTTGGAGCTTCCGCCGTACCTTTTGCACACACCATCGAACGTGTCATTCCCAACTGGTGACAAGTAACCAAGATCATAGCTCGTGACGTCACGGCGAGGAAAATAGTGGTCGTGACGTCACATATCGGAACCATAAAGCCGCGGTCGCACCGCTAATACATCATACAAGCGACCGTCTGCAGAGAGCTGTCTGAGGCAATTTTTTAACTGTGAAGGTCACATTGGTCATCCTGTCTGCAGACGTGCTCGAGGAATGCATATATGCATGTAGCACACATGCTTCGAACAGACTTCAGCTGGGTCACCAGACAATTCTGTCGTCATGTCTGCGGGGAACACTGCGTGTTTTGAGCGAGCGGTGTAACACTTTAAGATTGCGCCACGGAAACCCCTCGGCACCGATAGCGCCGCGCACTCAGCGAACATTCATACGGTTCGCAAAAAGGCTCCGGCACTGTCTCACATCCCCGCGCTCATCGTTTAAGTTTAGCCACTATGCAGAACAGCCGACGGTCTCGCGTCATCTCCGCTATGAACACCTCTTCGCTCCGCTTGATGTCGCCGCGCGTGGCCTCCGCGGCTGCAGTGGCGTACACTGCACTCCCCGGCGTGAAATAGTAATCGCGGTGGCGAATCGGAGCGAATCGAAGCGAGGCCCCGTGTCGGCTCATTCAGGGAGTACCTGCTGCCGAACATTGCGGTCCCAGCATCGATTTTTCCATCCTGCTTCGCCCCGTCCCTTTCTGCCCAAGTTCCCGAGGACTGAATTGAATAGAGCCGTCCGCGGCTGCACTTGATCACGTCTCGAAGATCGAGACACCACCCGGAATGACCGCTCTGCGCTGGGCGCGATTTAAGCTCCCAAAGACTGCCCCGACGCGTGAGGTGGAGTCGACTTTTGGCTGGACACTTGGACATTTGCTGTATTCGATCGACTTCAGTGTGGCTGACACGAAACAGGAATGTGCAGAGAAATCTGGCTGCAAGACATCGGGGTTTTGAACGTATGTTTAACTGATACCAGTGACTTGTGGATTTGTTTGGATTTTTTTTTTGTTGCTTACCTAACCTTATCTCTTCTTACTTGTTCCATGAATGCCAAAACTGCGGGAAAGTATGTGCATTTTGCACCTTCTGTTTTTGTTTATTTTGTGTTAATTTTGTCATGTCATAGCCCTTTAATGTACCTAACTAAATAAATATTCATAAGAAAAATTTTAAAAATAGAAACACGTAAAAGATTTTAAATTGGTGGTCGACGTTTTTCTGAGAAATAGCTCTATTTATAGCGTTCAATTCGCAACCGCTAAGATGGTCTTCTCGTTGTCATAACCCCACGTGAAAGTTTATTGAATCCTTAGCCAACCGGGTTCGGAAACGCTTTGCGAACGCGGTTTAACCGCCAGTGGACATACGGCGTTAAAGCGGTTCATGAATAGACGATTTACGTGATTTACTTGCCGTATATCGCGGGGCGTATAATAGGGCTAAAAATATATAAAGGCAATCGCCTTATTTTTAATTTTGCATAACATCTAATCACCAAATTTAGAGCGACTTAGCGTGAATTACATATTAAACTTTGTGCGCCTGAAATTTCCCTCCCCCCCAAAAAACGCGTCGTCTTCCGAGAAAGACGCGAGCCAGCTTTCGCTGTCAAGCTGGGAAGCACGAACAAACACAGACAAAAAAAAATGTAGCGGTCTCTTAGACATCAAATCATCTGTCCGACATCATGCCAAGGCGGTAAACTTAGTTCTCGAACAGCGTATACCAGCAGATGCTTCGCTCGTTGAAAAGGGAATTTCCGCGCACGCGCGCACTGTTCCCACCTCCTTTGGTCAAACGCGCCTGTTAATGAACAACCGACTCGGTGACCGTCTCCTCGCAAACGCCTCGTTCGAAGGGGCGAGCCAATTTGTGCAGTCAAGCTGTGCGGAATAAATGTTTTGAAAGAAAGAAAAGTCACCCGGAAGGAAAGAGTCGCGGCCAACTTGCGCCAAGTGCCGGAACACACCATCGATGCGCGCTTCCTCTTTCCGCTCCCAAGCCGAAGAACCGCGTTAGACTTTGGTCAACTTCCCGGCAGGGGTGTAAAGGTGGGTGAGGAGGAGTGGCAAATCCCGTGCGCCGACACCCGAGGTCCCGAGTGAACGATCGCAAAAGAGAGCGACAGAACACGAGAGAAAGAAAGCAACGTTGCCATGGTAAACCCGAAGAGTGAAAACTCTCAGCGATATAAACAGTGATAATTTAACGTTGTAAACTAAATTCTGAGCTATTCTAACGCTTATAAAAAGCAATAAAGTCATTACGCTGCATTAACTTCCCTTCTGTCGAAATCTCGGAAATCTGGTGGTTGCGCAGTTTCGTATTCCTCAACCGCGCCCACCCGCGCCCCACCGGCGAAGCCGGGTGTATGGTTTAGTTTAGCGTTAACGCGAGGCCGTACATCTGCGCGCTATGCGAAAAGAAAGCTTCGAAAGGAACGCGAATATATTTCCCCCGGTAAGTTCGTGGATTGTTGAAGTTCACGAAACTGCTCTGATGATGTAACCGTGTTTGGGACCCCGAGGGTCTGCCTGCATGCTCCGCCGCTTGCGGCAGCCAGAATGTATGGGAAAATGGCGGACCTTTTCCTCTAGAGTTAGTATGTATGATCTGTATGCTTCCCGGTCGTCGACCAACCGCGCCACGGGGAGGGAAACTTCATCGCCTGCGGCGTCCAGGCCCGAGCCCTGCACGCGGCGCCATGCAAATGCGGCGTCAATTGCGTCACGAGTGAGAAGCGGCTTGCCTCCAAGATCAGCTCTTCGGGGCTGCTTCTCGAGTAAAGTGGTTTCCACAAAGAAAGAACGACAGAGAGAAAGAGTGAGAGTGGGTCGATTATGATGATGATGATGACAACGACAACTTTTCGGGGGGCGAGAAGGAGTGCACGCGCGTTGCTTCATTCGGCATTTCATGGGCGGGTTTTTACTAAAGGTCTGTTCACACGATGCATCTTTTAGGCGCGCAACAGTTTCGCGCCACTCAAGTTTCGCGAAATGTGCTCGTTCACACGTACCGCTTCACGTGCAACAACGATGACGTTTAGACTCGCGAAAATAGTTTGGGTGTTGACCATAAAGTGGCGCTTCAGTTGAGTTTGTAATACAAGAATATTACAAATATAAGCTTGCGACAGTATACGCGGCATCCCTGAAGTATTTTAACCACCCATTACTGCGGTTTTCTAGACTAAGTGTTAAAAATACGGTATACGGAGTACGTAGCGCCGGGTCCCTGAGAGTACCTCGTCCTAGAGCAAATTATGGGCTTCAAATGTTACAGCATACATTGCCAACATTACTGAACTTTTTAAGAGACCACCATGTCTGTCTTGATGCACTAAGTAAGAGAACAATACGCACAATATTCACTTCTAACTTTTAAACTTTTTTCTCCTGCATAGAACTGCCTGTTTTGTTTTTTCGCCTTTAAAATGTTTCTGTTGACGTTTCCTGCCTGCCGATAGGGGGCAGGGGCTTTGTCAAGCTGCACATTTTGCAGCTTTTTTCCCTGTCTCCGTCACCCATATGTAAAAATGGGAGTAAATAAATGAATTGAATTGAATTGAATTGAAAGCGAGCATCATCATCATCACCATTAGCCATTCAGCGTCGTTTTCTCCATCTCCCGCCACATTCTAAAAACCGATGCACCTTCTGCCTTCGATTCCATCGAGCGTAAAGTGGCATGTCGGCACGAAAGCGTAGAGTTGTTGCGGCAGCTCTAATAGTTGTTCTCTGCGACGAGGATGCCCCTCCCAAGAGAACAGACCGTGAGTAAAAGAGTACCTACAGAAACGCGAGGGTACGGGAGCGCATCACTCGCTCACAAGCTTGCTTCTAAACAAAGCAAGCTTGGTTACAGTTTACTCGATGGTCTCTCATCCAGCGGTATCGTCGCGACAACAACGCTACGAGCACTATTCTAATCTCGCATACTCCTGGTCTTCGTCCATAGCTGGATTTTTTCCCGATATGCTACTCACTTTTCCTTCAGTGGTGCTTGACGTGCTTGCGGAAGCGCCGACAGTATCCATCGTTCGTGGTTTCGGTTTTTTTTTTCGGATTTGGCTCGGCTACAACACCGGCAGCGAAGTGGTCTTCTCAAACAGCTCGCTCCCCCCTCAAAGGCCACGTGAGAGCGTTTCTGAGAGGCCGTTGGCGGCGCCCTCAGAGTGATTGACAGGACTCGGCAAAGTTTCAGCAAAAGCTCGCTCCAAAAGCGAGGTGTGCGCGCAACTTGTTTTAGATGCGCGCGTCCTTTTCGGACTCGTTCAGACGGCGCAACCATTTCGCGAAACTACATTTTGCGACACTATACCCGTTTTCACGTCAAGAAAAGAGTAATTTTTGCGCATTGTTCATGCGCAGCGCGTAGTTCTTACAAGACTCGGTTATCTGAGGAAAACGCGAGGCTTTTGGCGTTTGGAACGTGAACGTCTTGCTAAGACAACATATATCTAATCTACAATTCACCTACGTATATCTTAATTATCTACATAAAAGGGGACATCAGTAATGCTCCGCGAGAAGCCGGACTTGTTTTACTGTGGTTCTTGAGGTGAAAACGGGTATAGATGCGCGAGAAAAATGCATCGTGTGAACGGGCCTTAACACAGCGTAGCAAACACATTGAACTTCGCATGGCAGGGTCTGGGGTCGAGCGCTGCGCTCTGACCACTGCTTTGGACTCACGAGGAGCGGCCTTCGAATAGTCATTTTCGATTTTCCAAAAACAAACGAGAAAATACGGTTTGTTTTTGTCTCCGGAGCTGAAGCGTACCGCTAGAGGCACGCGACTGTTACATCTCCTCCCCATAGAACTACCATTAGGAACCGCATGAAACATGTTCAAGGGGTGTGAAAAAGAGGGAGCGCCTACTTCCTCGCGAATCACTAGGGAGGGTAATACGCTACCATCTAGAGGGTGCTCGTTGAATAACGACTATAAAGATATACCGTAAACGACTTATTTCTCGAGGGCTCAATATTTCGCGATTTTGGTCGCAGCTGAATTTAAGGAATAATTCGCTGGTTCTAATTTTCGCGACGCGGTGGGATCTCAAGATAGAGTCCAATGTGTACCGAATTGTAGGCGATTCACAAAACTCGCGAAAGTTAGCTCCATGCGACAATTAAATCGTTTACAGTATGCAGAAAAAAACATCAGCCTGCGCTAGAACGCTGAGCACGACACATTCTGGTTAAACGCCATGCTCAGTACCACAGCGCGGAACGTTTAATAGCAGTTATCGACTCTTCCCACCATTGTTAATGTTTTAGTCGATGTAGGGCGTCCGTTGTCGATGTTGCCAATTCCTTTAAAAACATGATTAAGCTGAACCGAGACTGCCAGGTAACGACACGCTCCCAAAAGTCGTTGCTGTTTGAGTTTGATAATCTTAAGTGTGTGGGTCGTTACCTGAAATCTCGGTTTTTTCAAAAATCATGTTTAATGTACACCAGCTCGTTTGCATCCTCACATTTTTTTCTTGGTCCTTCAAAAAGAACCCCCGCCGCCCGCAAAAATCGAACCTAGGTCCGCTGCGCGTGAAGCCGAAACGTTACCGATGAGCTACGCACAGCTTCTAATTTTTTATCAAGGCGAAAGCTTTATTTGTCTCATCGTTCAGCCGACCTTTAAAGTCCTTGAGCGAACACATGTCAACGACACGAAAAGTACGAAAACACGTCGGTGGCACGAAAGGTACCAAAACCCACGGTTCGTCACTGGACCACGAGGTGGCGTTACTTTTGTCAGAAGTGTGACGGGCACATAACTTGGGAAACTGGCAATCTACATTCAACTATAGATTACATACTCATGTCACACAAAATATATGCTAAGTTACAATTAATGAAAATAGATGAAGAAGGTTCCAAAAGTCTTGGTAGTGATCACAAACGTATTAAGCTGAATTTTGCCAGAGAAGTAAATGCTGAAACTAGACAACATAATTTAAAGCAAACTTTCTGCAGCGACAAAGAGTTGGAAATAGTTGTTGAAAGAATAGAGGCAGCAGTTTCAGGGAAACGGTATACAGATTGGACCTATGAGAGCCTAACTAGGCTTTTTGCTCTAGAACTAGACAAAGTTCAGAGGAAACGAAAGGGGAAGCAAGGACATAGACCAAAAAGCTGGTGGGACAAAGAAGTGAAGCAAGCGATACAAAAACGTCAGGAAGCCTCTAGAGAACACAGGTATTCCAAGCGTAGTGGGGAGTCCGAAACGGAAGTAAAAAGAAATGGGACAATTTTATAACATGTCGCCGAGAGGCATCCAGTTTGATCAATGCGAAAATTCAGAGAAAGGGTGAAGAATGGATGACTAATGTAAGTAAGGAAGAAAGAAACGCTGCCAAGAAGTTCTGGGAGCACTTGAACTCACTCGGTGAAACGACGCAAACTAGACAGAGGTTCATACTCTCGCATCAGGGAGATCAATTAGAGGGAGATGGTGCGATACAGTATATAGGAGCAGTGATGGAGGAGAAATTTCGGGAACGGGTACATGTGGAAGATAGGAGAACCGAAGGAAGTAGCAGTCCAGTTTTTGACATCGCGGATTTTGGGCAAAGAGAATGGGAAAAGGCGGAACGAAGAGTCCCTAGTGGAACGTTGACAGGCACAGATGTTATCCCTATCAAGCTGGTGAAGAATTTGGGTCCTAAATCTAAGGCAAAACTAGGGGAGGTAGCGAGTACCATGGTAACAAAAGGAAATATTCCAGATGAATGGAGGCTTAGTAGGATGAGTATGATATATAAGGGAAAGGGAGATAAGTCTGATATTAGGAATTATCGTCCCATAACCGTGACACCGGTTATTTACAGGTTGGTAATGCAGATTATAAAGAACAGACAGGAGGAATGGGTAGATTACGAGGGCATACTGGGCGAGTTACAGAACGGGTTTCGGAAACAAAGAAGGTTGGAGGACAATTTATTTTCTCTAGCACAGTGTATAGAAATAGCGCAAAAAGAAAACAGACAGCTCTGGCTGGCATTTCTGGATATCAAGGGTGCCTATGACAATGTGAACCAAAGGAACCTGTGGGACATAATGGGGAGGTTAAATCTAGATGAAGGACTAACAGCACTATTAAGGAACATTTACAAAGATAACAAGGTGATTATAACATTGGAAGGAAAGGCGACAGGGAAAATAGAGATAAGACGAGGCCTTAGGCAGGGATGCCCGTTATCGCCTTTGCTGTTTATGTTGTATCTGAGAGGATTGGAGGATAGACTAGAGAAGTGTAGGCTTGGATTCGACCTTTCTTACAGTAAGCTAGGCCAAAAAATTCAGCAATCCTTACCGGGATTGATGTATGTGGATGATATCGTAATAATGGCTAACAACAGGACAGAGTTGCAGGAATTAATGAGCATCTGTGGTAGGGAAGGAGAGGAATTAGGTTTAGAATTCAGTAGCGAAAAATCAGCAGGCATGATTTTTAACGAGGATGAAGTTGAGAGGCTGAAGATACAGAATATTACAGTTGAGAGAACTAGTAAATACAAGTATCTAGGAGTATGGATATGTGATGGTGCAGAATATCCCAGTGAGCATGAAAAGTATATAATAGGTAAGGGCAACAGAAATGCAGCTGTAATAAAAAAATAGAGCACTTTGGAATTACAACAGGTATGAGGTGGTGAGAGAGATTTGAAAAGGGGTCATGGTGCCTGGTTTGACTTTTGGAAACGCAGTGCTATGCGTGAAATCCGAAGTGCATCGAGACTAGAAATAAAACAGCGCGGAGTAGGTAGACTGGCTTTGGGGGCACATTGCAAAACGCCAAACCAGGGAGTACAAGGAGACATGGGATGGGCGTCATTTGAGAGCAGGGAAGCGGTGAGCAAGATAGAATTTGAGGATAGGTTGAGGCAAATGGATGGGGAGCAATGGGCACGAAAGGTTTTCAGCTATTTATACTTGAGGAGTGTAGACACAAAGTGGAGACAGCGCACTAGGAAATTAAGAGGAAACTTTTTGGGCTATAGCGAAGATACGGAAGAGCAAGTCTCAGTTAAGAAGAAAGTTAAGGCCACAGAAAGAGATCGGTGGCTAGAGGGAATGCAGACAAAGACGGCTCTGGAAAGCTATAGATTAAACAAAGCAGTTATTGCCAAAGAAAGCATTTATGCCAATTCGAGGGGAAGCTCATTGTTGTTTGAGGCGAGGACGGGTGTTCTGCGAACCAGAACATGCAGAGTGAAGTACCAGGAAATGGATACAGTGTGCACTGCTTGTGGAGAGGAGGACGAGACGGCTGAGCACTTGATACTCTACTGTAAAGAGCTTCACCCTATGCCTACCGAAGACAACATAGATTTATTAAAGTCGTTAGGTTTTAGAGACAGCGAAGGGAGAGTGGATTTCAAGACTGTAGAGATTACCAAGCAAAGATTAAGTGAATGGTGGCAGAAATCGAGAGAAAACTAGGTATTTTCTTATTCACTGCTGGCAAGGGGGTTTCATATCCTCACTTTCTTTGCACTGCGGAGTGAATATAGATTTCACATATAAATATTCTAAGCTTAAACGGTAAAACAAAATGGCTAGGTGGCGTAAGCTACCGCCCGATCCAAAGGGCTCAGCCGTATTCATCCATCCATCCATCCATCGGCGGGGGCACAAACCCAGCTGGAGAGGAGGACGATCTCGCTCGGGCAGCGGTGAAGACCGGGCGTGCGACATGCCGTGAGATTAACGACGCCAAAAGTGCGTCGTCAGATAGCGCGCTGTCTTCGGAGGTTCGCTATCACCGGGATCGGCGCTTGGGCCTTCAAGTCGTCTTAGGGAGAACATAAGAAACCCTGCGAATTTTTCTTGGTCTTTTACAAGCAGTGAAACGCACCCAATCACAACATTGTACAATGAACTGTCTCACGTAAATTCCGTTATAGGATATTATATTTCATTCTCCAGAACTTTTTTTTTGCCGATAATAAAGTTTTTCAAAATTCTGACAGCTCCTAAAAAGCCGTCAGCCATATCCGCTTCAGGACGGTGAACAGCTGATACCGTATGTATGCCCTTTCAATAAAGTGACCTACCGATGCATCCTGATATCTCCAGGGCCCGTTTTCTCGAACTCGAACCATGGGTTAAAGTTAACTATTGTCCCTACAAGAGGGAATTCTAGGTCACGTGACTGGGAGGGCAGGGGCGCCGAGGGAGGAGCAGTAGCTACAAGCAAAATGGCTGCGACGTCGCTTAATGAGGGCTAATAGTTCCTCTTGGTTCTGCTGAACATTCATTTCGATCCGACTGTTATATTAATGACGCACCATCAACCTATTAGCACGTCAAGCAAAGCGGTAGATCAGAGGGACTCCTAAACTAACCGACGGCAGCATTCCGCGAACGCATCACTCTTCGGCATTCCGGGTTCCAAGACATATGACGGTACATATGTCTTGGAACGCATCACATCAACTAACCGACGGCAGCATTCCGGGAACGCATCACTCTTCAGCATTCCGGGATCCAAGACATATGACGGTACATAAGCCTTGCAAGTGTTTTTATGAGGAGTAAAAAAATGTTTTGCGAACGAGTGTTGGTATATATTTTTACTAACACGTTTAATTTGTTACACTATGCACGCCAACTCGTGAGCAGTGATTACGTTGCGAAGAAAGGGGGTTATCCTCGATAAAGTTTTCGTTCCGGGTGAACAGCTGGGACATTGTACTGTTTTTTTGTTCGCAGTGCGCCGACATTATGCCGACAGCATCGAGGTTTCTACATATCCCCGGTGGCCAGCAATTCAACAGTGACGAGAAGCTTAGCTCCGCGTCACCGGTGGATCGGTTGGGCAAAAGGAAAAGGGGACGAACAGGGTAGATCAGCAGGAATCGCAGAAACGTGCGTCACAAGGAACAGAAACGAGACCACAGAACCGGCGTTGCCAGACCGGAAGGCACACGGGAAAGTTATGCGTTGTTTATGGCGAAACATTTTGAAGTAAATGTTTCTTACATTTTCGAATATTCGTCGGCAAACTCTGGCATAGTAGCTAACATTTCTTCGTACCATCTGAAGCAAATAAATTGGTCTTCAAGTACAACATTACTATATATTTCGACTTAAAATACCATACTAGACCAGTGGAAAAAGAGGATAAACAAAATGACTGGCTTGCTTCACTGACAGATGGCGCATCTTACGGCCCAATCAAAAATAATTATTGTTGTTCTATATCCAGCCGTTTATTACAGTACCTAGGTACTTTTTCCTTCCTAGGCACCGTGGTTTACCAAAATGGGTTTACCATCGCTTCGAGAAAACCGGCCCAGATGGCAAGGAGAGAGCTACGACACAGCGTTAATAACCCGCTCTATATCTTGGGTTTTTGATAGTACCCAATGACCACTGCGCGTGCCCAATGGCCACTGCGTGGGACCACCGATATCAGCGTTCAGGATTTGCAGCGTTCTACCTCTCATCTTGATCGCCTGGCGCCGACCAACGGGTATTGCGCTACCTCCGGGACCGGCAACGCTGTTCACGACAAGAGAAAAAAGTAGGGAAAATTATGTCATTTTGGAGATCGTTGCAGATAAAAGACCCCTTCGGGTGAGGCGTCGTGACGTCAAAATAAACTGGGCATCGCCGAACGCTCATTCTCCGCGCGATATTCCAGAAGCAACCGTTGTCTTATCCAGAAGCTATTAGTGATTATCTGATATTTCTCCAGTTACCAAGAGCGGGCTATATTTTGACATTGAAAACTTTCAGAAGATAACTTATATGTAACTTTTGAATAAGATAACGGTTCTAAAACACTGGCATCGGGTTCGGACCCCTGCCGCTACATTAGGGTGGAGAATGCGCGTTCGGCGATGCGTAAATTATTTTTGCGGTGAAAAAAGCAAAAAAAAAACACTGCGTCTTTCGGGGGGGGGGGGGGGGGGGGGGGGGACAGGCTGTGTGTAGATCCTAAATATACTGTCGAGAAGGGTATCCTGCCACGTTCCCGCAGGGTGGCGGGCCTGCCATGGAAGGCGGCTCTCAGGTTGACAAAAAGAGCGAAACGCCGCGTGCCGCCGCGGGCTTCGTGGCGGGTCCTAGCCGAGGGCCGGCCTTATCGGGACACGGCAGGAAGCCGATGCGCGTATTATATCTTGGGGCAGGCGAGCTTGCCTCGAGCGCCGCTGCTGCAGCAGTTCTTTGCTTTGGGGGAGACTCCGGCCGCCGTGGCTTGCGCGATCGCCAGGGGCGATACAGTTTATTGGCGCCAATGCGAGGGGGATGCGAGAGGGTGACCCCCCGCGGACCGTCGGTGGGGTTCGGCCTCGGGGGATGGCCGTGACTTTGGCCGAGGAACGACGGTCCTCTCGAAGGGATCACAAACGATGATGAGATTCCGTAACTGCTTCTACTTTCTCCTTCGCACCCCCCTCTCTCCGTGTTTTTTTCTTTTTTTTTTCTTCTTTGAGTTAATGGGCGAGTGGTGCGTGGGAGAATGGAGGGAGTGAGTGAGTAAGTGTTTTTGGTGGCGCGGATATAAAAATGGGCCGTGCCTCCACTGGGCTCTGCGCCCAAAAGTGAAACTTGAGACTTGGAGCTCAGCCGAGTTCGAATGTAACTGAGCTCGGAGCGTGGAGCGAAAGCTTGCAGAACCTCCTGGGTTCGATCCTCACCCCCCGCTCGTTTTGATCTGGATGTGTTTTGTGCTGGCACGCGTTCGTGTAATCACTGCTGCGTGGTGCACGTTAAAGACCCCAGGTTAGCGGTTGTATGCACTGGCTAAATTTCTCGTCTACAGCTAAGAGACTCGTCGCCCGGTGAGGCAAACATCGCATCAAGGCTTCGTAAACATACAAGCAACACATTCTTCTTTTTAGTTCATATGGTTTGCTTTTTTTCTTCTTACTTCGTGCACACTCAGATGAAGAATCGAACGTAATTCGTTACAAGTAATGAAATTACTTGTAATCCATTATCCCTTAATCAGAAAGTTTGTAACGGAGTCAGTCGATATTTTAAAAGGTAATTGTAAAGGAATTTTTTACTTTTTTATTGAAGGGAATGATTGTAATCTTTTACATTTTCTGTTCAATCAGGGAGGAAAAAAGCTGAAATTCTAAATATTTACAAAAAATCGTTTGTTTTTCTTTTTAAAGGGTAAGTTTTACCGGAATCGCACTGCCACCTGAACTTACAAAGCGCAAGGTATGACTCTCTTTAGGTGCTCAAAGAATTACTTGACGTAACCTAAAACCTCACCTTAAATATAGATATATATATATACATATATATTTTTTAAGGTTTGGTTGTTCGCACATCGCAACTCGTTAGCTTGCTTGTCCACAACGGAGGAGGAAGCACACTTTCACAAAGAACCGGACTATCCGTGCATAAATATTAGGCAAATTCCCGAAATCCAAGTGTTTAATCGTATTAAAGGAAACAACAAAAAAGTAAGAACTATGTGCGCACGAGCTAGTGTAGCATATCTGTGTGCACCTTTTTTTTTTTTTTAGTTCTTTACTATTTTCTGGCTTCCTGCTGTCTAGGAAAGAGAGTATGACTTCTTTGTGACAACTTCATGTAGGAAGATAATCCACACTGGTGGCAAAAGCGAAGTTTGGGGGAGCCGTATCTAGGTCAAAGCGTCTCAATGGCCAACATGATCTAGCGGACTTTTGGGGGGTCGAGCGGCTATATGTAGAGGCCTCGCGAGCGCGTGGTTTTCTGGCCACTCAATCTCGAACCCAGTGGAGCGTCCAGGCGACAGCACCTGTTTGGGAAAAAGGTGAATTGAAAAGGTGGTGAGCGCGGGAAAGAAAACAGAAAAGAGGCAACATGTCTGATAAGACTTTTGAAAATTGAGAGCCAGATGTTGCTGAGGGTCACAAAAGTGTGAGTGGCGGCAACAATAAACACTTCCCCGACACTTGTGTTTTTTTTTTCTTTTTGTTTTTTTTACCCTAGGACAGTTGGGTTTCAAGCAGACATGTACACGTTACCCAAGAAAGTAACTAAATACCGTAACTCGTTACTCGCTCAAAAAGTAACTAAATACGTTACTCGTTACCGATTCTCCATAGGAACGCGTTACTTTACTTCAAATGTAACAATTTACTTATCTCGTTACTTTGACTACCAAATACACAACTGCTTTTATTTCGTGGTTCATTGTTTTCTTTTTCGCTAGTCGTTTCACTTAAGCAGTAGCTGCCTCTGTAAGTTTTCACCAGTTATGTTTCCCCCCTTCATTGAAAATACTTTCGCGGTGATGCTGAACACTCGCTCTACTGACGCGATCGAAGGACCGGCGGCGTTGTTGATCAGGAAGGGCTAGTGATCTGCGATTCCTCTCTCTATTTTGTTCTCTCTGCTTCTAATGTTCAAAGTTGACAATGGGTTCTGTGCCTTTCCGCTTTGGCAACCTCCGCGTTTATATTCGGTCTGTACAGGACTACAAAAGGTTCAACTAACGAACATTTTTGTGCTTTCTGGGTCAAGGACCTTCCTAGCTCTAGAGTTCGACTGACGTGTTGAGCGAGAAACGTTGCTGTACTGTCATATTGTTTAGCTGTTTTTCGGGTTGCCCATCTGCCTTTGACGCCATAGACGCGTAGTTAGGTTAGAATTAACACGAAACTGTTTAAACGTTGTTGTACACGTTACTCCTCAAAAGTAATAAAATACCGCCACTCGTTATTTCGCCTTAAAAGTACCTAAATACGTAAATCGTTACCAAAACAAAGTAACTAGGCTGAAGCAACTCGTTCCCAGTAACCCGTTACGTACATGTCTTGGTTAAAGTAACGCCGCAGAAGTAACAGGTTACTTTTTGAGGTCACGGTCACTTTTATTGAAGTGTAATTGTAACTGTAATTAGTTATAATTTAGTCATTGGTAATTGTACATGTAATTCCTTACTCTTTGTTTAGTAACGTAACTCATGTTGCGGAGCGCAGACTGCTCCCTAATGTAGTCAAAACACCCATCGTGAGTTTTTCATTTATTGGGACAACCAACGAGACGTGTAATCGGCATCATGCTGCAATTACAAAAAGAAAAAGAAAAATAGATTAAACAATTAAGGAAGTCGTTTTTATATCTTAAATCAGACTTTTTTTATTTAAATCAGATTACTTGAAAAATGGTGATTCTTTACGACTAGATGTATTTCTCAGTACAGCAGATTGATAGATCGTGTGATCAGTGATAACGAATCGGGAGTTATAATTATTGCAAATGCACAGTGTATATAGCAACTTTTTCTTTATGTAATCCCCGCCCATATTAAGAAAAAAACTACTTAGTTTTTTGTTGGTTAGATAAAACGATTTTCTTTTGCGTTCTGAATCCCTGCAATAAGACATTACTTTTTTTTAGATATTTTTCTTTTGCATCCCGATTTTGTTGCAGGAGAGTTCCAGGCAACGGACAAACGAAGTAGTAGAAACCAAGCTCAACACTCCGATTTGTTCAGAAGAGCGCTCACTTCGTTTTGCTCGTGTTCAGCAGTATAGAAAAGATTTGTTGCTTGATACTTTGATAGAATAGAAAACAAACGCACACAAAAAGCCTCAAATGATAGACAAACTGTAAATACGGAATAATGGAGGGATTGTTTTGCGGGAGAGGTTTGACTAAAATATTTATATTGAAACTGCTCTGATTTAAATCCCAATTTAAATAATATCTTAAATCACGATTTATATCATTTTTTTTATCCACCGTGCTGTTTCGGCAGAAATTGGTTGAACTCATTTTCGCTCCTAGCTGATACACCAAAACCATGAAGCTGCGGTAACACTACTGATGCATCATACAAAAAACAGTCAGAAGACAATGTCGGAAGCGTACCTTAATTGTATGACAGTCAGATTGGTCACACAGAAACCGTCTGCAGGCATGTTAAAAGTTTACGTCTGTAGGAAGCAAGCTCACTTCGAGCCTGGCTCAGGCGTGTCTGCAACAAATACTACTGTCATCAAGTCTGCGGAGTACACCCTGTTTTTTTTTTCTTTTGTGTTATGTATGAACAGTGTTACTGCGGCTTTACCGCAGGCCGTTCTTATTGGCTGGATTGGTTAAACGGAGAAAATCACCAACTGCTGTGCTCAAGAGTGCATCTCGGGACAATGCGCAAATGCAGGAATCTTTGCGAGTTTACGTATCGTCAAAACGTTCGAAGGAAGTTCACGCGCATATAGTAGCTTTGTCGTTTCTCCTGTGTATGCATTTTGCTTGTTTACATCATGCGAGTGTTGATTTTTGTTTTTTTCCGTAATAGTCTCGTATGTTCTTTTTGTTTTTGTTTTTTGTGAAGACGCGCACCGATATCCAACTACCCGCCCAATTTCGATGTTTTTTTTTGTGCTTTGAGCGCTACAAACGTTCTGGATACGCGTACTAGAATTCAAGCGCGTTTGGGTCGAACACGCGAACAGTTCCGAAAGGGAACCACTCGAACAAAGCGGGGCTGTTTGTCTTCTGCGGCAGACGGGAAACCCGTACCGCGTTATTTGAATAGACCGTGGTCCTTGAACGACAGTAGGCGGCGGCGTCGGTTGAAGGGGAACCAAACAGTCCTCAACGTTGATTCTTTTTGAGCTCTTATTCGTTGTAAAAAAGGATAGAAATAATAAATAGATAAGCTTACGAGCGCCCATTTCGTTCATCCGCGCAGCAGATGTAGATTGCGGACTACGGAACAATCTTTGGTCCCACACGCCGAATGCGGTTTTCGGCTAGACACTACGAGATGACCGTATTTTACGTTTCATTGGTATTCGACCTACAAGGGGGCGTTACAACTCTAAACAGTCACTAAAAGAAAAGGGTCTAGGAGAACTCGTCACAAGCCAACTCGTCGCAGCCAACTCGTCACAGGTAAACTCGTCAAATAGGGCAAGTCGTCATAGGGCATCTCGTACACGGGGAAGTCGTAACAGAGGGCAACTGGGCACTTGTCCATTTCGTCACAATTTACCTTTTTCTCCGATCTTGCGTTTGCATGCGGCTTCGATAACTGATGACAAATAGTAAATTACAACTAAAATAAAAGCACGACATTGTTTTATATAGATTTTTCTCAAAAAGAGCTTCTGCTGCCATCTCGAAGCGTTTCTGCGTATGGCGCCTGCTTTGCTCGCTTTCCGAAGCGACAAACACGCACGTGCTGGGCTGTAAATATCGCACGCTTGGCCGTACCTGAGAATGGTATATCGTCGGGGACAAGTCAAGAGCGCGCACGTTAGCTTCCGCCGTGCTTTGGTTGAGCGTGCGCGCTCGTGCTATCAAAGGAAGCAAACTCATTACCCCATGACCGACTGTAACAACCACTCTGAAACATGAAAATATTGGGTCTAGGAGAACTGATCACAAGCCAACTCATGATAAGCAAACTCATCAAGTAGGGTAAGTCGTCATAGTGCATCTGAGGGTGATGGCTTTGGCCTTTGCAATGCTTTCTTTCTCTACGGACCCAGTACACAGCGTCGGGGTCTGAATACCGTTCGCATAGTATGGGAGCGTGACGCTGGGTTTTAATTCGGTCCATCATACGAAATGCGGTCGTGCTCTATGAAGGTCCGCACATTTCGCCCCTATATATATAAGTATTCGAAGCCACTTCGAATGAAAAACCCCTTTGGGGTAGATATAGAAAAAAGAGAAGACGTCCCCAAAGACGAAACCTAACTGCTACATTTCCTAGCATCCTGGTGCGGAGGTCTGCATACAGCACCCCTGTTTTGTCATTGCACAATAAGCTGCGACCCAGCAAAGCTTCCGAAAGGTTTTAATAACAAAGGGACGTCGTAAGTAAAGATAACACAGAAAAGCCGACCACAACCGCCCCTGCAAACAAGCAAAAGGAGAGGCCAAGTTTGAAGGGATGAGGACGATTCGTCATATGCGCACTTGCCACAGGACGATTGGTCGCAGGACGATTCGTCACATAGGAACATTCGTCATAGGATGACTCGTCATGCGGGCAACTGGTCACATCGATCGGGCTGGGTACGATAGTAAGTTTCAACAACTGCCCACATTCCCTGATGAGGAGTTTCATGACTTCCCACGTCACATAAACCAATGGTTAGGAAAACTGATCTTACAATACTCCTCTGCTTTTCCTTGCATTATATTATGAGTCTTCAGCCGGTTGATCTCAGTTGCTGGCTTGAGCGAGCAATAATCCGACTGGCAGCCAAATCAGTTTTTACTTTTGCCTTGCATACACCTATTCGACAAAAGCAGTAAGTATCGGAATTCTTTCTGCAGCATGTGTACGAGTACCCTTCGTGCAGCTGCATGGCTCTACCCATCTCTGTTGCGATCACCTCCATCCTTTTGAATGTAGTCCGAGTTCAAAAATATTCGCTCTTATATGGCCTCCGCATTTACCGTTCGGCCCGGACCCAGAAGCTAAAACGTCTGTTACAAATTGTGTGACCTTGGGAAGCGAAAGACATGCTGAGATAAGAGGTGACCCACTTTGTCAGGCCGAACCAACATTCAATGTTCGGGACCGAACCAGAAGCTAACACGTCTGTTACAAATTCTTCGCCTTTCAGAAGCCAAAGACACACTAAGATATGAGCTGAGCCACTTTGTCCGCCCGAACCAAATTGAACAATACATTTTTGGGGGGACGAACTATTGTAGGACCGGTTGGCCGCGTGGCGAGTCATCCTATGACGAATGTTCCTGTGTGATGAATCGTCCTGTGACCAATCGTCCTGTGACGAGTGCGCATGTGACGAATGGACCGTATCCCAAGTTTGAAACTGCCACAAGTTCGATGCGACCATTTTCCAAAATAAAGCCCCCCCCCCCCCTTCCCCTCGCCCCTCTAAAAAAAAGTCTGTGACGAACTTTCCAAGAACGAGAAGGTCACTGCGTCCACTTTCCCTACTACGAGTTCACCTAGAACGAGATGCCCTCTTTGACCAGTTCACCTATGTCCGGTTTCTCTATGACGACTTGGCTGTGACGAGTGGGCCTGTTCCCAAAAAGAAAAGATGAACGCCAGACACTACAGCTAATGCTTGAGTCGAAGGAACTTCGTAAATGGTTTGGCAGTACAATTCAGATTTGCTTTGTCTTTAACGACCGGGTAACAATTGTGACGCCAGCCTTAATATGCAACTTCTCTAAGACTGAAGGCAGTTTTCTTGATATGTCATAATAATAAAAAAAGAGATTTGTGTCATTTGTAAATTCGTTTGATTAATCGACAAATAATGAATATTTAGGCCCCAGTTTTCACATTCACCTATAGTTCCTAACATAATGATTTTGTGAAAAGGGTTGCGACAGAGCGTGGTGAAATTTATACGCCCTATACACTTTTTAGAGCGCAGCTCTTAGGGGCCCGTTCCCGGCTTGAGCGGCGTCGGCGTCGCCGTCGGCGTCGCCGTCGGCGTCGGCGTAACCAAGGTCATTCCAAGGTCACGTGAGCCCCAAGGTCACGTGACCCCTCCCAAGGTCATCTCAAGGTCACGTGACTCCACGTGACCCCCTGAAGGTCACGTGACCCCTAAGGTCACGTGACCTTGGGGGTCACGTGGGGTCATCTTGGGATCACGTGACCCCTTCCAAAGTCATCTCAAGGTCACGTGACCCCAAGATGACCCCACGTGGCCCTTTGAAGGTCACGTGACCCCCAAGTCACGTGACCCCTATGAGGTCACGTGACCCCTCTGAGGTCACGTGGTCTCCTCCCCAAGGTCACGTGACCCCCGAGGTCACGTGACCCCTTCCAAGGTCATCTCAAGGTCACATGACCCCAAGGTGACCCCCACGTGACCCCCCGGTCACGTGACCCCTCTGAGGTCACGTGACCCCTCCAGGTCACGTGGGGGTCACCTTGGGGGTCACGTGACCTTGAGGTGACCCCCAGGTCACGCCTCTCCGAGGTCACGTGACCCCCTCCCCGAAGTCACGTGACACCCCCCCCCCCAAGGTCACGTGACCCCCCCCGGAGCATATTAAAGAATGAGGGGAGGAGGAGGAGAAGGGGGAGGGGTCTACCCTCCCCTCAGTACCCTTCACTCCTCCTCCTCAAGAGCTGCGCTCCAATTCGGCGTTACAGGGATTTGTAAACGGCTTTCACTTTTTTTTTTAATTTTAAGAGCCCATTTGCAAGGTAGCAGTTTTTCTGAAAGTTTATGGAGACATTTTTGGCTACCTCCTCGAATTCTAAACACCTCGATATCTGAACTATGTAATTCATACGTTTTACTCTGATCAACACACTAATAACGCCACATGTAATTTCCCCTTAAAAACGTAAATCCAGCAAAAAAAAAAATTAGAGGGACCTTTATCGTGAGGGCTATAATTCATATAATGTGGTACTTAAAGTGCTGTCGTTTAAATTTACATAGAAGACCATACACTAATTCCCCAGTGTGGAATATTGTTTGTACATTTCAACCCAAAATTTACTGGAGAAATGAACGTCGCGTGATACCCTGACACGTGACCGGGCATCACGTGAAGTGTCCACGTGACTTTATGTCAGTGTCCTGTCGTAGCGCCACGCGATTTCATGATGCCACGTGACGTTCATTTTTCCACTAAATTTAGCTGCGAAATACACGAACAGAGAGACAAACGGAGACACTTCTGGGAGGGTTGTGCGAGGAGTGGTTCGAATCGAATATCGCTGCGTCATTCATAGCCTTGGCGATGCAAGGGAAAGCCAATACGGCCAGTTCTTTTAATTGTGCAGAAGCGAGGGATGACGCTGCGCTATTCGATCCGAACTACTTACTATTCGCACACCCATAACTTCTGGAATAGCTTTGAAAAGAAACGCATAAAAATGAAATCGGAAAATTGTGTTGTGCAACGCGCGCTGAGGAGGTGTAGTAGTTTTCTTCGATGATTAGCCACGCATATGCTTACGGCCGAGTGACTCGGCACTTTTCGCCTGGGTGATAAGCACTTGAAAGGCGTAAAATTGCGTCCCTGAAAGATTTTTTGAACAAGAACCACGCTCGACCAAAAAAAGAACTGACATTTTTTTTTCATTTACAGGGCTTGAACTAACCGCCCGGCGTCTAACTATAACGGGTGTCCGCTTAGAAACAACGCGACTTAGATTAAGAAAATTCTTGGGATTTATAATTTGGCAAGGTTGACATGCCACTAACAGAGATTTAGAGATTAATAACTTCCGATTGAAATCCCCATCAGCGTCAGGAAATTCTGGCGGCGATTCTTCACACGCTATTCACTTGATATATAAAAAAAAATCTTTATATATGCCAATGGATGCACTGTAAAAAAATAAATATTTGTAAAATAAATGAATAAAAGTGAATCGATAAGGGTTTTCCCTTCGGGCTCGATTAAGGTGTCCCTCGATTTTCGAGTACTTTTATTAGAAAGTGATTCGTTTCCGATTTTCGTGGTCTCACTGTATTTGTGTACTCCAGATGCGCACAAAAAGACTAGTGATAAGCCACTTCTGTAATTCACCTCTAGATAACGTTGGATCCAAAGATATCCATGACGCCTGGCAAGGAAACCTTGGCGCCACAAAAACGAATCTGACTCAAGCAAGATGGGGAGGTACACAAACTCGAAGGGGTCAAATTTTTTTGTCGTACCCGTGACTCAATATGTGTCTTTTATCTCCTCTCTACCACATCTTCCCGAACACGGACCTGTACATTGCCCCTCCTTAGTTTTCTATGGTAGCAAAGTGCTTCGAGTTATTGTGAACACAATTTGGTAATGCATTATAATGACTTTTGACCGAGTAGCCCGCGAGTAACTTTCACGAAGAATATGCGCAATACTAAAGTTCTCATCACATCCAGGGGGATGGGTGGCCGAGTGGGCTAGCGCACACTAGCTCGGAGCACGAGGAGCGAAAGCTCACGCTGCACAACCCAGGATCTGGGGTTCTGCAGCGTGAACTTGCAGTGTGAGTGTATTGGGCAAACATGCCCAATTAACTTACGATACGATACGATACGAACTTTATTTTTCACCACAAATAGAAGTGGTGAATGGGAGGCCGGAGAAAAAGCTGCAGAAATGCAGCTTGACGAGGCCCCGGGCCCGCCATTCTGCAGCTACGACGGAGTACATACAAAACACTGGTCAAAAAAGAGAAAATCAAATGAACAAATTGAGTATTTGACTGTTTGAAAATTGCACATTATCTATATTTTTAACAAAATATTCGTTCAGAATAGACGGTAAAACATAACTCATTTTTTGTTTTCCATAGTCGGTCCTACATTTCGGAACTTGCCAGGGCTGGTGATTTCTTGGTGATTAATAATCGCTTTTTTTCTTTTAAATCAGACAGTTGATGAATTGTATTTGAGCGTCCTGATGCCGCATATTTATACGCCATCGTTAAACGATAGTTATAGATTTGGTGTATATTGATAATCTTGTATGATTTGAACAGTGACTGCGATAGATGTATATAGGAAACGTTACCTATTATTCTTAGCACTTTGTTTTTGCAATAAGTGCATTATATGTAAGTTTGAGAAAGACGTATAACCCCAGATAAGGGTGCAATAACACAAATAAGAATAAAATAAGGAATTGTACAAAACCTTTTTTACGCTGGATGGAAGGACGTGCCTATGCTTATTTATAATTCCTGCGGCTTTGCCAAATTTAGAACAGAGACATTTCACGTGATTGGTCCAAAGCATATCATCGGAAAAAATGACTCCGAGAGTTTTTACGCTATTTACAAATTCCATGTTTGAAGACCCGAAATTAAGAGGAGTATAAACTCGGTTACTTGAACCGCGTGTATGAAACATTACTGCTTTTGTTTTTGAAGCATTTACATTTAGGGAATTGAACTGAGACCATACTTTTGACTTTGAAAGAAATGCGTTAGCTTTATTTATGAGGCCCTCTTCGGATATATCAGAAAAAAATATACTCGTGTCATCTGTGTAGATTATATATTTACAGTTTGAATCAATGTTCACAATATCATTAATATATAACAAAAAAAAAGAAGTGGTCCTAGAATACTTCATTGGGGCACTTCAGCTAATATGGTTCATGAAATTGATTTCTCGTTATTAATTTGCACAAACTGGGTACGATATTCTAAATAAGATTTGATTAGTGCATGTGGAAGATCACGAATGCCATAAGCATATAGTTCATCTAACAAAATAAAATGATTTATACAGTCAAACGCTTTGCTGAAATCTAAAAATATCCCAAGCGTTAAGGTTTTTTCTTCGAAATTTTTAAGTATTTCTTCGTTTTGAACGCTGTCTCGGTTGACCTAGTTTTTCGAAATCCGAATTGACAATCAGTAATTATAGAGTGCTTATCACAAAAATTAACAACACGAGACTGAATTACTTTTTCTAGACTTTTTGAGAACAAAGAAATCGGAGTCATCTCGATACCAAGCTTCGGTGAACATTATCACGTCAAATGAGCATTCAAAGCATTCAAGAATTTTACAAAAAAATAGGAGATATTTTAATGAAGTGACGAATTCTTGTTGTGTTAAATTGCCACGTGTGACGTAAAATCCACTAAGATAAGAAAATAAATCGGTGAGCTTTTTTTCGCATCTCCCGGTTTTGCGGTGAGCTTTTCTCCGGTGAGCTTTTCTCCGCCGCCCGACAAGGGGGACCCTGAGGCTGAAATGGACGTGCTCCAATTATAAGAGCGGATAGTGCTCTAGAGGTCTCCACCTTATCGGCACATCTGTCTTTATTCAAATATAACCTTCCCTAGTCAATCGCAAGAGATGATGATTCTGGACTCGGGGTTGGCCAGATGATCTATTTGCGGACACGGTCGACTGACATTCGGTCGGTTCCTCGTTTTCGTGTCGTTAACTGGATTGTGCCTCTAGACTGTGCCTCTGGGAAATATTAGACGCGCGCGCGGCGCCGAATATTTCCCAGATGAGAGCTACTACGCAAGCTCAGAACGCGCTCGATATTTCGGTGGACAAACATGGCGGCATGCAGAAGGCGACATCACTAACGTCCCTAGATAACACGGTTCTGTCAACATGTTCGTTACAGGTACAGGACTTGCTAGATACAACCTGGCCGTCGGCGAACGCCTCAGAAATAGATACACTGTGTGCTATCTTCGGAGTGCACACACATTTAGATCTGCAGCACGCGACCGCAGCCCAGTAAACGCCGCACAACGTCCGAATAGTCTAAGCAAGCGTGATGATAAGATAAAGAGTGGCGACGACTCTGTCCACACGCGGAGTGATAAGACCGGGAACAGCTTGGTTACCCTACCTGTTTACGAGAATAAGGGTGGGACTACATTTGTACAATGCGGGACAAAGTTAGTGCGAGCACGACATCCGCACTCGAATCTTGCCAGTGCAAGTTTGACTAGGTGCCATCTCAAGAAAAAGGCAAGTTTAGCGAATTTTTCGTAGTTACGTGAAGAATTTCCTACTGAATTTGTATGTTAGAGGGAAAACGATGCATTTCGCATGTGGAATGACAATCGTTTTAATAATATAATAAAAGCGTATCTTAAATGCACATGCTATCACCTTAATCCTTCGCATATAGTGAAAAATTAGTAAGGCTCCGTGAGGAGCCGACATTTTTTTTTTGCGGGTCTTGTGGTGGAAACGAGCATGGCTTGCGATGACGTAACATTGGCTGCCATTGTGGCTACCTTGCAGCTAAGCGCGTTCCTTCTGCAGCGCCCATTTAGCATCATCAAATTTGCTTTTCCTCGCAAGGAAGAAGTAGGAATGGGCGCCAACATGGCGGCGATATGATACACATTTTGGGACCGAAGTTTGAGACCTGCATACACACATTCCCCCGCACTGAACGTTTTAATATCCAACTTTTGCGTGCGCGCAGAAAAATCGGAAGATGTCGACGATAGCATGCCCCTGCTAACTGTCGTGCCAGCTGTACCCTCATTCACTGAGTTTGAGTGGCGCCTATAGCGCAAAAAAGGGCTCATGCGAAGGACACCACTCGGGACTATAGCTTTGGCTACGTTCTGGAAACAGATTCACGTTTTCTTTCCCGCAGAACACGGGGATGGAAGTTCAATCACCGCAATGTACGGAGTGCGTACAAAAATCACAAGACACACAAAAACAAAAACAAAAATAGCGTCGGTTCTAGTTAAAAACACAAACTCCGCAAAAAAGAAAAGAAAGAAAAACAAAACCAGCAACTTAAATTTATTTAATTTTTATTGCTTTCGAATCTGTTTTACGGGTAAATTAGCTCATGGACATTTTTAGAATGTGGACGTCGATTTCAATAAACCAGTTACCCATATTTCTGTTTTACGCATGGATGGACAGCTTTTCTTTTTTGTAGCGGTCGCCATGTTGTATCTTGACTTAATATAGTTAGTTGGATCAAACGAAGAAAAATAAAGTCTTCTTAAAACTACAGATAATATCACATGAACAGAAGAGCGCGTGTTGGTAACATTGACTGGCAACAGAAATGTTCGTCATCCCAAGTCCCGAGTTTGTTTTATTCTTTCTGTTGCCATGCAGCAAATAGCGGGAAAATAAATCAAACTGCTGAGAGGTCCCGGGTTCGATACCCAGACCAGGGAGATTTTTTCGGTCGCGCACCAGTCACCTATAGCTGTGTCTAAAGATTTCTGTTTGTCATTTGTTTCCCTTCTCCAGGGATTATTATGGCCCTTCGCTCGCTTGCATCTTTGCATTAATTGTATCTTAATTATGGTGATTGGAACCCTCAATATTATGACTCCTCCTGAAAGATAGCTCTGTGTACGCCATAGTCAACCAAAGATCTAGGCCAGCTTGTCGAAAGCTAACTCGCCGACGGCCAACTCGTCGACGACCCATTCGTCGAGTAGGCCAATGTAGAAGTTTGGGCTAGTTGGCATTTCATGATTAAAAATTTAAACAGCGCAAGGGCACGGACAAGAACAAGAAGGTAGACGAGCAAGGCGCTGATTTCAGCGCCTTGTTCTTCTACCTTCTTATTCTTGTCCCTGTGCTTGCGCTGTTTTAATTTGTAATCGCTAATATGCCAATTTGTCACAGGGCAACTCGTCGATGGATAACTCGTCGAAGTGGTCAACTGGTCGCCGCTTTTTCAAAGCTAAAATATATTATTTTTGTCCTGAAATTTTAAGGTAGATACTGGCCTATAGAAAACCGTAATATCGCCGCAGGGTTACTGACCTCCAATATGGTCTTGGTTGTCCAAGATAACTTGCCGCTTTCGCCGGTTTCACGGTGAAGTAAAACTGGCGATTTGTGGCGAAAAGTGAAACTGGCGAAAAGTGAAACCGGCGAAAAGTGAAACTGGCGCCGGTTTCACGGTGGGGAAACTGGGTACTACGTCCCGCGTGAATCACTGTGGCGGGTGTTAGCCTATAAGGCCCACGCTTTCACGCCGCCTCGCTTCGACAGTCTGCGGCTGCTTATGGCAAAAATGTTAACCCACCTGGTTCACCCGTACACGACTCATTACAAAAAAGTAATGAAAAAAAAAAAAAAGGACGATCCCGAGACGACACATTTCTCAACTTGTCTCAAGGTTCTGTCCTCTCTTTGACCTCTTGTAATTTTTCTTTGTCTTGGAATCTTAGGAGGGCGCTCTCCCTTGTCAAGCACAAATAGAAATTTAGCTCATGAGATTACAAGAAACCACGAACTTTTACCAAGTACCGTCATTCAGCCCATTCGATGAATCGCCCTTCGACAGATTGTTTTTTTCGACGAGTTGCCCTTCGACAAATCGCCCTATTACGAATTGGCCTATTCGACGAATTGGCCGTCTATGAGTTGGCCCTCGACGAGTTGGCCGTTGACGAGTTGGCTTTCGACGAGTTGGCTTTCGACGAGTTGGCCTGATTCCGTCGGCGATAGTTTAAGAAAGGCAATGTGTGGGTTCGTATGTTCCCAGGTGTTGCTTGGTGATTGGTCTTTACACATTCCTATTGGCCGTTGCCGGGACCCGATTGGCTGCGGAACCATGTTAAGATGCTGCTAGACTCGCCACGCCCCGCAGCTATCTCCTGCTCTCAGTAACAATATATGAGAAATGGAGCGTCAATCGTTGATGTCGTGGCTACCGACACATTTCCCGCTGGGTGGGCGAGGTGATATGTGCCGACTGTGTCCCGACGCTCGTCATTCTCCGCGACGTCGCTCTATGGGGACTCGAGAGGACGCCGAGGTCTTCTCGTCTGCAGCCGCGCCTGCACGCCCAATGTGTACGTGTCCGATTGAGGGGGTGTACGGCCTCAATCGGACACGCCCACATTACCAGTAGAAACGACGCAGCACTGAAGCGCGATACATTCTTGCTCGCTCAAAACAGAGAATTGGGAACTAAACAGTACACTCGCTCAGAGTCGGCGCTTCTACTACTTTGTTCCATATCCTCTGGTTTAATTATTTGTGCGCTAATTACGTTTTTTTTTTTACTACGATGCGATTCGCTCACATTGCCACCAGGAATCACTGAGGGCGTACTTGGTAAGTGCTCGTTACTTCTTAACGAGGGCAATTATTATACACTCTTAGAAACAACAAAGAACTGTCTTTAGGGGTGTCGTCAGGAACATTTTCCGCAGTAAAATCGGGGGGAAGGGGGGGGGGGGTGTAATAATGCATAAACGTATAATTTATTATAGGGTCGGCTGCATTTTTTATATTTCCCGGAGGAGGGAGGCTCTTTATTCATAGCCCCCCCCTTCCCCCCCCCCCCCCCCCCCACACACACACACACACGTTGTGAATGTCATTTGTCCTTTTGCGCAGTTCTGGAATTTTACGCAAATAAAGTGTGAAGCGTATGTAAGTGAAAACAGCGCCCTCAAAGCCGCTCGCTTTATTCATAGGAGCCGAAGACTCGGTACCAGACATGTTCACGTTGCACTACAAAAGTAACTAGATACCATCACTCGTTAATCGTTCAAAAAGTAACTAAACACTTTACTCGTTATCGCTTCTCAAAAGGAACGCGTTGCTTTACCTCAAAGATAACGAGGTGCTTCTCTCGTCACTTTGACGGGCGAATACAGAAAAGCTTTTGTTTCATGGTTGATTGTTTTTAGTAGTCTTCGCTCCTAAGCAGCAGCTGCCTCTCGAAGTTTTCATCAGTTAGCTTTACCCTCTTCCTTGGGAACAGGCCTCCGACTACGCTGTAGGGTAGTTCTACTGACGCGCTGGAATGAATGGCAGTGTTGTGCTTCATCAAGAGCTGGTGAATCTGGGATTCCCTGCTCTATTTTGTTCTCTCTGCTTCTAATGTTCGGAGTTGACAATGGATTCTCTGCCTTGCCACGTTGGCAACCTCCGTGTTTACGTTCGGTCTGCACACGATTCTAGAAGGTTCAACTAACGAACATTATTGTGTTCTCTAGAGTTCGACTGACGTGTTCAGCGATAAACATTGCTACACTGTCACACTGTTTAATTGTTTTTCGGGTTGCTCATCTGCCTTTGTTGCGACAGACGCGTACTCAGGTTAGAATTCAAACGAGGCTGTTTAAACGTTGTTGTACACGTTCCTTCTCAAAAGTAACGAAATTCCGTCACTCGTTACTTGGCCTTAAAACTACCTAAATACGTTACTCATTCCTTTTCTAAAAAAAAAAAGGAACTGAATATTTTACTCGTTGCCGAAAAAAGTAACCAGATAAAAGTAGTTCGTTACTATGCTCCGCGACAACTTTTCTTGGCAATGCCGTGGAAGGTACAGGTACAGGCGTGACATACAAGAGTGGTGTGAATGGGATCGGCCTTCGCTCGGTCGGCCGGCTGAGCACTTGTTCATTGGGGCCCGTCGGCAGCCATCGCGGAGCCTACGTGACCCTGGGACGCCTGGAAGCGTCAATCGGCACGCGGAAAGGCGCTCCCTTTTTTAGCCTCCTGACTCCTCCGGCTCAGAATGTTTCCCCGCAGTTGCATCACTCTGCCGATGGAAATGGTGAACCAAATGTTTACAAGAAAAGAGAAAAAAAAAAAGAAGTGAAGGCGTTTTCTGAAAGGTGGGTGCAATCCAGCTCCATTCCGAAGCAATTTTTTGTTTTTTACCACGTGTTTTGTGTTTTGGTTTTTCGAGTTATTTTTTTTTTTATGTCTTGCAGCAATTGCAGATATATGCGGTAGAAGAAATATTGAAACTTCACGTCGATAAGCAATTGAAGCTATGAGCGACGGCCCTACAGAATCCTTCATATAGGAACAGTTTTGGATCTCGAACCCTGCACTTTCACTCTAGAAACAACAGGAGTGGTTTCCAGATATCCTGGAACTGGAAGACGGGCCCTTTCCAACATTTGCAAGCTGAAATGACGTGCTACGTCACTACCGAAACTTGCAGCCAGCATGGGCTTTAATTCAGCGAGAGGCTGGCATCTATTCAGTTAAGCGAGTTCGAAACTAACAATACACAGAAAGCTCGTCAGGAATCGAGTCCGCTGAAACCAGTGTCCGAGATGGTCTGATCGGTTAAGGCGGCGCCCCGTATAGGCGAAGGATGCGGGTTCGATCCCCGCTCCTGGCTCAATTTTTCGCCAGCTCTCGTTCTCTTTCCCTTTCCTTGACTTTAATGCAAACATTTGAACAACTCTCTCTCTCTTTCTCCTCCTTATTACTGCGGCTGCGATTTTGCATCTTTCTTCACTCTCCATATACATATTGTGCAGCCGCGTTCCCAGGGGAGGAGAGAAAATACGCGATACTTACTATTTAGTTCGCTAATTAACTAAAATGGCTAATTAACTTTTTAGTTAGTGTAAATACACATATTGTTTCAATTAAAAACTTGCTGAGCGTCGTCGATTGAAAACCACTAAATCAATAATTAAAAAAAAAACACCTTGAGCGCGTGAGAAGCGTTGTATTGCGCTAAAGTTACCACATGTGGGGCAGGTACTATCGGGGAAAAATGAAATGCGAACAGAGGAGCGCGTGGCTCGCGGTACAGGCTGCGCCGCCTGGAAGTGAACCTAGGGGCGAGGGTGCGCGGCCTACTTCGATGTGTTCACGCCTTTCGATTGGCGCTCCCCCAGCTTCGGCAGTGCGCCTCTCAGTGCGCTGAAAGCTGTCACCGCTATCTTTGCCTGCTCGGCGAGTGCGGCGAGCTTCTTTGCACCGCACGCGCTGAGCCAGCAAAGATAGCGGTGGTAGCTTTCAGCGCACTAAGAGGCGCACTGCTGAAGCTTGGGGAGCGCAGAGGGAGGGGCGTGAACACGTGGGAGTAGGCCACGCAGCCTCGCTCCTTGGCTCACTTCCAGGCGGCGCAGCCTGTACCGCGAGCCACGCTCTCCCCTGTTCGCATTTCATTTTTCCCCGATAGTACAAGGCTGGGTCGCTCACAAGAGACGGAAAAATCGCGCGGGCTTCTTAATATAACCGCTAGCCTTGTGCCTGCTTCACGTGTGGTAACTTTAGCGCACTACTACGATTCTCAGGCGCTCAAGGTTTTTCTTGGAAATTGCTTGTATAGTGGTTTATGTACGTAAACCACTAAATCAGGTAGTTCAATCGGCCGCCACAGGGACTGTCAGAAACGGCAAACGCCGTGGCGGCGTTAAGTTTGAGGCACACTATACCTCTTGCAGATATCATTACGACATTAGCCTTTTTTCAGTGCGATGCGTACTTTTCAGAAGAAACGATTTGGCCCGCGTTTCGAGAAACATCCTCCATATTCTCGTGCCTCTAAAGCTCACAAACAAAAATAATAGATGTACACTCGGCATCAAAGCTGTCTAGAACGCTGGAGCAGTGCGCTCCGGACTGCGCGTGCGACATCTGCCGGCGGACGCTGGGCCCAATACAGCGTGCCTCTGAGCATGCGCCGTCATATTGCAGAGCTGGGCAGATGCCAACGTTCGAAAACATAATCTGTAATTTAATTGTTGTGTGTAATTACCGCGTCTCGCTAATTTGCTATGCCAATGTTTAGCGATACTTGCCGGCTGAAATATGTTTATATTCACATACGTTGATTCTATTCGAAATTTACTTATCTGTATTATAATATCTATATCTTTGCGATTCTAACAGCGTCAAACTCCGGCTGTAACAACGAATTGCTTCTCGATTTCTTGAAAACAAAGCGCTCTAACGGTATCTTTTTTTTTTTTTTTTTTTAAGCAGCACATTATGCAAGCAGGCAGTCGAGGCTTCCGAGAGCCAGCTGTTGCTCAAGGTCACAAAAGTGTGACTGGTGGCAACAATAAATGCTTCCGTAACACTTGTGTTTTGTGTCTTACCCTAAGACTGTAAGGTAGAAAGTACATGGTCAAATTATCGCACAAATAGAAAGGAACAGTGAAGAGGGAAGAGAGAAGAGACAAGCGCAAACTCACAACTCGTTGTATTGGAGGAAGACAAAGGAACAGCCCTCGGTATCAGCTCGAACCGAGGCCACGCTCGCACGGGGGCACCCGAGCACGCGGAGGACACACACCATCAACCACACTCAAACGACTGTACAAAGGCAATTTCGATGGCGGACACAACACTCGCCTAGGCGGAGTATACTATAGGCTTCAAAAATTTCCCTCGTGTGTTTTTCGGGGAATCTCGAAAATTGGCAGACGCTGATCAGCTTCGGCAGCTACTTGAACGATTTCCAAACCTTTTCAGCACAGGCAATACAGATTTGGGGCTGACGTCAGCAGCAACACACCAAATCGTGACAGGACATGCTGCTCCTGTACGGCAGCCTCCTCGGCGCGTTCCTCTCGCTCAGAGGTCATGCATCAACGACATGGTGAAGACGATGCTACAGCAGGGCGTGATTGAGCCGGCATGTTCCCCTTGGTCTTCACCAGTTACACTAGTGAAAAAAAAGGACGGGTCAACACGATTCTGCGTAGACTACAGACGGCTTAATGAAGTCACTAAGAAGGACTCTTTCCCTTTGCCTCGAACCGATGACATCTTGGACGCTCTTGCAGGATGCACGTGGTTTTCTACGCTTGACCTCAAGAGTGGATATTGGCAGGTCCCAGTACATCCGGGCGATCGCGAGAAGACTGCATTTACCACAGGTAGTGGCTCATACGAATTCAGAGTTATGCCATTTGGACTCTGCAATGCTCCGGCTACATTCCAGAGGCTAATGGAATCTGTTTTGAACGGTCTCATAGGCACAATCTGTCTCGTATACCTTGATGACATTGTTGTCTTTGGCAAAACATTCTCTGACCATCTGGCGAACCTCGAGAGAGTGTTTGCACGGCTACAACATGCGAATCTGAAGCTGACACCGAAGAAATGTTCGTGGTTTACCAGACAAGTCGAATACCTCGGCCACATCATTTCAGCGGATGGGGTTTCCACGGACCCTCAAAAATTATCTGCTCTTGCTGAGTGGCCGACACCGACATCCACCACTGACGTACAGAGCTTTATCGGGCTGGCATCTTACTACCGGTGATTCGTCCCCAATTTCGCGCACCTTGCCAAACCGTTGTATGCATTGACAGAAAAAAAGCAAACTTTCTCTGGTCTCCAGAATGTCAGCACGCATTTGAGACATTAAAAACAGCACTCATGTCTCCACCTACGCTTGCCTACCCAAAAGACACCACAGCGTTTATACTCGACACCGATGCTAGTGCTTTGGCAGTTGGCGCAGTCTTATCGCAAGAACAGGATGGGCATGAACGAGTCATTGTTTATTATAGCAAAGTGTTCACCAAGCCTAAGAGAAATTACTGTACCACCCGACGCGAACTGTTGGCTATCATCAAGGCCGTAACTCATTTTCATCATTATTTATTGGGCCGGAAATTTATTATTCGTACCGACCACGCATCCTTAACCTGGATGCTAAGCTTCAAGACCCCTGACGGACAGGTCGCCCGATGGCTGGAGCGTCTTCACCAATACGATTTCGAGATTCAACATCTTGCTGGCGTGCTTCACACAAATGCCGACAGTCTTTCACGGCGACCGTGCAGTGACAAGTGCAAACAGTGTTTAAGCATTGCAAAACGCAGCTTCATGTCAATCAACTCACTGCAGAACCTGCCTTGCACTAACGAAGCGTGGACATTGGAAAACCTTCGTGTCGCTCAGCTTGACGATCCAGATATCGGACCCCTGGTCCAATGGAAGAAGAAGAACTACAGACCTCGATCTAAAGAAGTGTCCGGTTTGTCTCCTGCCATCAAGAGTTACTTGGTTCAATGGGACTCTCTGTTTCTGCACGAAAACCTTCTCTACCGACGCTGGGAGTCAGCTGCTGGCGGTTCTGTCGTCTGGCAGCTGCTGTTGCCACGCAAGCTCTGCTCCCAGGTATTTCAACAACTGCACAGTAGCCCAGAAGGAGGACACTTTGGTGTGAACCGCACGATGAAAAAGATTCGTCAACGGTTTTACTGGCTGCAATGCCACAATGACATAAAGCAGTGGTGCCGTCAGTGCGACATGTGTGCATCGCGTAAAGGACCCCACATAAAACAACGGTCACCACTACAAGAAAATATGACGGGGGCACCCTTTGAGCGTATCGGCATCGACGTACTGGGGCCGTTTCCTCGTTCTAAGTCTGGAAACAGGTTCCTGCTCGTAATTGTAGACTATTTCACCAAGTGGCCCGAAGTTATTCCCATTCAAAGTCAGACCGCCTCCGAGATCGCCGACGCTCTCGTAAAGAATTGGATTACCAGGTACGGAGCCCCACTGAGCATCCACTCAGACCAAGGAAGGAGCTTTGAATCGCGAGTCTTCCAAGAGGTTTGCGAGATCTTCAATATCACAAAGACGAGAACGACGCCCCTTCACCCGCAGTCAAACGGCCTGGTGGAGAGGATGAACCGCACTATTTTACAACACCTATCGATGTTTGTAAATAACCGCCAAGATGACTGGGATAACATCGTGCCTCTGTTTCTGTACGCATACCGCACAGCTGCTCATGAGGTCACCAGCTACACGCCCGCCACGATGCTATTTGGCCGTGATCTTCATATGCCCTGTGAAATTGCCATCCCACGAGCATCACAACCGGCCAAAGACCATGTGTCTCACATAGGCGACCTGAGAGCGAACCTAGAACGGATGCATGCATTCGCCCGACAACGTTTGGCAAGTGGGCTCGCTCGTATGAAAACTCAGTACGACGCACATGTCGCAACACGCCCGTTCTCAGCAGGTGATAAGGTATGGCTGTACAACCCCATCCGTAAAAGAGGACTGTCTCCGAAGCTTCAGCGCCATTGGCAAGGACCCTTTACGATCGTCGAACGGCTCAACGACGTGGTGTATCGCATACGTCGCAATGATCGATCACGTCTGCTCGTGGTTCACCGCGACCAGCTATCACCGTACGAAGGACTTCGTTAATTCTCACTACAAGGAGAGGAAAAAAAATGGGAGGGGGGATAATGTAGCGATGAAAAGAAGAACGAGGCCGGAGGTCGCGCGATGCGAGCGCTCGGGCAAGCAGTTCGAAGCAAGCCAGCAAAGAAACCGGACGTCTTGTCCGGCTAATAAACAGCTGGCGAGCGGAACCCGCTTCAATATATATATATATATATATATATATATATATATATATATATATATATATATATATATATATATATATATATATATATATATATATATATATATATATATATATATATATATATATATATATATATATATATATATATATATATATATATATATATATATATAATATATATAGATATATAAAGAACAGAATGCGTATTTGACATCATTGTATGGCGTTTTAAAACATATCATTCATGGAGTCAACGTTTCGGTCAAAGGCACACGTCCTCCGGGACTGCCCGTGATGTATATCATGGTCATTTTCATCATTGTACATAGATGACTTTCATTTAAGGTGATGCACACAATAAACGAAGGCCTTAGCGTCTACTTCCCCGCAGCGCACGGGATGAGCCAACCGTGCCATTTGAAACCCCGTCCAATAAATCTAAACGTAAAAAAATAAAAAATAAAAAACAGCCTGAAACCGCGATTTGTGCTGGGACAGTAAGCGAGCGAGAAGTCATGTCAATTATGATTTTTTTTTTGTCGCAGATTGTGTTATTAAGTAGTTCCGCAAAGCGTCTATCATCAGTGCGCATATTTCAAATATCTATTTTGTTTAGTTTTGAACTATCATCGTGATAATATAGTTGCGCGTCATGAAATATTTTATCGCGCGTTTTGTTGAAAACAGTTTTTTGCCATTTTCGTTTGTGGTCCACTTCGACAGTTGGCCGCCTAAGAGCACGTGATACGGCACTCGCCTGGGTAGTCAATTTCCAGCGGCAAAAGTGGCAAAAGGAGGGCACCTTTGTGACACTGAGACTGCGTGAAGATTGATGCCCAATGCCTTTTTCTCTTCTTATATTCTTTTAAACTGATCGAAGGAAGGCAAAGGACTGATGTTTTGAGTGCATCCTGGTGCAGTACATGCACACGAACTTCTGACGTTGTAGATTGTGCACACCTCAACAACGTTTTTTAACGTGTTACAAGGGCGTTGGTAGGAGTTACAAATTTGTTTCGTCTTCTAATCCCTCTTAGTTGTCGTCGTTCGAATTTGTGTCCTGCTTTGTTCATGGTACCTTTTTACATTTCTACAAACCTTAGACATATGGTCAGCGTAAACAAAAGGCTCGTCGTCCAATCTTCTTTTGGAAAACGAAGTCATTCATTGTCATTTTCAGCGAGAATAGCATAGAAAGCGAATGATTAAGTTCCCGAGGAATCAGACAGCCAGAAGCTCTGTGGCATCATATGTTTCTTTTAAACCTCACCAAAATAACGATTTGAAGGAGGTTTTTTTCTTCTCGCTGAGAGAGGCAAGGGTAATGAAAGCTACGCAAAACTAAGCGTCCGCTTAATCATTGTGTATGGCGATTACCATTCGTCGGCGGGAACGCTTCCTTGACGTCGTAATAAAGGTGGGTTTTCGCGTATATAGAGGCGACAACCTGGCAGGTCGTCAATATACTCGATAAATACCCTATGCATAAACATGCGGGAGATAAGCTCGGCCATTGCTCCGATGGTGTAGTTTCGCACGCTTATATTTCGCCGAATCTGGTTAAACGTCGCTCTTATCCAAACATTTTTTATGGGGTTTTATATTTTATAGTTATGCATAAACATGCCAAGATAAAGCCTCCGCTTCTCCTCATAGAGCTTAGTTTAACATGCCGCTACTGCGCAGGATCTGGTGTATGTCGCTTTTATTTCTAAATGTTTACCGTTTAATATTTCAAGCTGATAAATATTCTGCTTAGGTAAACTTTCAATAGCGTGTTTTTCGTTTACTGCTTACCAAGCTTGTTTAAAGTCGCCTTATGTGTTTCTCCGACCTAAGTAGATAAAATCTCATGTGCGAATAGTTGTTGTACGTACGTTAAAAACCATGATGTCTTACCTCTCTGCACATTGTGACGTCGAAAACGACGACGCCGGGGCAGTTCCGCCTCAGCATCGCGTGCCAGGCCCCGCGCGCACGGCCCGGATTCGAAATAAATTGACGGGTCTTCGTCATTCGCTGTTGGCCACGCATCTTGTAACATTTGGGGGAGGTGAGCTGTGAATCAACTTTCCTTCTTCTTCATCATCGCTCCGGATCTTGGTGGCAGCAGTCCTCCGCCGTAGTCGTGGTTTAAATTGGAAGTTTAAACATCTAAACCTCCAGATGACTCAACAACCAATTATATTGTGGTTGCACGATGCTCGCGATGTCACAAATAAACTAAGAAACTTTGCAAAAATCCTGCGATTACAACAAGCCAACTTGGCCCTAAGAGCAAGCTTGGCGATAAGAGAGTGGCATCTAACGCCGATCATCTTTCATCTGCACGTGATTAATGGAGTTCTCAGAGTCGTTCTCTTATCACCCGAAAGCCACTTGCTGCCGTTCGGTTTACCGACGACCGACTCCGGTAAACAAAAACTCCCTCTGGCGCCTTGAAACAATTTAGCAACGATTACACTCATAAAAAAATCCACATTTTTGCGTACAAAAATAAATGTAATTAAACTCATTCCTGAGGTAGCTTCATTAAATACGCAGTAGAAGTATATTGTCTTAAATTGGTCTGAAACTCGCATCATTTGAGTCGTCACCTAGGCAAGGGAGTACCCCGAAACGACGACAAAATACGTCAGAGGAGCCGCCAGGTAACGCTATAGGCGGTCATGATTCTATCATGATTTTAGCGGTCGGACATGAGAATGAAGTATGAAGTCAGGTGCCGCGGGATTTATGGGTTATAGTCAATTTTTAGTTTATTCAGACGAGTATCTTACCACATAAAACGCCTTGCGTGCCTCATTTGCATGATAGCAAAATGGATACAAGTATTAGGAACACAGGTAACTCGCATTGCCATCGATAGCTCAATGGCTACGTTTACAGTGTGCAGGTGTCTGCTTTTGCTATACTCCTTTTCGTTAACTGCGATCCTGGCTCGAGAAATTTGTGGGATATAGAGCTGGAGGAGCGAAATTTGAAGGCCTAAATGGTAGATGTTTAACGGGTTGAAGGACTGAAGGCGTTTGAAGGGCTAAAGGCATTTGAAGGGTTAAGGGGATCTAAAGGGCTGAGAGGCCACGAGGGCTGTAAGGATACTATTAATAGGGTAACGCCGCCGCTCCGTAACTCCGGTCGATAGTGATTGAGTCAACTGCTGTTGGCTCAGTGGCGTTTATAGGACTGCTCGCCGTTAGGGAACCTATTAGTTGAATTCACAGAGAAAGTTTCTGTAGTGAAATGTTATATAAAATAATTTTTATAAAATTTATATAAAATAAAAATAAAATAAAAAAAAAATAAAAATAAAATTTATATAAAATGTTATAACTGTGCCACACGGGCAACTCGAATTCCATTTACAACGAATGACATTTGTGTGATCGGCGAAGCAGCTCGCACTTTGTCGCGTGTGCAATGCGCCACTCCCGGAGTGTCGCGCGCTGATTCGCCGTCCGCTCAAATGTCATTCTTTGTAAATGGCATTCGAGTTGCCCGTATGGCAGGCACGGGTATTAGGTTGTTTTGGTCCAGGAGATCGATAGACACCTTGCAGTGTACGTCTACCGTCGGGGACCGGGGGGTGATCGTGGAAGATGCGACCGGATGCTGGCTGGAGTTGAAGACTTCTTGCCTCTTGTTGCTGCCGACGGCGGAGAGTTAACGGACTTGGAGGCGAAGTTGTAATGAATACAACAAACAAAAATAAACTTTACTGGTGCGTAAAACAAATGCAGGAAGACGATAAAAATATTAAAAACTGTAACTAACTGCCGCGCACGGCTTACGTAGTTCTGCAGTTACAAAAACGGACGCCTCGGCGTCAAGTGTTTTCCCGCACACGGTTAGGACGGTGGCTAAGCCGCAGAGCAGGGGCTGGTGCGCACCAAAGCCGTATATACAGAGAGTTAGGCCATTCATTGGGAAGTATCGGAGTCAAATGAGCGGACGCCATTGGCCGAATGCATGCTGGGCGTGTTCCAGGGCGTGTTCACAAATTGGAATGTGGAAAATCATAAGCAAGAAATAATACTGCGGTGGCGGTCGCGAGAAATGAAATTAATAAGTGCGTCCAAGGAACTCTAGGTAACTGAAAATATGGTGCACGTGATGTTTCAATCACTGTCAAACAAAATTATGATGGAAGAGCGCGACTAGCGGAACGATCGACATAATCCGAACGCCAGGCACCGAGGGTTTTGTAACGTAGAAAATATGTCGTACCTCGCACCTCCCCCACTTTTGTCACGAAGAAATTAAGGACTTCTCTTCTTCGTTGATGAAACGATTACTGATGTTAAAAAATCACAACTGTTTATTTAAGAGATGGGATATAAAATCTTTTGCAACAGATATGGCCAATTTGTTAATAAATGTTGGGGGGAATAATCCCAACCTCTGGCGACTTCCCCTGCCGTCCTCCGAGACCGCACTTTCAGCGGGTGCCCCGACCACAGCCAAAGTCGACAAACAAGGATCCACACAAAGGCGGGCGAGCCGAACTCCTCCACAGCCGTAAGGGGTCCCACGTTTGCGAGTTAGCGGGCGGAAGACTCCACAGCCGAAGTGGGTCGGACGTACAGGTTGGCCTCCAGAGGCAGGGAAATGGCCAGGGCTTGGTATCCGGGAGCCAAGTCCCTTACGGTTGGTTGGTTGGTTAATACGTTTACGGTCCCTTGGTGGCCGCTTATATTGGGTTCAGCAGCATTCTGGGATCCTCCAGTCCACCAATGAGAAAGTTTTGGAAGGACCAATCAAGAGGGGTTTTCTTAGCACCAATCAAAAGGCTCGGAGCCCAAAGCAAATACGAACATTCTAAAAACAAGCGCATATACGAGACAGAACACATTCCAAACGAAGCCCACAAGAGCCGCCATAAACAATAGAAAGCACCTTCTTAGCCACAGAAGTTATACATACGCAAAGCAAAACCACCTCCGAAGTAGAGATCCCAAATGCAAACATACACAAGACAAACCGTTTCCAACACGGGGTTCTATAAACTAAGTGTAGCGTTACAGCGTTCACGTTCGCCCCCATTTGGGGCCCCCCGACTCCGGTGGAATCCAACAGCCGTCCCGTGTAGACGGAAAGAACTCTCGGAGAAGCAAAAAACATAAAGTGAAGCTAGACTAAATACTAGCGCGAGCAAAACTTCGCGACACTGCCGTCCGAGCGGTCACACACTGTTCGAGCAAAACAAAGTTCGAGCGGCACATTCGTCCTTTACACCCTTCTGCATGATCATAATCGAAACATCCCGTGCTCCCTTTTTTCAACTATGAAGGGTTAGTACATTTAACTATTACGCACTTATTAAAACCACACATCTATGATTAAAACTGTTTCTTGCTACCACCATTAGGGGATTCATTTCGGCTTCTGGTTGGCCGAGAGAGCATGTCAAGCGCTCTTTCTGCGTCTGGTGCACGCCCTGGTTCTACCCGTTCTTCCCGCTGACCAAACTCTCTCAACACACGGCTCTGTCGCGCACAACAGGAGAAACGTGGCGAACCGCGGAAAAGACCTACTGGGCCACTCGCTCGCTTCAAACTCGACGATGTTTCCGTCCGGTCGAGGGTTATGACAGTGTGCCGAAACCTGTCCCGTCCAATCAGGGTCTGGTTAGAATCCCATTGGGTGCAGGCCCCGACGCACTCTCAACCGATCGGATGGGCAAGAATACCCGTGCCAGGAGGCGGAAATGTCAGCTCCCAAGGACAGGTCCCGCGGCTAGAGCCCAAACACTGAGACACGAGCCTTGGTTTGTGTGTGGTCGGAGAAATTAAACTGACTCCGAGGATTCGAGCAAAAATCGCCAGGCCGGGCCTCACCGAGAAAAACCGTCGCTCGGAGTGTGAGCATTAGGTACGTTAATACCAATAGATAAACGGAGAACTTGCCAGACACAACACGCGTGGGTCTCGCGAACGCAAGCGCAGCGAAAGATCACGTCGGATTCCAGAAATACGGGGTCCACCCCGGGGTTTCACCCGGTGCTGCGTCTACGTCTGTGCGTAAACCTCTGTCGCGCTCGGGATCCCCAGAAGGCAGCTCCCACAGCCCCTGGAACATGATCCGCGGTCTCTGCCGGTGAGGCCTGCGCCCGAGACCCGCGTTCACGGCACTTCTAGTTTATGAAACGGCCTGCCCGTTGACAAGTGCAATTAGGAGTTATGCTGGCTGTGTATAGGTTCGTCTGTCTGGATGCAACGGCCTTTGGTTTAGGGGGAAGACTTGCGGGCAATGACCCGCGGGGGAAAGACACAACCTCGCCGTTGGTGGAAACTCTCTAGGTTCAACCTCGTACCGGAACGTATAAACAAATGCTTTAAGCAAAACGCCGCCTCAAGGCCCGCAAAAATGCGACCACCTCTACAGTTTCGTTACTGAAACTGAGCATAGTGTGACGGGCCGCGACGCACTGGAGGGCTCTTGAAAACGCGGAAGTCTTCCGAACTCGATGGCTGTGCCAGTCTCTCAGAGGGCGTCGAGAGAGGAGAGTCGTCTGCGTCAGACCACTTGATCCAATTTAGACTGTTAACGAACTCTAATTGTGCTATAAAATATAAAGATAATGAAAGAGGATGGGAAAAAGTGAAAACGCCATAGGACTATGAACCCCTAACAAAAAAGGTTTTTATTTGCAAAAATTTACGGTATTTATCAGAAAAAAGTCCGATCAACCTTTTTCACCACCAAATTGTATATTTAAATGATACCAATAAAATACTGTGTCAAAAGTTGCCTCGCAAAAGACGATATCCGAAACGCACAGCGCCGTGTAGTGCTGCGCCGAAGAACATGCTCTGTCTCACCAGTCGACTTCGGCGCTGGCAAAAACTAGGGTGCGAAAGCGTAATCTTGAGGAATCCTTCGCTCGCACAAGCACTCCCACAGAGAAAGCGCTTTCGAAAACCAGGCGCCGCGCCCGTGCCTATGCCAGCACTCAGAAAGCCGAATTTCGAGCTGAAAAGTACGTCCGCCATGTTTGTTACAGCGAGAAACCAGAGACCGGCGGGGCGACGAGCACGTACATGCGTAAGAAAAACGCGAAAAAATATTCTCGGCTCGCAGGTGTAGATGAGAATCAATGAGGAGGGTAAGCAGTAGGCCTCGATTGTTACTGAAAACGCTACGAAATCGACTAACAGCAAAGGAATCTCGACGCAACAAAGATGGCAGCGTATATAGTGTTTCCAGACGTTCGACCAATTTCGCCTATGTTCTATTGTGTTGCTACGTGAAACGTTCCAGGTTTAGCGCTAGTAACCTCCAAGCATTTCTTCTCGAGCTGTGGCTCCAAGTCCCTTTATCGGTGTCCACCCCATTGACTCATTGACCCACTGACCCCTTGTCTTTCCCCGTCAGGTCGGCCTGTTTCCACAGAGTACGGGGAATGGCGGGCTGCGGCCAGTCACCTGTCAATTTTCCCGTTACATTTAGCAGGAAAATTGAATTTGTTGTATGCCACGTAACATCAAGTAATGTGACTTCATTTTCCCAGTTAAATTCGCAAGATATTCGGGGATATTCCCAGTTACACTTTTTGGGATTTCACTTTACTTGAAAGCCCAGCCTATAAATGTTTCAAGTAAAAAAACGAAAGAAATAAAATCCTCCATTCGACGTCAGATACCGGCGTGCATCGTCTATCCTTCATGCGGATAAAGGCCCCAAGTTAGCCCTTGTACTAAAATGGCCAAATTTCTCATCTACAGCATGAATCCGTGGGAACTTTTATCACTCCCGCAGGTCGGTGATCGGTCCTTTGTTGTTTTCAGTGTTTATAAATGATCTACGTGTAAATAAGCCCGGGATCCAGTGCCGTTTTTTCGCCAACGACTGTGTTTTGTTTCCCAAAGTGTCATGCATTTTCGATCAATTATGTTTGGACAGTAGCCTAGAATCTGTGTTTTCCTGGTGTCAAGCATGGCAGATAGATTTGAACGTAAAAAAAAAAATGTGTGCAAATGACAGCAACACTAAAGAAGTCTCCAATTTTGTTTTGCTATTCTATGAAATCAATACCGTTGGAAAATGTCACTTCTTATAAATATTTGGGCATTACCATCACATCTACTTTAAACTGGTCTGTTCACTTAGAGAACATTATCGCAAAAGCGTCACGGAAACTGTGGAATCTTCGAAGGACCATGTGACATTGTATCCCGGAAACTAAGCTTGCAACAAGCCTGATTCGTTCATTATTGGAATACGCGGGCATTTTATGGGACCCGTATTCACAGTCATCGATTGACATAATTGAGGGAGTGCCAAAAAAAATATATATATATAATGCATACGGCATGCGTACGTCTGTGTCATCCCTTTATGCGTTGTCCGGATTAACCCAACTATCGACCCGCAGAAAAGAGAAGCGTCAGATTTTTTTGTAATTATTAATACACGATATGATTGGAATGAAGTTCGAAGACTATCTGGTGTACAATCTTAGTCGAGTCACACGGCAGAAGCATTACAACCTTCTTCGAGAGTTTCAATTAAGAAAATATCTTTTTAACTACTATTTCTTTCCGAGGACTGTCCGAGACTGGAATGGCCTACCTCACAACATTTCAGGCGGTACCACCTTCGACTCGTTTGTCAGCGCCTTAGATGGAGTTGTAAATGCATTTGACTAATCATTTGCCAAGTGTTACCACTATTTATGGGGAAGCGTTTGTACTATATGCCTTTTACTTTTTCTCAACTATGTTTTTTGAAGCCATGTATAACTAGAGCTGTGCTGCTGTATATGTCACATATGTGCTCACATGCCTTGGCCCACAAAAGCGGGCCGGCATTATTATTCGAATAAAATAATAAAATAAATAAACCGTTACCGTGTTCCCTCTACCGCACTGCCGGAGCCTTTAAAGTATTTTTTTTAAGCGCGCTCGACCCGCGATCACGGTATCACTCCGGGTGCTCGCTTGAAAGCATGCTTCAAAGGCTCCGGAAGTGCGGCACGCGGAACATCGTAACGGATGGCTCAAAGTACCAAATGTCGCTACACTAAGGCACGCCGACATTGCGTTGTCAAAATATCTAACCTTTAATTTGCCTTTCTTTTTTCTAGAAAGACATCTTCAGAGTTGGAAAATGAGCCGCGATAATTGTTGAATGCTTCATCTCCCATCAGATCGTTCATAATGTCTGCCATCAGCAAGCCCCTGACGAGCAGACCTACGAGCTTTGCTATAGGTATTTATTTTCGTAGCTCTAAGTTGAGATAAAAAAAGCAAACTAAAGTATTGATTTTACACGGTGAGGAGTGACGCACCAAGTCACTATGATAGAATAATGGTTAATAATTCTTATTTGCCTTTTTTTTTTATTCTGTATTCATCTGGTCGCACAGAACGCAGACGTGTTACAATAGCCGACCTCCGGCTTGTAGGACCACCAACCTCATTTCGCAATCCACGATGCACAAAAAAGTGCGTGGTTCGATCGAGTGGTCGGATTGTTTCTTTTGTTACGGAATTGCACACGGGAATCCACCCCACCAGCAACATTCACAATAACATGAAGAAAATAAATCCAGTATCTCATTTCCTCAGCAATCTCCGGCCACGAGTTGTTCTTGAATCATCCTTGGGACGTTGTTACAGTGACGGCCACTCACACGCAAACGTTTAGAGACAGAAAAAAAGATTGCCTTTCGCATCTTCCCGGAAACTGAAACTGTGAGTATCAAATAGCCCGAAAAGACTAGTTCGAAAGAACAAAAACACAAGAAAAACATAGAAATAAGAAAGCCTCATGCATGTTTGTCAAATGTTTATTTGTTTTCCCTCTTTCTTTTTTTTTAATTGTTTTTCTTTTTCCCATTTTTCCCTTTCGAGATTCATGTTTCAATTCACGACGTCCATGACAGTTCCGATGCTTCCTTCGGTGTTTTTATTCATCTTCTGCCCGGGAATATTGAGCTCGACGAAGAGCTGCTTTATTTTTAATGCGCATATAATAACCTCGAATGATATATTCCACGTAGAAGCACGGGGGAAAAAAAACACGTCCTATTTTCTTTAATGGCGCCCTTATTCCGTCAAATTAAGAAATGCATTGTTGCGAGCGTAAACAACTTGACTGTTGTTTGCTGTCTTTCATCGTGGAATTTGTTACCTTGGATACATGTTATGGGAATCGGTGGCGTCTCACGGGGATAGCCACCTGTGATATAGGAAGCAGGTGTGGAAATTGAGGTCTTATCGAATAAAACAAACACCTTCCGAGATTTTCGACGAAAATCAAGATTGCCCAAACCCATCTTGGTTTTTTGTTGGTTTTATTTACAGCCAGGATGAGCAGCGTCCCTTATAAGTCCACTGACTGAGCCCCGATATTCAGGAAATTTTCAATTGTCCCTTTGCCTCACATGACCCTGTCCCTTTCGCATGCAAGCCGTGGCTCGAAACACCTTGTCCAGCCAGAGGTGGAGGCCTGCACCGAGGATAGGTCCAGGGTAAACAGCAAGGCCATTCCCTCGAAACCCGAGACCATAAGAAATCATTGCACTTCTAGTACTTTCCCAAAAAGCACTCGGAGAGGCAATGACCGTGTTCTAAGGAGTGATCTCTGCGAATGGAAAACCCTGAGACTTTTCTATACCTAATATTGAAGCCTGCTATGCTGACACCACAAATACGTCAAGTGCGTATTCAGTGTCAGGAGCATCGGCTCTCTCTGAAATGTCACTAGAGATTTATGAAGCTTTTTCATACAATGAGGGTAGACAAAAAGGAGTTTTAGTAGACCGTTTCCGCATAGCGCTCCGTAATCCGCCACAAGACCTTGAACTATGCAGAAAAGGATGGCGGCTCGGATACCGTAGCGGAGGAGAAAAACGATCTACCAAAAATCCCTAATTTATATAATTAAGAGGTCATTGCTTCTGTCAAAAAAAAAAAATAAAAAAGCAGTGTGGCAGGATATGGCTAGTAACTTTTGTGATTTTTCTATAAAACGGATATAATCAGGTTGTCAAAGCTAACATAATAATTTTTTAAATTTTATTTCCATGATCTAGTTTTTATTATTCATCGTTAGTTTCTCAATTAAATTTTTTATAGTAATATTTTATATATTTTATTTTATGGTGCTGTATTTATTTGCATTTCTATATTATATCTTGCTCATTTTACTTAATGATTTTATCTTGATATAACTTTATATTACTGGTTATTCTCTGTTCATTTATTTATTGATTCCTTGATTCCTTACTTTCTAGTTTTTGTGGTTAGGCATTTGACAAAACTAATGGCGGCGTCTTTCATTGTAGATGTAGGGAAATACAGCATTTCGCAAACAGCCTTCAAGAAAAAAAAAAAAAAAAAAACGAGAGAAAAAAGGTAAAATTTCTTTTATCACAAAAAAGAAAATCTTTATTTAGAAATTTGACGACATGTCCGTATTCTCATATTGTTGTCGCCCATCTTTTGATTGATTCCCGAAGAATCTCTACTTCTGTCTTCCAGTCTTTCATTGTGATTCGCGTCTGGATTCGGAAATATGCTCCTTGCTCGACAAAACCGGCGCCGCGACCGACTTCCCCTCTGCTCCCACTCCGTTCTTTCTCGGCGGACACGGCCAGCGACGACGGCAAGGATGCGGCCGCCGTGACAATCGTCGACCTCGAATCCTTCGGGAGGCTGCGAGCTTTCTTCTTCCGGTCGCCGGAGCTCCGACGTCGGAGGCCATTTGCTTGGGCCAGCGGACGGCGGGAAGAGGGGACTGAGTGAATATCACCCGGAGAACAAGGCCTACGTTAAAGCGTCATCACTGGTGGCATAGCCAATAGTCGCTGCTGGCCAAACACAAATAATCAGTGAAATTAGACTCCTACAGGAAAGACAGGGGAAGACGGAGACCGCCTTAGCATCCTTGAAAAGTAAAATGGACGTGTCGATCGAGAAGTGCTGAATTTAAAATCAGTAAGGGACGGCAATACTGCCGTTTCAGAGGTCGCCACGCGAAACAGTTCAGCACTTGAACAAATAGCACAAAGGTGCACCGTGCTGGAAAGTCATTCTAGACAAAACAATTATTTTTTTTTTTTTTTAACGTTCCTGATAGCAGGAATAAAACGTGGAAGCAGTCAGAAGAGAACGTCGTCAATTTTTGTGAAGAAAGGCTTGGTGTTAGAATGGAACCTCCCTCTATCGAACGTGCCCATCGAATCGGTTGCTACAGAAACGACGTCGCTTCGTGTAGACCGATTATTGTAAAATTTAATTCTTATAAGGAAAGGGAGCTTGAGCTTTCGAAGGCATTTAAATTGAAAGGCACAGACTTGCATCAGTGAAGACTTCCCCGAAGAAATTCGCAAAGCAAGAAGAGAGTTGGTCGCGTTCGCTAAAAATCAAGGACAGCCATTTAAACTACGCAATGATAAACTTATCATAGGAAGCTCGCGTTATTTTTTCGATCAGAAAGCCAATTGCGTCAAACATTTCTAATCATAGCTCGTGAAAAGACGGCAGTCATCCGCCTCTCCTCAAGCGATACGTAGCCCTCGTTTTAGAACTTTGAATTTTCTTATTGCTAACGCGAGAAGTATGTATGAAAAACAAGATGAGCTATTTTCTGCTATGCAATCGAGCACAGCTGACGTTGTCATTTTTAGTGAAACCTGGTTAACGGAGGAAATTTCTAGCTGTGAACTGATTATGAGCGACGATTATTTTATTGCTCAGAAAGATCGATCCGGAAGTAGGGGGAAGGTTCTGGTGGCTATGAAGAAGACTTTGCATGTTGAAAAATGCGATATGATCTCAAGTTTTGAGGGAGTATGGGCCCGGATAAGAACACCGACTGTTTGCCTCCTGGTTATCGCTTGTTACAAACCCCCTGGGATTTTGGATTTTTCTGGTTTACTTCAAAAATGCGTAGAACAGCTCGTTAGAACTTACCCTAATGATATGTAAGTACGTGCTCGCTGGAGACTTTAATTTCCCTGATATTGTCTGGCCGGTCTTTCCTGCACCCATGCCCTTTGAAAGTTGGCGCACCCTTCCTAAACAATGTCGCGACTTTGTAGATGTAACAAGTGCTTTCTCCCTGTATCAAATGAATAATCATCCAACTTGTGGTTCTGCTGTTTTAGACCCCTTTTTCACTTCAAAACCCGAATGTGTAATGGGGGTTCACCAAATGAAGCCCTTGAGCGATCACGCGTTTGTAAATGTTGAAATGACCATTTCAACATAGAAATATAACCGGTTGACTAAAACCATTTTAAATTATCCCAAAGCAAATGTTGATGCGATTTGCGCAAATTTAGTATCTTTTTCTACTTTATATTTGGATGACTTCACTTCTAGGTCTACTGATGAAAATTAGGATCTACTTAAATTCAAATTACTTCAGCTGGCAGGTCTTTTTATTCCTAAAGTAAACATACACTCTAGCGTTGAAAAGCTGTGGTTTCCGGCACGACTGAAAAAATTCCTCAATAAAAAGAATCGTCTCTATAGGACTGCCAAGCAATCTAGATCCCAAGATGCATGGGAGAAATACAACCAATGTGATCTAACAACCAAGCTCTAAATAAAAAACCAAAAAGGAAGTGTTCTAATGAAGATCTTGGTAACATTATGAGGACCAATCCCAAAAAGTGTTGGACTGTGGTTAATCCTAAACAAGGAAGGGAGTCTTTTTTAATTTTCCGATGACGTTGGAAACAAGTTGAGTCCTCTCGAGGCGTGTGAGCGGTTCAGTCGATTTTTTTAGAGAAGTCTTCTCAGAGGACCTGTTTCTTCTTCCGGATTACTACACTGATTATAGTATGTATCAAAAGATGCCTCAACTAACCATTTCTGCAACTGGCGTTTTGAAACTCGTTGACGTACAGCACTCAAACTCCGCTCCCGGCCCAGATAAAATTTCAATGAAGGTTCTCAAACTATGCAAGCACGAGTGCTCAACCCTCCTTTCCCTGATTTTTCAACAATCCTTAGACACGGGCGAAATTCCTGAAGATTGGAAGCACGCGCAGGTAATTCCAATACACAAAAATGGTTCAACGAATGAATTTGGTAACTACGGGCCAATATCTTCAACAAGTGTCCCTAGTAAGCTCATGGAGCATATAGTATTTTCTAACGTTATGAATCACTTATGCATTAACAACTTAATTTTTGCAAACCAGCACGGTTTCCGGCGATCTCACTCTTGTAAAACGCAACTTTTCGAATTCAGCAATGATACTCATGAAAACCTGCATTGCCATTTAGAAACGCACGCCATTTTTATTGATTTCAAAAAAGCATTTGACAAAGTACTTCATCACCGTCTTATGTTAAAACTTCGCTCGTTAAGAATAGACCCGTTTGTAACAAACTGGATTGCAGGCTTCCTTTCTAACCGAACCCAATGTATTCATCATGAAAGTAAAGATTCGTCACCCCAACACGTAAAATCGGGCGTGCCTCAGCGAACCGTGCTTGGTCCACTGCTTTTTTTTTATATATGTCAACGACCTGCCTACTCGCATTCAGTCCACGATAAGATTATACTCCGACGACTGTGTTGTATGCCGGAAAATAGAGGGCCTGGATGACTGTACGCTCTTGCAGAGTGATCTGACGTGTCTTGAGACGTGGTGTGAAGAGTGGCAGTTGCAAATTAACGTTTCCAAAACAAAATATCCGAACTTCAATAATAAACGCGCATCAACACAAATTAACTACACCCTTTTCAGTGTCCCCATAGAAAATGTTCATACATATAAATATCTTGGACTTCATTTCACGCCCAACCTTTCCTGGGAACCGCATATTAACCACGTCACGGAAAAAGGCTAATCAAACTTTAGGCTTTTTAAGACGTCACTTACACCTGGCAACACGGGAAACAAAACTGATTGCATACACATCTCTTTTTCGCTCAAGCTGGAATACACATCTCTCGTCTGGAACCCGCATCAGTCATATCTTATTGACAAATTAGAAGCCATTCAAAACCGTGCCATCCACGTCGTTCTCCGCAATTATACCCGTACAAGTATAAAAACGCAAAAACAACAAACTAATATACCCCTTCTTGCTGACCGAAGTAAAATAACACGACTAACTGCACTTCATCACATGTACTATCATTCACCCTCAAAGAAAGAAAAATATTGCCCACCTGCCCACGATGTCTCGGCACGCACAGACAACTCACAGAAACTTCAGCTTGTCACTCCTAGAACTAACACTTTCAAATTTTCTCCCTTACAGTTATCTATATCAGATTGGAATTCCCTCCCCGACGACATCGTGACAGTAAAGGAGCCCGTTAGATTTCGTTCCGCGATTGCCACTCCTCACAATATGTAAAAAGAGCTGAAGGAGGAAAATATTCGTAACTCTTGTTGACTTGTCTCTGTATTGTTGTTCTTGCCCCCCCTCCCTTATGTAATGCCCCTACCGGGCGCTATAAGGGTATAACAAATGAAATCAAACCAAATTCATGCACCGCTGAAGCCACCATGGCCGCCAGCGCGTCGCGCAGCCTTTCCCAACGAGCGCGACGCTTGCACGTGGCGCCACCAAGACGAACGCGTCTGCCGCTTAGCTGCGATCCTTTGCCGACCTTCAGTGAGTTCGGGGCAGGAATCCACTAACGATGACGTCACGCGCAGGCCTTGTATTCCAGGCGCTACTGAATGAGTCCGCGCACGTCGCTGCACGCTCGGCTGCCGCGCCGCAGCGCCCGCCCTTCGTGCGGTCTGCGCCATCGCTGCCCTGATGAGACGGAACGCTTCGTCCGTCCCGACCATCCAGACCCGGCGCAAGAGCAGCAGCGACAAAAGAAGCGAGTTGGGGATCGCCCAAAGAAAAATCGGAACGGGGAATTGTCAGAAGGGACGTGTCGACAGGAAGCCGATCCTTCAGTCGGTCCGTTTTTGTTTCCTTCTGTTTTTACCTCTTATTTGTTCGCGGTGGAAGTCGGGTAGCGCACGGGGTGGGCCTCCCTGGGGATCTGTGCTACAGAAACGTTTCTGGACGTGTGGGGATAAGTAAGACGGAAACGAGAAAAGGAGGAGCGAGGAAGCGATTGCACGAAAAAGGCAAAGGGTGCAGCCTAGGACTCATGAACGTCATCTGATGTTTCTGTTGTCGCGTGGAAGTGAAGGCTTACAGACCTTTTCCGCTTACCCCCGACCGCCAAGTAGGCACATCCGGTATGGGCGACGAAAAAAAAATGAAAGCCGCTTACAACTCCCTGTAACGCCGAATTAGAGCGCAGCTCTTGAGGAGGAGGAGGGAAGGGCACTGGGGGGGGGGGGGGGTTAAACTAACCAGGGGGGGGGTCACGTTACCTTGGGGGTCACGTGACCCCCAATGCCGATGATGTCATCACTGACGTCACTGATGACGTCATCAGTGACGATGACGATGCGGGTACCGATGACGTCATTAGTGACGTCACTGATGACTTCACCAGTGATGATGACGATGACGATGCGAATGTCGGTGACGTCATCAGTGACGTCGCTGATGACGTCATCAGTGATGGTGACGATGACGATGCGGATGCCGGTGACGACATCAGTGACGTCACTGATGACGTCATCAGTGATGATGACGATGACAATGCGGATGTCGGTGACGTCATCAGTGATGATGACGATGACGATGTGGATGCCGGTGACGTCATCAGTGATGATGACGATGACGATGTGGATGCCGGTGACGTCATCAGTGATGATGACGATGACGATGTGGATGCCGGTGACGTCATCAATGATGATGACGATGACGATGCGGATGCCGGTGACGTCATCAGTGATGATGACGATGACGATGTGGATGCCGGTGACGTCATCAGTGATGATGACGATGACGATGTGGATGCCGGTGACGTCATCAGTGATGATGACGATGACGATGCGGATGCCGGTGACGTCATCAGTGATGACGATGACGATGTGGATGCCGGTGACGTCATCAGTGATGATGACGATGACGATGTGGATGCCGGTGACGTCATCAGTGATGATGACGATGACGATGTGGATGCCGGTGACGTCATCAGTGACGATGACGTCATCGGGGGGTCACGCGACATCGGCGGGGGTCACGTGACCTCGAGGAGGGGGCCACGTGACCTCAGGGGAGTCACGTGACTTCGGGGGGTCACGTGACCCCCCACGAGGTCACGTGACCTTGGTGGGGGGCTCGCGCGGTGCATTATGGGACATTTCCCATGATGCACCGCGCGGTTACGCCGACGCCGACGGCGACGGCGACGGCGACGCCGACGCCGACGCCGACGCCGACGCCGACGGCGACGCCGCTCAAGCCGCAAACGGGCCCCTAAGAGCTGCGCTCTAAAATATCAAAGCGTTTCAACCTGCAAATAGTAAAAAAATAGAGGGCAGGCAAAGCGAGAAGGGGTAACGGTTACACTTATCTCCTAAATGCATTTTATTGGCGTTGTGACGGCAAAACAATGTTTTTGCCCATACTGGAAGTGACGACAATTCAAGATGGCGGCGGCCTTGTGGAAAAGGTCTATAGTTGCGGAATGGCACTGGCATAGACGCTTCGCTCTCGAGAGAACGGTTCCTGCGCGTGCGCAGTAACCGCGTCTCATTTTGGGCAAACCCGGTTGCCCACGGACATCGGGCCAGAGTACGTGTAACACGTCACTGTGTTATAGGGTTAGACTTGTAATGACAATAATGACACTTCCGTTACTTCATTAATATTATTACCCTCGAGGCCTGGAAGCATTACAGAGAGAAGGTACACAAACAAAATAAACAACATTCGGAATAAAAACAATAATATTATAAAACATGCAATGAATGCATGAACATTCGAGGGTTACATTTATAAATAGGGTTGGTTGTTGCAGTTGTAAATTGATGAATTTAAGATTGTGACACCAAAATGCGGGAAGGTGGTTTCATTCGGATAACGTTCTGCCATACGAAAGAGTCGATTTGGGCAGCGGTACGTACGACACTGACAAATTTCGACTTTGAATGAATGGACGGTCATTGCGCGGGGGAAATACACGGAGAAGGACGAAGCAGCTGGTCTTTCAGAGAAAGGTTAATGCAGTAACATGCACATCGCAGCATTCGCTTAAGTGCCAGTAGGCTCCCCGTGAACTCGACGTTCAGCGGGGCGCACCGCGAGTCAGCGGACCAGCACCGCAAATTTCAGGCCGGCCTTCTGCACTTTCGCCTATCAGGGAGGAGAAACAGTGGGAGAGGGGGAAAGGGGAGTGTCAGCACGGGAATGTTTACGGCTCGTTTGGCGCCCCGTTGTTGTTGGGACGTGGCGTTCCCGAGGAGACGGCAATCGGAGAGTGCCACGCTGGAGAGCATCAGGCAAGACGGATGCGGGGCGACAATTCCTTCCGGCATGCAGACGAGGGCACGAGGCAATAGATGCCCGTCAACGCGGTGCGCTTATCCTTCACTCTCAGAAGCTTCTGCGCGTGTGCTGCCCTGCGGTGCACGCGGAATACCGACCATATATCATTTTCCTTTCTCCTGTTTGGTTGTCGAAGTAAGTGGTCGGTGCCATGCTCCATTGTCACTATTGAAGCTGCACTTTAACGAGAGAACGATATCTATCGCCCTACTCATGGCCTGTGCTGGTTAAAGGAACCCCGAGAATGGATGATAAAGGCATCGCAGGATGCACTATTGTCTTTAAGATAGCGTGCGAGAATTTCATGAGAGTGTGGTAAGTTGCGTTTGCTTCGTCTTTGAATGGCAAACCTGGCAGCACGTACTTTACTGTAACAAATTACGAGGGAAGCTCGAAGCACGTGGAGCGAAAGCTGGCGCTTCAATCCTCACTCCTGTCAGTTTCATTCTGGACGAGCGTCGTACCGGGATCTGGCTGTGCATCACTACTGCGTGATATGGGATTGAAGTTAAAGACCTCATGCTAGCAGTCGCGCTGCACTGGCTAAGTTTCTCATTTAAGGCGTGTATCAATGCCATCAAAAACCCTGGCACACTAAACAACGCTCTGCCTAAACATATAACGTCAAAGGTGACTTTGTCCTTCTAACAAATTTCATTCATCAAATGATCTCTCGGTAAAGATTCGTGTTTTAATTTGGAACTTTATAATGAAGGTAATTTAGTTACGTAAATAATTACCCTACTTCGTTAATTTCAATAAATATTACTCGCCTTTGATTTCATTTAGAAGCTATAAATTACCTTGAGAAAAACTAAAAGTTGCGTCGGTACGTGATCGGATCAAAGAATATTTGCGAAGTAATTAAGCGCCCTTACATTTGGAAAATGATGTCATTGACATTAATTAAAGGGTTGCTATAATTTTTAATGAAATTCAAAATGGTGAAATTTGTCGACTCAGGTAGGAAAAGTCTTTACGGAAAGCTCCTGGGGGAGGAGGAGGAATGAAAATTTTATTATCGCCTTTTTCGCACTCTTTTCGGTCTGAGCCTTCAATCTAGGGCCCCGTTGGCTGCGGCTATCCGACCGACCCGCTCGATCAGCTGTCGGTGGTCGTCAGGCACTGCGCTGGACAGTGCAGCCTCCTGGAAGCGTCGGTGCAGCACCCAGCATTTCACCAAAACATCTTTGAAGTTCAAAAAAAAAAAAAAATGAAAACGATGAGCTTTTCTTTTTTGAAGCGCACTTTGCGACGTAATTTAACAATTTCCAAATAACTTTTACGAAAATTTAATAACTTAAAAAGGGTTGTATTTTTTTACGATATTAGTAAAATTTGAACACGTGTAATGCATTTTACCCCCCTCAAACTCACAGCGCAGAGGACGCCGCTTCAAGATGGAGCCTAATCAAGCGTCAAATCATCATGGCGTTGGTCGTCTTTGTGCATTTCCTATTACCGACTAAACCGATATTACGCAGTGGATGTGTCACGAATCACGATCCTTCACTTTCTTTTTGCGCGTGATTGGTTGAGCCGGCACACAAAGACGACTGGCGCCATGACGAAGCACTTTTGGCGCTGCTTGATTCACTCCATTGGAACGTACCGCTCGAACTTTGTTTGAAACGCAGTACTACAGTGCAATTTCTTGTTCACGATTGTTCGTATTTTGAATTAGTTTCTAATAGAAAGTGGTATTTTTCAATGCGGTATAGGCAACCTGCAATGCTGTTTGGTTTGGCTCCATCTAGCGACTGAAGCAAGAAATATTGGGTACCCCTGGGAAGGGCAGCTGCATTGTTCAAACGAGCGCTTTTACTCTGGTGGCGCCACTTAGCCTAGTGTTTGAAGCAAGAAATACTGGGTATCCCAGGAAGCCGTGATGGCGTCACGTGCCAGTACAGCGGAAGCTACTGCCCTGGCGGGCCAATCGGAACGCGACTGCGTATCACCGGAGCGCGCCTCAACTCCGAAGATGTGTCAGGCTTTTCGCTGCGTCATGCTCCAATGTGTGTCCGTTGTGCTCGTATACGTCGCGCATTTCGAAGCCTTCGGCATGCAATGTGGGGCTTATCGTTCACCATTTGCCAAGTTACTACGAGACAGAGTAGAACCGTCGGCTCTCACCCTGCTGGCGCCGCCTGGCCGTTGCCGGCTGGCTATATGGTGTAGTGAGCGCGAGAGAAAGCAAGCGCACTGACATACGCCAAACGTACTTGAATAAAGGAGGTCGACTATTACTGACCTCTGCCTACGGAGCGAGCTTGGCAAGTGACCAGGCTCTAACGTGGCGTTTCTTGAGCTCATCCCTATAATGTCACATCGAAAGAAGTATATTTTTAGGTAACGAAATTTTGTCGGCCTCCTTATCGGGAATGCATAATATATTATCAAAGTTGGTCGTGAGCGCGTTGGTTTTCAATAACTCGTTACAGAAAGAACAAACAAAAAATACCACATTTCCACGTGGTGAATGATGTTAATTGGGGCGAAGCTCGGGTGGTGCTGATGATACTGATTTTGGTCATAGGTAGTGCTGGTGGTGCCGTTTTCATTCATGTCACTAGGAAAATGTGCGGTTTTCTTCTTTTTTTTTTTTAAGAAGACAGATGGGATGGCCACTCAGAACCCCTACTCTTTTTTTCTTCTTTTTCTTGATACTGATTTTGGTCATAGGTAGTGCTGATGGTGCCGTTTTCATTCATTTCAGTAGAAGAATGTGTGGTTTTCTTCTTTTTCTTTTTGTAAGAAGACAGATAGGATGGCATCTCAGAGCCCCTATTTTTTTTTTCTTCTTTTTATTTTTTTAATTTTTTTTATTTCTTTTTTTCATTTCTTTTTTTTTTTTTTTTTTTTTTGCTCTCGGTGCTGAACTCACGAGTAGGAGCTCGTGAGCTCCTACTTGACCTCACGAGCAGGGGCGCGCCAAACGTTTTTTTTTTCATTTTTTTTTTTGCTCTCGCTGCTAAATTTACGAGCAGGAGCTCGTGAGCTCCTGCTCGTGAGCTCACGAGCAGGGGCACGCCGCACGGCGGAAGGACATGCGGACATGGCTAGCCCCTGAGGAGCTTCGCCGCTAAAAGGGTTCGTCATCCTACGCCCTTTTTGTTTATTCTTTCTGTAACAAGTAAAAATGTGATGCGCATTCACGTTAGGTATTTTGTGTCACAACCAACGTGAGTGAATTATCCCAGTTAGGGAACGACCCATAAACGCTGCCTCCAGGAGCAATACCCCCTCCCCTTCTCCCCGGCTCACCTCCCGTCATTCGACGCGCCACCGTTTACAGGACGTCTGCTACGGTAACTGCAGTGTATTCTATGGAACACATGTTTTGAAGCACAGCGTCTAGATGGCCTTTCACCGTCCTCTTTGGAACACAGAGTCTTGAAACGAAAACCTAGATGGCGCTTCCAACGACGGGAGGCGAACTGAAGGGAAGGAGGGGGCTGCCCCCCTCCCCGGGAGTTTCACAACTGAGCTAATCTAGTAACGTCAGTCACAACTGACAAAACTCTTTTTTTTTTCTTGCATAATCGTACAGACAGATAAAAAGCTCCTCATTTAGCGCCATATTTCAACTAGGAAATTACATTGTTCAGAACGTGAAACTAAATTTAGAAAACTGTCAAAGTTCCGGCCTTCCTGATCTCTAACTTTTATGTTAGCACCGAACAAGCAAACTACAGAGCAACGAAATAAAAAAGAAAACGCTTGACGGATGACGTACCATCTGCGCGCTTTCTAGAACTTCATATCCCTCGAAACATAACGCGTGAAGCGCCATCTAAGCCACAAACCGACACTAGGCTCAAGGGGCTCAGGGGTGACGGAACCTTCAACATTCTGAAAACACGAAACTGAGGAACGAAGAATATGAAAAGCGCGAGCAAAGCTTTCAAAACTCAATGCACAGGGCGGGGGAAAAAGAAAAAAGATATTTTGACGTCGTGGAGCAAAAAAAAATATATCTATATGAAAAAAGAAGTTCTTGTTTGACGAAACAAAAGCGCTTTAGCGAATTCTGCGGGACTTGTTTTTGTGCCTTGACGAGGTCTTTCGCGTGTGCTTGGGAATCTCGGGAGGCTTTCTTCCTCCGCGTCGGTACGTTTGTGCTTCTCAGCCGTCTGTCAGAAATGTGCCGTCTTATTCGCACCTTTCACCGGCGACGTAGTTTCCATCTCTCGGATTTCGAGCCAACTACTCCGTGGGGGCTCGTCGCGACGGGCGCATTTCAACGTCACAGCGTGTTCGCTTTCTCTGCTGCACAGGAGAAACTGACCGATGGCGAAAAGTGAAAAGGTCGCAGCTCTCCTATTGTGCGCACACCACATACAAAAGACACGATATCTTCTGCGGACATAATGAGAGAAGAATCTGCGAACACACAAAAAATATTCTCCATGCACGTTTGCTTCCTACACTTGAGAGCTTCGAAAATGTCTGCGGCAATGTTTTGTGTGACAAAAGTGTCAGGGCCGCCGTACAAAGAAGAAACAGGCCTCAGACACTGTCTATACACTGCCTTTTCTATGATGTTTCTAAAGCTAGTTTGTTTAGCGTGTCTAAAGAAAATTTTTTTACACATGGGGTAGGTAACCGAGAAAAAACAGCAACTTAATTAGACAAACTTGTGCCTGCAAATTAACAAAAGGTAACGTAGTCCACGTGATCGCGACGACCTCCGCACCCACCTATACTCCGTGTCACTAGTTGTGTGCAGTGCAGGCGAAGGCAACTCCAGGCGAAGAGAGAAAAGGCGAGCACTAGGAAGACGGAACCGGAGAGGAGGGCGAGGGGAGAAAGGGAGAGCACTAGGAACGTTTGAGAGGAAAGAAGGTTACTCCCCTCCTCCCCAGCCTTCCTAGCGCTTGCCCTTTCTCCTCTCGCCTGGCGTTGCCTTGCCTGTACAGCACGCAACTAGTGGTACGGAGAATAGGCTAGCTTTTATACGCCTTAGACAGTTATGAACATTCTACGCCAAGCCCTACATGTAGCAGGATTTGATTCGTACACTTTAAAACACCTAACATAGATCAAACAATAAAGATCACAACCGAGATTTTGAAGCTGGTTTACCTTATATTCGTTCGTCAACACGCTATGAACTCTTCTACTTCACCCCCGGCAATACCCGTCGTGCCCTGCGTTCCTGTACAGTGAATTGTGGGACCAGAAAACAAAAAAACCTCGATTTATCTTAAAAGAAAAAAACGCTTTTTTTTAACGTATGGTGTCGTCATTACCAGTATCTCAACTTGCTGAAAATACTGGATTGATGAGAAGAACTCTATGCACCTCCGTCAGCTTCATCATAACAGAAACTAAAATATAAAACCCCGACCACAAGGGGCGTCTTCTCACACGCTCCGCCCGCGCCAGCGTCTGCGGGCGTCGCTCGAGGCATAACCTCCTATAGACCGACAAAGCCTGGCACATCGCCACGAGAAGCGGCCGCCGAAATGGAAAAGGTGGAGAGGCAGACAGCGGATGAGCGCCCTGTGACTGGCGCCCCGCTGCGGCGAGACGCCGAAACACACTTTTTCCGAGCGAACAAGCGGGTTTCGGGTCCTCTGCAAAAGCTGTTCGCTGACGTCCAGGTTCCCCAAGAAATGGCTCTCTGATGCACTTTGCTACCAGATCCTCGCGCTCCAAACCTGCGACCGGGAACTCTATGGCTCCGTCGTCGAACTGCCAGGATTTGTGAGTGTAGAGGAGGCAATGCTCGAGGTCACCCTCGAGCAAAAGGGATTTCCAATAACAATGCCCCAGACTAGTAAAAAAAAAAAAAAAGACCGACGACAAAAAAAAAAAAAAATTGACCGCTTCTTCACGTGGTGAATGATGTTGATTGGGGCGAAGCTCCGGTGGTGCTGATGATACTGAATTTATTGTTCATAGGTAGTGCTGATGGTGCTGATTTTTTTTTTATCGCTCATAGGTAGTGCTGAGTTCCGGGTTGCGTTTCGACTTCATTATTACTGCTTCATGGTCGGTGAAATGCAGAGCCAGTGGTTCTTGTAGCGGATCAGCTTGGATCCGCTAGAAGCCGTGGGAACGCATCTCCACCGCTTAAGTCAATGATCCATGTCAGAAAGAGAATGTGTGGTATGGAACGTGGTCATATATGCGTTAAAGCATTTGACCGCTGCGCCTTCTCGCCTATAAACGTTGAGCCAATGCATGCAAAGTTTAATGCGATTATATACGCATTTGACCGCAGCGCCCTCTCCTGTATCGACGTTGAGTGGCTACATGCAACGTTTCATCCATGACATCCCCAGCTCTTGAGTTACTACCACATCTCAGAGCCCCCTACTCGTCCCGCAGTCGTGGCCGAGTGGTTAAGGCGATGGACTAGAAATCCATTGGGGTCTCCCCGCACAGGTTTGAATCCATTCGATTGCGCAAACACTTTTTCTTTTTATGTGAGCACGGACGCCGGATGGACGGACGGATGAAAGGACGGACAAGGGTAGACCCTAAGAAGCTTCGCCCCTAAAAGAGAGTAAGCCAAGGAGTAAATAGAGCGGACAGATGGAGTGTATCACACTGGAGTTAGTGGAAAACGATAGCTGGATTTTATTGGTGGGTAATAAGGGAATTTTAGTCGGTCGTACATTGCTACAAAAGAGTTCGGTGAAAAAGCGAAAAATCCCCCCTTCCCTTTCCAATATCCAAAACACTTCCGACGCGCCACTGCTGCACGTCTTCCCAGAACTATTCAGATGCGGTGCAGACTTCAAACAATAGCGCGCCACTGAAACCTAAGTGATCTTTTTATTCGGAGTCACTTTCGCCAGTCGGAAGGGAGCCAGTGGCAACTCAAAGGAAGAAGACTTCCCTGGAAGAACGTCTTTTTAATTTTATAGGGCCCTCTCTGAAAATTAAAAGGGTTAAGCTTTCCAAAGAAGAAAACAAAACAGAACTAGATTGTCCTTTCAGTACAGCGCACTGCCGCGGTTCGCCTTCTAATTGGATCCGCGTTCGTCGGCTGGCGCGTCGGAGCGCGCTGGCTCTCGTTGCGACAACGGCCATTGGACGCAGAACGCGTAGTCCCGGCTTTGCCAATTAGCGCTGCCACTGGCTACGGCACCTCGTTACGCTGATGACCTTCTTTGTATTCCCCGGTGAGGGAGTGCCCGGAACTCACCTCCCCTCTATTCCCCGGTTCTCCCCTTATTTTTGGGAAGAAATGAGATGGCTCCACGAGACCAAAGACTACTCAGGGTGAAACTCCCTCGCTTTTGCGAAGTTGACGTCTTTGTGCATCGCTTAGGCACGTTGAGTTTAGCAATTCAGTTTTATCGCGGTACATCTCTCTAGTTCAGGCACGTAGCCAGGATTTTGCTTCGGGGGGGGGGGGGGGGGGGGGCCGCCCATGACAAATTGCTATATGAGGGGGAGGGGGGAGACTAGAGAGGAGGTCCCAGCAAAATCGGAGATTTCGGGGAGGGCCCGGGCCCCATGGCCCCCCCCCCCCCCCCCCCCCCCCCTGGCTACGTGCCTGCTGTAGTTTATGCATTTTTCATAAAATATATGACACCAGTGACAGTCTAAACGAGATGTTCTTTAGAGCTCCCACATGTGCGTTACCCTGTACCGACCACCAATTGAAAGTTGGTGCACGAAAGTCTAGAAATAACTTGTAGATTGACTCGTTTGTCTCCAAAACAAGCCTAGACAAGAACCACCCTCCCATCATTCTTGCCTCTCCCACCGATAATTTTCAATTTAACCCTGCAGTTTCTAATCATCTGTCGTAGTAACCGCTCCTTGTATATATTTATTTGTTGAAACAAAATATGTTTAGCACCCGCTCCCCTCTTTAACGCCTAATGGCCCAGAAAGTAAATAAAAAGGAATTTGTGGAAGGCGTCATATTTCTCTACCCTCCCGAAGGCTCCTCCATACATACTTCTTCGCGATGCACTCTAAACGCCAATCACTGGTCTCCCGCTAATATGTTCACCCAGTGAAAAGGATGAACCGAATTGTGTCACAATGGGCATCGGCCTAGGTGGCAAAAAAGCGTCAACGCGTTTTGCCAATGAGGCGGCATGGCAACTGGAGCATGATACCTGTCTGTACTAACTTTCTGGACTGACTAAATAAAACCAATGATTCGTGTTCTGAGTCCGCCACAGTGCGATATACAATCATTAACTTGTGACCAGTTGTACTGCACCGGCTCAATTTCTTATCTACAGGTGAGAGACAAGGGGACCGTTGTGGCAGACTGCTCAGGCTGTATAAGCATGCCCACACCATCATTTTGCCCCTGAGCGGCATGACCATTCAAGAACGCTACCAACTGTTAATGTCAGTGGCTGTGCTGATTAAAGGAGAAACAATAATTGGTATTTGGTCGCTTAGCAAGGCTGTATCAGTATTGTGCCTAACAATCAACAAAAGTATTTAAAATAATGTACTAAACACCTATTTGCAAATGTATTTAGAGTTGTATTCAAAGTTACGTTCAGTAAAAACTATCTTAAGTAGTGTATAAATACTTTAAAAAAGTAATGGAATTAGATTCGAAGATACATGGCAAGTTTTGCAAACTGGTAATATAAAAATGAAAAGTAAGAAAGGTGTGCTCTATTTCCGATTACTTCTCCGAGAATCACATTTTGCTGTGAACTTTAGGACCTTCAAGAAGCACCTTGGCTGCTGGAAATGACGTTTACTCTGAAATATTTTGGGATATGCAACGTAATGCGTGCCGAAATATTTTAGGAACGAACGGGACTCATGTATTGTAGACATGGCACCTGCCGTGCTCTAGTTTGACGGCATGCTCGGCTCATGACAGATTCCACAATAAGTTCGTAATATGCCCCGCCGCGATTCGGGGGACTTGACATGTAGTTCACACTGCATATCAATAAGAGCCGAACTAGAAGTTGATCAGAAAGCCGCACTTACTGATGAGTACGCGAGTGAATGACACACATGTACGCTCAGGAGAAACATCGACTCAAGGACAGGAGCCTCTATAGTTGATTAACAACCAAGCGCGAGTACTTTGTCCCCCCAGTCAAAAGCGAGAAGGAACACCTGTACCTTCAAACTGTAATATATATATATTTATTTATATACATATTAGGAAGGTTCGGAGGAAAACACCAGAAACACAGGCGAGTGTCCACAAAACAGCATCTAAAACCCCTTCCCTTGCTCCCTTCTCGGTTCATTGCGATCGTACTGTGTGTTAGCGTAACAAGACTCCGCTGACGGAACCACTCCAGCTCCATAGAAAATATGGGGTCTGAGTATAAAATCCGAATGATGTCACCAACACTTCTCTGGCTCCAAGCATGACGTGCCTTTCAAACACAGATTGAAAAAAAAAATGGACAAGAGGACACTAGGACACATAGAGGCGGGCGTACTTGGGGTCAATCCTTTCGGTCGTTTGTTGGCATGTGGAGACTGCGCTTTGCTAGTGACTGGTTTCCTCTCCCGTGTTCGGTCGTTCGGCTCCAAGTTTGCAGTCGGTCCAGCTTTTCCCTGGAGTCTGAAGGTCCCTAGTTACGTAGATTGCTAAAGGCAAATTGTTTTCCCAAGGTTGCAGAATGAATTTAAGATACTGAGTAAAAGATACTGAGAAATGTATTTAAGAAAGAGTAGTGAATACTCTAGACTAAACGTATCTGCAGGATACCAAAAATACTACGAAAAGTATTTGAAATACAGTATCTTGTGTAGCGTATTGAAGATATGCACAAGTCTGGGCTGCGTACATGCCGATACTTCCGTAAGTATAACGGCGATTCTGTACAGTACAAGCGAAATCGGCGAACATCGGATTCTATATCTGTCGTCGTTGTTTTGCGTTTTGAAAGATTGCGCTGTACTGTCTTCAAATCGCGCTCGTGTTTATAGCTGCCAGTTGGTGCAGCGCAAAAATGGTGATCGCCGACAGCCTTGGGCCCCGTTAAAGGTCGTCAGAGTCAAAAACTGGGATTGCTGGGCGGCACGTCTCTATAAAACGAAATCAGAAGCACACTTTGAACAAAAACGTCCTTTTCATTTTTTTTTTGCTTCGACGCACTCTCGTCGTGTAACATCACTAAACAAATAGCTAAAAAACAAACAAAAAAACATCAACGACACCAAAGTTTAAAAAGCATACCCTAAGGACGCTTTTTGTCTAAACCTGAACATCACTTTCTGGAGGGGAGCCACTTTCTGGAGGAGAGCCAGCTAAACGGTCGGCAGGCAATTCTGAAAGGAGCTGTCAGTTGTAGCTGCTTCCACGGACTTTTATGTCCAACTTATTTACGCGCGAACACCAGACAGCAGTTTGCCATCCCCTCTCCCCCCCCCCCCACACACTCACAGGCACGCACACATATTACAAGAAAAAAATATTGATGGCAATGTACCTGAAATTTAAATGAGAACGGCAATATATTTTTTTTTAATGTGTCGTGGCGGGGTGTTTGCGTGAGCGGAGAGGAATTATACTAGCTTCGCACTCTTGCTTTAGTTTCATTTTTCCCCCTGGAAGATCGTTATAGTTTTCTTAATTTTATCTGTTCGCTACACTGTTTGGATGAGTCGGTGCATCGCTATCCTCAGTTTCACTCCAAGTCAGACTGCAGCCGTCGAAGACGATCAACGACGCAGATGATCAAGCAGCGTCAAAAGTGCCTCGTCACGGCGATCGTTTTTTTTTTTGTGACTTTGCTATCTCCAGATAAATTATTCACGCACAAAAAATACCGCAGGGTCACGGCGCGTTCCCTTTGCCTAATTGCTTTATTCAATGATAGCAACAAAAAAATTCAACGAGCGCCCGATGGCATATTGCAAATATCATTCCTTCGTGTGAATCAGAAGACACACATTCAATGTCAAAAGACAAGCCAGTATTTTTTTCTACATGCCATTTATGCAAACTATTAAAACACATTATCTGCAAATACATCATAAAATGTGTTTTTTGGAAGTAGTCAAATTTAATGCAATTTTCAGCACGAGTTTAGATGAGGGGTTTAGGACCATTTTTTAAGTTTATGCTAAACCTAGCGCCAGGGGCATTGCTGCACTAGAATAGGGGGTGCACAATAGTGTTCAATATATATAAAAAAGCCTATTCGGCCCTTGTAAATAAACAACGCATTGCAGACAGCTGGAACTGGGCGAGAATGGGACGCTAGCAGTGGGTATAAAATGCGAACATTTGACCATATCGTCACGAATGACAATTGATGAGGCGATAGTAACTGTAGGAACTAAATGTCTATGAAGTGAACTTGAGCCCGAAACAAAGAGGAAACACAAAATAACGGCAGAGTGTTGCGGGCTTCGATGACGGCGTAACAGCAGGATCGCACGCTGGGGCGAGACTGGCTCCGGCTCGCCAAAGCGGAGCACCTTTTGTACCCGCGAGTTTCTCTGGAATATTCGGCCTATTACGTTCGGCTCGTAGAACATTCGTAACGGGATCGGACGACAAGGTTCTCTAACTTACGACAACGCCAAGTAGAAACAACAATTAAAAGGAGATTCTGCTCAATGGAATCGAACCCGGATCCTCGGCGCGACAGCCAAGCACGCTAACCACTCGGCCACGCACGCGCTTGCTAGGCAACGCGCGTGGCAATATGACGTCACCTCAATCGAAAGATAAAAATATATACTTTAGTGGAGCGCGTTTGTCATAAAGCTAAATACTAGAAAGAACAAAACACGAAGGTCGGGGCGAAACATGGGTTATTTTGTCCGTCCTCTCATGTTTTATTGTCTAGTGTTAGAAACATTTTTTTATATGAGTTGACGTCATACCTTAATTTAATAATCATCAAACAAAAATTTGAGCTTGTAAGCGTCTGTAACAAGTACTTTTGTAAAAAACAAACAAACAAAAAAAAACTAGTCATCCAGAAAGGAATTACCGCCTTTCCACTGAAATAAATGCTTCAGACACCCACACCCTCAAATTTCCGTTTGCTAAATAATTTGTTCGTTTATTTTTTGATATAGGTAAAACTGTGTGCCCAAGCTTTGGTATTTTATGACCACCACTAGCGTCACGTTCTCACGAAGTTTCAGAATTCTTTTATGCGTAGTTTACTTCTGCGAGGCCGAAAAACAGTTATGATTTCTCGATTGAACTCGGATGAATCACGTAGTGGTTTTATACCCCATAAGGTGAACTAACAAAACAGCACGCTATGAACCACTTTTTGACTGATGACACAGTCAGAAATGAACACGAAGTATTTACAGATTCGAGCAACCACATAAAAAAAGAAGATTTACTCAACAGGTGATGACATGAACAGATCACTACAAAACAATGTCAGGAAGATTATCACCCTCAGGATATCGCCCTCATCGAAAAATGAATGAGGTAACATTTGCACACAAACTATTTTCTTACTCATGACAGCCGGCCCAAGCAGTGTACGTCGATCTGTCAGAAAAGAGAACATTATTAGACGAGGTTGAAACAACCTCATCAGGTAATTACTATGACTCTCTTGGGATGATAGGAAAAGATATTTTATATGGTGGGTAGGGGTGGTGGTTTTTTTATTTTGTTTTATTTATATAATCTACGAGAAAAGAAACCACCTCGCAGATTAGATCAATTAAAATTAATTTTATTTAATAAATACCTAAACATCTCGTAGATTGAACTCGATTTCGATTGATCTGACCTGGTTCGACCAGGCATGGTACATAGCTTGAAGAAATTGTAAGCGAAAACGTGTTCTAAAGTCGATTGGTTCCCAGCCTAGTTGCTCTTTATTAGCAATGACGCTTTCCATATAATTGAAATCTGTTTAATAAATATGGCAACCTCATTTTGCTGTTTCTCAATTTATTTTTCCATGAGAGATAGCTTTCTTTGGCTTTACACAAAACACTTGCGTATCCTATGATTGGCTTGACGTTAAAATAAAACAGATATTATTACATTCGGAAAACTTCGTCTCAAATAAATTAACATACGATTGCGCTTTAATGTGCGGAATCTAAGTGTACAATTCATGATAGATCTCGTGTATATTGAGCACCTAGATACTCTACTAGGTTTATCTTCTTCACCGGCACACCGAGCTGTGTATGCAAAAGGAGATAGTTGACGTTGTGAAGTAAACATTGAGTGGTCGCATTCGCAATACTTCGTCTCATTTTGAATTTTTATTGAAATTCGACCAACATCTTAGAAAACCAAGCAGTCCTGCTTCGACTTCATATAGTGCCGTTCGCCGGAAATTCAGGCAGGGAGAAGTAAATGTTTACAGTGGTAGAAGAAAAAGGGGACACCGGCGAAGTTGAACCGGTTCCCCTGCGCAATAACAAGCTTTTCCCGACTTAATGATGCCATGCGGTATAAAGCGCAGTCAACCACATGGAGACGAATGCTGGACGTAACTTATGTTTAAATGTCATTTATACATATTTAAAATATGAGCGACCCCTAACACCGATATCTGGGGGACACCGGACGTTTCGCCTTAGTGAGTTTACGTTTTGTCATGAACTAAAGCTGCCGATTTTCTATTTTCTTGATCATCAGCAAGCCAGTTAAAAACACTCTCCGAGACGTTTAACGACTCTATCATGGTGGAATTCAACTATAGTCTTTTTCAGCGTAATAAACGCGGGGCGGGGCGATCCCCGTGCAACTTATTATCGCTGCAGCCATGACGCATTAAAGGATGCCGAAGAACGAATAACCCAGCAAAACATCTGAACTTCACAGCCTGAATTTCTTAAGCTGTGACTGCTTAAGGACACTATAGATTCGTGTCGGATCAGAAACCACTTTCTAAGCCATGTTAAAGTTAAAAACTATTTACGTCTACACTCTAAAAAAAAAAAAAAAACTTTCTGAAAGGGTTTTTGAAGCCCCAAGAACTGTTTCAGCTCGTGAGAAACTATTCTGCCTCAAACACTATCGCCATCTGGCGCACTCAAAGGGCAACTAAGCGATCTCTTTCGCATCAAAAAAGGAGCTTCGACAACGCGTTATAGGTTTCTTTTCGAGAAGAAACCTTTTTAGGGGGTGCTGAAACGAACGTTTTAGGGTGAAAAATTTGGACAAGCCGAAGAGCTCCTAAGAGTTCTTTTACGACCAGATTTTTCTTATAGTGTAGGCGTTCCACAGTGTTAAACTATATGTTCTAATCTCTTTAGGCAGAGTAGCGAAGGAAGCCTATATTTGTCATCCCTATCGTTTTGGCCGGTTTTTGAAAACGGGCTTCACGTGCTCTTTTATCCATTCGCTAAATGACTTTCCGAAAATAGGAACTATGAAATAATGAAAAAAAAAAGAAACTCGGAGGAATACTAGAGTGCTCCTCTAGTACACGGCTATGTTACTACACAACACAATTGTTTTGTTTTCCTTCGAGTTATTGATCAGGTTAAATATACACTCGTGGCTCAGTTCAGTATCTAGCATGCTGTCCTATATAAGTGAAGAAAAGGCGACGGGGCAACTACTATTGGGGACGTAAATACAGATGCAATACCACTTTTGAAGAGTCTGGCTTAATTAACGTCACTGGCCACCGACCGACCCGAGTCGCTGATTGGCGAAATGCCTGTCGCGTCTTGTTGTTTGAGCCTTTCACGTACTTCCACTATTCCTCCTGGGTTGTATTTTAATCTTTCAAGATATTCGGTAAACATCGGTTTAAAATATGACACCGTATTTTTTAGACGTTCCGTGAGCTCTTATCGCCGGTCCCAGAATACATTGCAGTTGGAGACTAATCTAACTTCATTAATCGAATTTGCTCGCAATACTGGTGTACTTTCACACATATAATCGAATCGGTGCAATAATTATTTAAATTCGAATTCAGTTTATTTTGTTCATACATACGTACAGGCGAAAGGGGGCACGGGCAAAAAGCCAACATCTGTTGGCTTGACCAGGCCAACCTTGTTTTTTTTTTTAGATCTATCTGAGGCACTTAAGACAGTTTCTCAGCCTACACTTTTGCATAAGCGTTGCACGGTAGTAGGCAATCCTTCTCTGGTTAACTGAATATCTGATTTTCTTTCTCATGGCTCACAGTGTATGCGTTATAACTGTCCCATATGTTTTTATTGATGGTTTGTCGACAGGTGTTCCTCTCGTTTAACTTCTCTGAGAGCTTCTATTTTTATTGTGCATAAAAATGCGTAGACAACCGCGTACTCTATCACACGATCATCTTATGACGGAATCGTAATATTCTAATCACTTTTGTAACACCTGACAAATGACACATTCTCAAGCGTTCACACGGCTTGTTCACACGGCTGCGTCGACGGCGTTGTGCTCTGTTGCGTCGGGCAGCACAGCGCCTCCCCATTGGCTCGTCGTAAGGGCCGCCATAGCAACAGCTCGATACATGCAGTCTTAACGCTGTCAAACGCAGTCAAACGAAACTGTGTGAATGAACCTTAACACCTGACAAATAAAGATAATTACGTCAATACCGTATTTATATAATTTCTAAGGCACTCATCTCTTTTCTTGCTCGCATATCCACTAAACAGTTGCAGCTCGGTCTTCTTTCTGTACGTGGCATGCTTTGGTCTAAGCATATTTTGAGAAGAAACACAGCACTGGAAAATACTGAATACCTGTAGCAAATATTGTATGTAACTTCACAAGCTACTATGCTTCAAAGACACAAATCTCGGGTCCGTCGAACCCTCAAGTACGGTTCAGTCATTTTGGAATTGAAACAATGAGATGTAAAGATACTAAACCTTTTCAGAAAAAGCGTTAAGGTTTATTTTTCGCCCGTGTCAACGAAATGTAGAGCCCCGCGTTTAACATTAAGCTATGACCAGCATTTCTGCACGCCGTGGCATGGAACGCCTAAAATGTGCATTGAATATTTATTTTATCATATTTCTTCTCCTTAAAACAATTTTCAATTTTTTTTATACATCACCAGCAAAGAGTCAATGCGAGATAATATTTCAACATTTCATCTACGTATAAATATATTTACCTTCGTTTTCTTTTTTTTTTTAAACCATAAAATTTGGAACAATTATTTTCCTGAACGCTCATTTATTATCACTAATTTCGGTCTACCATCGATTGCTGTTGATAATACTTTATATTGTTTTTCTTTTATCCAACAAGGTTGGGCTAGTTGGTTCAGCATTATTGAAATGAAAAAAAGAAAAACAGCGCAACGATACAGCAAGTAAACATGATACTGGAAAACATAGAAACGAAATAGACATATCATGTTTACAACAAGTAAACATGATACTGGAAAAGATAGAAACGAGCGTTGGATCCGTGCAGGATCCAACGCAGTACCCGGGAAAGAACACGATCTTTCTTCGTCAGAAAAGCCACTTGTTTTGCGTCAATGTGCACCTCCGGCGTTGATTCGATGAGGAGAACCTCACGAAGAGGAGGTACCTCAAAATCCTGAATCTTCTGAGGAAGACGGCTGAAAAGGTCAGCGTTGCCCATCTGTTTCCCAGGTCTGTAAATGAGCTCATAATCGTACTGGGCTAACGTCAGGCTCCAGCGCAACAGACGCGGTGATAAAACCTGAGGAATTGGCTTGCTGTGGTGCAGTAACCCCAGAAGAGGCTTGTGGTCTGTAAAAATCTTGAAATGTCGTCCTTACAAGAACTGACGAAACTTATTCACACCAGCTACGACAGCCAACGCCTCAAGATCCGTCTGCGAGTAGTTTCTTTCAGCTTTTGTCATTGTTCTTAATCCAAAGGCCATGGAGAATTCCTCACCGGACTGTGACACATGGCTCATGACGAAACCTAGGCCATACGAAGAAGCGTCGCAGGCCAATATTAAAGGACGCTCGACGTCGTAATGTGCCAACACGGTCGAAGACTGTAGAAGATCTTTGGCGCGCCGGAAAGCTACAACTTCCTCTTCTCCCCACTTCCACTATGCACCTTGGTCCAGCAACCGATGTAGGGGTTCCAAAACGTGAGCAGCCCCCCTAAGAAGCGGCCGTAGAAGTTCAGAAGTCCTAGGAAGGATTGCAACCGTTGTTTATCTTGCGGTTCTGGAGCGGTCTGAATAGCCTGAACCTTGTCTTCAGTAGGGTGGATGCTTTCCTTGTCAATTTTGTATCCCAGGAAAGACACTTGAGGCACTCTGAAACATCACTTGTCCTTGTTCAGGCGGAGCCCGTCGTCACTGATTCTTTTCAGCACGGCCCGGAGACGAGACTAATGATCTTCATTGTTCTGACCGCCGATCACAATATCGTCGAGAAACACTAAGACACCTTCAAGTCCAGCGAGAAGCTCTTCCATATAGCGTTGGAAGATTGCTACAGCCGTAGCGACGCCGAACTGCAGACGGGTGAATCTGAAGAGACCCCGATGAGTGTTGACTGCTTGGAGGTCCGCTGTAGCTTGATCCACTACCTTCTGGTGGTAGGCCTGTTCTAGATCCAACTGTGAAAACTTCTCACTCCCAGCCAGTTTGGCGAACAGTTGATCGGCAGTTGGTAAAGGGTATGTTTCCCATCGAATCACTCGGTTCACTGTGCACTTGTAATCACCGCACAAGCGAATGTTCCCGTTCTTTTTGAGAATAGGCACGACTGGGGTCGCCCATGAGGAGTGCCGTACAGGTTCAAAAATTCCTTGTTCGACCAGTTTGCCGATGGCGTCGTCCACCTTGGGCAGCAGCGGAAGTGGAATCTGACGAGCCTTGAAAAATTTGGGAGTCGTGGCAGGGTCGACATCCACACGAACAGGGGGTCCCCTGCTTCTTCCGAAGGACACGTCGGCTGTTACACTTCCGAGAACTTCAAGACACTGCTACGTATAGGAGCGTAGTCGGAAGGCGCATGGTCTGAGGCAGCTTTTGGAGATGTGGAGCTGGCGCATAACACGCGAGTTGATGACGGTGAAGGCCGATCCAGAGTCGATTTTCATCCGCAGGCTACGGCCGTTGATCAAAACATCGCAGAACACAGGCGGCTCGATGGTGAAGACCTCATAATCTTTCGGTAATGGTCCCATCGTGTCCAACTTGTTATTGCCAACAGCTGACCGTCGACGTCCGGCTCTCGCCTTTTGGCGGCATGCTGCCACAATAGGCCCCTTGTTATTGCAAAAATGACAGACAGCCCCAGCAAAGCGGCAAGTTTTAGTGTCATGCGCACCACTGCAACGCCAGCATGCATTCTGAGGAAGTGCCCCTGAGCGGTGCTCTTCCGTGTTGCCTGTTGTGTTACCGGTTGCGGCAGGCGGAGGGATTGACCTCTGCGGTGAGGTGGTTCGATGAGGCGACCGTGACGCTGCGTCACCTTCCGCCCGATACGTTTCTCGATCCACTGCTGCCCCGATGTCGACGCAGAAACGCGAATTTCAGTGGCTTGCGACTTGGCCTCCTCGGCCGCTCTTGCCATGTCGAGGGTCTTATTCAGCGTTAGTGTGGGCTCGACGAGCAAACGTCGTTGTAACGCGTCGTCATGAAGGCCACAAATGACGCGTTCTCTGAGCAAGTCGCCGAGCATTCCTCCAAGCTCGCAGTGCTCGGACAAGCGTCGGAGGTCTGCCACGAAGGTCGCCACAGGCTCACCTGGACGTTGGTCGCGTCTGAAGAACTGGAAACGTGTGAAGGTCACCGACGGTTGAGGGACGAAGTGCTCCTGAAGCTCTCGTGTTATCTCCTTATACGGCGTTTCGGCTGGCGAGCTCGGCGAACACAAAGAGCGCAAGATGGCGTACGTTGCAGAGCCACAGACGCTACACAGGACGGCTCGTTTCTTCTCTGCCATGGTTACGTTGTTCGCCTCGAAAAAAGAATTCCAGGCGCTCGATATACTGTGGCCAGGACGCAGGGTCATTAAGCGAAAATTCTTCGAACTGTACGTTGGAAGACATACCTGGAACGGTTGAGCGTTGTAGCCGCCGATACTGCACGTTTACCTCGTCGCCAGTGTTAAGTACCGAGCGAGACAGGACACCTTGGTGGACTTAGCGCGATGCGCCCCGCTTTACTAACTCCGATATGTACAACATGGTTCCATTCCAGAAGGCTGCGTGTAGAAGTGGCCGTGGCTCGCGTTAGCACGCGCAGGTTCGTTGGCCCATGCTCGCGCGCCGCGCTCTCACGATACCTTCAGTACACAACAGGTATGCACCACCAAGATGGTCATAGTACGTCAGTTGCCGGCATGACATCACCCACGCCGCCATCAAGTGACACGCATCACATGTCCAGTGCGGCCGCGGTGACGCGGTGACTCGCGTTTTGATCCCCACTTGTTAGCGATTGCCCGTGTGCCGTGCGGTTGAATACGCTTGTTTTCTGGCTTGATATTCGTTTCGTTCGGTTTCTTATACATCGTTTAGTTGTATAAGTCCACCTCATATTTAAAGATCTGTCTCGTTCGATTTTTTTTGTAACAAACAAATAAATATTTTCCATTTGATATCTGTATTAATTCCGTTACTTACAAATACATCTGTTACGTTCGATACATGCCTTACATTTCACTAGACTCGGCGCGTAGACGTTGTCACACCTAAACGTCTGGCCGTGTGGTATGCACTGCTTACCCTTTTTTATTTGATCTTATTTTTATTTTGTCTGCGTGCGTGATACTATTTGTTTCGTGCTCATGCTCTCCTCGTGCAATTCCTCTAATATATCTGCAATATCTGTAAACCAAATGAATAAACTTTTAGCAAAATATTTTCTCGCTCAAGCAGTTCACCCTTTACGACACATAGAGGAGAAAATAAAAAGCACAAATGAACAAGTCTATAAAAAGGGTTTGCAGTCATAGTTAAGGTTCAATTATTTCCCGAAAATAGCAATTTTATCTTCTCCTATGCTTGACATCCATACCTTTGTTGACGTTTTGTAAATATACTTAGGTACTAGACCCCCAAGATAGCGATCACCTTCATCTGAACGTCCAAACCACAACAATAGTCTGTGACAGCCAAGGTTACTAGAACAACTCAGTTGGGACACCGCCATAGGAGCCTGCTTTGAAAAGTGGCTCCGGTCCGTACTCGAGAACCGAACTAGACGCGATCGCAACGCCGTCGTTTTTCCCGCTGCGGCCACTGCAGGAATTGCACGGGTGCACTCACCGGTTTAGCCGGGTAGCGCAAGGGCCGGTGTGGCTATCTTGCACCGCCATCTTGCAGTAGCTATATAAAACAACTTTCATGTTTTGGCTTGCCGGCCGCTAAAGAACGGAGCTATAATCGTATCTCGTTCGGTCTTGGTGGACGCGAGAGGTACGGATTTTAAGGGTGAGTTTTCAACTGAGTGTCCTAGTAACGTTGGTGACAACCTAAAAATCACAGGCCGTGGCAGTTCCGATCCTCTTGTTATCGCTACACAGGCAAGAGTGCTGCGTTACTCGGTAAGAATGCCGGGGAGAGAATCATCACATTATAAGCAAGGCCCTGAGTTTTTTTTTTTTTTTTTTTCAGCTGTGAGTGAATTTCGGGGTTATTAATAAAGCACACACACTCTAAGCCCGTGCTTTTACTTTACGACGGAACACTCGGATAGTCAAACACTTTGATCTATACGGAAATATATACCGGTAGATGACCAGGCTGAAAGAGGTCTAGACCTTATAGTGGAGTAGGGATTGTGAAACTCGGAACATGGGGAGAGAATGAGTCATTATGACCTGTACCGCATCCTAGACGAGAAATGATTATTTTTTCAGTGTCTTCGGACACCGTGCAACTCCCGCAGTTTGTTGTAGTTAAATCACCAAACGCCTGGCGAAAAAAAAAGAAAAAAATAGTGTAGTAGAAGCTGGTGAAAACTTTAAAAGCAACCCGCCAGATCTGAAAAAAAAAAAAATAATAAAAAAAACTTTGGCAGCCACTTCGAAAATTCCAGAAGGTGCTTTCTCGAGTTCAATCGCGTTTAATTTGACAAGGATGGCAGAGAGACGCTCTGACATACGATTTGAAATTAGTTACTAAACACAATAATAGCTTAGGGCACCTACGTTTTTTTTTTTGTATAATGCGTGGGAACCGTCATCAACAAGCTGAATGGTTCGAAGAAAAGTTCTATGATGGTAGATACTAGTCAGTTCATGATTATATACTTTTTCTGGCATTCACGAAGATATTAATTATGTATATAATTTCATCTAGTGTGCACTATTGTTTTAAATTCTACCAAACTCCTAATCAGTTCCATTTTTTTTTCAGGTTCTTCAGTCTGCTTTTTCTTCTCTTGTGTTCAACACTACAACCAGCGCTTGGCGATGACTTGGATTTAGTCCCCGAACTCTGCGATCTCAGGGATCAGCCGATGTATTGCAAGTGCGAGAATAAACACATCGGCAAGGACGACGTCGATATCACCTGCTTTGTTGTGAGAAATCTCACAGAAGACCACGTTGTCTTTAAAGCCTTCCAGAATCAGCCATCGATCGTTTCGATTGCCTTCAGCACGTTCCGCAGTGACTACCATCTCCACTTCGTTCCGACAGAAGCACTGCGTTCCGCGGCGCCTGCCCTGGAAAGCCTCAAGTTCACTCAAGCCAACCTTGGCACGCTTAAGACTGACTCCTTTTATAACCTGCCTAAACTAAAGACGCTATCTCTCGATTCAAACGACATCACCGACTTGGAAAAGGAGTCCATTGCCGACTTGCCTCACCTCACAAAACTGGAGATGGGCGACAACAAGCTCGTCAAGCTCCCTGCTCGCGCCCTCTCGCGTCTTTCGGCACTGACGCACCTATTCCTAGAGCGGAACCAGATAAAGAGCATCGAAGACACGGCCTTCGTTGAATTGGGTGCGCTGAAAGAACTGGACCTCAGCGACAACATGATCGTAGATCTGACGGAGGGCACATTCAAGGGCCTCGACCATCTGGAGCGGCTGGACATGTTCCGGAACAAGCTGCAGAGGTTGGACGCCCGGGTCTTCAGCGGGACGCCGGCGCTAGTGGAACTGGACCTCAAATACAACGAGGTTTCGGAGGTGGACCCGCTGGCCTTCGAGGGGTTGCCGCGCCTCAAGAAGTTCTACTTCTCTCACAACCGGCTGCGGATCTTACCCGCGAACATGTTCTTAGGGGCGCCGAACCTGCTTACCGTGGACCTATCGCAGAACCAGCTGCTCACGCTTACCTGGAGGACTGTCCAGGACTTGAGGAAGATTGACGCCGAGTCCTTCGACATGAGCCTCACTGGTCAGTGCTTTTTTAATGGTCTTTTACGAGAACTGCAGTTCGGGCTTTTGTTCAGAAGAAACTTTTCATAGACCGCACACTCCGGATTCCGGACTCCGCAAGCGCACGCTCAATGAGTAATCAAAGTGACGGCAAGTGCTTACACTAGCAAGGCAGTGTGTTTGCGTACGGTTTACGAAAGTTTTCCTATTTTCTTTATGATACTCTTAAATTTGTAAACCAAGGAAATGACTGCCGATGCATCGATACACTGCTTCGGATATAAGAATATAACAAACAGTTCACCACTTTGGAAATTTATTAACTATTTCGGCTGTGAATCTGCGATAACTATACTGCACAAGTTTCCATGAAGAGGATCGATTTCCTACTTCTCATAGAGATTCCGTGATGATTAGCCAGAGAGTTTCAAAATAGTCTTCAGTGTTTATAGGCAGCGTCCAGACAAGTTTCAAGGTTTATAGATAATTCGCAGATAACTTCCAGGCATCTAAAATATTAGAACATTCGTAAAGTTCTGACGGAATTCAATCCCAGTGAAAACAAGAGTGACCTTCAATGAAACTACATTATCTCAAACTGATTTAATATGTTTCATTAGCATTGAAGAATAAGCACTCAGTAATTTAAAACTTTTTAAAATGAAGTTTGCAAGATAATTATTATTTATCGGGTTCTTACTTGTTCCCCTAAGAAAATGCCAGTTTTTGCATGCATCTTGTTTACAAATTTAAACTCGCTTGCTCTTGAACTAGCTTTAAATGTTGATAGAATTCAAAGAGAAGGTGCTGCATTTGAGCAGACAGTAAAACAGTGGTTTCAAGAATTTCGAATTGGAGATGAAAAGTTCAACACAACAACCAACCTGGAAAACCTTTTGTTTTTTACATAGATCGTCTCTTAAATCAATGAAGTACGCGGGCGAGCTGTACCAGGGCTAGCCTGAAATACTCGATACAAGAAACGTCAAACGCGTGAAGGTTATTGTTAGGTTATCCCTATGTAATTCCCTCACACGAGGGCCCCTAAAGAAAAAAATAGATAAAATGAGTGGAATTGTAGGCTGCCACAATCATTTGACAAGCCTCTACAAGTTACCCGAAGACTTATGGACATTCTGTGGTTCCCAATCATAATAATTCTATATTAATTCTTCCTTCAGCATGTTTCAACTAGGAGTGAAATACCGTTTTGAAAACAACTAAAAATAGTTTGAAAATGAATAAAAATGCCGCTTGTATATCTCTTAATTTTGAGTAACGTTTTTTTTTTATTATTGTTTTCCCGATATAAGGTTTCTGATATCCGTGCACGTCTTTCCCTCCCAAACATTTACAGGTTGTAGTACTACAAAAGCGCAATGGGTTTAATTAGTAAACTCAAGCCCATCTACCATACTGTCAAAATCGTGCACAGAAAAAAAAATCAATGTTAAACAAAACAAAAAAATCGGAACACGTTTTAAGTAAAAACGTTTATAAGCCAAAATCGCTTACAAGATTTTCTGAACTCTAGAAATCAACACGTCTTTCGACAAAAAGATTTAAAAGAGTGTCGGTACCTTGGAAAATACGTATACTTCGTTTCATACTTAGTATAGAACACTGTCACAGCTACTAGCGCGCGGGCGTGGCCTTATCTATGGTTTCGTTTGCGCAAGAACGCGTGCAAATGATCTGCGAGATCATTTGCTTGCTCGCGTACCCCATGCTCGCTCGAGCAGTTTTTAGAGCGTTGTACACTAAGTATGAAACAGAATATAGATTCTAGTGAACTTGGTTCAAAGAAATATGTCAAAATATACGAAATATAAGATATGCAACTTAAAACGGGTTTTAAATTCCCCTAAAACTTTTCCAGTAAGTGTAATTTTCTTGTTTCCACATAGTTTCCAGATATTTTCAAGAAAAGTTTCAAATGTTTTGCCCGATAGTGTTCAGAGAGTGTTCTTTTTCGTTTTCAGAATCTTTACCTAACGGATTGTTCTATGAAAAAAATCTTAATAGTTTCGAAATAAATTTTAAAATAATTTAAACATAGTTTGATAGATATTTCAAGACCGTTTGAAGGTAGTTGATAGGTATTTTAAGACCGTCTGAAGGTAGTTATCCAGCTAGTTTCAAGATAGTTCCGAGATACTACATTGCCATAAACGTTTCACACAGTTTGTAAGATTTTTTAGACTGTGGGCCGCACACCTACAAGAGAGTTTACCAGTGAGTTTTAAGACAGTTTCCAGATAGTTCGCCGAATGTAGTTTCCAAAGAGCTTGCCAAATGCTTGCCTCAGTTTGTCAGATAGTTTGAAGACTCTTTCCAGATAGATCGCAAGTAGTTTCCAGATAGTTCGCCAGATGGTTTCAAAACTGCTTCAAAAGAGATTCATTAGGTGAACAGACAGTTCGCCTGCAGTAGCTCCCGGGAATTAAGTCCTAACATAGTCTGAGTCAGCCGTGTCGGCGTCGAGGCTTTATGCCTCATAACTCCTGCTTGCCATTTCATTAGTGAGATGAACAAACCGCATTTACGTAATATGAAAGGGGCGTCGCGGTCGGAGAGGTAAACCGGTTTTGTGCAACAGATCTTGAAACATTACTCCTTGCCGATTGCGGCACTCGACATCTAAACCACTACATACACCAATCGGTGCACAGAAATGGGTGGTAGCGAGTTTTAGATTCCGGATGAACTCATCCTTTTAGTAAAATTGAAGTCCATGCCTTCGAGAAGGCTTCCGTAAGCTAGTGTAGAGGGTTAATGGCGCGAATAAAAAGCATCTAGCGAAACAGGAAAAGGCAATAGGAGTGGAAAGGACAAGCAAAAGTCAGGCGACAGGGTTCAATCTATAGCCTCTCTCGTGGAGCGTCCAGTTGGCGTTATCGAATCCAGTTTGACAAATGGATTCACATCTGCTTTTATACCTTGATAGTGTATTCAGACATTAACGATATGATAATTTATGAATAATCTATACGATGAAGTGTCGTATTCTTTTTCCCCTTGGACAGAACAAAATAAGAGAGAGAGAGAGAGAGACAGATAACAGAGTGAGCAGTTATATGAATATTTAATAAAGATGAATGATTGTTATCCTTCTCTTGCCTGTTTTCATGTATACCTGTTGTAATTTAGTGGTTTAAGATTACTCTTAGTTTTTTTTAGAAGTCTAAGGAATATTGATTAGAATCCAGGATACCGAAACTCGTAGACTGAATCGATACCGTAAGTATTCTAGGAGATGCATGATCCGCAGAAGAAACCAAATAGAACAATCCTTGTCAAAAGACAAAATTCGAAGGTAGAAGTTTTTACATATTAAGACTCACGTGTCCCAAAACGTCACATATGCGACTATACCGCAATTTATGTATTTAATTTATTCAAATCATATTGCTGCTTGCATCACTAAGCCATAGCAGACGTGGTTACATATGATTATTCAAGCAAATTTAACACAAGAGCACGAATAGCATCCGCAAGATCATCAAGTGACGATAGGGTAAAAATTTCATTTGGTAAAAAATTCCATCCGTCACGTATTCTCGATTTTCAGTTTCTGTTGGCTTTAACCGTTCCATTCGGTGCCCAGTTTGAAACGTTTCGGACCGAGGAGACAGGGATCAGCGATAAGTTCCGTCGATTCCGTTCCGTCTGCCTGGTCAGTCTTCACTGTATTTGACGTTGCTTCATCCGAACACGACTTTCGTCGATCATCAGGTCTGGCAACAACGGTGGACGTCATATTGGTACGAAAAACAAGTGATGAGGCGACGAAAACTGAAACAGACTAAACGTTTAATGGGGCGAACTTGTGCCCAAAATACAAAGGAAAAGGAAACAGAAGATAAATATAGAGCGTCGTGGGCGTCGATGGCGGCGTAACAGCAGGATCGAACGCTGGGGCGAAACTGACTGCGGCTTGCCACGGGGAGCACCTTTTGTAGCCGCGTGGGTCTCTGGAACATTCGGCCTAGAACGTTCGACGCGTAGAACATTCGTAACTCGATCAGACAAGAAAGTTCTCGAACTTGCGAGAATGCTAAGCAGAGACAATAAATAAAAGAATGATCCGCTACCTGGAATCGAGCCCAGATCTTCCGCGCGAGAGCGAAGCACAGTAACCATTCGGCCATGTACGCATTTTTTTATACCTTTATTCAACGGCCATATACGCACCCGCTCAGCACGCGCGTGGTAATATGATCATGAACGATTTAAGAACCTGCTCTGCCAACACCCGATGGGTTTCGGCGCCGTCATGGAGGGGGGATACTCCACGTATTCTCGTTCTTCAGCTCAGTGCACCTTACTTTCATGATACTATTGTGCGTTACGCACAGTCTTGTGAAACGGCACCGAGACCCAACTTGTTGCACTTACAGAACATGTTTTTCAGCGTACCGCTGAAGTGCTTCCTTTGAGATATTGGGTTGTCTTATCCGAGGTAAAAAAACAATTAGTGATATCTGGTGATGTGAAAGAAACCCTGGTTTTCTCACTGCGGAGCAGCAAATGGAGTTTCTAGAAGCACTCTGTGTTATACCAAAGCAATAGGAGGGGCCAGTAAAAGTCCTTTCGGATTTGAGGGAGATTAAGCAAAAGCAGCAGGTAGCAGACGAAAGGCTTGCTGCGCTCACAGCCCAGATCGCTTGGATGGCAAAAGGAGGGGTGTGTGAAGGAAATAGGAACCGAAATAATTTGCTTAAAAAACAAAATGATACCACTTGTGCGCAACTTAGTGCGGTTATGACGCAGCAGGATGACCTTAAAAAAGATTTTGAAAAAAATATTTTTTTTAATGCGCTGCCAGATTTTGTTAGCGAAACGTGGGAGTTAAGGATCCGAACGAAATGGTATATCGCTATGCAGTAGAAACCTTGGCGTTCAGGTTGAACCGTTATATAATTAATTGCGCCCATAGAGTCGGTAGTTTCTCTTCAACAAAAAGCGGGCTGATCGTCGTTTAGCTTCGTTCATTCTGTGAGCAGGCTCATTACTAGCGCCACCTGCCGACATCTTGTTGTTCACAAAGCCAAGCCTGGCCCAACCAGGAGACTCTAGACGACGCTCCCGCCCATGCGATGTTCCCGCCATAACCGCCGTATGAATTTGCCATCGTTATTAAACCCTTTAAGTAACGTTTAACTCTGCCTCTGTCATCCGTACCCTCACATTTGGCGCAGTCGACATGTCAAGGAGCCTGGATGCCACTCGCCCGCCCGCACCGCCTGCCTAACTCGCCTGAAGAACGAGTCGCATCTTTTGTTTCGCCCGCTCGCCCGCCCGCTCGCCCGCTTGCCCGCCATGCCTCTTGTCAATTGGGCCGAAGCCACGTCAAGCGACCTCGCCGGTTTTACGGCGGAATACCTTCGCGACGAGTTGTCTCGTCGCAAACCTGACGTCGCCGGATCCAACGAGGAAATTATCCACCGCCTCCTGGACGACATCGCCCGAAGCCCCCCGCCACCGCCATCGACCCTGCCTCTTCCCGACTCGGCGGCCTCTGCAGAAGGCCCGCAAGAGTCATCGCCTCTCCCGACTCTCGACCCGGCGCAGTCCACGCAGCTACTGACAAGCTTGCTGCAGCAGTTCCTGACCGTGTCTCAACGTGCACCAGCCGCTGTGCAGGTGACTACCCTGCCGGACTTGTCCGCGTCGCTTCCAACTTTTAGCGGCGATGGAGGTATTTCGGCCCGCCATTGGATCGAGGAGCTGGAGCGAACACAAGGACTGGCTTCCTGGGAGCCCTCGACACTTCTCGCAGTCGCTCTCGGCAAGCTTCGAGGCCCAGCCGCTAACTGGAAAGCTGTTTCTGGACGCCAGTGCCTAACTTGGGACAGCTTTAAGGCCGCCTTCCAGGCGCAGTTCGGTGATCGCCTTACACTTCTGCAGTGGCAGCACAAGGTCACCGCTCTGGTGCAGTCGCCTGCAGAGAGCCTCGTCAACTATTCCCTGGCAAAACTAAAACTCATCTCGAAATGCCCCGTTGTGCTGACTGATGCTCAGCGCATAGAGTATGCTGTTCAAGGCATCAATGACGAACATCTAGCGACATCCATCACAGCGCAGTGTCCTGCGACGGTCCCTGCATACATGGACATTGTAACACGACTCGACCAGACTTTAAGCCATTCTCGTCTAAGGTCAAACCGCACGGAGGCTGAAAGTGCAAGGCCACCAGTTGCCAAACCACACGCAACGCCTTCCTCTACTCAATCTTCAAATCGAGCTGAACGTGTGTCTGCCATACCACAGCGCATTTCGTCTCTTTCACAAGAACAGCAGGAGGCACGATACCTTGCCATCACATCAAAACACGGAGCTCCCGCCCATCGCCCCGGCCAAGACTTGAGCAAGGCTGTGTGCTACAATTGCCGGCAGCTGGGTCACCTCTCCGCCAAGTGCACCGCTGCAAGGACCCCACGTAATCAGCAGCCAGCCAGCTTCAAGACCAATGCCCCTGCCATGTCCTGCCTCCAGAACTCTGAGCCACTTAAGGGCTCAATGGTCCAGTGTGCTGTAGTCCAAGCCGATGTCCCAACAATCGGCAAGGTTGACGCTTTCCCTGACAGTGGGTCAAAGTTGACCATACTGTCGCAAGAGCTTATCGGAACCTTGAGCTTGCTACCATGGACAAAGCCACCCATTGCTGTCGTTGGTGGCAGCACAGTTGTACTAACTGGTACTCTGTGCACTCGCATCTCCGCTGGTCCCATCTCTGCCGTCGTGGAGGTGATGGTACTTGCGCGCAACCCCCTGCCTCTGATCCTCGGAGAGGACTGGTTCGAAGCAGCACATGCAGAACTTGTTGTGAGGCCGCCTAATCCAACTGAAATTCGCCACCCCAGCTCAGGTGCCGTCTTGTTGTGCCAGGAGAAGGTGTTGCCGAGGATGTCGAACGCTGTCCTTCTCCACACCCTGACTTCTTCCCCGTTTGCACCGACAATCCCTTCGACAGGTGGTCTCCAGCTTGAGCCTCTCCCAGATGACAACCAGCCCTTGTGGCTGGCTCTGGCATGCCATGAAAAGTCGCCCCAGCCAGAGCGTGATTCTCCAAAAACATGTAGCCCGAACAGTTTCGAGAGCAACAAGACAAGTTCCATTCTAAGCGAAGCCCAAATTGGCAGAGAGCTACAGCCAGAAGAGTCTACTGCGGTTCAAAATGTCCTGCAGCGACACATTGCTCTCTTTGCTACAGACGACAACGACTTGGGACTCTATGAAGGAGCACAGCACGCCATTGACCTCGTTCCAGACGCTATACCCTACAGTCGGCAACCGTATCGGTATGCAGCTGATGACCGACAGTTTATTGAGCAGCAAACTGATGAGCTCCTGAGGAAGGGCATCATAGTGCCGTCTTCTAGCCCTTGGGCCTTCCCCATTGTCATTGTTTCTCGTGGAAGCAAGAAACGACTGTGTGTAAACTACATCCCACTTAACAAGCAGACAGTCAGTGTCGCTCAGCCGCTTCCCCGTGCCGAGGACATTATGGACGACATAGCAGGTTGCTCGCTGTTCGCCTGCCTTGACCTGAGGTTCGCCTACTGGCAAATACGAGTGCGCCCGGACGACCAGCTCAAGACGTCTTTCATTACGCATTGTGGCATGTTCCAGTGGACAAGAATGCCTCTTAGACTCAAAAGTGCCCCCGCTAAATTTCAAAAAGCCATGCAAGCACTCTTCGAGCAGCTTCGATCCCGTGCGGCAAGCAATGGGCTTGTCGGGAGAAGTAATGGAACGCTCGTCTCGGTGCTGAGAAAGATGTGCAACGCAGAGTCATCACGTTGGGAAGAGAAACTAAGCGCCACAGCCTTCGCTGTGAACACAGCCGTCAATGCAACTTTACAGTTTTCCCCTTTTGAGTTGCTGCACGGATATGTGCCCAAACTGCCCATGGAGAAGTTCCGACGCCTTGGAACCACCACCCTAGAAGCAAGACTTCTAGACCTTTCAGAACGCCGCAGTGAAGCGCAACAGAATTCTGAGCAAGCTCAGCAACGACGGAAACGTCGCTATGACGAGAGCCATCGCCATGTCACCTTTACACCAGGCCAGCATGTATGGCTTCGACGTCAAGAACCAATCACAGATGGCACTACAAAACTTGCTCCAACCTACAAGGGACCTTATCAAATCATCGCACAGAAGACTCCAGTCACCTATGAGATTCGCCGTATAACTAATTCAGCCGACAATTCATCAAGAGACGAGAGAGTTGCGCACTCCAGCCAGCTCAAAGTATTCCGTCCTCCATTCGTTGACCCTACCCTCGTTGCCCATCTGCGACCCGCACCGACTGCCTGTGCCGAACCAGACCCTGTGACAACCGGACCAACGCCTAGTGTCAACACAGAACTTGCAACCCCCGGTCCAAGCTCGAGGACCCAACGAGTGCGGCGCCTGCCCAACTACTTGACAGATTACGACCTTTCTGAATGAAAGCTTCGGGACCAAAGGGCCTTGGTCCTATTAAGAGGGAGTCGGATGTGAGCAGGCTCATTACTAGCGCCACCTGCCGACATCTTGTTGTTCACAAAGCCAAGCCTGGCCCAACCAGGAGACTCTAGACGACGCTCCCGCCCATGCGATGTTCCCGCCATAACCGCCGTATGAATTTGCCATCGTTATTAAACCCTTTAAGTAACGTTTAACTCTGCCTCTGTCATCCGTACCCTCACAATTCAAAGAAAATCAAAACAAATTAGACCAAGCCCACAAACTAAAGTTCAGTAAAGTAGATTGTTGGGCTAGTTGGTTTTGGAACTTGGAAAACATTTTACAGCTCAAAACACAAGGACAAAGACGAGAACCAATATGTGCGTATTGAATGCCCTCAAAAAACCATGCCACCATGTGATGTCAGAAGGCCCGGGCACGCAGTATAGGCGGTTGTTGGCAGCTGGCAACGTTACTAGAACACTCAGTTGGGAAACTCGCCGTCGAAACCTGGGCCGCTAGCGTCCACCGAGACCGAGCTAAATACGACAACAGCGCCACTCTTTATCATTTGTCTGTACTCTGGTCACATTGAGCTTTTAGAAAGCAAGTTTTCGTGTAAAAACAAATAGAAAAGACTCTTTTTGTATGAATTTCTTTTTTTAGTTTAGTACAAAATGAAGGCGCATGATGTTTTTATTTAGTTTGCAAGGTTTTGCGGAACAATTAATATTGTTTTTATACAACCATGCCTCAGCGGTGCTTTCAGGTAGCGCGTCCCGACCTAGGTGCATTTTAACTTCGGTAGTGATTCGCGGCGCGTCCGCTGGGGATACGGGGTGGCACCCCTGTAACCTCTTCCGCTGTATCTGTTTCGGCGCCAGAATGGCCGATTAAAGCCAAAATAGAAGTAACGTGCAGTTCGTCGAGTGGCCGCTGCGGGAGAAATGGCGGCGTGGTGTTCGCCATTAGCTCGGTTCTGGAGGACAGATCGGGGCCACTTTTTCAGAGCCGTCTCTATGGCAGTTTCCCAACTGAGTGGTTCTAGTAAAGTTGGCAGCCGGCTTCCCAAGGAATGTAGTGGTGTCAGTTGAGGAGATCGTAATAAAAAGATTGCGTAGTGAGGCTTGCCCTCGCCCAACGGTTCTCAGAAATAAACAATAGGCCGCGGTGGTACCGTACACATCGCGGCACTGTTAGCGCGAACACGACATCTGCGCCTTTTCGAATTTTATTAGGAAAGAGTATTAGTGGGCACACAAATTTACCCCTTATATTAGGGCTGTAAATTAGATCTTTCTATAACAATAATTTTTTGATGACATTATTTTGGTTCCAGCGTCGCGCTCTGTACTTTCACAAAACGGCGCATGGCCTGAAAAAACTGGCCAATAGATCGAACGTAAAAGTAGTGTTTTCCGCACCAAACAAACTTAGTAGATTGTGTAGGGTGACAGAACATTTTTGTAAGGGGCCTTCTGGCTGTGCGGTGAAATCCGCGGAATCCCTTCGTTGAATGTGCGAAGGAAGTAGCGAATCAGATTCCCTTATCATGCGGAAACATATATATTGGTCAGACCGGTAGGTGTGTTAATGATTGGCTAAGGGAACACAAACTTAAAGTAGGAAATTATCGGGACAGTCAGCTGTCTGATCATTGTCAGTGTGCCGTTGTTTTCCGAGTAGAAGATTCTGGGCCAAGCACAAGGAAAAAACTGTGAGGGAGATAGTCGCGGCAGATGAGATTAAGAAGGGTGGGGCAGCATTTGTCATTATGGCCTCAATTGATCTACTTGACAAGGAACGTGCCTTCCTCAATGACGCGGCATGGCATCGGGTCGGCTAGTGATGGGGCGGTATCAGGAACACGGATGGTTTATAAATGACGTAGCACACTGTGGTGTCTGATTCTCGTCTTTGTCCTTGTGTTTTGAGCGATAAAATGTTTTCCAAGTCACAAACTAAAGAGCAGTTATTTGTCAATCAGCGAGGGCTTTTTGCTACGTGCAAGGTCTGAGAGAAAGAAGCTGCTTCAGTATGCTAAGGAGCATGGTGACGGGCTCAAACGCCGCTTTAAGAGGCTTGCTATAGGTGGAGAAACGTTCACGTACGATCCCGAAACAGATCGTGTTTATGATTGCGTCCTATCGCAATAAAGGTCCCCTGTCGAGCGTCGTGAAATTGAACTAAAAGAACGTGTTTCTATCGTTATACACTGTCGTAGTATGAAGCATAAAACAAATGAGTTTAATGATCTGATTGCTGTCATTAATCCTGACACAGTTATAGTACAGAATCGTGGTTGGACGACACCATTTGCGATTCAGAATTATTTCCTTCTTATTTGAACGCCCACCGTAGCGACCGTAATGCAAGCGGAGGTGGCGTTTTTGTTCTCGTTAAAAAGTAAATGAAGAGCATTGCATTGCCGTTTAATGATGATTCAGATGAATCTGTCTGGTGCAAGATAGAATATGAGAACGAAAATCTGCTAGCCATTTGTTTTCTTTAGAGGCATCCGGGAAACTGTGATACAAAACTACTCGAGGTGTTACCTGATTGTTTTTCTGTGTTAGTGTCTGACTAGTCATCATAGGGTGTGTGATTTCAATCTTCCCCATATCAACTGGTGAAATACGCCACCCATTTTACGCAGCAGATCTAGTCTTTACTCCACTTTTGATGTCATAATTAGTAAAATGGGCTTTATCAATTCATAAACGCTCCCATAAGATACGCTGAATATATCTCATTGAATTTAGATCCTCTGCTTTGGAACAACTTTGCGTGTTTTGGTCGATTAATATATCTACAGGTATTACTGATCATGATATAATTGTTGGTAATATTAACTGCGACTACATCAGAATAAAAAGACCGCTTTCAAGGAAAGTACTTCATTATGATAAGAGTAACTTTGACGGCATCTCGGATACCTATCTTCGTTCCTACTAGAGTTTGAAGAATGCCCCGTACACATGAGTATTAGCAGTTCGTGGAATCGTTTTAAAACTGTGCTTGCTGAATTTGTTTTCGTAAGCCTGGCGACTAACGTGAAAAAAGTTAGGAAGTTTGTTAAGTCTAACAGAAAATATGAGGTTGGCATCCCCGGACTATCTGATGGCCATAACACTGTCGCTGAGGACATTCATTAGGCAGCGTATTTCAACGCATATTTTCCGTTTGTTTTCTCTTCACCATATATCGGAGATTTTCAATCTCTACCGGAGTTTTAACGCGGTAGGGTTGACTTGTCCGTACGTCTGACATTGTTGCTTTGGAAAACGACATGCGTTCTTTGTTCCCGAGCCTTAGATTAGGGGCTGCGAGTGGACCAAATGAAATTTCTAACCATTTCTTGAAAAAATAAGCTCGTGCTTTGTCACCATTTCAGTTATATTGTGTAACAAATCCATAGAAGACAGTAGGCTTCCCCGCGAATGGAAACTTGCGAATGTTTACCAATTCATAAATCATGTGCTAAAACAACCTTACTAATTATTGGCCAACGTATGCTGCAAAACCATTGAATATATTGTTTACTCCAGTCTCGTTAGGCATCTTGAAATGAACAATATTTTCACACCTCAGCAACACGGTTTAGATCTGCATTTTTATTTGTTACATGGCTAAGTCCGTTCTCCCGCGACATTTTGTCTTCGTACAATGAAGGCTTCCAGGCAAATTCTGTATTAGGGGATTTTCAAAAAGCCTTTGATGCAGTTCCGCATGTCCTTCTCATACATAAATTACCCTCATTGGAGCTACCGACAGTTGTCCTTAGGTGGCTAGCAAGTTATCTGTCCAATAAGAAGCAATCTGTTATCGTCAACGTCGAACATGCCTTTAGACATGTTTGAAGCTTGTATGAAGAAAACAAGCTTCTAACACGCTCTGCAGGTTCTGTCATCATACCTAAAGCGAACACCGAATGTTGCTTTTAGATATTTAAGTAGCGTGACTGCGGCTAGAGGGCTATCGAAAGCCTCGCTAAATGGCCGAACTGATAAAAAAACAAAAACACACAATACTCTGGTGTTTCGGGAGCAACGCTCTGCATTAGGAAGTCAGGAAGAGCTTAGCTGCAACACCGAAGGAAATTGCGAAGAGTGACACTTCCCTTCCTTGTCCTCCGCTTCAATTATATTATCATTCTTTTCTTTGTTCCGATTGGTTCAGCGGTCTGGAACATAACGGAAGAACATAAAAGGATGGCCATCTTATCGGTTTTCTTTATTGGAAACCGATGGGACGTCGTTCCCTCTATTCAACTTTTGCCATTTTGGACGGGTGGATCGGGTCAGTGCTTCACGTGGTCCGACTGGACATCCCAGATGGGCACCCGCCAGAAGCGCGAGGAATGTTTCTTCCGCCTCTCGATAATGGTTTCCCGTCCGGAAGCCATCCGGTCCGTTAAGGCTCGACCTAAAGGGCCTCTTTCGGTTTAAGCGTTTTTTGGTGGTGCATAGGAAGTTTCTTGCGAGGGCAAATTGGTGTCAGGGCAGTGACGTATGCATGGCCTGCACTGACGTCGCATCAGCTGCCATTGTGGGGGCCGTGCTGCCGAGTTCGTACCTTCTGCATCGCCGATTCCGAAATACCGAATTTATTTTTCTCGCCAGGAACGAGTACGATGACTACCATCATGGCGCGATGATGAGACGTTCAAGCCGTGTATATTGCCTCGCGCGCAGCTGGCCAAGTAAACAGCGCGGCCTTTGACTAACGGTTATCGTGCTTGCCTCCCACGCGAAGAGCCATGGTTTGATTCCTGAGAGTTACTCGTCTTTTATATATTCTTTCAGCTTAATGTTCTGGTGAACTCGAGAACATTGTTGTTTATTCTAGGTCCGAATGTTGTACCCGTCGAACATTATACGCCGATTATTTCAGAAGCCCACGCGTGTACATAAGGGGCTTCACGTGGCGAGTCAAAGTCAGTCTCGCCTCCGCGTTCGATCGCTGTTACGCCGCCATCGACGCCCGCGACACTCTATTCTTATCGTCTCTTCCTTTTTTGTCTTGCGCACAAGTTCGCCCCATTAAACGTTTAGTTTTCTGAAGTTTTCGTCGCCTCATCACTTGTCATTCGTGAGAATATTTAAAAGAATAGACGACATGGGGTCGATGTAGCGGAACACATCAAAGTTATATTTTCGCCCGCTTGAGTGCAGTGGACGGGAAGCTGAGTATTTTGTTAAAAACAGAGCTCAGGAACTTTTGTAACATTAATCAAACAAGCCACTTTATGTTTCGCAATTTCGAAATGGTACGTCCTTTTTTGCAACTTCCAAAATATTATAAGTGGCGCGCGTACGAAAACGCGGACTCGAGAAACTATATAAAAGCGGAATGCTAAAAAGGATTAAGTTCGTAAAGCCAATTCAAAATTACGAGCACCTGACAAAGGAGGTACAGTCACCACGAGCGTCGATTATTGTTATAATTTGCTTTACCATAATTTCAAACGAAGCCGAAGTTACAAGAGTGAGAATGTTACCCCAAACGAAGTGGGTGCACGCCACGGCAGGCCAAGCTTCAGATAATTATCCTCACCCGTATGGTGAAATGCCCACATCTGTAATCGAGTTTTAGAATGCCGACAGCCCGCAGGTCTGGGTGTTTATTTTTGCACGTTTGGGCGAACAGCACGTGTTCCAAATCATTAGGAAGGGTTACTTGCAGCCAGCGCTGCCAGTGGATAGACTTGGTTTCAGTGTTTCACGCTGTCTGCGATCCCGTCACTGCTTTGTCACTGAATGCTCCTGCTTGTCGCTGATCGGTGCGTCACTCAAAGCAGGTTCGCTTTTTGTTCTTGCCGGGCTCCTTTAAACAAGTACAATGTTTACTCGACAGCGTGTAAGGTTCGCCCGCTCCTCGCGACCCTCGTGCGTTTGTTTACCCCCAAATGCGCCCACGTGCTTTTACTTGCCCCCGATCTGAACCAATGATCGCCACGAGCTCGGCTGCCTCGTCATCGGGCGTACTCTACGCGTTTCCTATGTTGCCCTTTGATTGTCGTATGTCTCAGGGACTTGGATGCACCAAAGACACATTTTAGAACACTCGCTCACCGTTACACCCTAATCAACCTGTAGTGTATGTTCGCCAGCCAAGCGCTTGGAAGAGCGCTGCAATCTACGAAGGGCCGTCGGCGAACGACGGAGCTCATAATATGTTTTGACCCCAAAGACAGCATGTGCTGTAGCACTGAACATGGTGAAATGTCACGCCATAGCCTCCTCTATACTCTCAAAGCCTGGCAGTTCGACGACGGAGCCATATATAGTGCTTGTCGAAAATTTGGAGAGCGAGGATCTGGTAGCACAGAGCATCAAAGAGCCATATCTCTCACGGAAGCTGGACGTCAGCGCACAGCTTCCGCAGCGGCGAGGACCCGAAACACACCAGTTCGGTCGGGCGAAGTGGGTTTCGGCGTCTCGCTGCAGCGGGGCGCCAGTCAGGTGGCTCTCCTCTCATCCGTTGTCTGCCGCTCCACCTTTTCCATTTCGGCGGCCGCTTCTCGTGGCGATCTGCCAGGCTTTGTCAGTATATAGAAGGCTATGGTCATGCTCAGTGCCAAGGCACAGACTGTTTTTCTTAGTGTAGACTTCTTATCAGCGACGTCATTGTCCGCGGGCCTTCCGTAGATTGCAGCGATCTCCCAAGGGCAATGTGGGAGAGCGGTCGCTCCAGATTGCTCAGAGTGCATGTCCATGGCAGTTTAAGGAACGGAGGGCTCATTATTTTCAGGCTCCTTGCTTCGTCCTTTTGCGTTTTTACCTGCGAATTCCGCAAACCGATTGGTTGCGCGGAACAATAATGAGATGCCCGGTAGAAGCCACGCCTTTTCTTTCTGCAAGTGACTCTAGCAAGCGACTCGGGTATGAGCCCTGAGCACTCCCAGCACCTTCCTCATTCCGCACTCGTACTAGCTACTGCAAATAGTACTCGTGTCTTAGGAATGCTGTCAGCAAACCGGCACTAAAAAAAAAAAAAAGAAGAAAAAACCTGAATAAAAAAAAAAGAAGACACAATTCACGTGTGAATTGTTGTTAAACTTTTTGTCGTTACTGAATATATGTCTTCTTTGGTGGAGAACCTAACAAAATGGGGTCACGTTTTAATACTATGCGAAGTTGGAGGGTGAATTTTTTAACGTTATCACGTGGGCTTTGAAACGTGCTCGCATCTTTTGCGGCCTTTCAATTTGAACAGCGGTTAGCGAGTTGGGTGTCTTCCCCCGCTCTCTCTTTAAACTGGCGGTTGGAGTATTTTCCTATCTCGAAGGACCCTCTTTCGTTGGACGTGCTTGCGCATCAAAGAAGTGACTTCGGTGACTCGCGACGTACAAATATTGTACCTTTTCGTGCTAAAGGAAGCGATACAAGAAAAGAAAGTAACACAACTGCGGTTGCATGACCTCCACACTTATAACTTCGCAGGTTGACGAAAACTATAAACGGTGGCTGCAACATTTATTTTCATTATATACCGGCTGTTGATTGAATATCAACCAAAAGTTTCTTGCGCAAAACTATACCTCACCCTCAAAAGCCATTCATGTCGTATTCGGACCAATTTATTGAGGAACAACTTATGAAGGCTTAATCGGTTTTACATAATTATGTTTTTCAATATTAAAAGAAGCTATGATTCGTATCAGAAACCTGCTTAGCTTCGTAAAAAAAAGTAAACCAGTTAGTTTTTGGGAAGATTTATAGCGCATGTTAAGGCGGCGTGGAGCGCAAGAGGTACCATGTGTGATATACACAAACACGTTTTTTTTACACATGCCCGCGTTTGCCCCGTGTGGATATTGATCGTGCGCAGTAGCCAGGTTCGCCTTAAATGAAGCATCTGACCCTTACAAAAAAAACAAAAAAACTGTGGTGTTTTTTTGTTGAAAGGCTGTTGAAAAATGTCAGCAGAGGTTATAAATGGCAATAGCTTTTCATCTTACTTTTTCTAGCTTTTCTGTTGAGCTTCTTTTGAATATTGACCCGCTTTTTAATAAGAAAGTCAACAGACTTTCTGTCACCTCCAAGATGCGTTTTCTGTAGCTTTTCAATTGAAATGCTACAGCTTTTAAATAAAAGCTACAGCCGTCTAAAAAGAAAAAAAAAACATATTTAGAGATATCCATTCATTCAACGAAGTTTTGGAAGCTTTCCACACTGCTCAAAAATGGCTGCAGCAAAATAACGTAAAAAAAAAATAATAAAGCACGCGATTCTTTTTTATTTGGATTTTGTTAGAAAATGTTGTCCCTGTGTGGATTTGAAAGCACTACCTACCCATCCCAAAACCACACATTAGAAACAAACACGAACACCATGAAGGATTGAACACTTAAACTAGTGGTTCTCAAATAGGGGTCCGCGGGCTCTTTGGGGTCCGCGAAAGCACTCAGGGGTCCGCGAAGCCCTGCCTCATCAGTCAAGCCGTACGAATAAAGTTGTCTTTTTTCAAGACGAGAAAAAATGTTTCAGTTTTTGGGCGAGTTTTCTCGCGAGTACGTCTATAAGGGAGATCTGCTTCACTATAGCACTTATTTTTATACATTTATTAAATCAATATTATATTTAACCTATCCCTTTCCCCTCCCCTCACCGCGGAGGGTGCCCTCCATCATCGCCACTGATTCACAAGGGGTGCGCGAAACATCGATGGTTGAGAACCACTGACCTAAACCACAGTCATCTTGACTGCTGCAGAGCCTACTTGGCCGGTGACCACCTCAGCACTTATTAAGGTCCCAAATATCCGATCTCCTCCTGGAGAGTCTACCAAAGGGAAAACAGTGTTTCGAAATTCGTGGACGATATCTCTTACAACTAATAATACTTCGTCCAACTAATAATAATTCGGCGCAGTCGCTGAAACAACATCCACAAAAACGGCTTATATACGAAATGTTCTCGCTTCTCTGCATATCACCTTTCAGGAGGAAGCGAGTCAAGGCAGTTTCTCCACTTTGGAAAAAGTTAATTTGCTTTCCTTCACTAGTTGACTACACTGTTAGCAAAATTAACACGCCCAGACGTGTAAAGCGTTGTCCCATAGCGGACACGTCAAAACGTGTTCGTTTTACACGCAGCCATCTGTGTTTTTGTCTACACATGAGGTGCTGTGTAAACTTAATACGATACACCGTGTTTTTCTTCCGCTAAGCACGGCTGAGCGTGTTGGCTGAGCGGGCTTATAAAACATGGCGGCCAGCAGCCGAGAACAGGCGAGAGACGAGCACATGAGCCGCGCGCCTTTCAGCTGAATTGAGAGCACACAGGACAGGTTTGTTCTCGTTCGATGTCTTTTATACAGAGAAAACAGTCTCCAAGCGGCGGACGTAGCTCCGTGCAAAGGTACGTACGTGCGTCGGCGGAGGTCGGCAGCGGTCGGCGGCGGTCGGCGGTGTCGGTAGCTACGATCGAGCCGTTAGACAGAAAAGCGAACTTAAATAGACAAATAATTCGAGCAAACTATTTGAAATCGGGCGGTAACTTGCGCCACCTAGCGGGATTTCTATCAGTCTATAAAAAAAACGAGTTTGTTAATACGCTACGACCGAACACAAGTACACAGAACCCTACATACGTCACAGACAACACCAATACCACGCATTACACATCACCGAGATATACACAAACACAACACCGACACTGCGCCCGGCACTGCGCCTGACACTGCGCCCGACACTTCCTATCCAACAAGCTTTTCTCCCCCCGGCGTATATAAGCTTGACATGTGCGGGTGAGCTCTTTAGTCGCTGACCGTTACAGATTTATAGAAGATACAAAACACGGCGCAATGGACAGCCGCATGTAAGAACTGCTTGCATTTAAAAAGTATGGAGGCAAAATCTGTAATGTTAGTCCGTTGCGAAAAATAACGATCTATTAACAATAATTCCTAAACCGGTCATGAAGAAGTTCAAATTTTTGTTATGTTCATGCTAGACCAGTGTTATGAGCAGTCCGACTAGCTTGAATCAGATTAAAAAAGTTATTGGTATTTTATCATTATGTAATTAATAATAAATGTAAATTATCTTTGCGCAAAACATTTTTTATATATTCTTGTGAAGGACATGTGCTCAACACTTCACTTCCGCTAGTTGCAGTACGGGAGCAGACGCCTTCACTTTTGGGTCGTGTTGATGCAGTTTGTTGTCTGTCGTGTCGGTGTTGAGTGGAGCGGTGGGGCTCGGGAGTTCGTGGCCGGTGTTATTCGTGATCACTGGTGTGGGGCGCTAATGCGTCTTTTTTTTATATTGCCACTACCTCGAACTTTGAAGATACATGGGCCCGTAGCACTGCATTATGCTGAATCGCGAGCTCCTTCTCTGTTGTCGTCGCTTTCCTGGTACCACTCGTGGATACTGCAAGCGTTTAAACAGTGTGCACCGTCTCGCCTACATCCCCGGTGACGTACTCGACCTGTTGAAACTTTTTGCTTCCGTCATTTCGGGGTACGCAAGGCAGTCATCTCGTTGCTCTGGTTTCGGTTATAAAAGCAAGGCAAAACGCTCGTAGTTCCCGCCCTAAGTACACGTTGGACATCTTCCACACTTTGACACCGGATAACTGAATGAACGAGGATTTACATTCGCTTCCGAGGTTACTCTCGCCGCTTCCTCACCGTTGAGCAGCAGGATGAGCTGGCGACAAGCCGCGGATGAAAGGCTGGAGCATCAACCGCCCGAGCGCACTGGGTGCCGATGCGGGCGACGCAGGTTTCTGTCAACCGGGAGGCCAGCACAAACCGTGACCGTTCGAGCTCTTCGTCATGACACGGTGTTGCAGAGAGCAGGGTAAAATACAACTACACGGACCACCGAAGCAAACGCACTGCTATCGTAATCTTGGCTTGTGATTGCGCCTTTGCAATCATCTTATTCGTTTTGCTGGAGAGACGCAAACGACGGGCATAACAAAATCGCTTGCATATTCCGCATTGAAGATAAAGTAAGTAGGCAGGCGAGCTGGTTGATGTTACACATTTTGGAAAACCGGAGACGACGGACGAAGAAGGGGACAACACACAAAACGTCTCAAACGTTTGTGTGTTGAGACGTTTTGAGGCGCTTTGTGTGTTGTCCCCTTCTTCGTCCGTCGTCTCCAGTTTTCAAAAATATATTCCGCATACCTCGCATATGCATTCCTTAGCAAAAAGAGGCCGTACTCGAAACGAACTTCAAATATATTGAATACGAATATTCATTTTGTATTCATTCTGTATTATTTTGTCCCCATTCGAAATACGTGCGAAAGGTATTCAAAATATATCATAAATATTAATCAGAAAAAATTTTAGATATACCAAAAATATAATTCCTTGCCCCTCAAGGTGCCATTTGTGCACTTTTTGGCGCACAAATGGCATTTTAGGTGCAAGGAATTATATTTTTGGTATATCTAAAATTTTTTGTGATTAATATTTATGATATATTTTGAATACCTTTTGCACGTATTTCGAATGGGGACAAAACAATACAGAATGAATACAAAATGAATATTCGTATAGCTCAGAGCTGCACCAGCTACACATTTTGGGGGGATTTTGTTAGTAAATGTGTCCTTGCGGTATTTGAAGGCACTACTAAATACATGCCACAGATAACCATTATACTTAGAGCATAACACAACAGTATTTACAATTTCCAGGTATTTTAAGAGTGTTCTGCACATATTTTTCATCGCTGCATTTTTATTAGGGTTGGAGTATATTTTGCATGAAATAAATACATATTTTAGAAAATCTATGTGAAAGTATTTTGGGCCTACTAATTGAGTATTTACATATTTCAGAAAGCGTGAAGGAAACTTCAAATGTAGTTTAAATAAAGGTATTTTTTAAAAAAATCCAGAAATATATTTTAGTACTAAGTAAAAAAAAAAGTGTATATTTTCGGTCTATTTATTGTGTACTTACAATTATGAACTAAACTTCAAATACACTCAAATTAGAATATGGTATATTTCAAACGTCTTAGTTTTCGTTAAGGGCCGTCACCTTACGAAAAGCGCGAAACACGGAGTCCGCACCGTCCTAAGCTTCCCCTGTTTTTTACCTGCTTTAAAGCAGTTTGTACCTGCTTGTAGATATGCCTACTGAAACTGAAACAGGGCGGTGCCAGAGAAAACAGACAAAGATGGGAAAGCTTGCTCGCTCTCTCCAATTTCTCAACTCTCAAGTGATTTTATCATAGTAAATGCACCAACACCTCTTTCCAAAATAAAGAAAAAGCACTATGTTCACCACGTAAAAAATGGTCTCAGTTCATGCATCTGTGGGCAGGTAGGAAATCTTGCCCCAATTTATTCACACCGCATGATGAGGGCAACAAACTCGCACGAGATTTAAAGGAAAATATCAGAGGTGACTTAAGTTTCCCTGAAATTCTGTTAACTGGTCGTTTGCAGGACCGAGTCATCTACTCGGGTTGTGTGCGTCGCTGTGCAAACGCAGTGCAACACGAAGCATAAAAACGGCAGATATAGGACAACAATTCGGAGTCTATTGTTCAATTTAAACGACGTAAATTTGTCGAAAACGCCCGCAGCTTTTTACTCACGGTATGCGTCGGGATACTTCCACATTTTGAAAAGGAACGAAGGAAGATTTACGTTTAAAAACGCTCGCTGCGTCCTCCCGGATCAGCTGACGACGACTGGACTGAACCCGTATGCGGGTTCTGTCCTTCAACCCCACAACAACCAATTCGCGCTCCGTGTTAGTGTGGCTTTCTACCTCCAAGCACCGCACCACACACCACGAACACTTCAGCTATTTGTCGCATCGCCGCGTTGCACCAAACAGAACGAGATCGCCGAAGTCAACGCAGCGCTGTCGTGACCCTTGGCTTGTGGTTGCGCACTCGGGGACCCTGTGACTCCCTTCGCTTTCCAAGCACACACGACGATTACGAATGATGCTTTCCGTCGTCCGGGAACATCACAGGGGCACGTCTCCGGTCACGTCTTCGCTACATGTGCTCGCAAACCGAGCAGCTTCCACCCTTCTTGTCCAGCCAAAAGAATACCGGCGCCATGTTAAACGTGCGTTGTCCAGACTTTCTCCAACCAAATAAAAACAACGAAAGCAAACCGGTTCTAGGTTCCAGCTTACATCGGCGTTACGCCGTGGCCAAATTTTCTCTGTCAGCGCTAACTTAAAGATGACCTACAGATGCAGCAACACTGGCCACCACGGAGCGCCGTAAATTCTGAGGAGGATGCATAGGAAGCGGCGGCACCTTCGCTTGCAGTCGAAGGTTGAATCCAAAACGAAACCAATTGCAATGTCACGTGTGCAAGTCGAGGGCACGCTTTTTATATCCATTGTAACTGTTTAGAACAAGTAATTAGACCCCTAACTTTATTTGTGATGTGTAAGAAACAATTATCAAGACCCCTAAAATAAATACAAACAAGGGCGACATAAGGGAAGCCGCATTTCCATCGTCGACCACAAACAATGACAGCAAGCACGGTAAGCGCGGGGCTCGCCCCGTCCCTCGACATGGCGTAATTGTTTTTGGTGCATATCTGTCTCCGAGACATGTTCCTTTCCGCGGAATTTGTCTCCACGGTCGTTTCTAGGTGTGTCCCCAAGCATTCCGGTGCTTCGATAGCCGGCAATGCTGCGGTCGTCGCCGGCGGTGGTGCGTGTTTTCGAGGTCGGCTACACGGTTATGCGTGTATGACCGAACGAAAACACGTTTTTTTTTTTACAACCTCGCATGATTTTTGAACAAATTATGCGTTCCTCAACGTGTAAAGTTATGGTAATTTGTGTAAATAGCGTGTTTTTCCCCCCAAATATTCACCAAGTACACGGGACTTGCTAACAGTGTAGTTTAATATAATCATTGAAGTCTCTATAGTCACTTACAAAGTGAGAACGGCAGGGCGTGTCTTCGGAATGCCTGGCCTTCAGCACGCGCCCCATTCCTTCCGTCGTGCTTTGAGTGCACGAGCGCACTCGAGGTGCACGAACGCCGAAGCGTTGTCCAGGGTAGTAGGCTCACGCTGAAGGCGGGAAAACCGAAAGTTCTCCCCACAGTTCTTACCTTGTCAGGGACTATTGAGAAGCTTAGTGACTCCAGACATCTAGTCAAGGTGTACTACGTTCAATAAAAAGCGAACAGAAAGTCTTCAGCTCTTTATTGACACTGGCTACAGAGAATCAACTGAACATTTTAAACACGAAGTAAACGGAACGTCTGCAGTCATTCTGATGACACTGTAAACAGAAAGTCAGCTAAAAAAATCAACGTCAGGCCAATAGAAAGTCAACAACTTTTTTTGACTCCGGCTCAAGAGAATCATCAGAAACATTTGAAAACAAAATCAACAAAATTTTGCTGACCATGTCAACGGGAAGTCAGAGTCAAAAGAAAGTAATCAGAGTCAACAAGTCGTCAACGCGTTTTCAATAAAAATGTCAAAAATATATTTATAGGGGGAGCATGTGCAGTGACTGCCAACAGCAGCGTCACTGTAGCGGCATAACGTCATTTCCCCGTCTTGGTCTATAATAGCAAAACGGCAGCGGAGTGAAAATGCGAATTATAAGTAGTGTTTCGTGTTTTTGGTGAATACCCATAATCCCGAAAATTATCCCCGAGAGGGTTTTATCAAAATTGGTAAAAACTGAAAACTTCGATTTGGTAAAAACTAAAAAGCCTCGGGTTGAAGATTTGTGTTTGGAGTTTCATTTTGATGTTAACCTTAATGAGAACTTCCGCTGAAGTGTCCGTGAGGCTGTTTCATACTTCGGAACCACATCCGCTATCCCACTTTTATTTCTTTACGGCACAAATACATTCCCTAAGTATACAGATCATAGCCGGTGTTCTAAGAAGTTAGGGAAATCCCATTCCCGGGTCTTATTTGTTTAATCGTGCTCCGATGAACGCTGATTGTGTTTCTGACTCCGGAAATTGGCACCGAAGAACATCTCGAATCTGTTGGAAAAAAATAAACCCTGAAGAAACAGGACCGTCATTGAAATAAAATAAAACCCCGAAAACACGGAACTCTTATAAAAAATAAGAGAAAAACTGCGCGGGCACCTCAAAGTTGGATGCATTTTCGAGACTCAAGAAATTAAAGAGGACTCATACTGCGACCTCCCAAGAGAACTTTCTCTGGTTGTACTTATGATCAAAGAATAGATTACTCCAGCCAATGGTATAGGAAGACGCCATTCGCGAGGAAGCATGTTTTGCAGCGGCTACTCTATAAAAACCTAAGGACGTCATCATGTCACGTGAATAATGCCGTTACATAATCCATAGCGTAATTTTCGTAGCGCTTTGGCGGCTCGCTTTTACGTGTTACGGTTCATTAAGTTTCTCCTGCCAAAAAAAACGTAATCTAGAGTAAATTGGGCCTTCCGCAGAGCGTTTCAAAATTACCCCTTTATGTGCGTATATCATACTCGGTGCTGCCTTTTTTGTGCCATGCTCTCAAGCTTAGCTTATACCCCTGTCGGACGAGCAGCTCAAATGTCATTTACGTAGATGGCATTTACGTAAATGACGTTCAGGTTACCCGTACCGGACGAGATATGTTAATGCCATTTAGCCTATATGTTTATTGCGATGGCCTTCGCAAAGACGAATCAGGCACGCGCACCATGTTCTTGTTCCAACGACTGTTAACTCAGCAATTTGACATTTTTTATGTTTTGTTTGAAGAGAAAAAAAATATAAGCCACACCAGAATAAAGAGTTCAACACAGTGATTAAAAACAGATTTGACAGGGTCTTTGCGGCCACCGCAATATGCTTGCCGTTTGGAAGCACGTTAAAGGGACCATGAAATAAAATTTAGGTTGAGATTAATTATTGTAGATTAGGATTTTACTTATCGCATATCGTTTAGTGGGCCAAAAGAAAGAGGGTAGAAAGTCAAAAGGCTGCTCTTCAGTACCACAATTTGAAAATACAACGGATTATGCACAGACAACCTTTTGGCGGAGCCTTTTATACTTAAGGGGTTTGGTACTCTTTTAACATGCCACAGCTGGAAGTCAAGCAATCGCAGTGCTCCCAAACTCCGAGGTCACTTCTTCACCAAATGTTATCCGAAAATACCTTAGATTTCACTATATTTCTGGAAAATGTCTTTTTCCACGGAAATGTTGAGATCATCGCACTATAGGGAGCTTTCAGAGGTAATGTTTATTGAACCAAGAACTTAAATACGTGATATTTATTAAAGCAAAATTCTAATTTAACTGATATTTTAATCTCGAAAACAAAACTAGTCCATTCAAAGAAAAAGTACGCAGAGGTTTCTGCCAGAGATTTTAAGTAAAACGCGGGTGAAAAAGGTTGACAAATTTACACATCTACTTAGTGTCGAACACATGAATACGTGTTCATATTCTATTTATGTTATTTTTCATGCGATCAGGGTGGCGCTTGGTGCATTGCAAATTCATAAGAGTTTGCTCCACGTAGAGCTCGTCTGACGTTTTGGAAAGCATCTAGGGTTTAGGTTGCCAAGCTGTTCCTTGTTTTGGTTTTTATGAAGCTAACCTGGGAGAACACTCTTTCAACTGTCGCAGTAAAATGTTGCAAGCAAAAAAGCTTGCTCACAAACGTGCTGAGCATCGAAACATCGGACTGCCATCGCCTTGTTTGGTGTGTTTCATGCGTTTCCAGAAGCGTTGCCCACTTACTTCAGCAGTTAGGTTCAGATCTTTGTTATGTAGCAACCTCTATCCTCTGTCAATAGTATGAATGCCATCTTCATCACCTTGCCAACACCTTGATGTTGGTTCCTTTAACATTTTCTGCAGACAAAAAGCGTGTGTACGACAGCGTGGTACTACGGTGTCCCAATAATTCCTTCAAAATCTCTGTACAAATACCCACAGCTCTAAAAACATTTTTTTGTGGTAAGTAAAAAAAAACGATTTGTCTTTTGCACAGATGTTTTAAGTAAAATAACGCCTCCCCGGAAAACAATTATCCCTACATTTGAGCGAATTTCTCTTTTCTTCTAAACGATCAACAAAATCCCTCTATCAAGCGACAAATCCCCAGGTTGGGCGGCGCTGGGCAACCGTCCGATTGGCATATGGGCTCCACCATATAGTGGCATTGAATTTACGACAATTCCAATTAGGCACGCCATCCATGAGGCGACCCGCCATAGTAATGAAGGTGCTTGTTAGTGTAAGATTCTTTGCTGCTGTACACACGATTAACTGTTCAAGCGTACTTAACAAATACAATCTTTTAAAATTATAAGATCTGTAATTCATTCCTCGTTTGCCCAAAATGAACTTTCAATAGTTTGAATTATATATGCCCTAAAACTGAACAACGCCAAAATCTAGTGCTGCAACGGGTGCCATATAGGAGAGGCGCTGTGAACCCCTGCGCTCGATTGCCAGATTTCTTTTTGTGTGAGAAAGCCATATATATATCTATATCAGGGATGGGTAAAATACATGCAAATATGTATCGAAATACAAATACAAAATACTTAGTCAAAAATGTATTTAATTACAAGTCTAATTACATTTCCAAAAAAGCATTTAAGTACAAGATACAAATACTACCAAATGTATTTGGTCTCCTCCAAATACTTTTCTAAATACATTCCTCAAAATTTGCGTCAGCGACCTTAGGGCGCCTGCAACGGGTTTCTGGGTATCTCATTTTAATTTTGCATCGCACTCTCGGGAGTTAGTGTGCGAGGCTCTAGTAACGTAATAGAAATATAATGAAAAAAAAATGTAATCAGCTTGGACGTAATCGGTGAAAAAAGTACAGAGCTTCAAGCAGCTTTTTTTGTCGATTACATTTTTGTATAGAACAACAAAGAACCGAGACGACCAGGACGCGCAGCTCTAGCTAGAAAATTTTTTATCGTTGCAACTTGCACCAGTTACGAAAATCTGGACGACCCGCGCATTTAGAATGTTCCAGGCAAAAATATGGATGGAAATCAGGCTGGAAAGCATCACAAGTTGTCACAGGCACTTATTTAGCCAGTCTGCCAGTGAACGTCGATTTCGTCACTATTCTTGCCCTGGACTAGCACCGTAATCACAAAGTCACTAAACGCTTGTGCTTGATTGAGAGACATTGCCTTCGGTGCAGAACGTAGTTTTCTTCCTGCTCTGGACACGTCTTACGATGAGCAAAATGAGTCGTGGCAATAAATTTGAGGGATGTATTTTCGCCGACACAATTGTATTTAATTACAGTTGTATTTGAAATGCCCACGTTTTAGTATTTAAGTACACACGTCAAATACACTACCCAATTTGTAATTAAATACAAATGCAAAATACACAAAGTGTTTCAAATACGTATTTCAAATACTTGTATTTGAAATACTGCCCATCCCTGATATATATATATATATATATATATATATATATATATATATTCTTCTATACCCACGCCTTCGGCCCCCCGCCACCATGCCCATACACACACACACACATATATATATATATATATATATATATATATATATTTATATATATATATATATATATATATATATATATATATATATATATATATATATATATATATATATATATATGAAGTATCCGTTTGGCGATAAATAAAATATGAATGATGCACACAGTAACGAATTTTAAGCATAAACAAATGCCCGAGTGCAAGAACTTGTGTTTATAAAACAATTTCTTTACCGCCAATTTGAACTAGCGCATGGAGAGTTTAGTGGGAAACAACGAAAAACTTCCACATTGTGGCATCGTAAATTCCGCTTCTTCTAGGGGACGACAAGCTTCGCCGATTGGCCGAACTCGCCTAGTATAGAGAGTTCTGCTTTTTAGGTTGGACGGTCACAAGTTTTACTATTTTACTTCTACTAGAATCACTTTTTAAAGAAGATTATATTCATACCATTTTAGTAGCACGTTTCATGTATATTTGACGTTTGTACACCTTTAACTCGTTCTAATTACTCCAAAAATAAAAATTTAAATACACCCCGTTATGCATTCGAATAGATAGTTCATATGGATTCCGAAAAGATGCTAGTATATTAATGTGTTCTACACATAAAATTATCGCGCACTTTTAAATATAAGGAGAATATCTTTATTTTTACTGGTTTATTTTGATATACAAGGAAAAAGAGCCCATATGTTCTCATAGTTTGAAATATATGCAAAATAAGCAATAATATTTATGGCATACGTGTAAATGCATTACAATTATGCATGCATATTTCTGTCATACATTTAATCTAAGCAGTATATCTTAAATATATCTCTGACGTACTCGAAATATTGTTTTGAACCACGGTTAAAAGTGTCAAAAGAGGAACATAAGAGAGAAGACAAACACGGGCGCCTGCGTTCTTTTTAGCGCTTTTAACCATGGTTCAAAACAGTCACCATCATACAGTCCAACAACAGGTACTTTTACATTCGAAATGTATATTGTGTGTGGACAAAGTATACCCTTTTTCGCTAAGAGTTATTTCTTTGTGTGGTGAATTAAGGTGTACGTGGTAGATTTTTAATTTGCTTGCTGTTATTTTTATCAAGACGTACACTTTCCAGACACTAAAAACATACTTTCTTTTTGCGACAACCAAATCGTTTAAGGACTATTCTTCGTGCTGCGCATGAATATTGAATAATGGGCAAACTTTATTTGTCTCGATGTGACAACTAGTACGCACGACAAAGCGCTTCGTGCTAGGCACGTCTGCGAGAGATTTGTGACCACTGGCAAAACTGTATCCACTCATCAAAATTGTTAATGCTACTTTACTTTGAAGCATATCTTGTTTAGTGGCTCTGGGGTCGGTACAGTTCACAGTGCCTTCGGTACAAGAAAGAAAAGAAAAGGACCGCTGGTCAGGCAAGTGATGCGTTTTTGATTGTTCCTCTCCACCTTCCTGCCGACATCTAGCCTACGAAGAAAAGATACACAACTCTGTTAATATTGCGTCCAGAGCAACGCGGCTTCCTGCAGACTCCTCTATCTCTTGTTTTTGGCGCAGCGTGCGGGGGAAAAGGCGGTGGGCACGACTGTGTTTACACACGATACTTTGTTGCCACGTTTCGCTTCGGCCTTCCTTTGTTTTGGCTCTATTCCGTTCTCTTCATGGGCCTTTCTCTTCCCGACATTTTTAGAACTCTGGGTTTGCGCTTGCTTTTGCAGCTCTTGGTTTTCAGGCGTCAACCCCGTGTCCGAAGCACTCTTAGGAGAAGAAAAAAATGTATATATATTACGTTTGTAAGCGGCGGTTTCGAACCGAACTGCCTCTCTTGGGTTTTATTAGCTCTTCACGGAGACCTTCGTTTTATACATTTGCTTCCTTGTTTTAAACGAAGAAAATGAAGTAAAGAAAGTTGCGCCCTTGTCTCGGCGATTTTTTTTTTTTTTTTTTGACCGGGTTGTTTAGTTTTGCTATGCACACTGGAGGTTAGGGGTAGGGGGTACGTTTGTTTACGGGCGAGGATGATTCATTTCACCATTTTGAAAACCGCAAACTCGCTTTTCGACGCGGAAGCGAGGCCGCTTTTTTAACCGCGGCCGTCTGACTTCTGCGTATCTAGCAAACGCTCTGGTTGTTTACGATTTATCTCCAAGGGTGCTTCTAGGTCTCGAAATAACAAGTCGTAATTTGTTTTTTGACGTACCTGCGTGGAAGAGCTCTTCCAAAGCACCTTAAATCACTCGAAGACTTCTCTTTGAGCAGTGTATGATGTTACAAAGTTACAATCTAAAATTACGCGATCTTGCATGCAGTCTAAAAATATCCGCGTGTGCATTTATTTTTGGGGGTTGTTCACCCTGGGTGCCGATCACGCAATTTATGGCGCATGAACGGATGATCATTGGAATGTTTCTGGCACATATGATGAAAATGAAGAAAAGTTTTGCTCTCAGCTACATAAACATCAGACCGAAGTTTAACAATAATTATCGCAATGACTGTTAGACACCACGTGATTGAGGAGCTGGTGTAACGTTTATGGTATAACTCCACATTATATCCGTAGCGGTTGGCTGAATAACTTGGTTCCCAACATTTCCTGTAAATGTTTTTTTTTTGTTTTTTGTTTTTTTTTTTTAGTGGGGATTTGGTGTTACTGCTTGAAGGCGCTGTGCTTCAAATAATTTCGGGGATGTTTGGAGCTGCTTGCGGTAGTGTTACAACGTCGTGTGCATTGACGGCTTGCATTGTTATCGGTTTTCTTTTCAAAAGACCACTAAAGGACAGAGGATTCGCATCGGTGATTATGCCGCCTGCGCTATAGCGTGTGGCCTGAGCTCGACCTGGCGCGGCAGTGTGCCTCCCCGATCATTTTCGCCATGGACCGATTTCGTGAGAGTCAGCGTTGTTTGTGATCGCCTTTTCGTTTAGGGAGTAATCTGCCTCGGATTTATTCCTGGGTTTGGATATTGGCTCGTTGATCTCTTGCCGCATGTTTAGCAATTTGTGTATATTGATTTATGGTGGTTTCACAGTTGGTACTGTAGGATTAAGGCGCCTCTGTGCGCAAACGTAGCAACATCTCTCCTCGGTCCTTACTTTTCACTGTTTCTCTCTTCCTGGCGACGTTCGCAAGGCCTAGGGGTTGCGAGCGTCACCAACAAGTACCAACCAACAACCAGCCAACAAGTAGACAACCAACGAGTAGAACTAGCAGACGACGGCCGCATCACCTCCGTGCTCCCAGAGAGTACAATCATTCGCGTTGCGTATTTGCAAGTGCGAGTTGCTGATGTATTCTGTCAGGGAGTAATGCCAAGCATATGTGAAGCACTAAGAAAAAATGAATTAAGCGTGCCGGCAGCGTTTTCAACCTTCGAATTGAACTCGCAGTATTTAGGAGTATGAAGTGGTTCTCACGAGTGTTGTAAACTACCGTCGTCATTAGTCACTAAAGCAAATACGTGCTTCTTCGCTTTTTTTTTTGTTGCTCTTTTTTTAGGAGTTTGTGAACTGTAAATACGTCAGACAACTTTTTTTTTTGTTTAGTATTTTTTCTTTTTTTTTTTTGGGGGGGGGGGGGGCGGTGGGCGTAGGCGGTTTGTATTGATGCAATCCTATCCTTAAAGCGCTTTTGTCGACCATACTACAGGAATACCGTCAGAAAATAGGCTCCTTCTTTTGCATCTTGGCTTCACCCATGCTTTTTTCCCGTTTTGATTGAATGAACTGTACAATTATTTGTCACTAATAACTATAAGCTGCATGAGCTAATATATGTTAAAAAATACAGAGCAAATCATTACATACTACTCATGTGATGTATTGAATAGACCTGTAATAACTGCGTTGACATCAAAGTTTCGAAGTATTGCTTCCTTTGTATTTACAGCGTTGGAGTTAAAATATCCAACTCAGGCTTCGCTAATTACCAGAATAGAAACATAAGATTGCAAAAATAAAAAAGAACGACTCTTTAGATTAAAATATGTTGCATGTATTTATTTTCAAATTACCAGAGACTACCGTAGCCCAGACAGCAGTGAAAGTAACCATATATACACATCCTCAGTTACAATTTTTACAATAAGAGAAACACTCGATGAAAAATTATTAAAAGGCATCAAATCTGGGAATGTGAATGTGGACAAAATAATATCTGAATAAAATCCAGGTGTCTGGGGACTTCTGTTTATCCCCCTACATAACCATGTCTGGTCAGAACATGTTAGTATACCTTCAGGGGCATAGCCAGGGGAGGGGGGTTGTTCAGGTGTCAGAACACCCCCTGAACTTTTACATTATATATATATATATATATATATATATATATATATATATATGTATATATATAACAATTATTATTGTGAGTTTGATTGCACCGGCACCTTCAAACACCCCCGAAAATATTTTCTCGCTAAGCCACTGCGTCACACTACACAATTTCAACAGGCAAAACATATAAATTATGAAAACGATCGCCCTACCCAGTCCTAACAAAAACAGAGACAGTACACAAAATTATTATTAAAAGCCTCATAGTACTAGACTAATCTGAAATATTGCCACGCGCGTGGCCGAACGAGCGCGTGCGTGTCCGAGTTGTTACCGTGCTTGGATTTCGTGCGGAGGCCCCGGGTTCGATTCCTGGGAGCTATGCGTATTTATTTATTCTTTTAAAGTAGTGTTCTTGTAAGTTCGAGAAATTTGTCGACTGATCGAGGTACGAATGTTCTATGCGCCGAACGTTCAACGCCTAATGTTCCATCAGCCCACGCGGTTCACGGGAGTGACATATTCACGTATGATTCGTAGTGGAATTATCCCCCCCCCCCCCCCCCCCCCCACCACACCAATCAGACGCATATACGTCAGCGACCTTCTAAAACGTAGGTGTAAATGTCGAACCTAGGTACCTTGGTATCGCTGCAAAGCTAAGGACAGTAAACGAACCTGGCAAACGATAACAGCTCAAAAAAACTAGCTCGAGCATCTAAACACGTCCGGATCTGCCCGACGCAAAGCGAACCCGGCGTAGCTGGCCCAGCCAGCGACCAGACACGGTCAAGTATGCTGGATCCTTCATAGCGGCCAAAGGGGCGGAATGCTAGGGGAAGGTCGCGTGTCATACACGGGTCTACCGCTGAGCTCGGCGGCGTGATCAAAGCTTCTCACTACTTTTCCAGTATAGAGGAAGTTTATGTGGGATGTGTTTGGTTCACGTAAATTCCGAGAAAACGTTGTGATTCCATGCCACATTCATATACTCGAAAGAAACAGAGATCGCAGCCAAATTGGTTTTCTGTATCGAAAATTCTTTTTGGACTTGTTTTAGTAGATTCGAAACTCTAAGTGGAAAAAATTCAAATGCGTCTTTTTTTCTTTTTTTTTCAAATGAAAATATTTTTGAACTTTATTTAAATTAAACAAAAGTGGAGGAAGTTGGTCGTCTAGATCAAGAGCTGTGTGGAATTCAATCATATGAAGAAGCACGCTTATGTGTAGCATCTCCATTGGTTTCATATATATTTTTTTTTCTTTAAAAGGACAGATTCAGGAAGTCCCGTCAGTTTTTATATTCTAAAGGGAGACGCTTGCATAATGTACCGTTGTAACTGCACTGAATCTAGGATCTCATTTAATTACTGCTTGTGTCGCGACTTCGGGTGAGGAGAAACCAGCTTTTAGAGAAATTGTCACCTGGTTGATGCCCATATTAACTCTGAGTGGGCAAAGAGAGTTTCGCGGTAATCGCTGCCCCACCTAAAGAATAAAGCAAAAAGTAAACAGAGGCTGTCGCCTTATTCCGCTCACGCTTTTCTTTAGAGGCGGAAAGTCCATTGAACAAATCACGGAATAAGCAAGGCCGCCCGTCTAATCGAAGCTGGCAGCACTAAGACTGCCGTTGCCGGATTCGATAAAGCTTTTGTCGGCGTGAAGGGAAACGCACCGAGCAGACGGCCGGGAATTCCCTAGACGCCAAGGGCCCTGTGGGGGAGGCGTTGCAGACGGATAACTGGATTAGCCGCCATCAGTGTTAATGTTCCGTGGAGAGTGACCCCAATCTTCCGGGCTCCCGGTCTTTGGCGGCTCCCTCGTCTGGCCAGAAAGCACGAAGTCGAATCTACTTTTCTTTCTCACGCACACGCACACAAACACACAAACACACACAAACGCTTAAGCACAGAAACACACACACTATAACATACACGAAAAAGCTTGAGAATAAGGGGAAGCCAAATTTTTTCCTTGTGCTTTGAAATTTTAGCTTCTTAGAGTCGGCTTTCACTTTTCATCTCGGAGTCACTGATTATGTTGAGGTATTTGCAATATACTATGTTTTATATATTTATATTTTGTTTGTATTCTACTTCCTGCAAGAGACAGATTGATACCAAAAGTAATTTATGGTTCTCCTGAAAGCAGCGCAACCTCTATAGTCTATACAATTGACTCATATGCTGCTGGATTGATAAATTCCGTTCTTTGATCATCCTGCTTGGAGGGACGCGATAGATTTCGATTCGTTTCGTGTCTGTCAGTCGCGCAACTGTGGGTTACCAAGAATCCCCCGTTAATTCCAGCAGCCGTGAATACAAATGAACAGAACACGTGACTTGTGATAACAGTGGAAAGAAAGGGAGTAGATCGAAGCGTTATCACAATGACATCACAGCATCCTTATCACCGTTCGCCAACTTGATGCGTCTAATCGTCTTTTATCTGTCTTAACGCGACAGAGTTAAGGAGGTCGTGTCGGAGGAAAGACGGCGTCGGTGGCGTACGCTACAATCCAGGATTGGTCGATAGGGTCATGAAGTCACAGCCCCATGCCCTCGAGCGGAAATTTCAAACAAACCACAACGCTCACGTCAAACGTGACGTCATGTGTGGAAATAAAGTTATATAAAAAAAATATATATATGTTATCGGAATTAAGGATCGCCACACGTCTAAAATGATTTTACTCTATAAACTAATTAATTTTCGTTAAAAAATAAGAAAAATTTTAGGCGGGATTTGAATTCAGAATCGACTTGGCCATGGCTTGGGAAGGAGCGGAACTTTATATACGTTTCGCTATCGAGTTCCAGTCCTGAAAGCGATAGTTTAAGTGTCCTCCAAGTGTTTTGAGCATATAACTTAAAGCAGTGGTTCTCAACCATCGATGCTTCGTGGACCCCTTGTGGATCGGCGGAGCTGATTGAGGACCCCGTTCGTGGTGAGGGGAGGGGAAAGGTAAAGGTTAAATATAATAATGATTTAAGGAATGGATTATACTAGAAAGTAGTGTGAAGTAGGCCTCTGTTATTGACATACTCACAAGAAAACTCTACCGAAAACTGAAATATTTCTTCTCGACCTGACAAAAATAAACTTTTATTTCTGGGCTTGACTGACGAGGCAGTGCTTCACGGACCCCTAGAATGCCTTCGCGGACCCCACAGGGTCCGCGGACCCCCATTTGAGAACCACTCACTTAGAGAATCGAAATAAAACTTTTCGACGGCACTTAACAGGTCGACCTCCATCCGTGTAAAGCGAACATTGCGATACGATGGCCAGATATTGGAGATATAATAATTGGGCTTGTGTGGATATTTAGACAGCGTGTAGTTGGTCAGACGTTTCAAAGTTGCGACGAGTCACTCGCTGTAGATGAGAAATTTAGCCAGTGCAGTACAACCGCTAGCCTGGGGTCTTTAACGTGCACCACGCAGTAGTGGTGCACAACCGCACGCCGGTACGATGCTCATCCAGATCAAATCGGGCAGGGGTGGAGATTAAGAGATATTAGAGACACAACGTGTTGATAGCTTCAGTGCTATAGCGTGCATTAATACAGACGCGCTCGAATAGATAATAATCTGAGACCACTGCTCATCTCCAATAGCGCTCGTTGAAGTGCGAGCGTGCAATTCTAAAGTTCAAGTACTTAAAAAAAAATTAATTTTTCTTGAGTTTGGCGTTCCTTCAAATGCTTTCTGAAAAGCCAATGTGGAGCGGAAGTTCGTCGGCTTCTTAATCAGGCGTTACATTGACGTCAGAATGCTGATCTCTGATTGCCTCCAAATGGAAGGATAGTGGGTATACCTCAAGGCAGCTAGCATTGAGGTATACCCACTATACCTGCGTGACAGCCCATCAGAGCTCGACGTTTTGACGACAGTGCGATCCCTGCGCAAGGAGCAGACGAACTTGCGCTCCGCATTCTCTCACCCTGCTCATAGATCACACGAAAGACACGATGTTCACTGCAGGCATTATGGCGAAATTATCTGCGGAAACGCCTGAAGCATGTTCGAAGCTTGGATGATTCAAGCATTTACTTCGAACATCTCTGCAGAAGGTTTTTTTATGTCCAATGTAACAGGACCGTTATACAAGGAAGAAACATGCGTCAGAAACTGTCTGCAGACTGTCTCTTGTACAATGTGTTGGCAGTTCGACCGCGGCTTTAGCGAAAGGAAAGGTGCGTCTCCGAGGCTCCCACGAGGTTCATTTTCATTCATCGGGCAATGGATTTGTAAACATTTGTATACATCTGAAACTTCCCGTCTCGAACATCATCTCTTCCGGCTCGAAATAGTGCACCCTCGTTTCATTGAGCTGTTTCCAGGATCACAGAATGGGAGAAAACAAATCAGAAAAACAATACGTCGTGCATTCAGTCTGGGCGATCGTACGGGCCAACATTTTTCCGGGTTGCACACAGTGCATGCTCAACGGAATCGAGGCACGGGGTTGCCACGCGAGGATTTCCTCGAAGGAGGGCACTTGCGCGATTTCTGTGAAGGATCGCAGAATTCCGCTCCCTCCGTGCGTATTTGCCCCGCCTACGCGCCACATGAGGCAGCATCTCTTTAAAGGGACAATGAAGACGATTTTATTTAATTTTTTTAAATGATGTTTTTATGCTTCTTGGGAACATAGCATGCTGCCCAATTTTTTGTAGACATTTGTGACGCGTGTTTTCGTGCCTACGAAAGAAGTAAAGAAACCGAAACTTGGTTGTCCGTCCCCCTTTTCTATGTATCTTCCTCATGTCTAATTGAACAATCTCCATTCTCGTATCTGGGCCTCCGAAAATGGAGTTGACGTAGGGAGTGACGTCAAGTGTGAATAGTAGGTATCGGTAGTATTTAGGAGATCGAGACTATGGTTACCGCGGTGGGTTATAGCAGCGCGGTGGCGCGGTCGTGTCGTCGAATCTGTCAACATGGACGGCAATGCCGCTCTCGTGAGCGAGTTCGAGCATCCGTTCAGCGACCCAACACAAACGGAATGGGAGTACGTGTGCGGCAATCTCAGCCATCACCTCCTACACCGGGCCCGAGGTAGACCGCCCAGCCTGTAACGAGCGGCCCGCATGCCCAAGTAAATAGTTGCTCCGTTGCTCGTTGGCCGTTTCGCGTCCCGCGTAGCAAAAAACGATTATGCTGCTTTATTTACGGTTTAGTAACCATTTCCGGTCCGGTTTATACTTTTCATGGTTATTCGAGCGGAAATTAGAACAGTATTTCTAAAAATCGCCAACTAAAACGTGACCGAGGGCACGTCTCTCGTTTCGACCAATCGCTGACGCGTCTCTTGTGACGTCGTGCTTCTTGGCCCCGCATCGGTCACGAGAGCTCCGCTTCTCCTGGCTTCTCCCGCAACTATCGGGGCGTCGCCCCAGTCGATCCCGGTACGATTATTACCGCGATTGTTTAATTAATTTGCGCGGCACACAAGCGCCGCACTCTAAAAAATCTCTGTGCGTCTACTTTCACGCACAAGACTGGAAGAACCAATCAGCGCAACTTACGGAGGCAGCTCAGCGAATGACGATGCGGAAACATATGTTTAGACCCAAAAACGCAGTCTGAGTTGTGACAGTAAGCAATGCGAAACGTCATGCTTGCATTGATTAATGTCACAACTCAGACTGCGTTTTTTGGTCTAAACATATGTTTCGGCATTGTAATTCGCTGAGCTGCCTCCGTAAGTTGCGGTGATTGGCTCTCCAAGTTTTGTGTGGGAAAGTACACGCACGGGCGTTTTTTAGACTGCGTTTTTGGCTGAAATGTGGTCAGCGTGGCCTGAGACGTTCCTAGAACCCAGTTCAATCGCCAAAAAAATGTCCGAAATCGCCTTCATTGTTCCTTTAAAGAGAAGTTGAACCGGTACTGCATTTGAGTAAAAACACTTAAATCGTCTTCATTTGACCTCCAAGATCGCGAATATCGAGATTCTTTTTCGATGCGGTGCACGGAGGCTACGGAAAATCATTTTCAAAGTACCGCTGAAGCCCTAATTATTTTTGCGAAAGTGGCCCGTGACCTATCATGTCTTCTATTACTGTTTTTTTGTTGTATTTTTTTTTTTTCACTCACTCCCCTCTGTAACGCCCCCAGGGCCTTGAGGGTGTGTAGATAAATAAATAAATAAATAAATGAATAAACTCGCTTTCTTCGAAAACCTCTTCAGCTTCCCTAAAGACCGACGTACATTCCCGCTTTCCACTTTTGCCCGCCTCCTCCTTTCCTGTATCCTCTCCACTTTCTACCTTGCCCCAATCCGGCTCCCCTCACAGCTTAAAAGAGGGGAACGCTATGGGGATTATCTGATTATCTTCCCTGCAGAAAACCGAGGTTGTAGGTCGGTCTTTAAGGCTCCGTTATACATGGACGTAGAGCGGAACAAACGCGGCGTAGCGCGGCGCGCAGATACTAGGGAGTTTTCGTAGATCGTTTCTGCCGTCCCGCAACGGCCCTCCGCAACCCACTGCGATACCCGGAACTCTTCAGTGCAGGCCATCGGCGCGCAGGCGCAGTAGCAACTTCTTCGTTGCGGAGGGCTTAGCGGATGGGAAAACGCAGTCGACGAAAACTCTCCAATGATTGGCCTCAGATATCGGAATCCTGCTCGCCGGACAATGAAACGGGCGCGTTCGGCGCTCATCTGCTTTCGCTGCGCTCAACGTCGGAGAACGTTCAGACGTCTACGCGTCGCATGTTCCCTCGAGGTGGTTCGGTCGCTTGGTTGAGGAGACAATGGTGTTCGATAAACTCGGAAAGGGTGAAGACAGGGCGAGCGAATCACGCACTAAAAAGGTTGAAATAAAGCACATGCTAAATGCGCTTTTCCGCGCGATGAAAAAGGAAAAACAAAGGTAGGAAAACGTTTGCCATCTGCGCCGGCACTATGCTCCGACGAAAAAAATCTTGAGTTCTTGTTTTATTTTGTCGCGTCTAATGTTGGGCCCAACCTCCCCACATGGTCGAATTCCGCTGGAGTGTACACAAAATAAGGTACTTTTTGCGCGAAAGGTATGTGGATCTTTGCAGATACCTTTATGTTACTTTTCCAAAAAGATATAACTTATCGTTGCACTTTGAAAAAAAAAATATCGATCGAGTCGCAGTTAAAAGTTACAAAAAAGTAACAAATCACAGTATCACGACACTACCCAAGACTGGCCCTGCGTATATAATTACCGCTCTTCAGCCAATCAGAGTGGGCGTGGGTGCACGGCAGCGATGCAGCACCTAAGTTTTTTCGTTCTTCTGCCTCAGGTTTTTGGATGGATGGTTCTGGAAAGTGGGTGTCAGCAGCGCGTTCATCGCATCTTCCCTGCTGAAGCAACTGATCGTCCGCTCGCCTCCGGTTTCTACGAGCCGGGTTGCGCCGCTTCACATCCAGGATTAACCTACATCAAGCCATCCCTCGTTCTGCCGGAAGCATCGGTAACGGCATGGTCATCGGCGTCGTCAAGTTCATCCCCTATAAGACCCGATTCATCGTTGCAATCGGCCAGTGGGCGTGGGTGCACGGCAGCGATGCAGCACCTAAGTTTTTTCGTTCTTCTGCCTCAGGTTTTTAGATGGATGGTTCTGGAAAGTGGGTGTCAGCAGCGCGTTCATCGCATCTTCCCTGCTGAAGCAACTGATCGTCCGCTCGCCTCCGGTTTCTACGAGCCGGGTTGCGCCGCTTCACATCCAGGATTAACCTACATCAAGCCATCCCTCGTTCTGCCGGAAGCATCGGTAACGGCATGGTCATCGGCGTCGTCAAGTTCATCCCCTATAAGACCCGATTCATCGTTGCAATCGGCCAGTGGGCGTGGGTGCACGGCAGCGATGCAGCACCTAAGTTTTTTCGTTCTTCTGCCTCAGGTTTTTGGATGGATGGTTCTGGAAAGTGGGTGTCAGCAGCGCGTTCATCGCATCTTCCCTGCTGAAGCAACTGATCGTCCGCTCGCCTCCGGTTTCTACGAGCCGGGTTGCGCCGCTTCACATCCAGGATTAACCTACATCAAGCCATCCCTCGTTCTGCCGGAAGCATCGGTAACGGCATGGTCATCGGCGTCGTCAAGTTCATCCCCTATAAGACCCGATTCATCGTTGCAATCGGCCAGTGGGCGTGGGTGCACGGCAGCGATGCAGCACCTAAGTTTTTTCGTTCTTCTGCCTCAGGTTTTTAGATGGATGGTTCTGGAAAGTGGGTGTCAGCAGCGCGTTCATCGCATCTTCCCTGCTGAAGCAACTGATCGTCCGCTCGCCTCCGGTTTCTACGAGCCGGGTTGCGCCGCTTCACATCCAGGATTAACCTACATCAAGCCATCCCTCGTTCTGCCGGAAGCATCGGTAACGGCATGGTCATCGGCGTCGTCAAGTTCATCCCCTATAAGACCCGATTCATCGTTGCAATCGGCCAGTGGGCGTGGGTGCACGGCAGCGATGCAGCACCTAAGTTTTTTCGTTCTTCTGCCTCAGGTTTTTAGATGGATGGTTCTGGAAAGTGGGTGTCAGCAGCGCGTTCATCGCATCTTCCCTGCTGAAGCAACTGATCGTCCGCTCGCCTCCGGTTTCTACGAGCCGGGTTGCGCCGCTTCACATCCAGGATTAACCTACATCAAGCCATCCCTCGTTCTGCCGGAAGCATCGGTAACGGCATGGTCATCGGCGTCGTCAAGTTCATCCCCTATAAGACCCGATTCATCGTTGCAATCGGCCAGTGGGCGTGGGTGCACGGCAGCGATGCAGCACCTAAGTTTTTTCGTTCTTCTGCCTCAGGTTTTTAGATGGATGGTTCTGGAAAGTGGGTGTCAGCAGCGCGTTCATCGCATCTTCCCTGCTGAAGCAACTGATCGTCCGCTCGCCTCCGGTTTCTACGAGCCGGGTTGCGCCGCTTCACATCCAGGATTAACCTACATCAAGCCATCCCTCGTTCTGCCGGAAGCATCGGTAACGGCATGGTCATCGGCGTCGTCAAGTTCATCCCCTATAAGACCCGATTCATCGTTGCAATCGGCCAGTGGGCGTGGGTGCACGGCAGCGATGCAGCACCTAAGTTTTTTCGTTCTTCTGCCTCAGGTTTTTGGATGGATGGTTCTGGAAAGTGGGTGTCAGCAGCGCGTTCATCGCATCTTCCCTGCTGAAGCAACTGATCGTCCGCTCGCCTCCGGTTTCTACGAGCCGGGTTGCGCCGCTTCACATCCAGGATTAACCTACATCAAGCCATCCCTCGTTCTGCCGGAAGCATCGGTAACGGCATGGTCATTGGCGTCGTCAAGTTCATCCCCTATAAGACCCGATTCATCGTTGCAATCGGCCAGTGGGCGTGGGTGCACGGCAGCGATGCAGCACCTAAGTTTTTTCGTTCTTCTGCCTCAGGTTTTTGGATGGATGGTTCTGGAAAGTGGGTGTCAGCAGCGCGTTCATCGCATCTTCCCTGCTGAAGCAACTGATCGTCCGGTCGCCTCCGGTTTCTACGAGCCGGGTTGCGCCGCTTCACATCCAGGATTAACCTACATCAAGCCATCCCTCGTTCTGCCGGAAGCATCGGTAACGGCATGGTCATCGGCGTCGTCAAGTTCATCCCCTATAAGACCCGATTCATCGTTGCAATCGGCCAGTGGGCGTGGGTGCACGGCAGCGATGCAGCACCTAAGTTTTTTCGTTCTTCTGCCTCAGGTTTTTGGATGGATGGTTCTGGAAAGTGGGTGTCAGCAGCGCGTTCATCGCATCTTCCCTGCTGAAGCAACTGATCGTCCGCTCGCCTCCGGTTTCTACGAGCCGGGTTGCGCCGCTTCACATCCAGGATTAACCTACATCAAGCCATCCCTCGTTCTGCCGGAAGCATCGGTAACGGCATGGTCATCGGCGTCGTCAAGTTCATCCCCTATAAGACCCGATTCATCGTTGCAATCGGCCAGTGGGCGTGGGTGCACGGCAGCGATGCAGCACCTAAGTTTTTTCGTTCTTCTGCCTCAGGTTTTTGGATGGATGGTTCTGGAAAGTGGGTGTCAGCAGCGCGTTCATCGCATCTTCCCTGCTGAAGCAACTGATCGTCCGGTCGCCTCCGGTTTCTACGAGCCGGGTTGCGCCGCTTCACATCCAGGATTAACCTACATCAAGCCATCCCTCGTTCTGCCGGAAGCATCGGTAACGGCATGGTCATCGGCGTCGTCAAGTTCATCCCCTATAAGACCCGATTCATCGTTGCAATCGGCCAGTGGGCGTGGGTGCACGGCAGCGATGCAGCACCTAAGTTTTTTCGTTCTTCTGCCTCAGGTTTTTGGATGGATGGTTCTGGAAAGTGGGTGTCAGCAGCGCGTTCATCGCATCTTCCCTGCTGAAGCAACTGATCGTCCGCTCGCCTCCGGTTTCTACGAGCCGGGTTGCGCCGCTTCACATCCAGGATTAACCTACATCAAGCCATCCCTCGTTCTGCCGGAAGCATCGGTAACGGCATGGTCATCGGCGTCGTCAAGTTCATCCCCTATAAGACCCGATTCATCGTTGCAATCGGCCAGTGGGCGTGGGTGCACGGCAGCGATGCAGCACCTAAGTTTTTTCGTTCTTCTGCCTCAGGTTTTTGGATGGATGGTTCTGGAAAGTGGGTGTCAGCAGCGCGTTCATCGCATCTTCCCTGCTGAAGCAACTGATCGTCCGCTCGCCTCCGGTTTCTACGAGCCGGGTTGCGCCGCTTCACATCCAGGATTAACCTACATCAAGCCATCCCTCGTTCTGCCGGAAGCATCGGTAACGGCATGGTCATCGGCGTCGTCAAGTTCATCCCCTATAAGACCCGATTCATCGTTGCAATCGGCCAGTGGGCGTGGGTGCACGGCAGCGATGCAGCACCTAAGTTTTTTCGTTCTTCTGCCTCAGGTTTTTGGATGGATGGTTCTGGAAAGTGGGTGTCAGCAGCGCGTTCATCGCATCTTCCCTGCTGAAGCAACTGATCGTCCGCTCGCCTCCGGTTTCTACGAGCCGGGTTGCGCCGCTTCACATCCAGGATTAACCTACATCAAGCCATCCCTCGTTCTGCCGGAAGCATCGGTAACGGCATGGTCATCGGCGTCGTCAAGTTCATCCCCTATAAGACCCGATTCATCGTTGCAATCGGCCAGTGGGCGTGGGTGCACGGCAGCGATGCAGCACCTAAGTTTTTTCGTTCTTCTGCCTCAGGTTTTTGGATGGATGGTTCTGGAAAGTGGGTGTCAGCAGCGCGTTCATCGCATCTTCCCTGCTGAAGCAACTGATCGTCCGCTCGCCTCCGGTTTCTACGAGCCGGGTTGCGCCGCTTCACATCCAGGATTAACCTACATCAAGCCATCCCTCGTTCTGCCGGAAGCATCGGTAACGGCATGGTCATCGGCGTCGTCAAGTTCATCCCCTATAAGACCCGATTCATCGTTGCAATCGGCCAGTGGGCGTGGGTGCACGGCAGCGATGCAGCACCTAAGTTTTTTCGTTCTTCTGCCTCAGGTTTTTGGATGGATGGTTCTGGAAAGTGGGTGTCAGCAGCGCGTTCATCGCATCTTCCCTGCTGAAGCAACTGATCGTCCGCTCGCCTCCGGTTTCTACGAGCCGGGTTGCGCCGCTTCACATCCAGGATTAACCTACATCAAGCCATCCCTCGTTCTGCCGGAAGCATCGGTAACGGCATGGTCATCGGCGTCGTCAAGTTCATCCCCTATAAGACCCGATTCATCGTTGCAATCGGCCAGTGGGCGTGGGTGCACGGCAGCGATGCAGCACCTAAGTTTTTTCGTTCTTCTGCCTCAGGTTTTTGGATGGATGGTTCTGGAAAGTGGGTGTCAGCAGCGCGTTCATCGCATCTTCCCTGCTGAAGCAACTGATCGTCCGCTCGCCTCCGGTTTCTACGAGCCGGGTTGCGCCGCTTCACATCCAGGATTAACCTACATCAAGCCATCCCTCGTTCTGCCGGAAGCATCGGTAACGGCATGGTCATCGGCGTCGTCAAGTTCATCCCCTATAAGACCCGATTCATCGTTGCAATCGGCCAGTGGGCGTGGGTGCACGGCAGCGATGCAGCACCTAAGTTTTTTCGTTCTTCTGCCTCAGGTTAGTAAACGGGACTCTGACCCGCAATTTAAGTCGAACTTCCTTTGCATTGTCGTGCTTCCACGCCCCGAAGCTTGTGTCGAGTCTTTTCGAATATTGTTGTTGCTTCTGTGCGGTGACGTTGAGCTGAACCCTGGTCCCATGAGTGACCAGCAGGCTAAGCAGTTCAGTGAAATGCTTCGTCTTTTTCACGATCTTAACGCTCGTTCTCTAAAGTTTAAAGAAGGCCAAAATGCTGTCCTGTCTTCCAATAACGATTTAAAAGCAAACCACGAGTCCCTTCAGCTTTCCGTCACTAATCTCATTCAAAGAGTGACGGTCTTAGAATCGAGAACTGCTATCTTCGATGATATGCATCGCGAACTTGTCGGGGCGCATCAGACATTTGAGCGGATTGAAAAAGATAGCCTACAATTTAATTATAGGCTAAATGATTTGGAAAACCGGTCACGTAGAGACAACCTGCTTTTTCATGGTGTCGATGACGCAGCTAACGAGTCATGGACGCAGGCCGAAGAAAAAGTATTGTCTCTTTTATCAAATCACTTGAATGTTAACATATCGGATGAGCAGATAGCTCGTGCCCACAGGTTAGGCCCTTTTGTTGATGGTAAATGTCGTCCTTTAATAGTAAAATTTGAATCCTTCAAGATTAAAGAACAAGTTCTCTCCTGTCGTTCAGGTCTCAAAAACGCGCATTTTTCGATCGCCGAAGATTTTTGCCCCGAGACTCGCTTGGCTAGAAGGCAATTGCTGGAATACGGTAAACGCCAGGGTGCGGTTTTTAAACTGCGCTATAATAAGCTTTTTGTGAACGGTAAATGTTTTTGGTACAATTCGGTTAATGATTGCGTTTATGAATTGCCTGTGAAAACTGTTCATCGCGCTCCTAACCGAGCTCAAACGCTGAACAGTTCGGGAACGGCACAGCCAATACCATAACATTCCCCGAGGGGAGATGTGTCTCGAAACCTTGGCTCAAATCTTTCTGTTCTTCTTACTAATATCAGAACCTTGGCTCAAATCTTTCTGTTCTTCTTACTAATATCAGGAGCTTAATTCGTAATCGTGACGATCTGAGCTTGGTTATTGACTCCTGTGATGCTGATATTGTGGCGTTAACCGAAACTTGGCTTTCAGCTAAAATTGGTGACAATGAGCTTTTCCTGTGCCAAAAAGGCTATAATATTTTTAGAGCTGATAGATGTGGTACCTCAGGTGGTGGCGTTTTGCTGGCAATAACTAATACTCTCTTTTTCGCCCTTATACCGGTAGCCTGTTCTCTAGAGATAATTTGGGTATGTGTCTCCATTAATTACAAGAAATGGATTCTTGGTGTTTGTTACCGCCCTCCAACCAAATACTCTGAATTTTCTAATGTATTACATGACTGTCTCAATCAGATTAATGTGCGTTTCCCAGGTTCACCCATAATCCTAATGGGTGATTTTAATTATCCAAATATTAAATGGTCTGATGACGGCATTTCTTTATACCCCTTTAGCACTGATGCTAATGAGTTTGTTACATTATGTTCTGATTATAACTTGGTTCAACTTGTCAAAGCTCCTACCAGAGTTACAGCAACATCGTCATCCGTTTTAGATCTGATCCTTGCCACTCACCCAGATGTTGTTTCTTCAATATCTTGCATGCCTTGTATCAGTGACCATCACGTACTTCACTTTATTCTTAACATACCTAAGGGCCATCACTACCAATATTCAAATCTATTCGAGATTACAAGGCGGCAGATTTCACTACAATTAACTAAAAGCTGTGTAAATTTCTTGATGAATATTTAGAAGGGTTTCAGAATCGCTCTCTCGAGACGAATTGGAGTCTGTTTAAAACTATTGTAGATTCTTTGACTGTAAACTATATTCCATCTGTTAATATTCGCCACCATGCTGACGCACCCTGGTACAATAGAAAGCTGAAAAGACTGTCCAACAAAAAGAGAAGATTGTTCCGTGCCGCTAAACACGTTTCCTCTGAATTGCGTTGGCAGGCCTATCACGATATTGCTGACGAGTATGCCAAAACAGTAAAAAATGCAAAACAAATTTTCTTTAACCATACGCTTCCATCCATGCTTCTTAATAACCCTAAACGATTTTGGAATATTGTCAGCAATAGCGTAACCAAAAATATATCTCTTACTTCTTCTGATGGGATAATTGTGGAACCTGCCCAGTGTGCTTCTGTGTTGAATGATGTCTTTGTTAGATTATTCTCAGCTCTTAGTAACACTTATGTGCCTCCTCTAACTTCTCGGAATTTTTTACCAATGGACCCTATCTTCATTGATGTCATAGGAGTATCTAAGGTAATAGATGTGTTGAAGTCTTCATCAGCCGCAGGTGTTGACGGTATTAACTCTAAATTTCTAAAAAGCACTAAAATGTATTCGGCCATCATTCTTTCTAAACTATTCTCCCAATCACTTGAGTCAGGGTCCATACCTGATGATTGGAAGACAGGGAAGGTGGTACCGTTGCATAAATCAGGTGACAGCCATGACCCATTCAACTACCGTCCCATCTCTCTAACGAGTGTTCCTTGTAAAGTCCTCGAACATATCATCTGCTCCCATTTAGTGTCTTTCCTTGAATCAAATAGTTTCTTCTCGTCCGCTCAACATGGCTTCAGAAGGCCATTTTCATGCGATACTCAATTATTGTCTTTCACTCATGAGCTCCACTCCTTCCTTGATAACGGCTCTAGCACTGACTGTGTTTTCTTAGATTTTTCAAAAGCCTTCGATAAAGTATCCCATAAGCTACTAATCCATAAGCTTCGCACTCTAAACATTGATCCTTATGTGCTTGATTGGATTATCGCCTTTCTATCTCATCGGGTCCAGTTCGTCAACGTAAATAATAATAATTCTCATTTGGTGCCTGTCGATTCCGGTGTACCGCAAGGTTCTGTAATTGGTCCCCTGTTGTTTCTAATTTATATTAATGATCTTGTAACTAATATTTCCTCGCCGATCTGCTTGTTCGCTGACGACTGTGTCCTTTTCCGCAATATAACTGACCATTCTGATGTAATTCATTTGCAATCTGACCTTGACGTCATAGCTCTCTGGTGCAACTCTTGGCAAATGGAACTTAACACTAATAAATGTAAGTCAATGAGAGTATCCCGCTCTAACAGTTTATGTCCTACTTATAGCATTAACAATAAATCCCTTGAGTATGTTACATGTTATAAATACCTTGGAGTCCATATAACCTCTGACCTTACCTGGAATACACACGTCGAATATGTTGTAAGTAATGCTAACCGCACGTTGGGTTACATAAAACGAAACTTTTTTCAAGCCCCTTCTTCTCTTAAACTAACCTTATACAAGTCCTTAGTCCGTCCTAAATTAGAATATGCGTCATCCATATGGGACCCTGGTCACCAAGGTCTTATCAGCAGATTAGAAGCTACACAAAACCGAGCCGTTCGTTTCATCTTATCTAACTATCATCGTACAGCCAGTGTAACATCAATGAAATTAACTTTGTCACTTCCCAGTTTGTCGTCTCGGCGCAAAACAGCTCGTTTATGCCTGTTTCACAAAATTTATCATCACATCCCATCTCTCCGTTTGAAACTAATGCTCGAGCCCTCTTACCGTTCATCCCGTCTTGACCATACTCACAAGGTAGCCATACCTAATTTTAACACCTTCAAATTCAGCACCTCGTTCATACCTCGCACATCGACTGACTGGAACCACCTTCCCGCTTCTATTGCAGATATTAATGATATTTCACTCTTTAAGCAATCACTTATTAACAGCACCCTTGGTTGATGAATTACGTTTATTTATTGTTTGCTCATTCCCCTCTAAAATGTACTCTGTACCTTGAGGGTAAATAAATAAATAAATAAATAAATAAATCATGTGGCGACATGAGCCGACAGGAACGTCAGAGGACCAATCACGAATCAGGGATACAATAAACCACGCCCTGCGCTTGGTAAATTAAACCCTTCCCTTGCTGAAACTGGACAGCAAACAAATCGCGATATCGATCGCCCTTCTCATTACCCGTGCATATTAAAGCAATAAAAACCATCGCTGTTCTGAGAGTATTGCGAGGCAGAATATGAACTAGATGACTTCTGCGGGTGATGCGCGAACAAACCCGGGTCTTATATATTATATGCCGACTCTTGCGTGGTCGCTTTTGGTCGGAGAGCCCCGAATGTGGACATACGCAGAGACATTGCTTTTTGGGTTTCTGGGCAGGCGGAGTACTGGAGTCATAGCTGCCGTCGACAAGCGCGCTCCTGTATAAACAGTGAATTTCGCACGTAGCCGGGCTTTACTTAAAGGGGCAGGAATGCACACAGAGAAATTACAGGGTATTTAAGTGAATAAAAATTCGCGTTTTTTTCAACGCGAAAATAAACTACACATCGCCGAAGGCTCGTGGTTCTGAAACATGCTTCTCTTTAAAAAAATACAAGCGTGGTTAAAAAAAAAACAAAAAACAAAAAATGACCATTTAATACATAAGCAAAAACACAATGTTTGAGTACTTGGATTGGATATGTAGGTACGAAATAAACTTTCTAGCTTGCCTTGTTGTCTTCGTTCGTTTTTTAGAGCGCAGCTCTTAGGGGACCGTTTCCGACTTGAACGGCGTCGGCGTCGGCTTCGGCTTAACCGCGAGGTCACGTGACCCCCCCCCCCCCCCCGAGGTCACGTGACCCCTCCCTCCCAGGGTCACGTGACCCCCCTCCCCCCGAGGTCACGTCACCCCCCACCTCCAAGGTTACGTAACCTTCCCTCCCCGAGGTCACGTGACCCCCCCCCCCCCTTCCCGAGGTCACGCGACCCCCCCCCCCCTTCCCGAGGTCACTTTACCCCCCCAGAGGAGATCGAAGAATGAGGGGAGGAGGAGGAGGGGTATGCACTCCCCTCAGTACCCTTCTCTCCTCCTCCTCAAGAGCTGCGCTCTAATTCGGCGCTACAGGGAGCTGTAAACGGTTTCGACTTCTTATTGTTCCTCATCTCAGGGTACACAAGATGTCGGTTCATCTCCAACTCACCCGCACTCTATCCCTGCTTATATATTGCATATTGTTTCCCTCTTGAGAGTGATTTTCGACTTAGTAGAGATTCTGAAGTCTCTTTCTAGTTTGAGACTTCGACCCGGAAATAGAAGCCTATTTTAGAGCTGCTCAAATAAGTGTCGTGACGTAAATATTTCGATATGTTGGAAGAAAAGGTAATTTCGTACCGAACGTACCCACAGCGCGTCCATTAAGTCATGAAATCGCAATTTATAACTAAAATGTCTCCTACGATTCGACGTGTTTCATGAAAACCGTAGAATATACCTAATGAACACTCGACCCTGGCTCCTGCGAGAGGTTGGATCATGGTGCTGTTCACTTAGACACCTGTGATTGTGATAGGCGTCACTATTTTTTGTACAAGTGACCGGCTAGCAAAATGCCAATATAAATGACCGACGGCACCAATTCCAGAGCACGATTGTCCCCCCCCCCCCCCCCCCTAAAGCCTATAGGGAAACGAATCGTGGAGCATCCATTCCGTTGCCGTAAGAGCCCGATTTATCCGAAGCCATCTTTATTTCCCGTGTACTTTTCTTTTGTTTTGTTTCTTTGTATGTGTGGGGGAAACGACCAAACGTGAGGTTGCAGCACTCTTGAATCTTGAAATTGCGTAGAGTTCGTATGCGGGAGAAGAAAACGAGTTTCTTTTTTTGGGGGAAGGCAAAGTCTGAGTAGATGGCCAAATTTCGGAAAGCGCTGAAAGAAAAAAAGCAAAAAAAAAACAAAAAAACGCCACTTTTTTTTTATTATTGTGGCAGTTGCTGCGTGAGAGAAAAACAGGGAGAGGCGATTGCGTGGAAAAAAGGGAAACATTTTGCCTTTTGTGTTATGCTAGACCTGAGTTTGGTCACGGCATCGCCGCCCGCCTTCCCCCAGTTTTCTTCTTGCTCCATCCCATCATTTTCCTACGTTATTATATTATTTTCCAACCGGAGCAAGATGATACATGACTGGCGATTTCTTTTTTTTTTCTTTTTTTTTTCGATTCTCCTATTCTGGACAGAGGTCAATTATAGCGCGTACCGCTGCTCAGGATGAGAGAAAGAAATGTTTTTTTTGGGGGGTCCGACCCGAAGCCGTTCAGGTTGATGATGCGACCCGCCACGATCGATCCGAGTTTTGTAAGTCCCGCGCCTCTACACAATTGGGTAACCTTGTTTCCTGGAATTCTGACCTGGCGCAAATTTCCCGAGCACCTGAAGGAATAAAACATGAGAGCACTTTTTGTTTGCTTCTTTCTTTCTTTATTGGGATTCTTACCGGGGTCGCCGGAAAGGAATGTCAGGTACAAAAAGCTTTGCCACTTGAGAGAAGACCTATCCACCAAACAGTTCTACTATATTCCACTATAGTCCACCAATCAAATCTACTATATTCACACTATTTCGTAATGGCAATAGTGAAGTACCAAAATCTGCAGATGAGCATTATTATACGAGGCGCGACAGAGCAACACCAAAACGAAAATCTGCTAAATGCGCATAAAAGCTTACTTAAAAAATTAGAAACAGTAAATATTGAGCATCTTTTCATCTCATACACATGATGCGAATTTCGTTTAGCATGTAATAGAGCGCACAATTTTATTTTAGTTTATAAACTCTAAAGCCTTCGTAGAGCAAATTTCACGTGTACTGTTGTATATATGCTAAGATATATCCCAGGGTTCCTTCATTCAGGTTGTTCCTGTTCAATGTTTTGTAATCGCTCCTAAAACATATAAGGAAAGAAATATAAATGATTAAATCAGCAAAAATTATTTGGAGTCGAAAAGTAAACTCCTGGCGTACTTCAAATGTCAGATGATGGTGCGCGCTAAGGTGTTTTACAAAAATTACTTAGCGCCTAAAGCATCGGACCACAGACCATAAAAGGACGGTGAAAAGTAATGCACCAAATTCCAATATCGCAAAACATGTAGATGAATGTAACAATGTGAACCAGAGTGGGAGAGCACTGAGGTCTTACATGCATAGTAAGAAAGCAGTAGGAGTGTGCTAAGAAAAGCTACCTGTGGTAGCTTTTCCTTCGAAGTTGTACCAGTGAACCCTTTTTGCCTTTTTACGGGAGCGAAAGATTTCCCGAGTTTGTGCTTATCATCCAATGGTCACGTGACGATTAAAATATTTGACCTTGCCAAAGGTTGGGAGATTTTCTGGGTTTGGGCTTATTCTTTTATTTATTTATTTATTCATGGTACCTCAAAGGCCCAATTAAGGGCATTACATGAGGGGGTACATTCAGGGTAAGTATCAATCAGAACAAAAGAATAGAAACAAAGTCAATAAAAAAAAGATTAAAAAAAAAAGAAAAACACACACACAGACACGGGCGCTCCGAGGAAAAAAAAATCTTGGGTTACAGGGAAAGAAAGCAAATGTAAAGCGAAAGTATGTAGATAAAAGAAAATGTATGTTTTATTATTATTACAAATAATTATTATTATTACAAATGATTATTATTATTACAAATAATAACGCTGACAATAAAAAAAATTCACTTTCACGCAAAAATGACAGAGTAAAAAAGTCAATAGAACAACAAAACAGCAATTTTCAGGGTGCAGTGGGGGATTATGGGGGGAAAAAAATTATTCGAGAGGGCATTGCGAAACATTTTTTTATCAGATATGTTGACGATGGCTTCGGGAAGACCGTTCCAGTTCTTGATTGCGTTAGGAAGTGCTGAGTTATTAAATGCGGCTGTGGAGCCAAATATGCGTTTAAAGCTTTTGCTGTTATTTTGACGATGAGATACTCTATTCGGTGGTTCTAGAAGTGATGAGCCTGGTTGACCGGGATTAAAATGCAGACGATGTAGCAGACAAAGTAGTGAGATGAGGCGGCGAGTTTCGAGGGGGTGAATAGAGTTGTGCTGTTTAATAAGCGAGACGCTAACAAATCGAGAATAAGATGATGATATAAACCGAGCGGCACGGTTTTGGACAGATTCTAGTTGATTAATTAGGTACTTCTGATGGGGGTTCCAAATAGGCGAGGCGTATTCGAGTTTAGGGCGAACGTAAGTATTATAACCTAGATGACGTAAATGGGCGGGTGCGGCCTTTAAGTTTCGTTTTAAGTAGCCAAGAGTGCGTGATGAGTCAGCGGAAATTGTGTTCATATGAGTGATCCAGGAGAGATTCGAGGTAAGATGTACACCGAGGTACTTCTAGGAAAGGACAGAGGGGAGGGGAACATTATTTAATAAGTATGTAAAAGACGAGACTGAACGCTTTCTAGTGAAAGAAAGCAGATTACATTTAGAGATGTTAAGTTGCATGTACCATGTGGTACACCAGTTAAAAATTATATTAATATCATTCTGAAGGACATCATGGTCATGTGCATTGTGAATGTTTCTGTACAACACACAGTCGTCAGCAAAAAGTCGTATGGTAGATGACATAGTGGTTGGAAGATCGTTAATATAGATAAGAAAAAGAAGGGGCCCGAGAACTGTGCCCTGTGGGACTCCTGAGGTCACATCAGTAGTACAAGATCGAAAACCGCCTGTTACGGTAAATTGTTGTCTATTGGTTAAAAAGTTACGGATCCAGGAAAGTGTTAGCAAATCTAAATTAAGAGCGGAGAGTTTAGATATTAGGCGACAGTGGGGAACGCGATCAGATGCCTTTGAAAAACCTAAGAAGATAGCGTCGGTTTGAGAGCCAGAGTTCATATTGGTGTGAATGTCATGGGTGAATTCAAGTAACTGCGTCTCACACGAGTATCCTTTGCGAAATCCATACTGATATTTATAAAAAAATTGTTATTTTCAAGATGGGACACGGAATGGGAGAATACTATGTGCTCTAACAATTTTGACACTACGCTGGTTAGGGATATGGGGTGATAGTTAGTTACGGACGATTTTGAGCCAGATTTAAAAATAGGAACGATCTTCCCAAGTTTCCAGTCAGTGGGAATGCAACAAGATGAGAATTGTTGTTGAAACAGTAGGCACAGTATGTCGGATGAAATGGCACTGGTGTGTTTCAAGATCTTTGAACATGTGTTGTCGGCACCCGATGACGTAGAGATATCAAGGTTATTTATAAGTTTAGTGATGCCGAGACTTGTGATTACAATGGGAGACATGTATGAATAATCAAGGTCAGTTACAGATGGAATGTTGGATTGGTCTTCCCTAGTAAATATAGATGTGAAGAATTCGTTAAAGACTGTAGGATAGAGGGCATCACGCACTGGCTTCCCCGCTTCATCTGATAAGGTTATTGATGATTGTGATTCCTGTGGTGATATTACTTTCCAAAATTTTTTGGGATTATTTGTTAGAAGAGAGGGCAAGTCGCAACCAAAGTACTTTTGCTTAGCTAGGGCAATGGAAGAATTGTAATCGCTTTCACATTGAGCATACTTTACCCAGGGCATGGAAGCATCGCAATTTTTGGCAAGGCGATAGAGTCTTTTCTTTTTATTGCCTAATGCCTTTATCGTTTTGTTAAACCATGGTTGATTACTGTTAGACCGAATGTGAACTAGTGGAACAAAATTATCAGTGAGTTGAGATAGTTTAGTTTTAAAAAGGTTCCAATTTTCCTCGACTGTTTTAGTATTAAAGCCATCAACGTAAAATTCATAAAAAGCGAAAGAGCATCGTTTATTGAAGCAAAGTTGGCTTTATTATAGTCACGAATTTTCTTGGTCGTGACCTGTTTTCTCTCGGTATAAATGGTGATGTCAATGTTTATTAGTTTGTGGTCACTGAACCCGCTATGAAAAGATACAGATGTAACGGATTCAGGAGTAGATGTAAGGACTAAATCCAAAATATTATCCCCACGTGTGGGATTAATAACTATTTGTTCTAAGTCGAAGTTTTCGCAGACGTCTAAAAAGTTTCTTTCCTTTCCATCTGGTGAAGTTAGTGTGGACCAATCTATTAGTGGGAAGTTAAAGTCGCCAAATAAAAATACGTTTGCATTTGGGAAATCTTTGCTTATGGAATAAAGATGTTCATGAAAAATATTAATGAACTCGAAAGTACTGTCAGGAGGGCGATAACAAACGCCCAGGATATTCTTTTGGAACGAGGAATAAAAACCAATCCAAGCTGTTTCGATATCGCTATCAATTGGAATGACGTATGATGGAATTTCTTTTTTGACTGCGATCATCACACCATTTCCTCTTTTGTTTATCCTATCGCGACGGTAAAAGTTAAAGTTAGAACTTATTTATTTTGAATCTCTGGTTTTAGCCAAGTCTCCGTAAGGATGACGACATCAGAGTCCTTATCGTAAAGCAACGATGATAATATATCGCATTTTGAAATTACGCTTCGTATATTTGTGAATGATATTGAAAGTGAAAGGGTGTTAGTGACATTGCAAGAAGGGGCCGATTAATCGCAAGGCAGTTTGGTAGGATTGTTTACCCTTTGCTATCTTGATAATGGTTTCACAGAGTTCGAATCAGAGTTGTAGACATAAGTAATGTTATCAATCTTTAGTTTGTCGAAGGTTAATTTAAAAGGAACATTTTTCGTCTTGGCGTACTCGATTAGTTTCCTTCTTGCATTGCGGACAGGGATAGAAAAATCGTCTCCTACAGAGAAGGGCGTGCCTTTCAATTTAGAACCGGAGGAGAGGATGCTGTTTTAGTCCTTAAACCTAGGAAATTTTTCAATGATGGGGCGTTTTTTCTCGGTGGTATGCCTTCCATTGCGATAGGCTCTTTCAATATTATCGGGGTTAATGCTGATGCCAAAATGGTGACTACAGAATTCCGGAACCTTCCTTTCTGATGCAGCCCACGTTTCGCTTGGTTCGTCTACGATTCCATAAAACCGCAGGTTAGAACGGCGAGATCGGTTTTCGGCGTAGTCGCATTTAGAGGCCATATCATTTAATTTTTCTGATAACGTGACCAAACTTTCGCTGGAGGGGGGGTCTTTGTGCAAGGTTCTGTATTTTGTAAGTTCGGCCTCCAGCGCGGTCACTTTTGCAGATAGCTGTTTTATCTGTTCGTCCGCGTTCTTCTGCTGTTCTTTCATGGCTTTTATATCTGAAAGAATTCTCTTTTGCCCTTCCTCTATTCTATTGACGGTATCGAGTATTTGTGTTTGTACATTGTCAGGAGCACCGGGCCAGGGGCCAGGGTTGGATTCAACGTCGCCTGCTACCAGCAGTTGCGAACGAGACAAGTAAGAGGCGAAGAATGTTTCAAACAACAAGCGGACACGCTTACAAAAACCTAGAGTGTCGAAGGGGCATGACACCGTAACTACGGAGGAACGGTTACAAAAGCGCGTGTTCATGTAACTAACCTGGAACAGTAGAAGGGGTGAGCGTTCCATCTTGCCGATGTCATGCCCCGAAAAGAAATCGTTCATGGCTTCTTTACATAAGGTCCCGCCGGTTGCAGACGATCCAGGTTGCCAGGGCAGGGTTATCCATTGGTCCAGAACCGGCTGTTGTGTTGTCGTGACGGCGGTGAAGAAAGCGAAGGAAGAAGAGGCCGTTCCGTTGGCGCCAAGCGTGATGTTGTCGCCTGGCATGCCGAAAAAGAGCAGCACCTGGAACAGTAGAAGGGGTGAGCGTTCCATCTTGCCGGTGTCATGCCCCCATCTTTTCTCTGTGCTCTTTTGTATTTTGGCTTTTTTTGTGCGGTCTCTCCGTATTGGTTGGAGGTTACGGTAGGCAGTGTTGTTTGGGCAGCAGGCGTTTTGAACCTGGCAAGGAGGTATGGAAGTGCATATAAAGCGATTTTGGTTGAATATACCTCAAAACTGCAATGATTACTTCGTTGTTCTGTCTGTTTCTTTAGCGTACCTCGTCTCGGGTTTACACGGAGGTATTTACATCCTTAATGTAACACACGCGCGCACACGCACGCACGCACCTACACACGTACGCGCGCATCTATACACACATACACATACACACACCCACGCGTCGGAGCGCGTATGCATTGCATTGCATTGCACGACAAGGAATACGAACCATGTGGCTTCGCCTAAGGTTGCATCGTTCTTTAGCTACTGGCACCATACGTAAAGCACACTAGGCCTTTTCACCGATTGTTACGCCCCCGAAGAGGAAGATAAAACACCTTTTTTACGTACACAGATACAGTTTAGAACACGTATACATGCATAGCAGTTACGCCCGAGCTAGGAAGATGAGTAACAATTAGGTTCTCCACGAAGAATAAAACGAAATAAGTATTTTTTTGTTATTTTTCTATTACTGTGGGGCGTTCTTGCAGCAGTGCCGTCGAAATGGGCGATAATTATTCAGCCGGTGGTCTCCGCAATGTGTTCGGACTCTTCGCTGAGACGCGGATCCGGGCGGCGAGTGACTTGTGTGCCGCCTCAGCCAACACAAACTCGAAGACAAGGCCTGCGCATGACGTCGTCGTTAATGGATCCCAAGTGGCAAACACGCCGAAGCTCGACGAGAGCGAAGAGGCCGACGCGTCCGTCTTGGCGTCGCCGCCTGCTAATTTGCATCGGATTCTTTGAGAGACGCTGCAGGACGCCCTGGCGGCGATGCTAACTTTAATCAAGCGGCGCCGTCAGAGCCGTATATGTAGAGAGTTTGGCCATTCGTTGGGAAGTATAGGAGACAAATGTGGACGCGCCATTGGCTGAAAGCGGGCTGGGCGTGTTCCAGGGCGCCTTCAGAAATTCGAATGTGACCAACCAGAAGCCGAAAATAATACCCTGGCGGTGGTCGCGAGAAACAAACCTGATAACTGCATTGGAGTAACTCTCGATGGCTGAAAATATGGTACACGTGATGTTTCAATCACGCTCATCCAAAATGATGTTGGAAGAGTGCGACTAGCGGAACGATCGGCATAATTACGCCAAGCGCCGAGGGCCGGGAATCTGCCGTCCGAGCGGTCACACTCTGTCCGCGCAAAACAGAGTTGAGCGGCGCATTCGTTTCTTACATCTTTCTGCATGATCATGATGAAAACAACACGTGAACCCTATATTCAACCACAAAGAGTTACTACATTTCACTCTTACGCGCTTATTAAAACCATATACGAACATATACCTTTGATCAGAACTGTTTCTCGCTACCACCGCTAGGGGATTCTTTTTGGCTTCTGGTTAGTCAAGAGGGCATGCCAAGCCCACTTTCCGAGTCAGACGCACGTCCTGGCTCTGCCCGCGCCTCCCATTGACCAAACTCTCTACATATACGGCTCTGGGCGCCGTGTGTACATCCACTAGCAATGACGTCTTGCGGCGGGACAGGGGGGGGGGGGGGGGTCTCGCAATTTAACCTTTATGGGGTCACCTCAGCTCGCATGCCGGCAGAAGGCGCGTGCAGTTCAGCGGCTCAGCGAGCACGTTCGAAGAGAAGGAGGCTCACCCAACATACATAAGCGCCCCAGAGGAAGAACATCTGGGGCCTGCATCTAGGAACGCAGTGAGACCTATAGGAGGGCTGCTTGCATCCGGACTTCACTCGTCGACGAAGGAAAAAAATCGGCTTCCATCCTCGCCCGTGACCTCAAGTGGAGAAGCTGACCTCCTCGAGAATGCCTCAAGCCGCTGTCACGCTGCCCATACATCATACCATAGCCTCCTCTATGCTCACAAAGCCTGGAAGTTCGACGACGGAGCCATAAAGTGCCCGGTCGCAGATTTGGAGCGCGAGGATCTGGTAGCACAGATCATTTATCGGGGAACCTGAACGTCAAAGCGTAAGCTTTTGCAGCGGCGAGGATCCGAAGCATGATTTTCAAGCACGACGAGAAAAGGAGCGGTATCGTGAGAAACGCGAGGAGCACGAGCGGACATTCCATCGCTGGGGGAGAAGTGTGTTTCGGCGTCTCGCCGCAGCGGGGCGCCCTTCACTTGGCTCTCCTCTAATCCGTTGTCTGCCGTTCTACCTTTTCCATTTCGGCGGCCGCGTCTCGTGGCGATCTGCCAGGCTTTGTGAGTATAGAGGAGGCTTTGATCAAACAAAAGGCACGGTCTTCGCTGCAGGCGGGATAATCTGCGGATTCGCCTCAAGCCTGTTCCAAGCATGTTTGCTCCATGCATTCTTCGAACATGTATGCGGACAGCGCTTGTATGACTAACGGGACCGTCATAGTAAACACCTCAGACAACGTCTGGAAACCGTCTTTTCCATACGACGTGTTAGCTGGCTGCTTCTTTTTTCTGTGTAATTGGAACTCAACCATGTACCTTGGAACACTATTTGGTACCTTTGTTTCAAACGTAGACTTTGTACACTGTATGCGATGTTCTCGTGTCTTCAACAAACATAGGCACCGGGACTTATCATCCGTGTCTCCTTTGATTGAAACTCCCGGGAAGTATCTCACTTTCAGCGTGAACAATTAGGTCTCAGAATAAACTCTTTGTATTATAAAACATCTGACAATTTAGTTGTTGTTTACTGGCGTTCGTTTTGAAGAAAAGTGAATTTATATTCGTGTTTGCTATGAGTACGGTCGGATCGAGTTCTGCAAAAATAGTCTAAAACCAGGGAGACGTCTGAAGAAAAATAAAACGACTTAACGCAACATTAAAAACAAAAATCTAACGCTCTTTTTTTTTATACGGGGGTCATCATCCCTCGTTCAAGCTTTCGCCATTTCGAATCGACAAAGGGTTCAATAACGTTCTTTCGAAAACATGCAGACGCTACCTGCGGCCGTAATAGAGCACAAAGCTGTAGAATTTAAATTCGTAAGAATTCCGACGGTTGTTACAAGCGTCGCAATTCAATTAAAGGACGCTGAAGGCCTTAAAACTATGTAAAATCAATACTACCTAGAAGGCAAGGAACGTCATTACTAGTGGATCCACTCGGCACCCTCCAGATTTCGTCAGCATCGCTGCCTGCGCGTCTTGCAGCGTCTCGCAACAAGTGCACACGGCGACGTTGAGCATCCACTAACGATGACGTCATGCGCGGGCCTTGTAGTCTACCTGGTATTCGTAAACGTTTCCGTTTGACCCCGCACTTCCATTGTGGTTGCTGTAAGAGAGATTCACTAGCGCACACCAACGTGGCGGAAGCACGCCGCACGATAGGCGGCGCCAGCAGCGTTGTAATTTTACGAACCCAACCGGTCGCATGACCTTCAGTCGCGTTGAAGCGAGCTGATACTTGACCCTTCCTTATGAATCCACTCTGCTCTTTTCGCGCTAATACATGAGTTGTGCAAACACTTCAACGACGGGAAAGTTCACAGAACAAAAGTTGCAACAGCTGCTAAGCATAAAACGGTTAATAAAAAATTCACGCTGTAGAACAAAAATGGTTGTGGTGTTCTCAAGGTTGTTCTCGTGTTGCAAGAAAGTCACGCAATCCGGTTGTTTGCCTTAAAAAAAAAAAAAAAAGCTTAATGAAGTTGCGTATTTTAGCTCTCTTTGATATTTTATTTTTAAGCTTTATATAGATTTCGTGCAAACCTCCTACTCATATTTTGCCTTCTAAAAAAATAAAAAAATAAAAGGGTAACGGGAACGTTCCTGAGCCATCGTCGGGACGAGTGGAAGTTTTTATGAATCTGATGCCTACTTCGAAAGAAGACATTGAATGACGTGCACTTTTCAACTATATCACGATTTATTAAAAGCGATGGACATAGAACATTTTCGCGCAATGTCGCTTGTCTGTAGACCTATTGCTATATTATCCAAGCATCGAGGAGAATGCAGTGATTGGTGTTCCCCGCGCTGCCCGTGCTGGCCTCAACAGTAGTAAATTTTCTAAAGAAAAACCTAAAACGAATTGGATCTTTCATGCGCGTTCGTCAGCGCTTTATTTTGGTTATTTACTTCGAATCTTTATACGTGCAAGGCGGGCGCGTGTGGCGCGTGGAACACCAATCCCTGCATTCTCCTTGATGCTTGGGTAATATAGCAAATGGTCGATTGCCATTCATTCAAACCTTTCTGAAAGCCAGGCCGCCAGTAAGGCCCTGCTTATCTTTCTCACTTAGTCTAGGCAAGTCCCTACGACCGCTGCATGACTGAGTTTCGAAGATGAATGTGTGCAATGCAAGCGAACTCTGTCTTCATTTTCATGCAGTGCTGAGATGCACTACCTCGTCAGCTAGGCGATCGAAATCAAAATCACGCCATGATCCTTTCTATGGACAAAGAGGTCCCATAATGCAACGCACTCAGTGTTGGATGCCGGAATTTTCGGAATTCGTTCATTGAACCCAGTATCCTTGGGTTGTGTAGCGCGAGTTTATACTCCACGTACTCCAAGCCGGTGTGGGCGAGCCCCCTCGGCCACCGAGGAGACTAGTCTGTTCCATGGAATAGACCTATTGCTATACACTCCGTGCGGGAACTATAGGGGGCGCTCTGAAAAACGCGCGTAGCGCCGCTAGCGGAGGAGCTTGCGTTCGACAGTGAGACGCGTTCAGGAGCCTGCGGCGCCTTTTCGCATGCCAAGCTGTAGCGGCGGAAGCGCGCACGGACGAAACATTTACTTTTTGAGCCGATACGTTGAGGGTGACGTTGCATGAGTGCTGGGGCAGAAGGGCATTTAGCTGTTCTCCACTTCTTATATATTGAGTTTGAGTCGTTATTAGAGGTAATTTCTCTAGTTGCAGCCGAAAAAGGAGTTGGAGCAATTTTCCGAAAAGCAAGTCTGCCGCCACCATAATTGCTCTGAGTGGGAAATTTATTTCGCTCCTCGCTGTAAACGTAGGACTGCTGGAACAATGATATTTGGAGGCGAGTGAGATGTTCACTAAGTTTGTGCACGAAGTGTGCCAAGTTTCATTAAGACAGCAGACGTGAAAGCTATGTTTCTAACGAATCAAGAAATAAAATTGTGTGGGATATCCAATATTCGACCCAAATTATATGTGTTATAGCGAGCTGTGCAAAGTGCAGATTTGGGCACACAGGTGCTTGGACTTGACAGTAACATGACACAGCACTTATTATACCAAAAAAGGTGGCATACGGAAACCAGGTGGAAATTTGGTTTGGGCGGCGTAACTGAATAGGAACCGGTTTTGATTATGAGAGGGCTGTCAGGAGAATACCACTCGCTGTGCACTCTCAACAAAAGGGTTGTCGTAGGGTACTACACTTGGGGTAGTCAGAAGCCGTCACAGATATCGCTACCCCCACTTCGTTATACTGACAACCCCATGGGCAGTCACACGGCACGCAATCAGCAGGTAATCACAGTGAGCACCCCCAAAAGCAACATGGCGGCTGGCAAGCGACAGTGGAGCAATACGAGTAAGGCCTAGCGAGCTGGACTGCTTTTTGCTAAAATACGATTCTCAACTGCGCACGCCCGTTCGCTGCCTTCCGCGCGCACAAAGCACTCCGAAACGCTCCTCGAAGCACCGGCACCGCACCTAATACGAGTAGGGGCGACGATGTGAGGGGGGGGGGGGGGGGGGGGGCGCATTCGAGGGGGTTTGTCCGCGATTGCTTTCGCGAGGCCGGCTGCATTTACTTCGCGGCCAGAAAACATTCAAAGAAGGAAACAAAATAGCGACAAATGGGATGATGTCTTTATTGAACAGAGCATCTGCTTGCTGTGCTTGCCGCAAGTGATCCGGCGTTTTCGGTTGACAGCGGCGAGGCGAGGCATCACCGATTCAAGCGGCGTCGGTTCCGATCGTTCAACGCTCCTGCTCACCTGTTAGCATTCGTTATCCACTTTCAAGTCCCTGGTAATCCTCACCGCGTCTGTGCACGCACTTGGCGCTATTCACCGCACGGAACACCCATTCAACTGGCTATGGGACTGATCCCATTTGGACGAGAGGCCGAGAACCGAACCAGACCGAACCCTTTGTGGCTGCTACGTGGAGCCATGGAACGCCTCCATGTTTTTCACTCAAATAAGTAGACACATAAACGCGCGACTCCTTGAATTGGGCGGCGACACGCGCCACCTAACGGACAGCGCTCAAAATAAAGAAAGAAAGAAACCAGCATTTCTTGCTCTGAGCGCCTCGGCAGACAATGTTGTATGTACCCACGCCACACTTGACTCATGCGCGACATACAGACATCACAGCATTTTATACATCCACGCATTCAGAAACAGCACAAGATACAACATCACATATTGACACTCTACATTCCTATACACACGTCTAGTCGACACCACCAGCTTATATACTGCTGTATTTTATGTGACCGATTAGGATGGTGACCACTGTCATATTCTGCATAAATACGAAAAGACTGTGCAAGATTTAGCCGTATATATTCTTTTCCTCTACTGCCCTTAGGAAAGCGCTCGTATTTCTAATGTAGGGCCATTGCAAAAGTGAACTGCAGGTTATAAGTAAATTTGAATAGTTGCTACACGTCACATTTTGAACAGTTTCGTTTTCTCGCTTGCCTACACTTCAAGTATACAGAAGCCTGTTTGATTAATTGTATTAATTATCGAAACCAATTTCTGCAATCACAACTTTTCAAACACACTGATGCATTTTCTTTTCTCTTTTTACATATCCAGACTGACTTTAGCGGTGGTTGGGTATACGTTGAGTACACTGAGCACGCGCAGGTGATTTTAGCTAGAGCACTATATAGTTCCTTCGGAGCAGAGTAGCGCAATCGAGAACGCCGCCTCTCGGCGACTAGCGGCGAACGCCCGGAGGTTCCAACTGCGGTCAGAAATGCATGGAGAACGTGAGAAAATCGTTGTTTCTTCAGTATTGTGGAAATATACGGAATGGCAATCGTTTTGACATAATAATGGAACATTTTAGAATAATTTGCGCTAAGTATTGTGCCCCGCAAGAACCTCAGTTTTTTTTTTTTTTAATTGCTTGAGCGGCATCATGCAGCAGACGACACGGCGACGTCACACCATTCACGTGACCCGCTCCGGGCAACCCGAAAAGCCCATCTCCGCTGCGAGCAAAAATCGTCTGCTTCGAACGCTATTGCCTTGGAAATTGCCTTCTCAAAATTTGCACACGCATCCGATATTATTAAAACTTTGACAAAGTCTTTAGTGCTTTACTAACTTCACGACAGACTAGTTTTGAAAAGTGTGAACTCGCCATTCATTTTTTAATCAGCCGTGTTCTTTCGATCTCCATGTATTCTCCCATAGGGCGGGCCGCCTCCTGGAACCCTGAGTACCACGTGACTCGTGCCGAGCCGCTCTGTCAGCCGTCTTGTCGGCAAAACACGGGGTTCAAAGGATTGCGCTACTCTGCTCCGTAGGAGCCATATAGTGCTCTAATTTTAGCGAAGCCCGTCCGCCGGTGCTCCCCGAAGCGTTATTTCAGTTTTCTTCTTTTCGCTAAATATCCGTTCTAAGCGCTCGCGCTCGCGCCAAGAGGACAGTGCAGAATTGCTGCTTTAAGGCTGCGGTCCCACGGCAGCCATCTTGAACAAGGCGCTAGTTCAACCAATAGATGGCGACACGCACCCGTGGGGTGGCCGAAACTTTGGTTCACAGTGGGATGGCTCGAGCACCATCACGTTCCCCTCGTGGCCTTGCTCGCGCCGCTGCCAGATGTGCTCAGCTAGCTCAAGTAGCGTGGCCCAGCAAACGTATGCACGCGAGAATGTCAGGCTGGGTGTAAACTGTTATGCGATTCGGCGGTTGTAACGAGCTTTCGCAATAAATCTTACCAAGAAGGAATCAAATGTTGATTTACGTGTCAATATTCTATCAATTAAAATTTCTTCTGCAGGAATGCACGCTCAGTAGACTCAATCTTCCAAGACACCAGTGGAAGCAAACGTCAAGTAAACTGCTTCGCGATTTACGGTACTTACCTCGCCATTATAATGACGACTAAAATAACGTCAGGAAATATTGTGTTTTACGGGGTCCGGAAGATGTTGTAAAGGTTGTTACATTATCGGTTCCCAGAAACTTTCTGGAAAGACTTGAAGTCTTCTTTGAGTCCAACGCCATCATGAACAGTAACTGAAAACGATCCACTATTCAGTCGGTGGGTGGTGAAACGTATCCGCATCTGCGGAGTCATGGGCGATGCGTTGTCTAAATGGTTGGAAGTTTACCCGATGCCTGCCACGACGTCCAAACACGTCACTGACGTTCTACGGTCTCTTTTACCTACTTTTGCCCTGCCGAAAATACTTTTCTCTGATAACGCGCCAAATCTTGCTTCAAATAAAATAAACAAGTTTTTTTAAGAAAAAAACAACGGCATCAGGCATCACATTAGTGCACCATACCATCCTGGAACTAACGGGCATGCAGAACAGATGGTGTGCGAAACAAAAAAGAAGCCCTCATGAAGCTTAAAAAAAAAATTGGGTTGTGTGTGTGTTTATACAGCCTAGAACTTGGTCTGCCTCACAAGGGCGACGAGTCTCCCAGCTGTAGATGAGAAATTTAGCCAGTGCGGTACAGCCGCTAGCCTGGGGTCTTTAACGTGCATCACGCAGTAGTGATACACGACCGCACGCCGGTACGATGCTCATCCAGATCAAAACGGGCAGGGGTGGGGCTCGAACCCAGGATCCCTGGGTTCTGCAGCGCGAGCTTTCGCTCCACGTGCTCCGAGCTGGTGTGCGCTAGAGCCACTCGATATGGCAGCGTAGCTGCCAGAGTAGCGCCACGCTTTTCCCTGTGCGGCCTCTCACCGCGATTGGTCACACGCGGTACCATAGCAACGGGCTGAGCTGGCTCGGTTTCCGTAGCAACCGAGTGACGACTCGTCACGTGACCTCTCAAGAGCCGTGATGTCAGCGGTAAGATGGCAGCGCCCAGAGCTGGTGGATGCGAGTTTGTTCGGTGCGCGGAGTCGTGATGTGACGCAGCTTGCCGACGACTTAGAGCTTCTTCGTGCTTTCTGACGTAGGTATAACGTGAAGGTCTGAAAGAATGATACTTTATAGTTATACCCTTTTTGTGCAAGATCGCTCTGGATATTAGCACCTGTGCGACAGCATCAGTAATATCGCCTTAGCGGTGCTCGGGTTTCCGTATGTGTTTGAGGATCGAAAAGACATTTAGCATGCAATTTTCGCATTCTTTTAGCTTTATTTGAACGTTGGAGTGTCTGAGAATCGATCCGAAATCTATGCGTCGCGTGTTGGGCCTTGGGGAATTTGTTTTTGCCCCAGGTAACCGCATGATCACAAACTTTTAGCGAGATATCTCCTGGGTTGTTTACGTTTTGTACTAATCAACGAGGGAACCTGGGTTCAATCCCCACCCCTGCCCGTTTCGATCTGGATGAGCATCGCACCGGCCTGCGGTTGTGTATCACTACTGCGTGGTGCACGTTAAAGACCTATAGACCCCAGGCTAGCGATTATACTCCATTGCCTAAATTGCTCATCTACAGCGAGTGACTCGTCGCAACTTTGAAATGGCTGACCAACTACACGCTGTATAAATGTTCACACAACTCCCAAGTATACTAATCAACGATTTTACGATATGCGCAGCGCAAGTTTGTCTGATTCTTTTAGCAGGGGTTGTGATGACGTCAGAACGCCGAGCTCTGATTGGTTCTGAATAAAGAATAGTGGGTAGGCCTCAAGGCCGCTTGCTTTTAGGTCTACCCACTATCCTTCAATCGGAGCCACTCAGAGCTCGGCGTTCTGACGTCACCACAACCCCTGCTTAAAGAATCAGACAAACTTGCGCTCCACATAGCTTTTAGGATAACATTTTCGCATTTTTCTAGCTTCCTTTGAAAGTCTGAATTTCTCAGAATCATAACGAAAGGTATACGGCGCTGAAACAATGTCCTTGGGGACATTGTTTCAGCCCTGGGTAACCGAATAATCACAGCATTTTTTAGCGAGGAAGCTCCTGCGATCTTTAACATTTTTTACTAATCGCCAATTTTACGAATTGGCAGTTCTGAAGATTTTAATATAACTTGCTTTCGTTGCAATGGCTTGCATTTGATCGCAGCGTTTTTTGGTTTGTTTTTCAAGTGAAAAACTGGCGTTTGCTCAAGTGACGTATGTGAAATGTCCTGCTATATAATAATGCATCAATACATATACTATTAAACTTAGATGCCCAGAGGTGTGTTCGTTTTTGTAATTAACAAGTTACAGACGTATTTATTTCTTACGAGTGTAATATTTATTTTTTGTAGCTGGGCTTGTTTTTTGCTTCTTAATGTCAGTGTGCTATGACGTTATCATCATGTGTGTATGGTTCCAAATATCCTCTTTACAATGCCTACAAAGGCCAAAATGACGTGAGCCGACCCCAACTGACGCATTGGACACGAAAACTGCGTCGCTCGGATGTATGCGCTCGTCAGCAATCAATTCGTTCATGGATATTTGAATTCGAGTTCCTGGCCAATGTGTATCCTGAAAAACTTATCATCACTTGCGAATGCCAAGTTCTACGGTGCGCTTAAAAAGCACGGTGAAAGCTTGGGGTCACCGCACCGGTGCCCTAGCATGTCACGACTGCGTGATTTCACGGTTCTCTTTTGAGTTGAGGATTACAGGTAAGGAAGAAGAAGTTTAAAAATCATTTCGTGGCCCCTTTAACACGGATATGTGCGCTACACCAGATAAAAATATTGACATTTTGAATGCCGGTAAACTTCCGAACGACCATTTCGCCTGTCGGCAAGAACACCTCATATCCGGCGTCCGTCTTTTTTGATGGTGTCATTAATTCCCTAGAGACCACCATGCCGTCCTTCTTGGTTGAACCTCGTCGACGTCGCTCCTCACCAGTCGGTGAGAAAATCTCATCTTGAAGGGATGACCGGGTCTTGAACAAGTATGATGCTAAGCATATACTCGCTCACTATGGGGCAGTCGAGCAGCAGTCATGTCCGGAGCCAATCGTCCTGTCGTGGCCGGCGTAATCGGATTTTGTTCCATCGGAGCGAAGTCCGAAAGTACTAGGACGGTACGTTCGTCCCACGAAGCGGCCGCCATCCCGGCGGCGCCGAAAACCTCTCGCCTTGTCCGTGCACGTACGATACCATAGCAGCTCTCGTCGCCTGACAGTACCCGGGCTGCAAATCGTCTCACTTTCCAGAAAAAAACAGGCACCGTTCCTAAAGAGGTTCTTGCCGTACCGCGATGCCAAGCGTCTTATACCACTTTTCAATGAACGAATGGAGAAATCAACTAGACTACAAAGGTTGCCGCCTGGCGTCGCCAGAAGCACGGTTACCATGGCAACCTGGCAGGCCCAAAATGGAGATCACTATCAGCGCATCTGACGTCGTGCATCTAGATAATTTTGCGTCGTGTCGCTACTCTGGCAGCTACGCTGCCATATAGAGTGGCTCTAGTGTGCGCTAGACCACTCGGCCACCGATCCCCCTATGAAGCTTACGAAAGAAGCAGTTCAGTGAACAATCGCCAGGTTTGTTCCAGCAGCACGCGACGGTCTCATATTCCACGGTAAAAACACCCGCCGAAGCAATATTCGGCGGACGAAGAGCCACACCCCTCGACCTCATGATACTATGGCCTACGAACGAAGATCGAGAGAGTCCCAGATCGGGAGTAACGGCAGTTTATTCGGTCGGACAACTCGTCTACGTGAGGAGTTTCAGCGGAAGTCGGGCCTTCCATGTAAAACTTGAGTAGAAAAGGCTCTATGTTGGTTAACCAGAAGGTGTCATCCCTCTGAATACGTTGGATATCAATGCCCTTGAGTGTAAATATAACTAAATCACTAAACTATCCTTGTGTATTGTGTAACTGCCCTTGTATTTGATAGTAGAAGTTATGGTGGTGAGTTGGACCTTTCACACCAGGCTCCTTCTTCTTATTTTTCGCCTCATACTCCTCTGCGGTTTAAGTATGCTTCAAGAATCTTTTGGAACGGGGACACTTTACGTCAACGAGGCCATTTGTTCCAAGTAGTCAATCAGGGAATGCTGCTAGAAATCCGTCCCTCATATTAACGAAATAGCCGCACTTCTGCACAGTGCAGTTTTCCTGTTCCACGTACAGTTGTAAAGCAGCATCCTCGTTGATTCTACTATATTCTGTTGCTGGTGATGAAAGTCTTTGGGTACACGATACTTGAAACAAGTCTGGCACTGTACGTTGTGGTTCGACACCCAGCAATGCGGTCGTCTTTACAGAGCCTCATCCATTAATCATTACCTCGTCATCTCATATTGCTCTTCATCAACAGTAAGTACAATAGGCAACCGCCATATTACAATCCAAGAATTGAAAAATCGAGTCGTTCAGTCCTTCAACATGTTTATTATTTATATAATGTTATTACGTTACATTACCTCGAGACGATCGACGTCCATCGTCGATCTTCAAATACTTATAAATTAGACACACAAAGGGGGGGGGGGGGGGGGGTCGGTGGCCGAGTGCACGGTCTATACTCTGTTTCACCTTATGTTGTACCGCAGCGAAGGCTGGAGGCGCGAGCTCATAGCGTTGACAGCTGCCCTTACTGCACTAGAGCTTGTGCCGCCGATATCTGCCCCAGAGCAAGGAGCTCGCGCTTACAACCTTTCCTGCGGTACAACATAACGTGAAACAGAGTATAGCGCACACCAGCTCGGAGCACTTGGAGCGAAAGCTCGCGCTGCAGAGCCTAGGGTGCCTCAATGACCTTCTGTTTCGAGTGATGCCACCTAGGGTGCCTCAATGTCCTTCTGTTTAGGGTGATGCCACCCTTTGTAGTACCAGATGCCGACAGCACGCGCTCACGGGGAAAATACAAAGAAATCGACGAAGACAAAATGTCGCCATAGCACAGTCAGCGCCACGGACGCGTGCACGGACACGCTCTTTCACGCGCTTCTGAACAAAAAAATGAATGTAAAAGTGGGAACAAAATGGTGAGATGTCTCCACCCTAAGCAAAGCGCACGTGAAGGCACCCTAGCAGAACCCACCCCGCCCCTGCCCGTTTCGATCTGGAAGAGCATCGCACCGGCGTGCGGTCGTGTATCCCTACCGCGTGGTGAACGTTAAAGACCCTAGGTTTGCGGTTGTACCGCACTGGCTAAATTGCTCATCTACAGCTGAGACAACAGACGCCCACTAAGGCAGACTAACTTCCGGCTGTATACGCACAACCATTTGCAATTAGACGCATAATAACAAAGAACACAGCGTGCCGCCTCTTTTCTTCGGATGCCTTTTTTAAACCAGCGAAAGCTCGCGCGTTCTCTCTTTTGAGATGGTTATACTGTGTTTCACCTTGTGTTGTACCGCAGGAAAGGCTACAAGCGCGAGCTCCTTGCTCTGTGGCACACCTGGGCGGCACAAGCTCTCGTGCACCAAGGGCAGCTGCCAATGCTATGAGCTTGCGCTTCTAGCCTTCGCGGCGGTACAACATAAGATGAAACGGAGTATAGAACGGTCGCACACAAAACCCGCGTTTCTCCTACCCGGCCGCTTCCTCCTCTCATTATGTGTAGTTGGTTATAACTAAATGAGCTACAATAATGATGTAATATTCATATCTACTTTCAGTTTCAGTCAGGGAAAAGGAGTTTCTTGGGAACTAGAGCCAACAAATGAGCTGCGCTTAGAGTATCGGCACTCTCTTCCCCGACAGTGTTGTGAACGCCGCCATTTTGGTGCTTGTGCAGAGCAGGCGCAACTGCCGATCGTCATGATTCAAAAGTGCGACATCCTCAGCATTAGATTCGGTGTTATTAAGCTCATGTAATGTTGCTTTCCTTTGTCGAAAACTTTTTAAAGTGGAGGACGGAAAAGCGTTTCTTGTGATTTCAGATAAAGGTTCAAATAACTGGCAACCATGATTTTAGGCCACAATATGGCCAAGTGTCGCTACTCTGAAGCGTAGCTTATTTAATGACACTATTCATGCCCTTGTTCAAGAGGCTTGTAATACCTGGAGGAACCATGACGTAAGCCCCGTGGATTCCACACGCCACTACCTTTTGACACCTACCTCTTCCTCATTGTTCCCGCTTGTGCCAGTAAATTTGCCCCGGTTCAGAGTAACGACTCTTGGCCATATTGTGGCTTAAAATCATGGTTGCTAGTCATCTGAAGCTTTATCTAAAATCACAGGAAACGCTTTTCCGTCCCCCACAAATGTTTAAACAACCCGCGACAGAGCACTGCAATATTGCATCAGCTTCCTAGCACCGCATCTAATGCTGAGGAAGTGGTACTTTTGGAGCATGACGATCGGCGGTTGCGTTTGCTCTGAACGAGACCCAAAATGGCGGCGCCCAAAACAATTTTGGGGAACGGAGCGCCGATACTTTAAAGCTCATTTAGTGACTCTAGGCATGAAGTGAACTCGGGTGTATTTCTTTCCTCTTCGTCTTTGTTGTTTATTGATTTCAATCATATCGAATAATGAATACATTATATCACGCTACGCTTGTGTAATCATTTGTCTTAGATTTATTAACCTGACCCAGTACTTAAAGGGAAGCTGAAACACTTCTTGAAAAAAACGAGTTAGAGGTGAATTCTGGCGTATTTTTATCCCGTGAATCTGAATATCACTTTTGTTTTCCCTGAAGATGCAACTAAAAGCGAGAAAAAGCGAAAAAACATTCGACCAGTCGTGACGTCATACTAGGATCTTCGGGCCGCCAAGCGCGTGTCGCTCGTGTGGGCAGCGCGTGCAACGGCAAGCTTGCCAGGTATTGGCGACGTGCGCGACCGAAAGCGTCGCTGTGGTCGGCCTTCCACGATTGGCCCAAAAGCTGACTATGGCGTCGGAAAGGGTATACCATCGACGGAAATAAGAGGAATGAAAGAACTTTAATTTCGACGTTGTTGGCAGTGTTGCTTTGAGAGCGCAATGATTTCAGGCTTCCACCATGCTATTTACAAACACCATCGAACTTGTTGTTCGCAAGGTAATGACGTCACAAGGGGGAACCATAGGAGGGCGCCACCAAAACATCTCGCCGCTAATATTTCCCCGCACTGACACCAGTCGTGACGTCTCTTTCTGACCTTTCTGAAAATAGCAAGAGTGCGCGTGCATAGCTTTGACAGGCGCTGAAGATGCGCGAGAGCAGAGATTCCGAAAACTCCTAGTGTGACGTCACGCCCTGGGAAGGAGGGGCTTCGGCGGTACTTTAAAAATTAATTTCTGAAGCCTCCGTGCACCAAATTGAAAAATAATCTTGATATTCCTGATCCTGGAGGTAGAATGAAGGCAATTGAAATGTTTTTTCTCAAATCGAGAACCACTTCAGTTTCCCTTTAAACCATTCATTTATCGATAGTAAATCTTCCAATATATTTTTTAAATGTGAAGGTAAAAAGACACGGAGATTGATGATGATACAGACGCCAACGCCGCCCTCGGAATTTTTTTGAACATTAGAAATCAGCAGTTTGTCTGCTATCCGCCAGGTAGCGCAACAAAACACCCAAACAGTTTTAAATTGTTTTTAAAATTAGCTAAGCTCTACACCTATTTAAAAACCAAAACAATATCATTGTAAAAATTTAATACATCGCAATGTATATCTATTCCAAACAATAAATGTTATTAGATGCCAATAAATCTGTTTGATGTCCAAAAAGATATGCGTCAAAAACAGGTAACTTTGAAGGGCTCCTGGAGCGTTATGACTTTGAAGATGAAAAAAAGCCATCGTCCACCTCTTGGGCAACCATTGTAGCTCTAAATGTTATAAAAGATTTTATCATAGTTTAATTATTTCCTCAGCGGCATTTGAAGTACCATGACTCGAAGCACAAAAAAGTGCTACGTTTGATATAAAATATCTAAACAAAAAAATTTTACACAACATTAAATTTTTTTCTGCATATTATCAATTATGAGGACTACATCTGTATCTAATTTCATTGTCCTAGCGCTTGTCATTAAAAACATATTTGTGCTGAAAAATGTCAATTTTAGGGCAATATTTGGAGGGATGAAAAAAACAAAGTAGTGTAAATACCAAAAAAGTGTATCGTTACATACTGCTCCGACATCATCTTAACAAAACTGCTATATTTGAACCGTGCTATCTTTAATGGATCGTTCGTAATACATGAACTAGCGGAGCAAGTGAGGGTCCGCGCCATCATCTTCGCAACTCTACAAATGCGCATGAACAGTAAAAACCAACACATACATAATATCAAATGAAAGAGGATTGCATTGCCTTTCGATTGACATCAATCCCACAAAACAGTATTTAAAAGGAGATGAGTAATGACCTGCCCAAAAGTACCTAAACTGCCACATTCAGTGGGACCGTGGCCTTCAGGCCCGTGCCTTCACCTGCAACGAACGCAAAATACGTATGCTAAATTATCTAAATCCTGGTTGAGACAGTGGTGTTTGACTGCATGCGTCTGACTGCGTTGCGGCAGCAAGAAATCAGGACATCCCTGCCGCTTATATCGCGTGCCAAGATGATTCCTTAAGTTGGATTCCACGCTTGATACGAAGCACAGACGTGCCGGTGAGTGGCTTTCGGTTCTCGACGCAACGCTGTCAAACGCTAGTATCTTAACCGGCCTTGTTTGAAGCATTTTTTTATCGAGTATGCTCGATGAAATGTGCCAAATGTACCAGAGAAGGCGAATCATGTGACTCGAGACAGAGAAATAGTGAAATACATGGACATAATCCCAGACATCTGTGTACGTTCGTCCTGTCCGGCCTCAGTCGTGGTGTTCAATGCTTCATACTTCACTGCACTTGGAAGCAAAAAAATTGGGTACGACAGGCGCGCAAGTTCGGCGGAACCGAGGAGGCCAGTTGCAACTGATCCGCACGCAGAACTGACCGATCACACCTTTATTGAGAGCACGCTCTTTACTGAACCGCACAATAAAAGACGACGAGAGTATCTCGTCCGGCGAACATTCAAGTCAACTCACGCCTGTGCGTAGCTTCCTGTGCTTTTCTAGAGATTTGGTTAAATTCCTCGAGCAGGACGCCAGCTGCCAGCTGTTTACTGCTGTATATGGTCAAACCCGCGACGGAACCTAAAAGGAAAACCGCGATACTTTTTATCTGCCTCGGGTTTTAGCAGGTGCCTACCAAGGTGGCCTGTACTTGTTTGTTTTCTGCCAGTTTAGGCGAACTGAGCCACACGCTTGTTTCGACCGGTTCCAATTTGAATAAATGATAACCAACGCCCAACGAAAACAAGTTTCAAGTACTTCTTGAGATTTTTGAAGTGACTTTTACTATTGAACGACTGCATGCACTTGAATGTTCAATTCAAGAGCTTATAAAACGTGACTACCCCATGCTTGTCACCTGCCAACAGGGTGCTAACTCTCAATGGCTCGAGCCCAGTCGGTAGTTAAGTAAGCCTGTGGGGTAGTTACAGCCGTCAAAACGCACGATGACGAGGGGGGGTGCTCACTTTTTCTTAGAGTGTGGGAGGTGGAGACTTTACAGGTAGGAAGGCACTAGTGGACTGTACTTCTAAATGAAACAACTTTAGGAAAAATAGTTCCAAAGCCGAGGAAACAAAGTTGTCGGCCAACGCACGGTTTGGCCTTCAAGGGCTTTTGTGGTCAGCTGTTGTGTGATAACCTGTTGTGCGAGGTGCTGATTTTCGGCGCACAGGTACTTTGACATGACCGTAACTTGACACAACACTTATTGTACCAAAACAAGGTGGCATGTCGAAACCAAATGGAATTTTATTTTGGACAGCGTAACTAAATGGAAACTGGTTTTGAACGTCAAAGGTTGTCAAGATAATACCACTCATCGGGGAAGGTGCACACTTTGCAGGTAGGAAGGGACCAGTGGATGGTACTTCCAGCTCGAACCACTTTGCGATAGGTGTCTCTGAAGCCGAGAGAAAAAGAAATTGTTGTCTACAGAACTCGGGGTGTCAGCGTTCCCACATCCAAAAGGAGGCTGATCAAGAAAGAAAGCACATCCCATAAACTTCCATACTCAAACGTCGATTCTCCAGTGATTCCAAGTTTCATTGTAAGTTTTCCTTGGATTCATATTTGTCATTTTTTTTTACCTTTCGGATATTTCTTCATAACGTACAGATTGCGTGCCATACTTGTCCGGAAATATCATCGACACGTACGATGGGGACGAAACTTCTTTGGAGGGCATTCCTCCAACGAAATCGGCACTGCATACCCGCGAGAGTGGGATGGCATTTCAGTTCGTCCCATCGGCGCTAACACATGTAAGCGCTACTGGTACGAAAACAAACGCAGAGCGCAAAGCAACAGTGTAGAATATGTCAGCCGTGCCGACACAGTGACAGACATGATCGGGAAATCAAATTTCTCGCGTTGTACGGCACGGGTCCATCGTTGTCGCTGTCCCACAAAACATCGGCGAGGTGAAAAACTGTAAAACATTGTCCCCGCGAGATACGACGCATAACTATTAAAGCACTTAATGGCGCAGCACAGGCTGCGCCATTAAGTGCTTCATGCTGTGAACCCAGCGCAACCGCACCGCTACGACTTCCATGCGTACCAACGTACGCGGCCAGGTTTCGGTTTCGTTTTCTTTGGGGCTCTAAGTGCCTACCTTCGGTACCTGCCGCGCGGCGGCGCGCCAGTCGCGTCGCACGGAGTGTACATTACCCTAGCATCAAGGAGACTGCAGGGATTGGTGTTCCACGGGCCGCACGTGCTGGCCTCAGCAGTAGTAAATTTTCTGAAGCTAATGCCTAAAATAAATGGCATCTTGCTCGCGCGTTCTTCAACGCTTCATTTTGGTTATTTACTTCGAATCTTCTTTTTATTGGAAGGCGTGCGTGTGTGGCGCGTGGAACACTAATCCTTGCATTCTCCTTGATGCTTGTGTAATATAGCAAATGGTCTGTTGTACCGATATTTGATATGCAAAGTTAAAACACTGCAAGGCTTCCCATGCGAAGACGTTAACAACTGACTCAACCACTCGGAGTTCCTTAAAGGGCAACTCCGGTGAAAAGGCGAGGCAAAATAAAGTATTGATATTGATTTACGGAGATTAAATTCGCAACTTGTTAACACGGAGGATCGGACGAGTTCATGATGCACAGGGGGAACAGCGCACCCACAGAACAGCCACTCAAGTAAACGCACACAAAAGAAGACAGAGACACTTAGTACGGAGCACAGATTTCCCGGTGACTTTTCGCAACGTAAGGTAAGAAAACGGGCCTATGTGAACGAGCCTTAAAGGTCTCTGTCTTTTGTGTGCGTGGACTTGAGTGACTGTTTTGCGGGTGCGCTTTTTTCCCTGTATTTGAATTCACAAATTTCACAATCTATTGGCGACGTGAGCAACCGAAAGCGTCGTTGTGATCGGCGTTCATCTATTGGCGAAATGCTGACATAGACATCAACAAATGATTTCTTTTCTGCGGAAATAAGAGGAACGGAAGAACTTCAATTTTGGCGGTGTTGGCAGCATTGGTTTTAGAGCGCTATGATTTCAAGCTTCCACCATGCTCATTGCATGCAAACACCGTCGACCTTGTTGTTCGCGAAATAATGATGTCACGAGAGTGAACCATAGGAGGGCGCCACCGAAACATCTCGCCTAAGGTGCCGTGCCTTCATGTCTGTCTGTCTCAGGGTGAAGACGTCCATTGTTGCCCTGAATGTGCCAGCGCGTGACGCTCTCGCGCACTCGGTACGTGACTTGGACGGTAAAATGGCGTCTATGCATTAGCCAAAGCTACGCGCTCGAGCTGAGTGACACCGGATTGCGCGCACTTCAAAATGCATAAAAAAACAATAGACCCTTTCCGAAATTCAGTCTGGCCACTTTGATCACTATCATCATCTGTGGAACGGCATCTGTGCCATACCAATGGCGGCCTTCTAGTGACTGATAAAGGAAGACGTTGAAGATGCTCCTAAGCGGATCTTGCGAGGCCTGCACATTCGGGGGGTCAGTACGACGCGACGTACGAATGGAACACAAGAGCTGCGTAAGCGTTTATTTCTAATAACTCAGATTCAGTCAATCTGTGGGCGGCACAGAATCGGCTTTAGAGCACTTTGGTGTATAGAAATTTCTCCAGGCATCTGAGTGGGTTGGAGCTTTGTTCTGAATGCAGGTTCTTGGTCACCATCGAACTGAAAGGGATCGAGAAAGAACTCGCACTGAACAATTCCTCGCGTGCCGTTGACTTGCGAAAGTGGCGGTGCCGATACAAGTTCATTTCCGCCATTGATATGGCAAAACCTAAACTGCTTTACAAACCACCAGATGGCGCTGAATTTCGGAAAGGGTCTATTGGGCGGAAAAATGGCTCAGATGTTACCACTCAAGTACAGTGTTCTTGAGAGTTGTAGTGGCAAGAGCGGCGGCCGCCGCGTGAAGATTTTGCGCGTAGACGACACCGTGGCGCTGCTGTTCTGAGCCCTAGCAACACGCCCCCGTCAGCTTCGTCGTCGGCGCTGCTCGGCGTGTACTATTGTGGTTCGACTGGAGCTTCTCGCGACGCAGAACAATTGCTAATGTGAAAAATTGTAGGTTTTCCTTTGGACTATATACCTCTAGGGTGTGTGCTATCGTCAACTCTCATTATTCGCGTGTTTTTGATGAAGATCACTTGGTTAATATCGACTCCCCCCCCCTCTCCCTCCCCCTCCCCAGTACTGACAGGTCGTTCAGCAACGCTATCACTTGGGCTACACGTTTAATAGCTGCGAAAGAAATCATGCGATACTGATATAACAAAAAAAAAATGGACTAAGAAATATTAATAAATCTCTGAGCTTTTTAATGGTAAGAAGAACTATAAACTGGGTGTATTCTTTTTTTTGTTTTGTTTTTGTCATTGTGGTTGCTGTTGCGGGGCCCAGCGTTGTGTAAAGTGCAAGGCCGAGCGCGTTTGGGAGCGGCCAAGGTGTCACTGCAACTGGCGAACATATAGCAAATTGTCTTTGTGGAAGGCAGTCTGTTAACAAAAATACCTTAATTGGGAGTACATGAAGCATTAAAATACAATATGAATACAAACTTCAACAACCCCTAGTATGAAAAAAAAATATTCTTAACTCGCTGCTTTATGACTTTTCAAAAGTGGTAATACACTTGATCGATATACACAGCAAGCACATGATCAATATCCAGCAACCATACTACGCAAAAAGAGTACAGAATAGTTATAATATCATGGTGTAATACGCCAAAACAACAGGCACAAAAAACTAAGGGAGAACTAGACAGGACCCGGCATAACTTTCAACTGAATTGTTTATTTGGATGACAGAATAAAAAAAATATATAAAAGCAGCCACACTTGGCAGAACACCAAAGATATGGTCTAAACCCCCCCCCCCCCCCCCCCTCAAATGCCAGCTTCATTGGTTCTTCAAATGGTAGAATTCTTTATCAGTCAAGGACAGAGAGGGAGCGCTTATACAAGTATTGTCGTGGTGGGACCTAATCAGGAAGGCTTCGTGAATTTCTTTTGCCGTTTTTGTTTTGTAACGGCCCATGACACATGCAGGTGTCACCGAAGATGGGGCTGCACTTTTCAGAGCTGGGCCCGCAATCGCAACGGTCACAGTGAACCGCTAAGTGGCCAGACGGGGACTGCCTGATCGCCAACGCATGCTCTCTGACCCTATCATTAATGCACCTCCCCGTCTGGCCAACGTACACCTTACCACATGACAGGGGGATTTTGTACGTGACACTCGTGGCGCACTCGCGAAACTTAGTGACATATCGTTTTTTGCACGACTCTTGTGGCACATCCGATTCCTCTCCTAATCTGCTTATCCTTTTACACAGTAAAGATGGTTTATTCGGTGCTAAAAAAAACGAATGGTATGTCAAAGCGATGGACCACCTTCTTCAGATTGGGGGACATCTTGTGAATGTAAGGCAAGACAACAGGCCTACCTACCCTCTTGGGAGCCCTTTCGCACACTGCGGTGTTGTTTGTTTTTTTTTTCATCTTTTTTTGCTAAGGTCTCTGGGACATCTCGAAGAACATGGCGGGGGTACCCTGCCTCTTCAAGTCTGCTGAGCTGAGAATGAAAACTGTTTTTCATCCGGTGGGGGCACGATTTCTTTAGCGCGGCCCTTAGGCAAGATGAAGCAATGCCCCTCTTCACTAACGTGGAGTGCGCCGAGCTGGATGGCAACATTCCTTTTTTGGAACGGGGCTCATACGCCCAGCAGGTATGCTCCGCACCGCCGGTTTTAGAGCGCAGCTCTTAGGGGCCCGTTTCCGGCTTGAGCGGCGTCGGCGTCGCCGTCGGCGTCAGCGTCGGCGTCGGCGTCGGCGTCGGCGTAACCGCGCGGTGCAGCATGGGAAATGTCCCATAATGCACCGCGCGAGCCCCCCACCGGGGTCACGTGACCTCGTGGGGGGGCACATGACCCCCCGAGGTCACGTGACCCCGGTGCATCATGGGAAATGTCCCATAATGCACCGCGCGAGCCCCCCACCGGGGTCACGTGACCTCGTGGGGGGCACGTGACCCCCCCTAAGGTCACGTGACCCCCCGAAGTCACGTGACTCCCCTGAGGTCACGTGACCCCCGCCAATGTCGCGTGACCCCCAATGACGTCATCGTCACTGATGACGTCACCGGCATCCACATCATCATCGTCATCATCACTGATGACGTCATCATCACTGATGACATCACCGGCATCCACATCGTCATCGTCATCATCACTGATGACGTCACCGGCATCCACATCGTCATCGTCATCATCACTGATGACGTCACCGGCATCCGCATCGTCATCATCACTGATGACGTTACCGACATCCGCATCGTCATCGTCATCATCACTGATGACGTCATCAGTGACGTCACTGATGTCGTCACCGGCATCCACATCGTCATCGTCATCGTCACTGATGACGTCACCGGCATCCGCATCGTCATCGTCATCATCACTGATGACGTCACCGGCATCCACATCGTCATCGTCATCGTCACTGATGACGTCACCGGCATCCGCATCGTCATCGTCATCGTCACTGATGACGTCACCGGCATCCGCATCGTCATCGTCATCGTCACTTATGACGTCACCGGCATCCGCATCGTCATCGTCATCATCACTGATGACGTCACCGGCATCCGCATTGTCACCGCCATCATCACTGATGTCGTCACCGACATCCGCATCGTCATCGCCATCATCACTGATGACGTCATCAGTGACGTCACTGATGACGTCACCGACATTCGCATCGTCATCGTCATCATCACTGGTGAAGTCATCAGTGACGTCACTAATGACGTCATCGGCACCCGCGTCGTCAGCGTCAATGATGACGTCATCAGTGACGTCAGTGATGACATCATCGGCATTGGGGTCACGTGACCCCCAAGGTCACGTGACCCCCCCTGGTTAGTTTAACCCCCCCCCCCCCGCCCCAGTGCCCTTCCCTCCTCCTCCTCAAGAGCTGCGCTCTAATTCGGCTCTACTGGGAGTTGTAAGCAGCTTTCACTTTTTTAGAGCGCAGCTCTTAGGGGCCCGTTTCCGGCTTGAGCGGCGTCGGCGTCGGCGTAACCGCGCGGTGCATCATGGGAAATGTCCCATAATGCACCGCGCGAGCCCCCCACCGGGGTCACGTGACCTCGTGGGGGGGCACGTGACCCCCCCGAGGTCACGTGACCCCGGTGCATCATGGGAAATGTCCCATAATGCACCGCGCGAGCCCCCCCCCGAGGTCACGTGACCCCCCGAGGTCACGTGACTCCCCTGAGGTCACGTGACCCCCGCCGATGTCGCGTGACCCCCAATGACGTCATCGTCACTGATGACATCACCGGCATCCACATCGTCATCGTCATCATCACTGATGACGTCATCATCACTGATGACGTCACCGGCATCCACATCGTCATCGTCATCATCACTGATGACGTCACCGGCATCCACATCGTCATCGTCATCATCACTGATGACGTCACCGGCATCCGCATCGTCATCGTCATCATCACTGATGGCGTTACCGACATCCGCATCGTCATCGTCATCATCACTGATGACGTCATCAGCGACGTCACTGATGACGTCACCGACATTCACATCGTCATCGTCATCATCACTGGTGAAGTCATCAGTGACGTCACTAATGACGTCATAGGTACCCGCATCGTCATCGTCAATGATGACGTCATCAGTGACCTCAGTGATGACATCATCGGCATTGGGGGTCACGTGACCCCCAAGGTCACGTGATCCCCCCCCCCCTGGTTATTTTAACCCCCCCACCCCCCCAGTGCCCTTCCCTCATCCTCCTCAAGAGCTGCGCTCTAATTCGGCGTTACAGGGAGTTGTAAGCAGCTTTCACTTTTTTAAAACTGTTCGCTTAAAATTCACCCACGAGACATCGGTCTGTGGTCGGTTGCAGTTTTTGAATCTTGGGCTGTGTTTCGGTGCGGAGCATACCTGCTGGGCGCATGAGCCCCATTCCAAGAAAGGAATGTTGCCTGCCATTCAGCTACATCCGAATGTCCCGTATCGGCGAGAGCACAAACTGAAATTCCACCGCGCAGGCGGACATCCGAGAGATGCCTCAATACCGGTCGCGTCCGGTACAGTGGCATGTTGCGAGAGTTCTAGGAAAAGAGAACAGAAAGAACCGGGACAATGTATGTGATCCAATGTCCGGCAGCGTGGCAGGGCCCTGCGCACTGCCGAGGGAAGCCGCGGGGGAGGGGAAGGGGGGGCGGCTGCAGCGAGATAGCCCGGTGGCGGCAGCGTCCCCGAGCGCGGTGTGCCCTCCTGGCTTTTGTCTCGCCAATGTCGTTTGTCAGCGAGGCCAGAATGGACGGCGTCCTCCGAGCGGACCGCGTACTCCCGCACGGGAGAGCGAGCGACGCTTATTCGGGCTCGACGCGAACCAGTAACAAGCGGCGGTAATTAACTCAGCGTCGTTTGTTATGTCCCCGGCGGAACATTTTAGTCCTTTTCTTTCTTTCGCATGTGTCTGTGTGGGGGGAGGGGGGGAGGGGGGAGGGGGGAGGCTGGCATAAGAGAGCGTGTTATGTCGTTAAAGCCATGCCCCTTCTTGTTCGTCATGCTCGACGAACCTGAAACAAAAAGAAGGCGTCCGGTACGAGATGTAACAATTAGGCTCGGGGATTCGAGGGTGCTGTCGTGGAACACGCGCGGGGGTATGGGAGACGCACCCGCTCTGCTGGTGCCAGCCAGCAATCCTGCAACTAAGGAATATAAAATGTTTCCGAGTCATATCTTTTGCGAATGGCATAACGGGCAGTGTGACCCAGGATCAGGATGGACGAGAAAGGACCGTTAATCAAAGGGTCAGGCGTTCAGGTTTCGAGCCTAGGAGAGGCCTCGTTTTTTTGTGTTTTTTTTTCCCTCCCGTGGAAAGGAGGGGGAGAATAAAATGAGCGGCCTATTGTTCTGAAGCACCGTCGTCGCTCGAACGAACAGGAGGGAAAACGAGGGCTGCAAAATGCATGGTTCATTCTTGGATTTAACTCTTGCCCCTGCCCGTTTTTTTTTATATGAACGAGGTGCTTGTAAAAAGGGGTCTTACTTTAAAGCTTGAGTTCCCTCAATTAATCATCAAACCGAGAAGAACCGTTCAGGTTAACGTATCCATCTTACTTATCTGGCCTTCTTTTTTTAACGTTTATGGTTCTTACTCTACACCTTTACCACAAGGGCGCAGCCATCTTGTGGTAAAGGTGCATTGATCTCTCCACGCCATTGGAATGTTTTTACAAAAAAAAAGCGTGATTGCCACACAATTTTATTTTGCCTCAGGTATTCTTTCTCGCATATAGCAAGCTGAAATGTTAATTATTTCTTAGCCCCGTATACAAAATAGGGAACCCACGGGACTCAGAACGAAAGCAAAAGAAAAGCGTCATATACCCAATTCACACGGCAGCGTAAATGCACCTTTAGCTTAGGTCCCTTAGCTGAAGGTACCTGTAATAAACAGCGTTCTTGATCACATGATAAATAAATGGAGCACTTTAAGTTGATGCGGATTGCATTCCTGCTAAACCGGGAGAGGAGCACGTAATAAACATGTATTCCTCGAAATCGGTTTGACGCACAGTTTGTGATTATTGTGTGCGAAATAACACATTTAAAACCTAACTATTACTTGTGCTTGCTTTTGCGGCACTTTATTATTTTTTTTTCAATCTAGATCTAAGGGTACACCTAAATGAGTCTTGCTTTAAAACGTTCAACCCGCGTGGCCACACTGGCCCTAAATCATCTGCGTTTACGAGTTTCCATCCCGAGGTGGGCGACTTTTTCTGTTCAGCAGCCCCATTTTCTCGCAAAGTTCTCACTGAAGTAGCTAAGCACTGCCCAACAAAACGAACCACGTCAGTCTCACGGTTGCGCCAGTCACGCCATCGAAATGGATGGACGACGACGAGGATAAAAGGTCCTGGGCGGGAGACTCGAATGACTCGTCTACAACCTCAAAAAAGAGCTCGCAGTGGTCAACGTTACTAGAATGCCTCAGTTGTGGAACTCCCGCGGACGGCGGTACCCCCCCTCTTCTCACTCCAATCCGCCTATCGTCGTTCGAAGCGCCATCTACATTTTCGTTTACGAACTGTGCGTTCCAAAAAGCAGAGCTGAAGTGCCATCTAGGCGCCGTGCTTCGAAACGTACGTATCCCGATTCCCATATAGAATACACTGCAGTTACCAAAGCAGCCGTCTGGCGGCGCGTCGAGCGACACCGGGCGAGTAGTGGTGAGTGAGGGGGGTACTGTTCGTGCATGCAGCGTCTATGAGCAGTTCCGGAACTGAGCTAATCTAATAACGTTGGCAGTGGTCCATCGCGTTTCGGTTTGTAGCAGACATTCTTTTCCACGTGCCGCCGCTGCTAGTTGCTAGCTGGAGTATACGTTCTTCGTTAATGTATTATTCAATCACATTTGTGCTCGCAAGCAATTCACAATTTGATACTTATATATATTCAATTTGTTATAATGCATTAAACAAGATATATTTATATATCTGCGATATTATTTTGAATTTGTGGGTCCGAGTCTATTCCCTGTAGCTGTAAATGGAGCTTGGCGAGCTCCGTTTAACACAGGACCTCCCTTAGCGAAAGGGACGTTTATGCGCCGTGTGATCACGACCTCCAGCTCCCTTTACTACCTGTGCTAAAGCTGCCTTTACGCTGCCGTGTGATTTGGGTATTATAGACGCTTTCAGGCAGCTGCGCATGGGCGCCGCCATAACCGAACTTGAGCTTGTGTTTCCTCTTACTCCGTTTAATCCACTTGATCATTACCACAACAGGACAGGTTACTGCCGTTTTAAGTGCTACTGTGTCCTCCTTCACAGCATAGGCCTTTGTGGAGGCTCTTCAACGCCCGCTACAGTGGCTCGGCATCTTTGTAAGACAGGGTCGGCAATAGCGGTTCAATCTGGCGCGTGTTTAAAGCGTCTATATAACTGACGAAGTGAGAGCTGCAGGAAGGTGCTTCAGTTGTCCGTATCCAGCGCGAACATCCTGCCAGCAACAACACTCCGGTGCCTCGTGCACATCGAGCGCGCCCGCGCAGCCGAAGCACGGCGGAAGGCATAGATCGAATGTTGGAAGGCGGCCGTTCGAAAGACACGCGTTTTGCCGTTCTCGAGCTGCCCTTGACTGAGCGCGACGCGCGTGAAAATTCCAGGGCCGGCTTTCTAGAATCAGCGTCTAAAACAAAACTGTTAAAAAAAAAGGAACACCACTGCCGACACGAGCGAAGTGGCACGTCAAGTCAAATCTTAGGCGCTCGCGCTCCCCTGGCTTAACGTAGGCTTTCTTTCACACAGACTAAGCTAAGACGCTGATTCCATCAAGCCGGCCCATATCTCTAGTCTTACAGACTAAATCGCTCCTTCACAGGGATTAACCGGTGTTGGCGTACCTTAAGGACAAAGCTACAATGCACACAGTGAGTTCCCATGATACGAGAACCGCGTTTTTCTGCCCGGGCAATTAAACTATTCATCGCAGAAAGCTCAATCTTTGTAAGAATGTGAGGCCAGCGGCTGGGATAGAACGCATAATTTTAAGAACATCACGTTACCTGGATCAAAATATAATCGAGAAACACGAACGTTCTCTCAGCCGACATGTACTTAAGCCTAATATCGTCACAACAAGAAATAACACTTTGGGTGTCTTTAGCATCTTTTTCAGTGAAAAAACAACTTCTTAGAAAGGAAGAAAACAATATCCTCGTTCATGCTGACAGTTCTTTTTTTTTTTTTTTTTTTAGCTGGAATAGATGTTGTAATTGCCTACGGTTTCGTTCCTTTTTTTTTTTGACAATATTAGGCTTAGGTGGACGTCGGCTCATTAAGAAATTTAGTTTTTTTCAAATTGTTTTTGTTCAAGAACGTGTTCTCAAACTTTCGCGTTCTATCCCAACCGCTAGGGTCACATTAAAACATAGTTAGAGCTTTTTGCTGTGCATAATTGATTTACCCGAGTCAAAAGACACGATTTCCTTTTCTCAGGAACTTCCTGTAGATGTGTAAATATTCAAAACGACCAATTTGAGATTTTTTTTATTGATTCTTTTTTAAAGCTTTCTGATTCCTCCGCGGCGCGTCTGCGGTTCCATGCAGTGGTACTTTCAGTCCAAATGCACGAACTGAATTGGATATCCTTCAGGAGGAAACATCGCCTGTTCGACTGGCTCCATGCATCATCGCTGGATGACTCCGAACGCTTTACTTTCTCGAGTTCCCCGGCGTCGGTGATTGATTTTGTTTCGCTCTAATCTATGCTTTATCATACTCTTCCGTCTGCTCCTTTTGATTAATTGGATGTTTTTCTTTTTTTATCCGGAAAGCTATGTCGCTCTTTCGCAATTTTTATTTATCAAGAAAAAAACAGTTAAGCACCCCCTCCAAAGCTATTTTTCAATACGATCCCTAATATGGCTCGATGACAGGGCACGAATACTGAGGCATGGCCTGGTTCTTTTTCTGCTAAAACTGCTTTACCATTGAAGCAGGTTACCAATCTGAAGCAGGTTACCAATCAGACGTCGCCTCCTTGTGGCCTCTTTTCTTCTCGTCCCTTTTCCGAAATACCCCAGTCTCGGGTTAAACAAAACTATGGCAATCTTATTTGTTATCCAGGCGTAATATACACCCAGGGAATTTTGAGAGTGTATCAGTGCTTTAAGATTTATTTCTTTTTCTCATCGTGTCTCTTAAATATATTCATATGTTTTTCGTGAATAGAACGGAGGTGCGATCGTTTTTCCACGACAAGAAAACGGTTCGATCAAGTCGCCGCCATCCCCGAACGACAATTTCGTTAAAAGCAGAACCGAGAGAAAAACGCGATGATGACACACGAGCATGTAGAAAAACAAAAACAACAACACAAAGAAACAACAAAATGCAGCATTGACATATATTTACTGTCCGACTTCAACATAATCTGTATTACAACGATATTTTCATAGCGAAAACAAATATAACTCTCGGAGAGTGGGATTGGGGGGAGGGAGTGGGGGTTTGGTTATTAGCCTGCCGTATCTTACTACCAGGGCTTATTTTTAATGGAGTTTGCTGACAAAGATGGACGTGGAAGCAAATTCTAACAAAATACAAGCCTGGTGATTCATTCCAGAAACCTCTTGGCAAAATTGAATTCGGCAGGGAAACGACGTTTTCCTTCCATCGACGCTGAGAAGCCGTTCGAACAGCGTTCACATATTTCTCTTTGCGCAAGACGTCTTTTGTGATGGAGCATTGGTGGGACATTCCGTCGCAGATTCTGTTTTGTGGTGCTTGTATGACATCCGTCCGTAATTTTGAAGGCAACGTTTCTTGTCTCGTTGTCAGCACTCTTCTTGGAGGTTCCCGAACGTGGACTCTCCGGCAATGCACTCGGAGCACCGATCATTCACGAACAACCAATGGAACGTAGGAGCCTCCCTTTTTGTAGTGACTACGCGATTACGAAAATAAAAATAATGACCCATTCGCAATGAAGCGCTCGTCAACGTTTTACTATACACTCTAAAAAAAATACGAGTTCACTTTCCAGCAGAACACGGCCAAAGCCCAACACGGCGCAAAATAAAAGGTTATCAGCGGATGACGAAGGTCAGAATAAGACTAAACCGAAATATACAAGTGGCACAGGCACCATGAGCAAATGAAGTGTAATAATCACGAGAGAGAAAAAGAGAGTGAGTGAACCAACATTTATTTGTTACTCCTGTGGTCGTACCTCCGTTGTGTTGGTGTACCACTCTTCGCCATACTCATGAAAATTGTACAAAGAGCAAGTGAAACGTCATACTCATGAGCACTGTAAAATGCGAAAAGGGAGCGTTAAAACTATGAACACTCTAAAATGATCAAGAGAAACGTCATACGCATGGACAGCGAGCAATGAGCAAGTGAAGCGTCATACTCATGAGCACTGTACATGAGCAACTATAACGTCATACTAATGAAAATTGTACAATGAGCAAGTGAAAGGTCATACTCATGAGCACTGTGGCATGAGCAACTATAACGTCATACTCATGAGCATTGTACAATAAACAAGTGAAACTTCATACTTATTAGCCTTTTAATATAAGCAAGTGAAACGTCATACTCATAAACATTGCACAATGGGCAAGTGGAACGTTACACTCATGAGCATTGTACAATCAGCATGTAAAACGTTATAATCATGAAAACCGTACAATGAGCAAGTGAAACTTTATCCTGGTGTTGTTCACCATAATTTGTTGTCTCGCGTTCTGCGGGGGGTGTTCCTTTAGAGTGCCGTTGCGAGGGCATCCGTTAAGTACGACTGCGAACTACAGTAATAACCTAGCGTTGTCGGGCTTAACTGCTGTGATAACGTGCTTTCGCATCTTGACGTAATCCTTTGTAACAGTATTAAACGTATATAGTGTAAAGAACACCACACCTCGATAAAAAAGAAATACGGCGTTTCCTTTCTTTCCTTACGCGTTAGTTCGTATGTATCCTGCACACATTTGGTCTACGATAACTCCCTGGTATTTGTTTTCTTCCTAAAGTCATGCTTGATTGATGCTCGGCACGCTTCGTCCAGCGACGCGAACGAAGCTTCTCGGTCCGTCTGTCACGATCAGGAACGGGAGAGACACCTTCTGTCTCGGCCGCGGGCTCGCTTTGGCTCATGCCCGGATTTTCCGGACGAGGAGCCCAGGACGCAGTAAAATACTTTGCCTTTTTTTTTCTTCTTTCGTGTACATGTGTCTCGATAGGTGCGTGGGGTGTGTGCGTTTGCCTGTGCCTTTTTTTTTTTTTTGAGTGAGCTCTGCTTTGGGTCTAACGTGTCTTGTATATGAGATGGCATGCTGCTGTTCCAGCGTCACGATTCGTCATTTTGTTTTATTTGCCGGCTGTGAGGGTAGAAGAGAAATGTCGGATATCCCTCGAGCAGTGCCCAAAAATAAAGCATTAGTATAAAGAAAGTGGAAGTTCACGAGTAGAAACAGAGCTACGACGAGACGTTGTGATACATGTTCGAGCGCGGTAATGCTCACGCTGCCGAAGACCGTATTCAATGAAACGAAAGGAAACTTGCATCCATCATGGCTGCGCCCTGTATACACTAGGTCTCGTCATAAAAATGCGTTATATATTTTTCCCCGCACCATCGCATCGGGTTGTGCTTCGGATCCAGCTTGGAAGGGGTAGGGTGATTCACCGATTCTAAAATGGCGCACGTGGTGTATATTTTATAGAAAATATGCACCACCTGTGGGCGACGCTGCACAAGGTTTTAGCGCGATAGGTTAAGAAACCGATTTATGCAGTCAATTTAAATAGCCTCGCCGCTATTTGAGACACCCTGTAGAATGAATATGACATCTTTTTTTTTGATGTCGTCAAACGTCATAGAGCTAACACGGTCCCCGTGTTAGCTCTATGACGACATCATGCGATGTTCGGAAGAAAACTAATTAACAAACTTTTTTTCTCACGTTTCTCGATTATTTAACCCGAAACGAATGAAGTGCGAGCAAATGAGAGTTTAACGCGCCTGCCCGACCATTTATGGGGAATGGCGGCTGGAGTATCTGGCGCCCGGCCACTTGGTGCCGTCCACTCTATGTGGCCCTCGGGGCTGCCCATTGGTCTTGCGGGACTAATGACCCGTTCATGCCTTGCTCTCCACACGTCACGGGCAGAAGGTCACCAGAGATCTCTCGCCGGGGCTGAGGTGCGGGCACCCGCCGAGCCGCCGCGACCAGCACGCTGCTTCGGTCGTCTGAAGGTATACTCACATCAGGCAGGAGCACGATACTGTAGAAGGAGTAGCGTGAATCGTATTTCACTCCAAAAGTAATTAAATGTGTTGCTGGTAAGCAATATAAGAAAACACGTTACAAATACGGTGTTTTTTTTTGTTTTTTTTTTGTTTGTTACTTTCCAAGGTACGCTAACTAGTCACCGAGGATCAGCTATAGAAATTCTAGACGGGATACAAAACGCAAAACAAAAGGCCGGAAAAATATACTATGAAAATAACCGTCCTTGTGATTCCTCGCTCTCAAGTTGGCGAAGGAAAGTTATTAAAAAACTAATTAAACTTGCCTCGAATATTTTTATAAATCCGAGAAACACAGAATGCGTGATGGGTCGATTATACGTGCGTGATGATGTTGCTATGCTTGGTTTTTGAGCAGCCGTGTGGGGAGGCGTGAGTAGCCGCGGTGGCGGGCAGCCGGCCGTGAGACAGGTTTAAATTTATTCGGGGGAAGATTGCGTTACGAGCACGTTTTAATTAATGATAAGTTTCCCACGGGTTCTGCTTTCTTGGTAGGTGCGTGTCGGGCCTTGAATTCTTATTACTCTCGGATTTTTAGGAGCCCCTCGGGGCAACCGAAGTTAGTCGCGAGGGGGCCGAGGCGGTTTGTCGCGTTAACGATTTTTTTTTTTGTCTGAAGTTGCCAAGTCACATGCTCGCAGTGCTATGCATTTGTACGTTATGATTCAACCCCTAATGTCGTGAGGACACGTGGGGAGGTACGCTTCGTCAGGAACCAGCGGCGCGCGCCAACAGTCGCCTGCGGGCTGTCCGTTTCAAATGCCGACAACCAGGCTTGAGATTCTGCAGGGCAGAAGATCCTCCTCAGCATGGGGAGGAGGAAACAGGCCATGGTGGACGGGGTAGAAGGGCAAAGAGAAGGAAACGAGGGAAAAGTGGAAAGCGCGAACTGGTCTTCGGTTCTTAAGTTCGACCGCAACCGACGCTACGATTCAATGCCGCCAATGAAGCAGCACCAAGAGTGTAATGTCGCTGCGATAATCGTCTATGTAGGTTTTCTATCACCGACTAAATAAATCGCGCACAAGAAAGGCGCCGGAATCCAGTGGCTGCTCCGGAATCCGGTGATTCCTGTCTGGGAGTCGTCGGACTCCATCAATGGAATCTGGTGACTTTCATGGTTGGGCCGCGTGATTCTAGTAAACCGGGAGTCACCCGATGGGTGTTGGAAAGAGACCCTCGCCAAGTCTTTGAAAAAGATCGCGCTGCCCGCGGGAGTCGAACCTGGGTCCGCTGCTTGTAATGCGAAGGCCTTAGAACAGAGCGTTAACAACCCGCTATATACTTAGGGTTTTTGTTGCGCCCAATGTCCACTTTACGCCCTCTTTAGAAAAAAAAGAAAAGACATAGACTAGCCTACAACAAAGTGCCGTTGTGGCAATGTCAATGCCAAGAACCAAAGCCTCCTCTATACTCACAAAGCCTCTCTGTCCGACGACGGAGCCAGGGAGACCCGCTCGCAGAATAGGAGCGGGAGGATCTGGTAGGAGAGAGACTTTCTCGGGGAACCTAGAGTTCCTGTATATAACTAGAGTTGCGCATTCAGCCTCGGCGGGTGGCCGTAGCGCCGGCTTTTTTGCACGCCCTGGATGCTTTGCTCCTCACGTGACTAAATTTGGCGAATAGCGGGGAGGCGCGCGCCGCCGCGCGTGGAAAACAGGAAAAGAGGCGAAGGAGGGCGAAAGCAGGGGAACATACGCCGGGGCGCGAGCAACGTCAGCGGAGCGACCGTAAAGGTGGCTTTCTTGCACGGCACCGGATGCTTTGCTCCTCACGCGATGGATCTGGGCGAATAGCGGCGTGGCGGCGCGGGGAAAACAAACGGCAACGCTGCTTCCCCTTCGGGGGAGCATATCGAGGAACTCTGGGGGAACCTGGTATTCAACGCACGGCATTGGCACCGGCGAGGACTCGAAACACACTTGTTCGCTCGGGATAAGTGTGTTTCGGCCTCTCGCCGCAGCGGGGCGCCAGTCACGTGGCTCTCCTGTCATCCGTTGTCTTCCGCTCTACCTTCTCACTTTCGGCGGCCGCGTCTCGTGGCGATCTGACAGGCTTTTTCAGTGTAGAGGAGGCTATGCAAAAACCCGTGCCGGGAAAAGGCCTTTCACGCGGTCCGGAAAAAAAGAAAAACCGTTCGGAACAAAATGGCCAGACGTTTATTTTGTTACGAACGCTTTTATTCACGCGCCCCACGGTGCGTGAAAGCGACGCCGATATACTTTGCCGTGACTTGTTGCAGCTATCGATGTGATTATACTGTGAATTAACGCGGGACTGCCAAATCTTTTAGAGTGGAGTTTTAAAGCATCTTTAAACGAAGTTGACAAAATTTTATTGCAAATGTGGAGTACTTCGGTTAGGTGTTTTAAAGGGGCCATGAAACGAATTTTGGACTAAAATGAATGAGTTTAGATGGGGGTTTTACGAATAGCATATTGTTTAGCGGGTCAGGAGAAAGAAGGTAGAAAGTCACAAACCTGATTTTCGTTACGAAAATTTTAAAACATAGCGGTCTATTTCGTACCTCCTTCCCTTCGAAAGTTATCTGTCTTTTCACTGTGATACATCCGCGGTACCCAAAGCACGTCACCCGGCCCCAACACACGTCACACGACGCCCGACCTCATTATATTCCCATCTCCCCTAAGCTGACCGTGCTGTGGGAGTTACGGGCTTGCCGGACCAATCAGCCGCCTCCCTTTCCTCACCTGACCCCATTCTCTGCGCGTGGGTATGCGCGAGGGAACGTGATCACGCGGCAAAAGATAGAACTGTGGCTGTCCCAACGAGCACGTATCTTCCACAGTACTGTGAGCTCAGAGGTGAACGGGGTGGGAACAGTAACTTTTGTTTGAATTTTGAGCGACGGGCTAATCTTCTAGAGGTAAGGCGGTAATGTCCGGGTGGAGAAACGAGGGTTCGAGCAAGAGCGAATTCCTCCTTCCCCTCTTCTTGAACAGTTTAGTACGCTGCACGATTCGTGAGTTGAGGTAGAAAGCTGAGAAGAAAAAAGTTTAACAATTGTTTCATGGCCCCTTTAAGCCGCAGGCTCGAACACCATAAACGTTGCAGGCATGATGTCATCTGCGGACAGGCCTCGAACATGTTCGAAGCGCTTCCTACATGCTTCAAACACGTCGGCAGAGAGTATGACCAACGTGATACAAGGACTGCCTTAGACTGTGTCCGCAGACTTGTCTCTTGTGTGATGTATTTATAGTGTGACCACTGCTTTACACCCTAATCCCAACTGGCTCGTGCTTGAGCCGGTCCAGTGCGCCCTTTAAAAGACGTCTGAAGTCGAGCTCCTGCGCCACGCGAGAGGCAACGAACTATACCGCAAAAAGGCAAACCGACGACCGGATGAAGCGATGGGACTCTCCTGCACCCCACGCACCTGGCATTAAAAAATATAGCCGCAAATAACGGCGCGGGCCGGGCGCCAGGAGATGTGCGATCCAGTCGGCGGGAGAACGAGGGGGCCCGGGAAAGTGGGACAAGAGCAGCAGGGTCTCGTCTCCAAACAAAACCGATCGGAGGTCGCGGGCTTTAAATAAAGCCACGCCGGAAGTGTCCGTATTGTAGCAGGGGACAGAACCGGGTCCGGCCGCTTGTCGGCTTCGCAAACAACGGAGCAGCTGAGAGGCCCGCAGCGACACAGCCAAGTTTCGATTTGCACGCGGGTCAGTGGCAAAAGTGCCTGCATGCGGCTGGGTCGGGGTCGAGAAAGTCCCTCGATGCAATCCTGCCGAGCCGATATTGCCCGGCCACTGAAAGCTTAGAGGGAAACTGAAGCGGTTCTGTATTTGAGAGAAACAACGACAAAAAACATGCTTTAGTCGTCTTCATTGGGACTCACGAATATTGAGATTATTCTCCGACTGTGTGCTTGGAAGCTGCATGGAATCCGCTTCAAAGACCGCTGAAGCCCCTCCTCCCCGGAGCGTGACGTCATCTCCGGAGTTTTCGATGTCTCCGCTCTCGCGCATTTTCAGAGCCTACCAAAGTTATGCACGCGCACTCTCGTTATTTTCAAAAAGAGACCGAAAATGACGTTACTACCGGTGTCAGTGCGGGGGAATATTTCCTTTCGTTCCGTTTCCTTTCGTCACGTGGGTTCCGTCACGTGGGTTCAGTCAAGTCGTTTCCGTATCTGGTATGCGGGACGAAAAAAGAATAAGACATTTAAAACTCAACTTTGCGAGAAACAATAGGTGAGGCAAAACAAGAATGTGTCGCAATCACGCACTTTTCGTGAACACCTTCCAATGGCGTGGAGAGATCAAAACGATGTTTCAACGCATACCAGAAGTAACGACATTCAAGATGGCTGCCCCCATGTGGATAAGGTGTATAAACGATTGCGAACAAGGCAACTGGGCGCCGCCATGTCACTGCTCGCGCGGGCAAACCAGTGCAATCGCAAGCTTGCCAAAGCTATGCTCACACGCACCCTGCTCGTGCCTGCACCCATGGGGCATCACTGTAGACGCCATGCATGCAATTGTCTATACCTGGCAAGCTTGCAATGGCACGTGCTGCCCACACGATCGACAAGCGCTTGGCGGCCTCAAGATCTGGGAGTGAATGAAGTCACTGGATTCTGGGAAAGTAGCGCCAAGCTTCCCATATGGTCGCCATCTTGGTCCGTGAAATGAGCAATTTCTCCTGGACCCCTCCCGTTCTTGGGAACCGCTCATCATCGATTTCCAGAAAAAAATAACTATCGTATGATCAACCTCCTTCTTCTGCATTCTTATCGGCTGCACCCTTATCGACTGCGATCAGAAGGTGCCCGGCACACGCTCTGCTTTTCTTCAGCCTTGAGTGGTTATAGCGCTTAATAACGAAACAGTGTGATAGCCTCGTGTGCACGGTAACGCTGGGTCTAAGCGGCGAATGAGGTGGGATATTATCGGTCCTAGCTTGAGCTATGTAGTTTTGTAGCTTTTCGGGCATATCTCCGCATTATACTATAAACGGCGTTACGAAATTGAAATCGACGATATTCACCTAGATGTGTCCAGTTTACTGCTTGTTTGTAATGTCTCTCTTTGTTCCTTAGAGCCCTCAACCAATGGTTTGAATTGGCTGTATACGTTACTACATTCAAAACGGATTGACGAAGCCCAGGCGAAACCTTCCAGGTTTGGTCGATTTATATCTTCAATTCGTCCTCGTGTATTGCGGTGATTCAGTTTGAACGTCGGCAGTCATCACTGCGCTTATGGGCTTGTATGCGGTTTTCATGAGTGTGAAATAATTTTCTATCTGTACCTACGGCCACATTGCTCCATGCGGGGTAGCGGTCTTGACCGATTAGTCTTGCGTGCGGATTTTAATTTTTGTTTTCTCATCTTGCGTACTTTGTAGCTTCCAAACTTCAATCGCTCCGGAAACTCTTTGTTTTACCCGATCGAGTACCACTTGCCCATATCATTTATTGGTATTTTAAGTGAATGGTTTTACCTTAACGCGTAACCTTCTTAATAAAATTAAATGGCTCCCTCATAACCTTATTTTTAACTGGAATATTATAAACATTATATGCTTCAGAAATACTCCTCGAGACACCATGCTTCACAAACGTAAAAATGACCCCAAAAAGAAGTAAAACAATTTCCTGCTTTAAAGGGGGGCTTTACCGTCCTTCTCAGACATAGGGACGTACACACACACACATGCCCGCAGACACGCGCGCGAAATATACACAACCACATACAGACACACATATACGCACAAACGCATGCACGCACACTCGCATACAAAAACAAACGCACACACGTAGGCACGCACCCAGATATAGACACACAGGCGCAGAGAAAATAATACCGTTGCCGTCCACTCGGTTGGTTTGGTATAGGTCCGGTCGCCCGACGAACCACAGAGTCACCGAAATAGGCAAGCTTTACTCCGCCCGCTTCCAATAAAGTGTTCGACCGGCCGTGGCCACAGCTCCGGTCTGTCGGCCAACGGAGAGCGCGAATCGGCGCCTTCGTTCGACCGACAGAATCGATTCAGCAGGGCTTCGCGTAAAGCGAGGGCCGAGCGACTGAGGAGCAAATCGAATCCAGAGCGAGACAAACGACAGGCTCGGAGGCCCAAAGACGGCAGCAGGACGTGTGTACTTTGACCCCCGCGCTTGCGCTTCCTTGGACCCGCAAATGCCGCATCGGCCGCACGGCTCGACGGACTCAAGTCCGGTGCGCCTCAATCGAGCGAGTTCGAAAGAGGAGTCGATTAGGATCTGGAATCCCCGTCATCGTGTGGGTGAGTTACAAAAGCGCAAATGGAGACCTTTACACCGCTTATCTTCCGAGCAAAAAAAAAATTCAGAGTTTCACTGAGCTGCGAACGCGTGCGGAGCGTCTGATATGCAGGACAAGAGAGCTACAGAGGATGCTCAGAAGGCGTTTCACAGCCCAGCAGACAAAGATGGCAGAGCGCAGAAGGCGACGTGGGTAGAATCGCTTTCTGCAAACAGAGGCCGATTTTTGCCAAGTTCTCAAGCAGCGTCAACTCAACCAACCACGCGCAGAAAAAAAAAGCGTTGGATCACGGTGCATTCAGCGTGCGTGATCGGTTCAGTCGATGATAGCAGACGCACAAAGGCAACATGAGCGCCATGACGTTGCACTTCGGCGCTGCTCCATTGGGCCTATCGGGTCGTAGCGATGGCTGCTGTCGTACTTGAAGTGCTGTCATGCTCGATGCGCGTGACAGAGTACTGCACAGCGATACACTCGGAATACGAATCGTTGGTCTTATTTTAATCAGCTCAACCGACGAGAAGGGCGATCGGGGTTGCGCCTCGACGGTCACGCTCAAGAGGGGTGGATTCTAATTTTCCGCCGAGACTATGGACTTACTGACCGCTCTTCTCATTAATTGACTTGTCTAGAGGAAAACCAGCGATCGGGGGTTCGAGTGACTCGCGGCGTATACGGCGAGAAAATGAGAGAGAGGACGAGAACGGGAGCGCGCGGAGACGCCAGAACGCCGAGCTCCAAGTGTAACGTAGTAGAGACAAAGCCTTTGTCTCTGCCATAGCCTGCTCTACACCAGTGCTGGACAAAATACTCGATAAAAATATTTAAGTTAAGTTACTAGATACCTCCTTCATAAAGTATTTAAAATACTACTCAAGTTACTTTCACTGTAAAGTATCTTGAGTAGAGTACAAATACTTAGAAATGTAATTCAATTCCTTTTGAAGTTACTTCCGCATTGCGTAATTTGTATCGACGACAGTGATAACGACAATTATACAGATGCGCAAATCTGGGTTACCAGAATGGTTTATTAGCACGCAACAACACAAAACGGGGGGAAAAATATCGTAGGGGGCAATTGTATGCAGTCCAACTATAAAGAGCAAAATATTGTCACGAATGGCAAATGATGATGCGGCGAATCACTGAAGGAACGCTTAATGGGGTGAACTTGTGCCCAAAAAAAATAGAGAAAGGCTGGCGTCGCAGGGGTCGATGTCGGCAAACAGCAGGATCGAGCGAACCGCCACTCGGAGCACCTTTTGTACCCCCGTGTGTTTTTGAAGCATTCGGCGTCGAAAGTTCGGCGCGTAGAACATTCGTAACTCGATCAGACGACAAGGTTCTCGAACTTAAAGTGGAGTCCTGGTATCGAACCTGGAGCCTCTGCGCGAGAGCCAAGCGTGAGAGCCAATCGAGAGAGCCAATCGAGAGAGCCAATCGAGAGAGCCAATCGAGAGAGCCAATCGAGAGAGCCAAGTGAGAGAGCCAATCGAGAGAGCCAAGCGTGAGAGCCAATCGTGAGAGCCAATCGAGAGAGCCAATCGAGAGAGCCAATCGAGAGAGCCAAGCGAGAGAGCCAATCGAGAGAGCCAAGCGTGAGAGCCAATCGAGAGAGCCAATCGAGAGAGCCAATCGAGAGAGCCAATCGAGAGAGCCAATCGAGAGAGCCAATCGAGAGAGCCAAGCGTGAGAGCCAATCGAGAGAGCCAATCGAGAGAGCCAAGCGAGAGAGCCATCGAGAGAGCCAATCGAGAGAGCCAAGCGAGAGAGCCAATCGAGAGAGCCAATCAAGAGAGCCAAGCGTGAGAGCCAAGCGTGAGAGCCAATCGAGAGAGCCAATCGAGAGAGCCAAGCGTGAGAGCCAATCGAGAGAGCCAATCGAGAGAGCCAAGCGAGAGAGCCATCGAGAGAGCCAATCGAGAGAGCCAATCGAGAGAGCCAATCGAGAGAGCCAATCGAGAGAGCCAAGCGTGAGAGCCAATCGAGAGAGCCAATCGAGAGAGCCAAGCGAGAGAGCCATCGAGAGAGCCAAGCGAGAGAGCCAAGCGAGAGAGCCATCGAGAGAGCCAATCGAGAGAGCCAAGCGAGAGAGCCAAGCGAGAGAGCCAATCGAGAGAGCCAATCGAGAGAGCCAAGCGTGAGAGCCAAGCGTGAGACCCAATCGAGAGAGCCAATCGAGAGAGCCAATCGAGAGAGCCAATCGAGAGAGCCAATCGAGAGAGCCAAGCGAGAGAGCCAAGCGTGAGAGCCAATCGAGAGAGCCAATCGAGAGAGCCAATCGAGAGAGCCAATCGAGAGAGCCAAGCGAGAGAGCCATCGAGAGAGCCAAGCGAGAGAGCCAAGCGAGAGAGCCATCGAGAGAGCCAATCGAGAGAGCCAAGTGAGAGAGCCAAGCGAGAGAGCCAATCGAGAGAGCCAAGCGAGAGAGCCAATCGAGAGAGCCAAGCGTGAGAGCCAATCGAGAGAGCCAAGCGAGAGAGCCAATCGAGAGAGCCAATCGAGAGAGCCAAGCGAGAGAGCCAAGCGTGAGAGCCAATCGAGAGAGCCAATCGAGAGAGCCAAGCGAGAGAGCCAAGCGCGAGAGCCAATCGAGAGAGCCAATCGAGAGAGCCAAGCGAGAGAGCCAAGCGTGAGAGCCAATCGAGAGAGCCAATCGAGAGAGCCAAGCGAGAGAGCCATCGAGAGAGCCAATCGAGAGAGCCAATCGAGAGAGCCAATCGAGAGAGCCAATCGAGAGAGCCAATCGAGAGAGCCAAGCGTGAGAGCCAATCGAGGGAGCCAATCGAGAGAGCCAAGCGAGAGAGCCAAGCGAGAGAGCCAAGCGAGAGAGCCAAGCGTGAGAGCCAATCGAGAGAGCCAATCGAGAGAGCCAATCGAGAGAGCCAATCGAGAGAGCCAATCGAGAGAGCCAAGCGAGAGAGCCAAGCGTGAGAGCCAATCGAGAGAGCCAATCGAGAGAGCCAAGCGAGAGAGCCAATCGAGAGAGCCAATCGAGAGAGCCAAGCGAGAGAGCCAATCGAGAGAGCCAATCGAGAGAGCCAATCGAGAGAGCCAATCGAGAAAGCCAATCGAGAGAGCCAATCGAGAGAGCCAAGCGAGAGAGCCAATCGAGAGAGCCAAGCGAGAGAGCCAATCGAGAGAGCCAATCGAGAGAGCCAAGCGAGAGAGCCAATCGAGAGAGCCAATCGAGAGAGCCAATCGAGAGAGCCAATCGAGAGAGCCAATCGAGAGAGCCAATCGAGAGAGCCAAGCGTGAGAGCCAATCGAGAGAGCCAATCGAGAGAGCCAAGCGAGAGAGCCATCGAGAGAGCCAAGCGAGAGAGCCAATCAAGAGCCAATCGAGAGAGCCAATCGAGAGAGCCAAGCAAGAGAGCCAATCGAGAGAGCCAAGCGAGAGAGCCAATCGAGAGAGCCAATCGAGAGAGCCAATCGAGAGAGCCAATCGAGAGAGCCAATCGAGAGAGCCAAGCGTGAGAGCCAATCGAGAGAGCCAAGCGAGAGAGCCAAGCGAGAGAGCCATCGAGAGAGCCAAGCGAGAGAGCCAATCGAGAGAGCCAATCGAGAGAGCCAATCGAGAGAGCCAAGCGAGAGAGCCAAGCGTGAGAGCCAATCGAGAGAGCCAATCGAGAGAACCAAGCGAGAGAGCCAATCGAGAGAGCCAAGCGCGAGAGCCAATCGAGAGAGCCAATCGAGAGAGCCAAGCGAGAGCCAATCGAGAGAGCCAATCGAGGGAGCCAATCGAGAGAGCCAATCGAGAGAGCCAAGCGAGAGAGCCAAGTGAGAGAGCCAAGCGAGAGAGCCAAGCGAGAGAGCCAAGCGAGAGAGCCAAGCGAGAGAGCCAAGCGTGAGAGCCAATCGAGAGAGCCAATCGAGAGAGCCAATCGAGAGAGCCAATCGAGAGAGCCAAGCGAGAGAGCCAAGCGTGAGAGCCAATCGAGAGAGCCAATCGAGAGAACCAAGCGAGAGAGCCAATCGAGAGAGCCAAGCGCGAGAGCCAATCGAGAGAGCCAATCGAGAGAGCCAAGCGAGAGCCAATCGAGAGAGCCAATCGAGGGAGCCAATCGAGAGAGCCAATCGAGAGAGCCAAGCGAGAGAGCCAAGCGAGAGAGCCAAGCGAGAGAGCCAAGTGAGAGAGCCAAGCGTGAGAGCCAATCGAGAGAGCCAATCGAGAGAGCCAATCGAGAGAGCCAATCGAGAGAGCCAATCGAGAGAGCCAATCGAGAGAGCCAATCGAGGGAGCCAATCGAGAGAGCCAATCGAGAGAGCCAATCGAGAGAGCCAATCGAGAGAGCCAAGCGAGAGAGCCAATCGAGAGAGCCAATCGAGAGAGCCAAGCGAGAGAGCCAATCGAGAGAGCCAAGCGAGAGAGCCAAGCGTGAGAGCCAATCGAGAGAGCCAATCGAGAGAGCCAATCGAGAGAGCCAATCGAGAGAGCCAATCGAGAGAGCCAATCGAGAGAGCCAAGCGAGAGAGCCAAGCGTGAGAGCCAATCGAGAGAGCCAAGCGAGGGAGCCAATCGAGAGAGCCAAGCGCGAGAGCCAATCGAGAGAGCTAATCGAGAGAGCCAAGCGACAGAGCCAATCGAGAGAGCCAATCGAGAGAGCCAATCGAGAGAGCCAATCGAGAGAGCCAATCGAGAGAGCCTAGCGAGAGAGCCAAGCGAGAGAGCCAATCGAGAGAGCCAAGCGAGAGAGCCAATCGAGAGAGCCAATCGAGAGAGCCAATCGAGAGAGCCAAGCGAGAGAGCCAAGCGAGAGAGCCAAGCGTGAGAGCCAATCGAGAGAGCCAATCGAGAGAGCCAATCGAGAGAGCCAATCGAGAGAGCCAATCGAGAGAGCCAATCGAGAGAGCCAATCGAGAGAGCCAAGCGTGAGAGCCAATCGAGAGAGCCAATCGAGAGAGCCAAGCGAGAGAGCCATCGAGAGAGCCAAGCGAGAGAGCCAAGCGAGAGAGCCATCGAGAGAGCCAATCGAGAGAGCCAAGCGAGAGAGCCAAGCGAGAGAGCCAATCGAGAGAGCCAATCGAGAGAGCCAAGCGTGAGAGCCAAGCGTGAGACCCAATCGAGAGAGCCAATCGAGAGAGCCAATCGAGAGAGCCAATCGAGAGAGCCAATCGAGAGAGCCAAGCGAGAGAGCCAAGCGTGAGAGCCAATCGAGAGAGCCAATCGAGAGAGCCAATCGAGAGAGCCAATCGAGAGAGCCAAGCGAGAGAGCCATCGAGAGAGCCAAGCGAGAGAGCCAAGCGAGAGAGCCATCGAGAGAGCCAATCGAGAGAGCCAAGTGAGAGAGCCAAGCGAGAGAGCCAATCGAGAGAGCCAAGCGAGAGAGCCAATCGAGAGAGCCAAGCGTGAGAGCCAATCGAGAGAGCCAAGCGAGAGAGCCAATCGAGAGAGCCAATCGAGAGAGCCAAGCGAGAGAGCCAAGCGTGAGAGCCAATCGAGAGAGCCAATCGAGAGAGCCAAGCGAGAGAGCCAAGCGCGAGAGCCAATCGAGAGAGCCAATCGAGAGAGCCAAGCGAGAGAGCCAAGCGTGAGAGCCAATCGAGAGAGCCAATCGAGAGAGCCAAGCGAGAGAGCCATCGAGAGAGCCAATCGAGAGAGCCAATCGAGAGAGCCAATCGAGAGAGCCAATCGAGAGAGCCAATCGAGAGAGCCAAGCGTGAGAGCCAATCGAGGGAGCCAATCGAGAGAGCCAAGCGAGAGAGCCAAGCGAGAGAGCCAAGCGAGAGAGCCAAGCGTGAGAGCCAATCGAGAGAGCCAATCGAGAGAGCCAATCGAGAGAGCCAATCGAGAGAGCCAATCGAGAGAGCCAAGCGAGAGAGCCAAGCGTGAGAGCCAATCGAGAGAGCCAATCGAGAGAGCCAAGCGAGAGAGCCAATCGAGAGAGCCAATCGAGAGAGCCAAGCGAGAGAGCCAATCGAGAGAGCCAATCGAGAGAGCCAATCGAGAGAGCCAATCGAGAAAGCCAATCGAGAGAGCCAATCGAGAGAGCCAAGCGAGAGAGCCAATCGAGAGAGCCAAGCGAGAGAGCCAATCGAGAGAGCCAATCGAGAGAGCCAATCGAGAGAGCCAATCGAGAGAGCCAAGCGTGAGAGCCAATCGAGAGAGCCAATCGAGAGAGCCAAGCGAGAGAGCCATCGAGAGAGCCAAGCGAGAGAGCCAATCAAGAGCCAATCGAGAGAGCCAATCGAGAGAGCCAAGCAAGAGAGCCAATCGAGAGAGCCAATCGAGAGAGCCAAGCGAGAGAGCCAATTGAGAGAGCCAATCGAGAGAGCCAATCGAGAGAGCCAATCGAGAGAGCCAATCGAGAGAGCCAAGCGTGAGAGCCAATCGAGAGAGCCAAGCGAGAGAGCCAAGCGAGAGAGCCATCGAGAGAGCCAAGCGAGAGAGCCAATCGAGAGAGCCAATCGAGAGAGCCAATCGAGAGAGCCAAGCGAGAGAGCCAAGCGTGAGAGCCAATCGAGAGAGCCAATCGAGAGAACCAAGCGAGAGAGCCAATCGAGAGAGCCAAGCGCGAGAGCCAATCGAGAGAGCCAATCGAGAGAGCCAAGCGAGAGCCAATCGAGAGAGCCAATCGAGGGAGCCAATCGAGAGAGCCAATCGAGAGAGCCAAGCGAGAGAGCCAAGCGAGAGAGCCAAGCGAGAGAGCCAAGCGAGAGAGCCAAGCGAGAGAGCCAAGCGAGAGAGCCAAGCGTGAGAGCCAATCGAGAGAGCCAATCGAGAGAGCCAATCGAGAGAGCCAATCGAGAGAGCCAAGCGAGAGAGCCAAGCGTGAGAGCCAATCGAGAGAGCCAATCGAGAGAACCAAGCGAGAGAGCCAATCGAGAGAGCCAAGCGCGAGAGCCAATCGAGAGAGCCAATCGAGAGAGCCAAGCGAGAGCCAATCGAGAGAGCCAATCGAGGGAGCCAATCGAGAGAGCCAATCGAGAGAGCCAAGCGAGAGAGCCAAGCGAGAGAGCCAAGCGAGAGAGCCAAGCGTGAGAGCCAATCGAGAGAGCCAATCGAGAGAGCCAATCGAGAGAGCCAATCGAGAGAGCCAATCGAGAGAGCCAATCGAGAGAGCCAATCGAGGGAGCCAATCGAGAGAGCCAACCGAGAGAGCCAATCGAGAGAGCCAATCGAGAGAGCCAAGCGAGAGAGCCAATCGAGAGAGCCAATCGAGAGAGCCAAGCGAGAGAGCCAATCGAGAGAGCCAAGCGAGAGAGCCAAGCGTGAGAGCCAATCGAGAGAGCCAATCGAGAGAGCCAATCGAGAGAGCCAATCGAGAGAGACAATCGAGAGAGCCAATCGAGAGAGCCAAGCGAGAGAGCCAAGCGTGAGAGCCAATCGAGAGAGCCAATCGAGAGAGCCAAGCGAGGGAGCCAATCGAGAGAGCCAAGCGCGAGAGCCAATCGAGAGAGCTAATCGAGAGAGCCAAGCGAGAGAGCCAATCGAGAGAGCCAATCGAGAGAGCCAATCGAGAGAGCCAAGCGAGAGAGCCAATCGAGAGAGCCAAGCGAGAGAGCCAATCGAGAGAGCCAATCGAGAGAGCCAATCGAGAGAGCCAAGCGAGAGAGCCAAGCGTGAGAGCCAATCGAGAGAGCCAATCGAGAGCCAATCGAGAGAGCCAATCGAGAGAGCCAATCGAGAGAGCCAATCGAGAGAGCCAAGCGAGAGAGCCAAGCGTGAGAGCCAATCGAGAGAGCCAATCGAGAGAGCCAATCGAGAGTGCCAATCGAGAGAGCCAATCGAGAGAGCCAGTCGAGAGAGCCAATCGAGAGAGCCAATCGAGAGAGCCAATCGAGAGAGCCAAGCGAGAGAGCCAAGCGAGAGAGCCAATCGAGAGAGCCAATCGAGAGAGCCAATTGAGAGAGCCAAGCGCGAGAGCCAATCGAGAGAGCCAATCGAGAGAGCCAAGCGAGAGAGCCAATCGAGAGAGCCAATCGAGAGAGCCAATCGAGAGAGCCAAGCGAGAGAGCCAAGCGTGAGAGCCAATCGAGAGAGCCAAGCGAGAGAGCCAAGCGAGAGAGCCAAGCGAGAGAGCCATCGAGAGAGCCAAGCGAGAGAGCCAATCGAGAGAGCCAATCGAGAGAGCCAAGCGAGAGAGCCAAGCGTGAGAGCCAATCGAGGGAGCCAATCGAGAGAACCAAGCGAGAAAGCCAATCGAGAGAGCCAAGCGCGAGAGCCAATCGAGAGAGCCAATCGAGAGAGCCAAGCGAGAGAGCCAATCGAGAGAGCCAATCGAGGGAGCCAATCGAGAGAGCCAATCGAGAGAGCCAAGCGAGAGAGCCAAGCGAGAGAGACAAGCGTGAGAGCCAATCGAGAGAGCCAATCGAGAGAGCCAATCGAGAGAGCCAATCGAGAGAGCCAAGCGAGAGAGCCAAGCGTGAGAGCCAATCGAGAGAGCCAATCGAGAGAGCCAAGCGAGAGAGCCAAGCGAGAGAGCCAATCGAGAGAGCCAATCGAGAGAGCCAATCGAGAGAGCCAAGCGCGAGAGCCAATCGAGAGAGCCAATCGAGAGAGCCAAGCGAGAGAGCCAATCGAGAGAGCCAAGCGAGAGAGCCAATCGAGAGAGCCAATCGAGAGAGCCAATCGAGAGAGCCAAGCGAGAGAGCCAAGCGTGAGAGCCAATCGAGAGAGCCAATCGAGAGAGCCAATCGAGAGAGCCAATCGAGAGAGCCAATCGAGAGAGCCAAGCGAGAGAGCCAAGCGTGAGAGCCAATCGAAAGAGCCAATCGAGAGAGCCAATCGAGAGAGCCAATCGAGAGAGCCAATCGAGAGAGCCAATCGAGAGAGCCAATCGAGAGAGCCAAGCGAGAGAGCCAAGCGAGAGAGCCAATTGAGAGAGCCAATCGAGAGAGCCAATCGAGAGAGCCAATTGAGAGAGCCAAGCGCGAGAGCCAATCGAGAGAGCCAATCGAGAGAGCCAAGCGAGAGAGCCAATCGAGAGAGCCAATCGAGATAGCCAATCGAGAGAGCCAAGCGAGAGAGCCAAGCGTGAGAGCCAATCGAGAGAGCCAATCGAGAGAGCCAATCGAGAGAGCCAATCGAGAGAGCCAAGCGCGAGAGCCAATCGAGAGAGCCAATCGAGAGAGCCAAGCGAGAGAGCCAATCGAGAGAGCCAATCGAGAGAGCCAATCGAGAGAGCCAAGCGAGAGAGCCAAGCGAGAGAGCCAATCGAGAGAGCCAATCGAGAGAGCCAATTGAGAGAGCCAATCGAGAGAGCCAAGCGCGAGAGCCAAGCGAGAGAGCCAATCGAGAGAGCCAATCGAGAGAGCCAATCGAGAGAGCCAATCGAGAGAGCCAATCGAGAGAGCCAAGCGTGAGAGCCAATCGAGAGAGCCAAGCGAGAGAGCCAAGCGAGAGAGCCATCGAGAGAGCCAAGCGAGAGAGCCAATCGAGAGAGCCAATCGAGAGAGCCAATCGAGAGAGCCAAGCGAGAGAGCCAAGCGTGAGAGCCAATCGAGAGAGCCAATCGAGAGAACCAAGCGAGAGAGCCAATCGAGAGAGCCAAGCGCGAGAGCCAATCGAGAGAGCCAATCGAGAGAGCCAAGCGAGAGAGCCAATCGAGGGAGCCAATCGAGAGAGCCAATCGAGAGAGCCAAGCGAGAGAGCCAAGCGAGAGAGCCAAGCGAGAGAGCCAAGCGTGAGAGCCAATCGAGAGAGCCAATCGAGAGAGCCAATCGAGAGAGCCAATCGAGAGAGCCAAGCGAGAGAGCCAAGCGTGAGACCCAATCGAGAGAGCCAATCGAGAGAGCCAAGCGAGAGAGCCAATCGAGAGAGCCAATCGAGAGAGCCAATCGAGAGAGCCAATCGAGAGAGCCAAGCGAGAGAGCCAATCGAGAGAGCCAATCGAGAGAGCCAATCGAGAGAGCCAATCGAGAGAGCCAAGCGAGAGAGCCAATCGAGAGAGCCAATCGAGAGAGCCAAGCGAGAGAGCCAATCGAGAGAGCCAAGCGAGAGAGCCAAGCGTGAGAGCCAATCGAGAGAGCCAATCGAGAGATCCAATCGAGAGAGCCAATCGAGAGAGGCAATCGAGAGAGCCAAGCGAGAGAGCCAAGCGTGAGAGCCAATCGAGAGAGCCAATCGAGAGAGCCAAGCGAGAGAGCCAATCGAGAGAGCCAATCACGAGAGCCAATCGAGAGAGCCAATCGAGAGAGCCAAGCGAGAGAGCCAATCGAGAGAGCCAATCGAGAGAGCCAATCGAGAGAGCCAAGCGCGAGAGCCAATCGAGAGAGCCAATCGAGAGAGCCAAGCGAGAGAGCCAATCGAGAGAGCCAAGCGAGAGAGCCAATCGAGAGAGCCAATCGAGAGAGCCAATCGAGAGAGCCAAGCGAGAGAGCCAAGCGTGAGAGCCAATCGAGAGAGCCAATCGAGAGAGCCAATCGAGAGAGCCAATCGAGAGAGCCAATCGAGAGAGCCAATCGAGAGAGCCAAGCGAGAGAGCCAAGCGTGAGAGCCAATCGAGAGAGCCAATCGAGAGAGTCAATCGAGAGAGCCAATCGAGAGAGCCAATCGAGAAAGCCAGTCGAGAGAGCCAATCGAGAGAGCCAATCGAGAGAGCCAATCGAGAGAGCCAAGCGAGAGAGCCAAGCGAGAGAGCCAATCGAGAGAGCCAATCGAGAGAGCCAATCGAGAGAGCCAATTGAGAGAGCCAAGCGCGAGAGCCAGTCGAGAGAGCCAATCGAGAGAGCCAAGCGAGAGAGCCAATCGAGAGAGCCAATCGAGAGAGCCAATCGAGAGAGCCAAGCGAGAGAGCCAAGCGTGAGAGCCAATCGAGAGAGCCAAGCGAGAGAGCCAAGCGAGAGAGCCATCGAGAGAGCCAAGCGAGAGAGCCAATCGAGAGAGCCAATCGAGAGAGCCAAGCGAGAGAGCCAAGCGTGAGAGCCAATCGAGAGAGCCAATCGAGAGAACCAAGCGAGAGAGCCAATCGAGAGAGCCAAGCGCGAGAGCCAATCGAGAGAGCCAATCGAGAGAGCCAAGCGAGAGAGCCAATCGAGAGAGCCAATCGAGGAAGCCAATCGAGAGAGCCAATCGAGAGAGCCAAGCGAGAGAGCCAAGCGAGAGAGCCAAGCGAGAGAGCCAAGCGAGAGAGACAAGCGTGAGAGCCAATCGAGAGAGCCAATCGAGAGAGCCAATCGAGAGAGCCAATCGAGAGAGCCAAGCGAGAGAGCCAAGCGTGAGAGCCAATCGAGAGAGCCAATCGAGAGAGCCAATCGAGAGAGCCAATCGAGAGAGCCAATCGAGAGAGCCAAGCGAGAGAGCCAAGCGAGAGAGCCAATCGAGAGAGCCAAGCGAGAGAGCCAAGCGAGAGAGCGAAGCGCGAGAGCCAATCGAGAGAGCCAATCGAGAGAGCCAATCGAGAGAGCCAATCGAGAGAGCCAATCGAGAGAGCCATTCGAGAGAGCCAATCGAGAGAGCCAATCGAGGGAGCCAAGCGAGAGAGCCAAGCGAGAGAGCCAAGCGTGAGAGCCAATCGAGAGAGCCAATCGAGAGAGCCAAGCGAGAGAGCCAATCGAGAGAGCCAATCGAGAGAGCCAAGCGAGAGAGCCAATCGAGAGAGCCAAGCGAGAGAGCCAATCGAGAGAGCCAATCGAGAGAGCCAATCGAGAGAGCCAATCGAGAGAGCCAATCGAGAGAGCCAAGCGAGAGAGCCAATCGAGAGAGCCGAGCGCGAGAGCCAATCGAGAGAGCCAATCGAGAGAGCCAAGCGAGAGAGCCAATCGAGAGAGCCAATCGAGAGAGCCAATCGAGAGAGCCAATCGAGAGAGCCAAGCGCGAGAGCCAATCGAGAGAGCCAATCGAGAGAGCCAAGCGAGAGAGCCAATCGAGAGAGCCAAGCGAGAGAGCCAATCGAGAGAGCCAATCGAGAGAGCCAATCGAGAGAGCCAAGCGAGAGAGCCAAGCGTGAGAGCCAATCGAGAGAGCCAATCGAGAGAGCCAATCGAGAGAGCCAATCGAGAGAGCCAATCGAGAGAGCCAATCGAGAGAGCCAAGCGTGAGAGCCAATCGAGAGAGCCAAACGAGAGAGCCAAGCGAGAGAGCCAAGCGAGAGAGCCAAGCGCGAGAGCCAAGCGCGGTAACCATTCGGCCACGCGCTCGCCGGGTAACGCGCCTGGCAATATCACTGATAGATGTTAAACAAAATTTCTGGGACAGCTAAAACGAACCAAACGGTCAACTTTAGAACTAGATGGATGGGGGCAACAAATACGATGCCTCAGCGCTCGGCTGACTAAACCGAACGCGGCGTCAGCGTTCGGCTAGAGTTCGTGTTCTCCGGTGAGGGGAAGGAGGGGCTTCTTTGTTACCACCATTACCACTTCGGCCTGCATGAACAATGCAGCATGCACGGTGCCTAGCTCAGCGAGAAAGCCCAAGTGAGTCAAGCTCGCATCCTCTGACGATTGCCTTCCGGAGAGATCCGGCACTTAATGTCACTTCACTAATTGTTGGCATTTTTTCATTACACTGTGCCCCGCGCTTTATTAAAAAAGATGACATAAATATGCCCACCAGGCCTGTGGGCATGTGCACAGGCCTTGTGTTGGGTAAACACCGAGGTGTGCTGTGACAAACCGGTCAGAGTGCCTCGCTAATAGTGACATCACTGAATATTGCCGCGCGCGCAGCTGTCCAAGTAGGCAGCGCGCGCGTGGCCTGACGGTTATCGCGCTTGCCTCCCACGCAGAAGGCAAGGGTTCGATTCCTGGCCGCGGCTACAAATTTTTGTTGACAGTGTAATTTGATGTTTTGGTGAATTCGAGAACCGTCTTGCTGATTCGAGGTAAGAATGTTCTACGCGCCGAACCTTCTATGCCGAACGATCCAGAAACCCGCGAGGGTACATAAGGGATTCAGCAAGGCGAGCGGAGTCAGTTTTCGCACCAGCGTTTGACTCTGCTATAACGCCGACTTCGACACCCGCGACGCTCTGTTATTATCTTTTGTACCCTTTTATTTTTGGGTACAAGTTCGCCCCATTAAACGTTTAGTTTCTTCAGTCTTCATCGCCTTTATCAATTGTCAGTCGTGAAATTTTGGTGGAGGTGCGGGCATGCCCGTGCAGCGTTCCCCTCCAAGGGCCCGCAGTGCAAGTCCGATTCCCGGCTCGGTGAGAAGACCACTCATCGCGGAACCTGAAACTCGGACCAGCCGCCGCACCAAGGGAGAAGATCCTGAGTACGGTTTGCTGCTGCACAAGCCCGAACCGAAGAAGACGACGATGGCCAACCAGTCACAAGCCCCCAGCGCTTCTCCCGTCATCTTCATGAACGTCGCACCGCGAACGGCTGCCCCCTTCCACGGTGAACTCTACGAAGACGTCGAGGATTGGATTGACCAGTACGAACGTGTCGCCCGCTACAATGGCTGGACCGACGAGCAGCGTCTGCGAAACGCGTATTTTTCGCTCGAAAAGACCGCCAGGTACTGGTACGAAAATCACGAGCCTTCTTTGACATCGTGGGATGTGTTCAAGAGCCAGCTGAAAGCAACATTTCTCAACCAACACCGCCGAGAGAGAGCCGAAGACCTGCTTCGAACCCGAACCCAGGGCCCCAACGAGAGCGTCACCGGCTTCGTGGAGGACGTTCTACGCCTAAGCGCCCGCGCCGACCCTCAGGCTACGGAAGAAGGTTCGAATCCTCATGAGGGGCGTGAGAGACAACATCTTCGGTGGCCTTGTTCGCAACCCACCAACTACTGTCGCTGAATTCGTCACCGAGGCAACTAACATCGAGCGGGCCCTGTCAATCCGAGCCACGTACCCACTACAACCGACTCGCCGGCACGCCTGCTGCTTTGACGCTGACGTCTTCCCGATTCGACGAGGGCGGCATCAGCGCTGACAATCGTCGTGCAATTGTCCGCGACATCGTCCTGGAAGAGCTCAGGAAGCTGCTGCCTACTGCCAACCAGCCGGCTTCGCTGTCGATAGCCCAAGTGGTACGCGAAGAAGTTCAGCGGGCAATTCAACCGGAGACTCCTGCCAGCGTTGCCGCAGCCGATGAGCCGACAGTGACGTACGCCGCAGTGGCCCAACGGCCACCGCCTCCTCCTCGAGCCTATGTTGCGCCGCCCCGACGTCAGTCTCCTGCGCCGCAGCACGACCGACGCCGCGACGACCAGTTCCAGTACGCCAGCCAGGAGCCCCGTGCACCCCGGAAGACCTATGTGTGGCGAACGCCCGACCGACGCCCTCTGTGCTTCCACTGCGGGGAAGCAGACCACACCTACCGCCGATGCCCATACCGTCGACTCGGGCTGCGCGGGTTCCACCTGAACGACCCGCGACCCCGTTATGGTGAACGCCCTCGGGAAATCGACGAGTACCTGCGACGACCTCAGTCCCCCGAGCCCGCGTCCCGCCGAGAATTCCGGTCGCTTTCGCCACGACGTCCAGCTTCGCCGATGCACCGACCCCGACGTGAAAGCCTGTCGCCCCTTGCTCCACGCCGGGGAAACTAGGCGCGGCAACCCCTGGAGGTGGAGTTGCCGAAGACGACCGACGCCAAGATCCTCCACGAACGTCGGAGGGCCCCCACTCGAACGCTACCAGAGGCCAAAACGACGCCCCTGCAGCGGTGTCCAATAACCTAAACGTCGTCATTGACGGCCACGACGTATCAGCACTCGTGGACACCGGAGCAGACTACTCGGTCTTGAGTGGGAGGCTCTCCCGCCGCCTTCGAAAAGTCACCACGCCGTGGGATGGACTACAAATACGGACCGCCGGAGGGCACCTCATCATACCAGTTGGGAGATGCACTGCTCGCGTCGAGATCCACGGTGAGACGTGCCCTGTGAAGTTCGTCGTTCTGCAAGACTGTTCGAGGGACGTTATCCTCGGAATGGACTTTCTCTGCGAGTATGGCCCCGTCATCGACCTCGGAACAAACCGGCTGACGCTGCGAAAGCCTGTTTTACCGCCGGTGGGGACCAGCACGACGTCAACCGCAATCCGAGTTATCGCCGACCATGTGAACCTACCGCCGCGGTCGAGTGTTTTCGTCACCGTCATAACCGACGCAGCCATGCACGGTGAAGCTCTTCTGGAAGGCAGCGTCCAACTGCTCCTTGAGAAAGGAATTGGCGTCGCAGGAGGCGTAACGGATCTCAAAGAAGGCCGTACAACTGTTCTTGTGACAAACTTCCGAGGGGAGCCTCAGCACCTAACGAAGGGTACCACTGTGGGTTACATTGAGGAGCTTCAGGAGCCAGCCGTGGTCACCTCAGTCTCCGAAGAAACCTCGTCGTCACAGCAGAAAAGCACGCCGTCGCCGCCGATCGACGTTGACCCCGAGCTCCCAGCTCCTAAGCGCCGGCAACTGGTTGATCTCCTCGCTGAATACCGTGACTGTTTTACCACGTCATCAAAAGTTCGCCAAACACCAATGGCAAAACATCGCGTTATTACCGACGACGACGCGCTCCCTGTCCACCAGTCGCCGTATCGAGTCTCCTTAAAGGAAAGGAAGGTGATTCAGGATCAAGTCCAAGAAATGCTCAACGACGACATCATTCAACCCTCAAGAAGTCCATGGGCATCCCCAGTCGTCATCGTAAAGAAGGAGGACGGAACCCTGCGGTTCTGCGTGGACTATCGTTGACTGAACGCTGTGACGAAGAAGGACGTCTATCCGCTCAACCGCATCGACGATACGTTAGACCGACTGCGCCACTCCCAATATTTTTCGTCGATGGATCTGAAGAGTGGCTACTGGCAGATTGAAGTCGACGAACGCGACCGGGAGAAAACTGCCTTCGTCACTCCCGACGGACTGTACGAATTCAAAGTGATGCCATTCGGGCTTTGTACTGCGCCAGCCACCTTCCAGCGTGTCATGGACACCGTGCTGACAGGTCTGAAATGGCAGAGCTGCCTCGTCTACCTCGACAACGTCGTGGTATTTTCACGAGATTTCGACGAGCACCTGAAACGACTTCGAGCCGTGCTTCAAGCAATCAAGACCGCCGGCCTGTCACTCAAGCCAACAAAGTGTCGATTCGCCTATGGCGAACTTAAGTTCCTTTGCCACGTCGTGAGCAACAAAGGGGTTCTCCCTGACCCCGAGAAGACCCGCGCCGTAACTGCATTTATGCCGCCGTCTGACAAGAAGGCCGTAAGAAGATTCCTCGGACTTTGTGCCTACTACAGACGATTTGTTCGGGACTTCGCCAAGCTGTCCGCACCGCTGACGCACCTCACGAAGGACGCCGTAAAGTTCGAATGGACAGACGAACACCAGCGGTCGTTTGATGAGCTGAAACGAAGACTCCAGACGCCCCCGATTCTTGGCCATTTCGACCAGTTTGCTGAAACCGAGATACACACCGACGCCAGTAACACCGGACTGGGTGCGGTACTAGTCCAAGTGCAGGACGGAGCAGAGCGAGTTATCGCATTCGCAAGTCGGACGCTGTCTAACGCAGAGAGGAACTATTCAACGACTGAAAAGGAGTGCCTCGCTGTCGTATGGGCAGTAACAAAGTTTCACCCATATTTGTATGGAAGTTCTTTCCGAGTGGTCACAGACCACCACTCGCTCTGCTGGCTGGCGAATCTGAAGGACCCCTCCGGAGGCCTCGCTCGGTGGAGCCTACGACTGCAGGAGTTCGACATGACCGTGGTGTACAAGTCCGGCCGAAAGCACAATGACGCCGACTGCCTGTCAAGGGCCCCAGTCGAGGCCGGTCCTGCCTGCACCAAAGAGGATGACGATGAGTGTTTCCTCGGCGCTCTGGATGTCAGCGACATGGCAGCACTCCAACGAGACGACCCTGAGCTGCGAGCACTCATCGAGCACCTAGAGGGACAAGGAAGCGCCGTTCCCCGAGGTTTTGTACGAACACTGCCAACGTTCTCCATCCGACAAGGCGTGCTGTACAAGGAGAACTTCAGCGACAACAACACGGCGTGGCTGTTGGTAATCCCTTTCTGTCTTCGAGAACAAATTTTTGAAGCCTGCCACGATGATCCGACGGCGGGACACCTTGGTTACAGCAGGACTCTTGCAAGGATACGCGAAAAGTACTACTGGTCCAAGTTTGCGAAGACAGTACACCACGACACCCGATCTTGCCACGAGTGTCAACGACGGAAGAAGCCACCGACGAGACTGACAGGACTTCTTCAACCTATTGCGCCGCCATCTGCCCCATTCCAGCAAATCGGTACGGATTTACTCGGACCTTTCCCAACGTCGACGCAAGGAAACCGATGGATAATCGTCGCAACCGATTATCTCACGCGGTACGCCGAGACAAAAGCCCTTCCATTAGGAGCGGCTGTTGAAGTCGCCAAGTTTTTCATCAAGTCCATCGTCCTCCGGCACGGCGCTCCCGAAGTCCTGATCTCAGACCGTGGATCATAATTCATGGTCCAGGTGACGCAAGAAGTCCGCCGTCTCAGCCACACCAGCCATCGTCGCACCACGGCGTACCACCCGCAGACCAACGGGCTGACGGAGAGACTCAACAAAACCATCGCCGACATGATCTCCATGTACGTCGACCTGGAGCACAAGACATGGGACGAGGTATTGCCGTACGTCACATTTGCCTACAACACGGCCGTACAAGAGACCACCGGAGTGACACCCTTTCAACTGGTGCATGGGCGCAAGGTAACGACAATGCTGGATGCTATGTTGCCCCACGAACCGGCTGTCGACATAAGCGACGACGCCCAGGTGGTTGCCCAAAGGGCAGAAGAAGTCCGTCAGCTCGCCAGACTCCGGATTAAAGCCCAACAACGCGTCGACACTGGCCGCTACAACCTTCGTCGTCGGGACGTCCACTTCCAGCCCGAAGACAGGGTGTGGATGTGGACACCGATTCGCCGCCGCGGTCTCAGCAAGAAACTCCTAAAAAGTTACTTTGGACCTTACAAAGTGCTTCGTCGACTCGGGGATCTGAACTACGAGGTGATGCCCGACGGAACACGGACTTCGTCACGCCGCGCTCCTCGACCGGAAGTCGTCCACGTCGTGCGACTGAAGCCGTACTACGCTCGATAGGACTGTGGACCTTATGTGTTCCAAATGACTCTTTAGTTTACCGTTCTGTTTTATTTGCTTCGTTTTGTTTTTGGGTTGCATCTGGACGATGCACTTCTTAAAGGGGGGTAGTAATGCCGCGCGCGCAGCTGGCCAAGTAGGAAACGCGCGCGTGGCCTAACGGTTATCGCGCTTGCCCCCCACGCAGAAGGCCAGAGTTCGATTCCTGGCCGCGGCTACATATGTTTGTTGACAGTGTAATTTGATGTTCTGGTGAATTCGAGAACCGTCTTGCTGATTCGAGGTTAGAATGTTCTACGCGCCGAACCTTCTATGCCGAACGATCCAGAAACCCACGGGGGTACATAAGGAATTCCGCAAGGCGAGCGGAGTCAGTTTTCACCCCAGCGTTTGGCTCTGCTGTCACGCCGACTTCGACGCCCGCGACGCTCTGTTATTATCTTTTGTACCCTTTTATTTTTGGGCACACGTTCGCTCCATTAAACGTTTAGTTTCTTCAGTCTTTATCGCCTTTATCAATTGTCATTCGTGACAATATCACATCCTACGGCGCACCTTAGACGCATCGTTTAACTACAATCCATATTCCCTATATGGGGAGTTCACTATAAGCGAACTTGGGATACGGATAGGAGTGAATGGATAACAAAGAAAGCCCACATTATAGCCACGGCAGTGGTCGCACCTTCTTCAAGTAGGTTGCGTTCAGAAAGGCACTCAACGTTCGTTTCCTATACTGTTCTCTGCTTATCAATGTTCGCTTACAGACAGTGTTCCCGAGAGCAATTAATGCCGGACTGACGACGCAAAGAAAAACAAAACAAAAAAACACACAAAACCTCGACGTTTTGCTTTAGCGGGGTCAAATATACAAAACGCAAAACAAAAATGTATTCTTTTTTTTTTTCTGTGGATGTCCACTTCTCATTTTCTTCTATTTGTTATTTTCTTGACACTCAGCTCTGCATTGTTGTCATAGGTCGCTTCTCGGTCTGCGTTGCGCCTCAGGGTGGCATCTTTGTTTCCGTAAAACCACCCCTTTCGTTTGGGGATTTTTTGGGGGGAAACTCTAGGAAACAAAGGGCGCCTTTGGGAAGGCAAGAGGAAAACCTTCATTGTACGAACTTTGGGCTGAAATATGAGTCACAATCGGCAAAAAAAAAACGATGTTTTCACGAGTTCAATCAAAGTCACCGTAGCTAAGCGGAGCTAGCAACAGGATTTGGTTGCTCGAATGTTCACCTTTGCTCGTTCCACGCCCACACCACTTGACACCGAAAAATTCGGAAAATGGCGGAATGTCAAAAATGTATTTAGGATAATGAGTACAAGAGACTCGAAATTGTAATTAAAATAGAGTATCAAATACTCTCGATCAAAGGTATTTGCAAGATACCAAGGTACTTCAAAAAGTATTTGAGATACAGTATCTTGAGTAGAGTATTTGAGATAGGCACAAGTCTGCTCTATACTCACAAAGCCTGGCAGTTCGACGACGGAGCCATCGAGTGCCCGCGGTCGCAGATTTGGAGCGCGAGGATCTGGTATCACAGAGCGTCAAAGAGCCGTTTCTCGGGGAACCTGGACGTCAGCGCACAGCTTTTGCCGCGGCGAGGACCCGAAACACGCTTGTTCGCTCGGGAGGTGTCTGTTTCGGCGTCTCGCCGCAGTGGGCGCCTGTCACGTGGCTCTTCTCTCTCATCCGTTGTGTGCCGCTCCACCTTTTCCATTTTGGCAGTTGCTCCTCGTGGCGATCTGCCAGGCTTTGTGAGTGTATAGGAACCACTCGTGCCTCGTTAAGACTGCTTGCGTCGAGCGGTTGCTATGGCGACACTTTCGACGAGCCAATGGGAAGTCGCTGTGCTGCACGACGCAACGCGGTGCAACGCGGTCGACGCAACTGCGTGAATGAGCCTTCATACTCCGACGTCTAACGTATACAAACGCGGCGTAGCGCGGCGCACACAGATACTGATTGGTCGCAGATATCGAACTCCTGCTCGCCGGACAATGAAACGCTCGCGTTCTGCTCTATTCCGCATTCGCTGCACTCAACGTATGAACGCCGAACGCCGGCGTCCTGCGTTTCTCGTTCGAACACTGAGGAGAGATAAAAGGCCTTTGCGTCTACCCACCAATAAATCTGCTCAGGGCTTGGCGTCCTCCTCTCCATCGGATTATCGTCGTATGCACTCACGGACTTGCGAGTGTCCATAGTCACTGAGAGTGCAAGAAACACAGGGCGTGATGAGCGTCTTATTATCGCTCCACAACCGACCAGGTTGCGGTATTAGCCAATCACAACGCCCATTCACGAAGCCTGATCATGATAGGCCACGCTCTACCCGTTGTCAGTTGTTGCATTTTCTATAGAGAGTTGATATCTACTGCTTAACCCTTTGATGTCCGGCGTGGCCCAGGAGCCACGACTCAAGAATGATTTATTTACTTCGGCGCCACGTGCGCCTCAGTAAATGTACACTGCCCTCTGTCGCGAGAGCGAGTGTAGGGTACGCTTAGCAGTGGAGCGTCGCAATGCATATTCAAAACAGATCGCTCGTTCTTTCACACCAAATGCGACGCGAGGTATGATGGTGTGCACCACTGGTCTCGAAACTAGGAGAAGAAAATCGGGCGCAAATATTGCAAACCCGGTTACACTTTGCTCTAGTGTACGAAATTCGAAATGCACCTGTTTCTTCTCCCAAATCGTAACTGCTCTCAGTCGTTCGACTTAAAGTAGTGCTACAAATGCCTAATGTTACTCACGAACAACATAAAAAAAAACGTTTCGGGGAAAAGGTGAATTGACCAGAAGTCTGTTATTCTGCGTGTACTAAAATCACTTCAAGTTTTGTAGGTCTGCAGTATTACAAGTAATGTTTTGGGCATGCAAAAGTAAATTTTCAAATAATTCTATATCTATTCATTCGCTCATGTTTACACGTTAAATTGAGGGGATGGAGAAGTTGGATCCGTATTTAGAGACCGACTATTTCGAGACCAATGTGGGCATGTGAGCTGAAGCATGGACAAGTGAAAATACGATACTACGTCTGAAAATGTACAATGTACACTCCACGACACTTTTATTCAGAATAAGCCTGTTTTCTTAGCTCTTTGTTTCTCAATATGTAAATACTGCCAACAAAACTACTCTACTGATGGAAAGTGCTCCTTCGGAGTAGTAACCCTAGTGTTACATTTTGATAGCCCCCAGTGCTCTCTCGAAGTAAAATGGGAAAGAATGTCGTGTTCTGCTAACGCTGCAGTGCAATATACATGTCTTGTGAAACAACAGTGTATATAATGATATAAACGAACGTTCCTACTATCATCATGTAGTGCGTACATCTATCTACGGGCGCGCGAGCAGATACATCCCAAGCAGCATCGGAAAGTGAATTTCGATCGGCCGACGGTTTGCCAGTGTCTGGACAGCTTGGCCACTTTAAGTGCTTGGCCACCGGAGACATAAACAAGGCCGGCAAGGGTCCGGCCACAAACTAGCTGTTTTTAGCTTGTCCGCCGGAGACATAAACACTGCCGGCAAGCGCCTGGCCAGAAGTGCTCATTTTCAGCTTGGCCGCCGGGGACATAAACACGGCCGGCAAGTGTTCGGCCAGCAGTGGTGATTTTCAGCTTGGCCGCCGGAAACATAAACACGGCCGGCGAGTGTTTGGCCAGTAGTGCTGGTTTTCAGCTTGGCCGCCGGGGACATAAACACGCCCGGCAAGTGTTTGGCCACAAGTGCTGATTTTCAGCTTGGCCGCCGGAGACATAAACACGCCCGGCAAGTGTTTGGCCACAAGTGCTGATTTTCAGCTTGGCCGCCGGAGACATAAACACGGCCGGCGAGTGTTTGGCCAGTAGTGCTGGTTTTCAGCTTGGCCGCCGGAAGCATAAACACGGCCGGCAAGTGTTTGGCCACAAGTGCTGATTTTCAGCTTGGCCGCCGGAGACATAAACACGGCCGGCGAGTGTTTGGCCAGTAGTGCTGGTTTTCAGCTTGGCCGCCGGAAACATAAACACGGCCGGCAAGTGTTTGGCCACAAGTGCTGATTTTCAGCTTGGCCGCCGGAGACATAAACACGGCCGGCGAGTGTTTGGCCAGAAGTGCTGATTCTCAGCTGGGCCGCCGTGGACATAAACATGGCCGACAAGTGTTCTGCCAAAAGTGCTGATTTTCAGTTTCGCCGCAGGGACACCCATAATCTAAACTTTCATCGCGTTGACAAAACTTTGTTATAACGACGGGCAGCGAGAGAAGCATCACGAGCGAGTGGTTGGCAGAATATTAGTGCGTGCATCGCGCGAACACTGCTAGCGCAAGCAAACGATCACCGTTTTATTCAGCTTTTTTTTCGTTAGACTTGAAAGGCTATTGTCTTAACTAGCACTGTCGTGTGATATGTTCATTTGGAACATTATACTAGAAGTGGGAAAATATTGTGCCCGTCGTTGTTCTATGAAAATAAAATACGAAAGCAGCGCCGACGTCATCTTCGCGTCAACTATACCGCTCTGTCGCCGCGCGGCACTCTTAGTGCGAATGCCACATCCGCGATTTTTCGGTTACCGCTCCACATATTTACTTCCCAACTGCACTCGAAGAAAAAAAAGTTGTAGTCGGGTGCATCGGGCGCAGATGCTCCCCTTTCCTGGAAGATGCACCCACCGTTACCCAGCCAGTGTACCTGTATACCGACCATAAGCCCCCTTCTCTACCTTAAAAACCTATAGGTGTATCAATGCACTCAGCTTAGTAAACCGCCACGCTAGCCATGCACCCCGATAAGCTTGTGCTTGAATCGAATAAGATAGGATATTTCAGACTTTGTGTTTTGGAAGAGCCTAAACAAGACGTCTCTCATATATTGATTAAACTTAAGCTAGTCTCAGTAATGTTTCATATAGGTGCTAGGATACTGATTTCCTGAGCCAAGGAAAGCTAAAAGCTTCGGTTAAAACCGCAACGGAAATGTTATAAATCGAGCCACACGTAAAAGAAAAAGAAAACGAACATCTCGACCTAGATGTGCAGAACGCTGGTTTTGTTAACAACGTGATTGTTGGCGGGTGGTGGGCAACGCCGTGGCGCTATTGACGCTGTCGTGGTGATTGACGCCAGTGATGCTCGGCCGTACTACACAGTAGAAGTTTTTACACCTTTAAGGGTGTAAAATGGGTGTTGTAGCAACTTACACCCTCGGCTACATCTTTTTAACAACCTAAAACTAGGAATACAACCTCATAATTTTACCGAAAATGGTGCTGTTTCGTGTTACACCCTACATTTAGTGAAGAATGTGAGAAGGGTGTAGAAGAGGGTGCTAAACAAATAATGTGAAATGGTTTTGGAAAGCTTATATATGGCTCTGTACATAATGTACAGGTAAGATTTCTGCTTGAAAAGCAACAGTTGTTAGCAGTCTAGTTTCTTATAATGTCAGTTGTAATTCATGCAGATAGCTGATAATTAAGTGCCTCTTTTGCACTCAATTTTTATGTTTGAAAACAAAACTTTATATATGAGTTCATATTTAATTTTCTTACAAATCACTCCATGCTCAGAAATCGGAAAGTAGGGTGAAATGCTCTATACTAGCATTTTTTACAAATATTGATTGATGGAAGTGTACAGTAAGAAAATCAGTTAGTCTCGAGTTCATATCTGGCAACATGAAATCAAAATATTGTGAAAATGTTTGACAAATATTCATGACATGCTGCTAGAACCTGTCTCATGACCATGTCAACCCGAGTAAAATATTCATTTGAGAATATGGTGACATGCACAAAAACTCACACACACAAAGAGGCAAATCCCATAATAAACCAGGCCGAGACATCCCATAAAAAATGACCTATGGTCGTCTATGGGAAATTCAATGGGAGGCTATCACCCCCTGTAGCTTCGCATGGTCGGCCTTAAAAATTTATAGATACAGCTACAGCCAGCTATAGAAAAGTTTAGGGCCCTGTGTCTAAAGTCTCAGGGCTATGTTTCAATAACAACAACAACAACAACAACAACAATAATAATAATAATAATCAATAAGTTAGTGTTTTAACAGTGTCCAGGGACATCCAATTGTTCTTGCGGGCGCAGTGCAATAGAACGAACAAACAGACGCTTGCGCGCTCGCAGTCGCACACATACACGCGCGCACGCACGTACACACGCATGCACACGCGCAAACCCACGCCCCCGCGCAGACGCACACGCACGCACAACCGGAAACGCACACGCGCATGCACGTGGACGCATCCACACGCGTGCGCACAAACACACGCACGCGCCTGCACACACGCACACGCAAACAATTACGACGTAGGAAGCGTTGCTTGAGCTAGTTTCGGTTTCGGTTTACACAAAAAAGAAAAAAACCTAAAGTTTAAATAAAACCTAAGATTTACTCAGATTTTTGCCTTATTATTTTAGTGAAATTCTGCTTGTTACTAATATAATTTATTTTGCTTAGTATAGTTCTAAAAAAAATAGCAATAAATAAAAAGGAAAAGAGACTCTTGAAGACTGCGCAAGACCATCGCTATCGCAATCAGCTTCCGTTGGGCTCGTTTGAATGGTCGTTGAAATTCCAGAAGCTTCGGAAATCTCCTTTTTTTTTACGTTTTAGCCGTTTTAGTGGATATTTTAAATATCTTCCTTACGAATACCGTGTTCAAGAATAACAATCGATGACTGAGAGCTGGGAGACGCTGCGTCTTGGCAACGCCCGTAAGTTCAGAACCGCCCATGCACGACTCGTGCAAACGCCGGTTAGCAACTTTCTTTTGTTTCTGCGAAGTGGGCTGCTGTTTCAAACTTTGTCGTGTACCGTGTGCTTGCTAAGCTATGCTTGATTCTAACTATGCTTCTGCCCTGTGTTATTGCGTAATTTGAAAAGGGCGTATCTTCTTCAAAACCTGTGGCTCGCTCCGCAGTGTGAGAAAGATTCCCAGGCAGCACCGAGTTCTGGGCCAAAACTTGGCTTGCGTCTGGCAGTTTAGGGCATTAAAAAGCCCAAAGAAGCCAAAGCAGTGCCAAACCTGACCTCCCTTGGCAACAGTCTGGGTATCTTGGCCCTAATTCGCCAAACAAGTGCCAAACTTAGGCTTCGCTGCCGGGTAGTTCGGCTGTCATCTGGCATCTTCGGGCCTAAATCGCCTAACAAATGCCAGATTTAGGCTTACTGCCCGGTAGTTCGGCAGATCTTTGGCATTTTTGTGCCAAAATCGCCAAACTACTGCCGAAGTTAGGCTTCACTTTTTGATAGTTCGGCTATCACCTGGCACATTCGGGCCAAAATCGCCACAGATGTGCCAGAGTTAGGCTTACTACCTTGTAGTTCGGCAGAGCTTTGGCAGTTTTGGGCCAAAATCGCCAAACTAATGCCAAAGTTAGGCTTCACTTTTTGACAGTTCGGCTGTCAACTGGCATATTCGGGCCAAAATCGCCACAGATGTGCCAGAGTTAGGCTTACTACCTTGTAGTTCGGCAGAGCTTTGGCATTTTCGGGCCAAAATCGCCAAACTAATGCCAAAGTTAGTCTTCACTTTTTGACAGTTCGGCTGTCGCCTGGCACATTCGGGCCAAAATCGCCACAAATGTGCCAGAGTTAGGCTTACTACCTTGTAGTTCGGTTGAGATCTGGCATCTTTGGGCCCAAGTCGCCAAACGAGCGCCCAAGTTAGGCTTCGCTTCCCGATAGTTTGGCTGTGATCTTCAGCTGCGGGCCAAAGTTGCCAAACAAGTGCCAGAACTAGGCTTACTGCCTTGGAGTTCGGCTGATGAGGTATTTGATGTACGCGGGTGGTCTTCATCTTAATTAAATAGAAATCAAGTTTTATTCGGCTGGCAACTTTATCTTATTTTGGGTGTCTCTTGATTTCTGCAGTCCAAAGGTTGGCTGAATGTTTTGACGCGGCTGGAGCAGGCTTTGCAAAAGCAAATTGTGCCAGATGTTGCACTCGCGCGTAGGTACACAAGCCAATATCGGGATGAGCCGTGAGACTGGTTCGACATTATGGCGCGTTCACACCGGCGATGCGATCTGGTCGCGCCATAACTTTCATCGCAAAAGCAACCATCGCGGGCAAAAAGTGACGGGTTTTGAGCAGTCGCTTGCTGACCCGACTTTTTACGATGCACTCTAGTCGCGGAGAGGCCGAGCCAACCAACGGCGTTCGGAGCGAGAGTTTTTGAGAAGCGACTCGCCAACGAAGGCGTTGAACTCGCTCATCGCGCACGCCAAATTGACCAACTAATTACTTTTATTCTTTTTTTTTTTTTTTGCGATGCGATTTAGTTGGATCGCGCGACTGCTTACATCCCCGGTGTGAATCCGCCGTTACAGAAAGTGCTGCCATTGAGCTAACACTGCGCAAGACGGATGTACGCACGTTTCCACAAGAGATATCATTATTAGGCGGCGCATTGCAAAAGCGAGCGTGGCTCTGTGCGTGTCTTGCATTGTGATTGAGCACTGTCAAATCCTAGCAATAACAAAGAGTGGAAACGACCAGGGCTCCGTGGCGCGGCTCCCGCATCACACTTGGGGAATGAAAATAAAATCCCGGAAATTGTACTATTTTAGCGTGTTGATACTTTTTAAACATTAGAAGTGGAGACACAAAAGGGACGATACAGACAGGACAATCTGAACTTTAAAGGCCGCTGTACAAACGGGACGTCCTGCAGAGAAGAACCTTCTCTCCCGAAGCTGGGGGACGGGGAGGGAAAGGGCCATCGTTGGGTGGAAAGAGCGTCTAGAGAATGGGATTAGCCTCGGGCGAGCCATCCTCTCGAGAGGGAGTGGGGACGGAACAAAGCTGCCGTGGGCGTTCCGGCTAAAAGGTGGAAGGAAGTTAAGCTTGTCAAACGGCGACCTCGGATCCGAGGACGGGCACGTCAGAGATTTTGAAAAAAAACTGCTTGATTAGCCGGACGACCCAGTGCGGTCTACTGGTTCTAGATGGTGACTCGGATGAAGAAAACTCGTTTTGCTCGAAAACTCTAAAAGCATTCTGGACGTGAACTCTTGCCACAAATAAAAATAACACATGCATGAAAAACTACGAAGGCAACTAAGCTTTCTCCTATGATGGGAGACTGCGTGAGCATTACAGGCAGAGTTATGTTGGCGCAACTTGCAATCAAGAAAGAAAAAAAAAGTTGTGTTGGCGCAACGGACAGCGCGCTAGTTTCACGATCAAAAGGGCCTAGCTTCGAAACCGGGCAGGGGATGTTTTTTTTTTTTTCTCGTGTTCTTTTTTTTATTTCGTTTATTTTTTTTTTGTTTGGTCACGTGACAAGAAAAATCACATGAACAGAATGTTTTTTTTTGGCCACGTCACCAGAGATTTTTTTTTATTTCTCCCTTCCTGCAGTCTTTCTTTTTTTTTCCTTTTTTTTTCGGTTTACGCTTTCTATCGCAAAACTCTTTGCACCTATTTCGCGTTACATTGGCGTTAGCCAAATCATTTTATTTATGGCAGGGAATTGTGCCGTACGTACCTTATGTTACTATTAGCAACCCTGGCTTGCAATTTCTGCTATCCAAAGGACTGGACTATGCCCTTGCTCCACGGTACGTTCCAAAACGTGACTTCATAATTGAATTTGAAGAGAAACTCAGACATGTGCACGATGTCACAGGGGTAAATCTCGCGAGAAGCCGCGTTGTCAGTGTTTTGAACAATCCGAAACCGGCCGGGTCAAATTTGGATCACCAAGAACGCATTGCTCTTAATGAGTTGAAGTCAGACAGTTCCATCATGATTTTAAAGGCCGACAAAAGAAAAGGAACCGTTGTGCTTGATAGGGATGACTACATGAAGAAGATGTATGAAGTTATAAATGACAGTCGCTATTTCGTGAGGCTATCAAGAGATCCCGCTGCTAAGTCCGAAAGAGAGTTAGTTGACCACCTTCGAGAGCTGAAAAAGAAAGGACGCATCAGTGACGACCTATACCGTCGTCTCTTCTCCTTTGACGCCGCGACACCCAAGATGTATGGACTCCCCAAAATTCACAAACCGGGTCGCCCCCTACGCCCGATTGCATATGTTATTGGTTCATCCACTTACAGCCTTTCCAAATATCTGGCTATGATTCTGAGCCCTCTTACGGGAAACAATGAGTTTAGCGTCCGGAATTCCCGTGACTTTGTTGAACTTATACGCGCTCAGACCCTGCTACCGCACGAGGCTATGGTATCCTTTGATGTGATTTCATTATTTACGAATGTCCCTAACGCCCTGGCGGCTGATGTCGCCCGTGACCGGTTGTTGGCAGACCAGTCGTTGTCCACTCGCACAACCCTCCTTGTAGATGACGTTATACTCCTTTTGCGTTTTTGTCTCAACCAGTGTAATTTTGGTTTTAATGGGGACATATATCATCAGGTCAGCGGATGCCCTATGGGGAGTCCAGTTTCCGTAACCGTCTCGAATCTCGTCATGGAATATGTTGAGGAAAATGTAATGTCTGGCATTGATTTCCCCGTGAAGTTCTACCGTCGCTATGTCGATGACACTTTTGTAATAGTTAACAGAGAGAACGTAACCGATTTTCACCGCAATTTGAATAGTGTCCACCCCTCAATTCAGTTCACCTGCGAACATGAAACCGATAGTACCTTGCCGTTTTTATATGTACGTGTCCATAGAACTAGTGAATCTTTCTTTAAGATGGAGACATCCGTATATGGTAAACCATGTGACAGACAAAACTTTCTTGACTACCACTCTCATCACCCAACTCAACACAAAAGCTCAGTTGTAAGATCGTTGCCTTCATCGTTCAGAAACAGTCCCATCTAACTCAACACATAGCGATCAAGAACTTAGCCGTGTGCGGGAAGCTTTGAGGAAACGTAACTACCCCGACCGGTTTATCAATCGCGTTAAGAAACAAATGTCCCATCGGCGCCCGGATCGAGCCGAACGAACACGTGACGTCGTGTGCATCCCGTACGTTAAGGGGGTTTCGGAGGCATTGGGACGCGCCCTTAGGCCGTTGGGGGTACGAACTGTATACAGACCCTATAGAACAATTGCCAATGTTATCTCCAAGCCAAAAGACCCGACCCCGCCAGAGGCAGAAAGGGTCTAAATCTACCAGGTGCAGTGCAAGGAATATGACGCTTCCTACATTGGAGAGACGGAACAAAAAAGAAAAACAAGACTAAAAGAACACGCACGGGATGTCGCCAATTCCACGAACGCCACCTGCTTCAAGTCCGAACTCGTCGACCACGCATGGACGTCAGGACACCAATTTGACTTTGACAAGGCGAGGGATAAAAGGTGGGGACCGAGGAAGCTGCTGCAATCTTGGTTCATCCAGAACGACGAACGCGGAAGTGATTCATCGCTGGTAAACAAGAACCGTGGCCCCCTGCCGGACGTGTACACAAACTTTATGCCTAAATAGCCGAACTTTTGTGTGCGACTCTCACTCGCTCTGCGCTCTACTGAAGATGCCTCCCGCATGGGAGGCGAAACGTTTAATTAAAATGTTATTTTTGTTATGTTAAGCCGTTTTTGTTATTACATTTATCATGTCTTCGCCCGGCTTCTGGAGTATTTTTGCGCTCCTAATTTCACCGGCACGACAGCCATGGGAGGCCACTGCGAGCGAGTGGGGACAGAAATAATTGAGGCCTATTGGGTGGCGACAAGCCCGAAAGACATAACCACCCCGTCCATTTCGCTCTCAAGAAAGGAGATTATCTTTCTGAGGCCCTCAATGGAAGCCGAACGCTGACAGACTAGGCAAGGCGACAAGGTCACCGGCAGAAGCGGCCTTTCCTTTTATGCGTTGTTGATTCCCTTTCGACCTCGCCTTTTGCAAATCCTCCCCACCTGCTTTTGTGTCTCCGTGTGGCTGCCAGCGAGCGCGACAGCCGCTTTAAGCAAATCAAAAGGGTGAAGCGAATCGCGTGACCAAGCGTGACCTCTCTACGTAGGACGCGTGGGACAAAAAAGTTTGGACGAAAATTTTTCACGTGACTTTCTCTGTCACGCTGATGGGATCTCTGGGGCTGTCGTTTTCGCCGTTTGCCTAGTTATAGAAATAAGCGGGCCACATAGGTCCGGTTTTCGAACTGCTCTTCAGTGTTCTGTTGCTTTCGTGCGTTGCAGACGCGGCTGTGTTTTTTCGTCGTAAACGGTCGGAATACGTCCATGCCAATTTTTCGGTAACAGCCTTCTTTTGCACCGGAGTTCGTGGAATACTTGTGATGTGTTTGTTGGACACACTTCGACAAAAAATGCTCTTCGTCGACGACGAGACGTCAGTCCTCGAATCTTCGAATGTGTTTGTGGGGTGCCTGAGTTGGATTATGCATCTATCAAGGATTACATGATATCGCTCTTTTATCAGTAAGTGCACTGCAAGCATGATTCTGATAGTCGTCCTGCTTTTTTCTCAATCACCGCGGTTTTTGTGTGATGAGTTTTGTTTGGCATGAGGACAGTGTTAATTGTATTCTATAATTTGCTTTTCGTTTTACAGAGAAGTGTGACCTTTGTAAATATGTTGAGAATACACTGTGTGTAATGATAGTTGTTTAATAAACTTCTGGGAGCGATCGAAAAAAATTTGTTTGTCCGTATAAGTGGTTGGATATGCAACAAATGACATGCAACGTACACATACTTGCACGACGTTCGGCCAATACGAAGCAGACGCATCGTAGAGTTTTCGCACAATATTGCGCGAACGCTAGGCCGGGGCGAAACAGCTGTACGGCAATACCTGCCGGGTATCAAACGGTGGTGCAAAACTGGACAGTTGAGCGATATTGGAACCGACTTTCGGCCGGCACTGGTACGATACTGCAAAGTATTGCCGTGCTGCTTGGGAACGGAGGTGATGACATCTTACCATCGTGTTTCCAAGGCTTATTTAATTTATTTCTCTTCTGGGACGCGTGAAAGAGCACTTCTTTGACACACCAGAGATATTCGAAACTTGGGAAACTCGGTTTTCTTTGCCACTTTTGGCACTTATTTGGCACTTCAGTGGGTAGCCAGAGAAGAGCCAAACTTCGGCATGCCCCGAATCGACAAATTAAGATTTACTGCGGCAGTTATGGCTCAAGTCTGGCACTTACTTTGGCACAACTGTGGCGGTCCAGAGAAAAGCCAAACTCGGCGAGGCCAAAATACCGAAATCAGGCGTTGCTTTGGTAGTTATGGCTCAAGTATGGCACACTTCGGCACTCCTGTGGCGTACCAGAGAAACGCCAAATTTTGGCGTTTCCGAAATACCCAAATTAGGCGTTGCTCTGGCAGTTATGGCTGAATTATGGCACCAACTTTGGCGCTCCTCTGGCGGACCAGAGAAACGCCAAACCTTGGCACGTCCCAAATACCGAAATTAGGCGTTGCTCTGGCAGCTATGGCTGAAGTATGGCACCAACTTTGGCGCTCCTCTGGCGGACCAGAGGAACGCCAGACCTTGGCACGTCCCAAATACCGAAATTAGGCGTTGCTCTGGCAGTTATGGCTGAAGTATGGCACCAACTTTGGCGCTCCTCTGGCGGACCAGAGAAACGCCAAACCTTGGCGTGCCCCGAATTCCCAGATTAGAATTTACTATGGCAGTTATGGCTCAAGTCTGGCACCAACTTTGGCGCTCCTCTGGCGGACCCGAGAAAAGCCAAACTTTGAAACGTCCAAAATACCGAAATTAGGCGTTACTCTGGCAGCTATGGCTGAAGTATGGCACCAACTTTGGCGCTCCTCTGGCGGACCCGAGAAACGCCAAAGCTTGGCACGTCCCAAATACCGAAATTAGGCGTTGCTCTGGCAGTTATGGCTGAAGTATGGCACCAACTTCGGCGCTCCTCTGGCGGACCAGAGAAACGCCAAACCTTGGCATGCCCCGCATTCTCAGATTAGGCTTTACTATGGCAGTTATGGCTCAAGTATGGCACCAACTTTGGCACTCCTCTGGCGTACCAGAGAAGAGCCAAACTTTGGCATGCCATAGGATCGCCCAACTAAGGCTATAGTTAGGCACCGTACTTTGGCACTGATGAGTGCCATGGTGCAAAAACCTAACTGCGCCAAAGTTGGGCCCTTATGTTTGCCAGACCTTTGCCCAAGTTGGGCATTCCTCTGGCGTGCTACCTGGGTTCCCGCGCGGCGGAACCTTGAGCATGTTCTTTGCGCCGTTGTGCGGCGCTCGTCCGACGACGCTTGTGCGGAGCGTTCAAGTGCCGTCTGACGGCAGTTCAAGCATTCAGTCGCCGTCCCAAAGTGTTAATCACAGGTCATGCTAGTTCTGACACCTTGTCCTAACAGCCGCTCGCCACCGATTTGTTTCATAAAGCGGGAGCGAGAAAAACGTTAGAAGAGCGAGCATGCAGCATGTTTTTTTGCATAAGCTAATGCCTGTGCGTAGAGACGCGCGGTCGCTTCGTCATTATTCCGAGGGTAAAAGCGCTAAAAACAACGGACAAACAACGCCCTGTGTTTGTTTCTTTTAGTTGTCCGTTGTTTTAGAGGTTTCACCCTCGGAAATTAGGTCTCTTCGCGTTTACCGAACCGGCACACTTTTTAAGTTTACGATTGTGTGATGCAAAAAATAAAAGGAGTTTAGATGTCACGTTTTTTAGTAGTGGCGAAAGCCCTTACAAAAATCAGAGCAGCTAGAAAAAACAAAAACATGAAAAAAGGCGGAAAAAATTAAAGGGGCCCTCCGGAGCTTTCTGTGATCGTCTGTTTATGCTGTTATATTGCATAGTAGGTGCAAGTTAATATGTATACAAAGTTTTAGATTACAAAACCGTTTATTAAGCAGGTGGCAGAAGAAATATATCGGGACTATTTTCTCTTGGAAGACGATCCCCCATTCCCTGCCCATCGCTAAAACTTGACCAATGGAAATGCTGCATCTCGCGGTGAATGCGAACGTTATTATTGCAACACTTTTAAGCTTGTTGTGAATTAGAGTTTGAGAAAAACGTAAACTGATTGTGGTGCGGGAAACATAGTCCGCAATCATCGCTCAAATACCAGCGAACTAAGTTTTCTCCCCGCAAGCTTGTTGCTAGTGGGCGATGCGTCGGCGCGTCGGCTCGTCTGCTTCCCGGGGCGTCTGCAGGCGTGCGTTTGCGGGACACATGTTCCTCCTTTCCGTGGATCCCGACTCCGAAGCCAGCTTTGCGATCCTTCCACGTCAACGAGTCAAACTTTTCCTTGTCATCTGTGGAATGCGACTGCGTACTGCAGTAGTAATGCGACGGTGCGGTGCGACGAACGACGACTGCCGAGCACAAAGTCCGGGCCCCTTGACGACGGTCCGCGCGTGTTCAAGAGATTCCTCCACGGGTCGGCGGTCGGCCGCGTTGGTGACGCGCAGTGACGCCGGAATCCTTCGCTTGCTATTGGCTGACGCGTAAAGAGATGCCCCTCCCGTTTTCCGGGCTCATCTCAGAAAGGGGGGCGTGCCGTGGACTTTGATAGCAATTTTAGTAGAGAAATCCGCCGCGCATGACCGTAATTTTATGATTTTTAGGATCCTTAGGGCCTGTAGATTGAGTTACCGCCATAATTAGATCATCGCATAACGATCCCGAAGGCCCCTTTAACTAATGTCAAACCTGAATATTTGATGGGGTTCAAAGACTACCACCGTCCCAACTCGCCCGGTTATTCTTTCTGTCAAAGAATAATAGCGAATAGTAATAAACAAATAAATGCCAACTATTAATTGGTTACAAAGACGTAATTGGTGCAGTGCAGCCCTACGCTACTCTACTCTTTTGATGATATCAGGTAATGTGTAAATGTATAGGGCAGTTCATAGCAACCATTTATGTCCGACCCATTATATTGAGTTTTTTCTGCCGCGCCACTGAATGTACAATAGCGTGTAACGTTTATGTATGTTCTCAGCGAAAGAAAAGGATGCATTAAAAAAAGGCCAATCATTTTGTTTCCTCTCTGTTAGAGCTTCTTTCACGTACACGCAGAATGTGGGTGTCTACGTCTAAAAGAGTGGAATTGACATTTCCTGCAGGGCTGGAAGGCCTGACTCAGTTTGGCTAGCAGCTTGAAACCTATGGGAACCTGGGGAACTGAACCACAAGAGTGAGAGTGACACCCGCCTTGCACTTCCTGAGCGATGGCACCATGAGGAAGGGGGAGCTGCCCTAAAGTGAATGCAATGGCAGATGGGTCCTTCCAGTGAACCCCTATACAGATGATACCAAGCAAAAAATTATTAATAAATGTGTTATTAAAAACATGGAATGTGAATGGCACGGACAAGAAGGAGGAGATCGACACAGCGCTGTGTTGTGTTCAGATCCTCTGTTCCCATATTCTTCATGATTTCTTTTCAATAATTGGCTACTAACTAGTTCAATCATCACCACTAGTCAATAAAAGTATGCTGCTATTTATTGCTATGCATTAACACTGTGCTTGCAGTTGAATCGTACAGTCATTTATTAATGGTCAAAAACAAAAAGGAGGGTGCAAGCTAGCTAAACAGGCTAAACACATAATTTATTAAAGACGGGTTCTCTGAAGAATGACACAAACGCAGAGAAGTATCAAACACAGCTGAGTATTAATGGGCAAAAAATGAATAGGCGACCCAAAAAAGAAAACGCAGGAGAAGACATGAAGTCAGTTTTTACAGTTCCTCTTCTGCTTGCCATCACTTTACAAAGGGAATTCCTTCCTGGGCCTTACAACATTTTACTGTTCACAACCCCTGACATACCCAAGGACAGTAAACATAAAAAAGCAACCTACTAACATTTGGGTAAATGTGGTTGAACAAACAACAGGGAATGCCTTGAGCTTTCAACCTAGGAAATAAAAAATTGCACAACATCAAGATTAAAAAAAAAAAAAAAACAGACGGACGCATCACACGTGTTTCTAACAAAAATATAGGCCAAGAAGCTTCTTCCACTCAATGGCAAAACACAAGGAAGGCACTAATATATTTCTAGGTTTCATCATTGTTAGTGATTCTTTCAGTATACCCTTGTGGTCACTCTCTTTAGTCAAAATTGTTTCATCATCATCATTCATTAAATCATCATCACAGTTGTGTTCTTTAAAGGGGTACGGAAACAAAAATTGAAATATTCAAATTTCGTTCGGAAGTGAATCAAGTATGAGGGATAATAACCGTAAATGATAATCGCACGTTTGTATTTTGAACGGCTGGCTATATTTTGCGTTCGAGACGGTGCACTCCAGCAAGCGCTCGAAGAGAAGCGAACGGAGAGCGCGATGCGTCAGGGGATATCCGGCGCAAACAAAAGCAGAAAGAAGATTCCCCGCGTTCGTGGAGTAGCAAGGCAGGCGTGGTTATCAGCTTTGCCCTTGGTGGCGCTGGCAGCGTTGTGGTGGTGTCAATAGCGTCAGCGCGTTACAACCGAGCCGTTCGAAATACCCGTGGCGTGACGAGCGTGTGGCTGGCCCACGTGGGCTGGCCCAAGGAGCACGTAGCTTCCACAACACTGCCGTTACACACCAGTGTTGCACACAGGCAAACACAGGGTGTTAGCCCAGGGACAAACTGATTTACACCCTTAAATGTGTAAAAACTTTTACTGTGTACTCAAGGCTTCTCTTTCCCATTAGTGCCAGTAAGCTTGTGTAAACTGAAAAATATTGTAACTGAAGAGTAGAGAGTTTTAGTAGATCGCTCCCATGACTCCCATAACGATACCCGATACTCCGCCACCGCCTCCCTTGCGCATGCATAGTACCGTTATCGGGGCTATCGGAGGTATCGGAACGATCTACTAAAACTCTCCATTGTTGCACTGTCCCGTCACCTAAAGTTACTTCTTTTTATTTTTTTTTCTACTGCTGCACTACCGGGGGATCTTAATGGTGGGACAACATACCATCCCTGAACCCACGACGACTGGAATGGTGGTCGCAACCAGCGTCGTAAGACTTAGTACTCAAAAAGGTCCAATAAATATTCAGCAGACTTGCAGCAGCTTCGCGTGTCATTACTATGTAAAAGTTTCTGGGGTTGAGCTCTCAAACTTGATCTCCCGAAACTCTTGACAGTCTTCTGAGGAACACCCAAATTTTCTGGCCGTCTGTGATAAATTATGTATTAAGTGTATAACTACAGCCACTTTTGGCCAGTGACTGGCCGGAAGTCAATGGCTAGTGGCTGGCCAAACGTGAATGGCCAGTGGCTGGCCGAAAGTGACTGGCCAAAGCTGAATGGCCATTCTCTGGCCTAAAGTGAATGGCCAACGACTGGACAAAGGTGAATGGCCAGTCACTGGCCTAAAGTGAATAGCCAGTCACTGGCCTAAAGTGAATGGCCAGTCACTGGCCTAAAGTGAATGGCCAGCGACTGGCATAAAGTGAATGGCAAGTCACCAGACGAGGACGAAAACACTGCTATTGCCGAGCACTTTGGCCAAGCTTGGGCCATCGAAAATCTGGTTGGCCATAGTACACTTGCCAGCGATGGCCCATTCACAACGTGCTGCTTGGGATATTTCCGAATTTCACGTTTGCAAGTTAAATCTTTAACCGCTGCGACCGCCTTATCAGACACTTCAGTGACCCCGATTCCGAAAGCGCGGTTGGACCATTAACGATATATTTGGCGAGCATTTCAAAACACATGAAATGTTCGGCTCATATCGCCTGTCTGGACACTTTGTTGCCGCCCGGAGCGGAGAAACCGTTTGAACGTCTTTCCGCATCCTCTCCGAGAAAGGAGACGTGATGGGCGTACCCCTTGAAGGCGCTCCGCCGCCTTCAAGACAAGGAACGCCGGCCACCGCTGTGTTTTATGGCCCTTCCGTCGCCGAAATCTCCGTGGAGTGGCGCGGCGTGTGCCATATAATTGCTCAAAAGGAACGTAACGGATACGCTTTCAGAATAAACCTCGCATTTTGTTTCTGGCCAGTTTGTTTTAAACGTTTTCGAAGTTATGGCTGCAAAACGGCTCACGGCTCCTAACGAGATCGTAGTTTTGTTTTTCTGTCATTGACAGTGCTGGCAGATATCGGGTTGCGGCTCTTCGTTACTCAGTCATTTACCATCTTCGAGCATTCTGTCGCAGAAATTGCGGGATTTTCAATCGCTTCGGTCATAACGCTTACTCGAAAGCAGGTCTATCCTTTTCCGCACGTCCACTTTCTACTAATTCCGCAGGGGTCAATAGACCTTCTGCAAAGCGTGCAGCGTTTTCCCCTGTGCCGAAAGGAATGCCGGAACCGGTATATACAGAACTAGTTGTAGCAAACGACGGAGGCGAGGGAGGAAACGCGGGCGAGCGGGGGAGGGCAGGCTTGCAACTGCGGAATCCCCTTTCGCACTTCTCGGTAACACGTGGTGGATGCTGTGAGGGCAAGGAGGAGTGTACAATATACAGCGCAATGTTTATTGGTATTTTCTTAAAGCATTTCATCGTGTAGCCATTCACAAAGTAACGCGTTACTTGTAACGCGTCACGTATTAGTCTCGCTCTATGCGCAACTCCGGAGGAGGAGACTCCACCCAGCGGCAAAGACGCGACATTTAGAAACGGCTATCTCGCACCTGTCCAAACGCGCAGCGAAAGCATCCGCGGCCTGGTGTCAAAAATGTGAAACGCATGAATGGAGGTGTAATGCGCACCATTCGAGTCGCGAAGTGCAGTTATCACGCGAGCCGTGAGCTTTCCGGAACACGCGACGCCGAGCGATGTCGTTCGCGTGCCGGCGCCCTCTGAATGATTAAGCGATCCGCGAGGTCGGGCACCCTACGGGCTACTTTCCCGTTTCCAGCCCCAAAGGCCGCGCTTCCCGGCGCCCCTCGAATCTCTCTTGCGCCGTCGAGTCCCGAGAGGGGGAGCCAGGAGTGCCCCAGATGGGCTAGAGAGTCTAGATTTCAGAGAGGGAACAACTCGTACCCAGAAGTGTGTTTGTAATTTCATGGCGGACGCCTCCTGCGCCGATGGGTTGCAAGTTCGGATGCGTTGCGTCGTCGCGTGGCAAGGGGAAAAGCGGGCGGAGAGGAAGAGACGTGTGCAGACGATCATCGCTTCCGTCACGATCTCGCACCTATTTTTGCAAAGGCGACTCATAAAACACGTGATCCAGATCGAGCAGTTGGCAACACTCTGGAATCTGGGCACATTAAGATGGGCACGGAAGTAGGCGGACCTGCCCTTTCGTGAGCTCTTCGCCCTCGTGCGACTCCGTTCGCCCTGGGCTGACAGTGCAGTCGAAGCTACGTGGGGAATGGAAAGGAACGTGATCACGAGGCGAAAAAGACCGACGTACGTCTGGTCCAGCGAGCACGGAGCTTCCGCCGCACCATCACCTCAGGGCTAAAGAGAGGTACTCCGTGTCACAGTGCGATAACCCGCGGGGGGGGGGGGGGGGGGGAGGTTTCGAGCCACACCACCCAATCCAGCACTGCTCACGTGTGACGTCACTACGCGCCGCAGGTGTGGCGCTACCTCACCCTATGTGGTCACGTGACATTCGCAGGGTATTGAATTCGCCCAGTTGACTCGTGGCATCTTTTGCAGACCATCGCAAGGTGAAACGCTCCTGGTGACCTCGGAAGAGGAAAGGGGAAGGACACTGAACTCGCCTTTTATTAGGCTCATCCGTCTTTGATACGTGCTTTGGTAGCGGTGTTTCTTTCGGCGTTTTTCTTTTTCGTCTCTCCGGTAAATTATGTACCCTCACGATGGAAGAAGCGAAGTAGCCGCCTTCGCATGCGAAATCGCGAACACGGATCCGCTTTTAGATCGCGTTTCTTTTCAAGGTGTTCGCATGAAAGGTGGAACGATGAAATCATTTGCCGGCTCTTTTTACTAGCTTGTCGATCACGGCATATAAAGGAAGGAGGGATGAGATCCCCCCCCCCTACTTTGCACTAGCTCTGCGTTCAACGCACATGATTGGGTATGTGTAACCGTGGGTATCTTTAAATATAAATAATTTTTTGCAGCCCAATACCTATAGCATAACAGCTGATCAATTTGGTACGCCTAAGCAAAAAAGCCAAGAAAAAAAGCAATGAAGACAATAAAAGTATTAAAAACACAGGAAAACACAAGGGTTACTTGTGTCGGAAATATGCCCAGATTACGATATCATTGCAATATCTAACTAAAAGGCGGCACGGAAAATTGTCGCGGAAATTTCAACGTGATATGAGGCGAAGCTGCTATAAGATCTCGGAATCAAAAAAGGTGGAGAAATATTATACGTATTTTGAACAAACATCCAGACGAATAAAATGTCTGCTAGAGCCTCGAGAAGCAAAAAACTTAACTTCGCTGAAATGCGAAGCCTGTTAAGTGGCATAATACATCATTGACTTCAACCTTACGCAAAACCTTTAGAATATTTTTTTCTAAACCAGGGATATTAACAATTTTAAAAAAATCGCCGTACTAAAAAAAAGAGTCTGTTAATTGATTAAGAGAACGAATTCTAACTTTCAAATTTCGGCTTTACCCCTTTCCCCCTAATAAAGAGGGCAAGGCAGAAAGAATAAAGCAGAGAAGCGTCGCTTGACGAAGCGTGTCCTTTCCGTCAGCAACAGAAGAAAATATTATGCGAAGCGCGAGATTATACTTACATTCTAATGACAAACAGCGCGATGACAAACAGGCGAGAACAACATGAACCCCACTGCCAAAAATCGTACATCCGAAACCTGGGAGCAACGAAGGCTGCTGCGTTCACTGGCATCTTAAGAAACCCGGTGTGTGCTGAGTCCCGATCATCTCACTCTCGCTCCGTAGCCAATGAGAGAGTGGCCCATAAGAATACCGAAGGAAGAATGACGAAGCAAGCAGCCTGAACATAATAAGCCCCCTGTTTCTTAGGTTTTCATTGATTATAGCTGACGCTCTCGTTCTATGCCAATGTAACGTTTTCCTTTGAGGAAGTCAGTAACGTAGTTTGGTGAATACGTACGAATGTAAGGAGTAGAGGTGTATTCGGGCAAGATCATTTGAGAAGTGGACGTTTCTGGCGTCAGCTTTTCGCGAAGGCCCGATCCAAAGGCCAGGGAAGAGCAATTAAGGAAGATTTACGTCCCTATACGTAATGGGGAATTAGCCGAAAGATCGCGCAGGAAGGGTGGCCGAATAATAGATGAAACAGCAGATCACGAGAAAGTGGAAGAAAGGGTCGACACTGCCCAGCTGCGAAGGACCCGAGAGAAGTCCCGGGGGTCATTCGACTGCATTCGATTAATCGTGTTTGTGTACACTGTCACGCGCCTTGCTTGTCTACCGTCCCGTGATGCGATCGGACTTTAATCACTGCTCTGCCTTTAATCAGTTAGCCAATGAAACGGGCGAGTGGTGTTGCGATTCCAATGGGCATGGCGTTTTAGCAATGAGGCCCACTGCTTTGTCCGAAACTTCACTACCATTGGCTGACGATACAGATCACTGTTATCATTGACTAAACTTCTTCAAAGAAGAACTATAATTGGGGTTCTTAGTGCACCGCGAGATGCCTTATTCACTCCGGAACGCCTAAGAATATGGACTACAAAGCAGTGCTCGTTGAGTGTCGAAAGATGCATAAAAGGGCACTCTGCTCTGACCAACAGTGAACAGATTCAACGCGTATTAGCAGGCGTGGGATTGAATGCCACGTCTAAGAACTTCGTTTCCCATTAAAACTATTCAGCTAGTTTGAAGTCCTTGGTATCGATGAAAGCAGGTATATGAATAGATCATATATTTCTTTTGTATTTAGTTAATTTTTTTTTTAAGTGTTCGACAAAAGAGATAATACTTCGACAGGTAACGACTCAACAAGTGTGTCCTTTTTTTCTTTCGTATAGAATACTATAGATGCATAAGATGTGTATTCGTTCGTGTTATGCTGCTTTAGTGTGTGCAGTTATAGTCTGATCTGCCGCCATAAATGAGCCGCGCCTACAAAAAAAACAGTAGTCATAGAATAGATCAAGAGTAGCATTATATAGAAAAAGAGCTTCCATAATAAAGAATGATAAGACGACAATAATGTAGCCAAGCGCATTTAAAATACGCTCGCCATATACGTGCGCAAAGATGTGCAGTAGTGATATAGTGAAAATTCTGGTTTAGTAAAGATGTTTCCTATAAAGAAAAAAAGAATCAGAATTTACTATTATGAGGCTTCACTCTTGCTCGAGCTGCAAATGCACGCGAGAGCATACAATTAAAATAATAACAGCCAGAAAGACCTTAGAGCGTTCACAACACTCAAAGCAAAACTGGACAAAAAAAACAAACAAACAAACAACAACCCTTAGAGACCAGTACATTCATTAGCGACTAATGTATGCGGCCGTCTAAAATCAGAAGCAGCTAAAATGACGTCGGCGGTCGTCCATTCCAATTACCAATGTACACATTACCCTCTCAAGCATATTGCAGCCCGCTGGCGAAATTTCGCATCGTTTGAACTCTCCAAACCTTTACGCACCGCTCCGATCGATAGCAGGGTTCAATGAATATTTGCCTCTCATATTGAATAACCCGAGTGTAACTCAACAACAAGGTTTCGGGTCTGCTCAAAGTTGATTCCATGACCAACTCACTGTTCATAGACAAGTTTGTCGTAATGTGACAACTGCGGGCACTGCGACACTGCCCATGCATACGTACAATGCTATCTCACCATAGGTGTGAGCGAAGCCGAACCTTTACATGCGCGAGCATACTGCCTTAAAACATTCATGATCCGCACAACCACACGTGCTCGACAGAGCCGTTCAAAGCGCGTAGTTCTTTTGTCTTTTGTTACGCTTAAACTCACACTTACACAGGCGTGACAAATGCTTATAATATGCGCGTAATACTTTGAAACAGCGTCACCGGAGCGTAGTGACGTCCATACTTTCTACGCAAATCGTGACGCGAGTACGATTTGCAGTAAATTGAATGGCGTTTGTCGTCACCTCACCCGCACTGCCAGCCGCTTGTACATCTATACTGCCACGCGATGCACTTGGAAGACCACAAGAAGTATGTTAAGTGCGCATGCGCCAATAAATGCAGCCTTAGTGGCATACGAGGTGGACGCCTCTTTTGCTGAGACTGCTTTGTCAATGGAAGCGCGATATATACTAAAGTTGAGGCTTGGGCGAGTTGGTACATACTTCGGAAATTAAAAACAGCGCGGAAAGACGAGGACCCGACAAAGAAGTGACACGGACGCTGCGTCCGTGTCACTTCTTTGTCTGGTCCTCGTCTTTCCGCGCTGTTTTTAATTTCCGCGATATATAGCTCGCCACACTCATTTTCCAAACTGTCTAAAGGAACATTGATTGATGGTCTTTCAAGCCCTTCGCGTGCGGCATTCACGCAGTACTTCTGAGAATGCCGGTAGTTGTACTATTCTTCACTCTTCTTCTTTGTCTGTTTTTCGGTGGATGCAGAGATGCTCAGAATGCACCTGGGTTGGTCTGATTACCAATGAATAAATACCAGTAATAATAATAATAGTGCAAACAACAAAATCTAACACTCATCAAAGTCTGCGATCGATAACTCGGTGCTCCATCACTCGGGAGTTCGAGATCCGCATCTTGGCAAGCTTAAAGCTCAACGTTTTACTAGGCAGCTAGGTTTTTCCATTAATGCTGTTTTTCCTCTTTATTTAAATAAGAAGGAATTAACCGGAGAATTCGGGGCTTCCTGCGGGGTCCAATGGCCAAAGTTACCAAATTTCAGCAAAGAAAGTTGATCTAGATGGTTGAGCGTGTTGGTTTCTAATTTACGAGAACGAAAGAGGGACGTTGAAGACAAACAAACAAGACAGGCCAGTCGAGGTAGTAAACAGACAAGACAGGTAAGTCGAGCCAGTAAACGTTTTGGTGAAAGTCGAAAGCATGTCTTGTCTGTCTGTCTTCAATGTCCCTCTTTCCTTATCGTAAAAAAGTTGATCTGTCGTCCTTTTCATCTTTCTTTTTTGTTTTGTTTTTGCATAGCGGCTTGATTTTTTTCGGAACCAAGACTGATGCATACTATATCTAAAGACGGCCCTCCATCTCTAGGGTCACGTGCGTCCTGCTCGACGAAGCGGATAATCAGAGACTATTATTCCTGCGCGAATCTCCGGCGCGCGTGGAACTGCTGCCAGACAGGCGTTAGTGGCGTTGGCTCACCGCTCGGACGCACCTACGGATCGGTACAGGATGGGAGAAGTCGCATAAACCACACACAGTAAATTTCTTCCTGTTTATAGCGTCAGATCTGTTATAGCGACGCACACACCCGCGCACGCACAAACGGGTCGAGGGCGCGGGAGTGTTGACAGTGGGTGAGATGGGAGATAGAGAACGTGCCTCTTGGACAGGCATCTGTATCGGTACGAGGTGAGAGCCTTCGTCTAAGCAACGTACATTGTGTTACATTGCCTGAAACGCGTGTTTGGCTTGAGGGTTTAGAGTTTTATACCGCCCATGCCTTGAAAGTGGTTTTGAAGTGGCACCAAATGACATCATGGGACCCGGATGTCATCCTGTCGGATGTCACAATCCTAATAGTTAATCGTAAAAGTTCTGAAAAAAAAAAGAGACAAGTGAACACAACAGCCTTTGACCTCGCAGCGTCCCAACTTTTGACTGCCCAAGCTTTCGTGAATCGTCAAGCCGGAGGGCGACCTTCAGATAGAACAGGCGTTCGCCGTACCCACCTTCGCTGCTGTGTCACTACCGCGATCGTTGCAGGCAACATCATAAGACTTGTATGATGTCATTAGGCGGACATGGAGGTATCACAAATGAGGACGCGGTAAACGCAGAAATCGGAGGCGCGCTTGAGGCACCAACAGAACTTGGTCAATATCCCAATTCAGTTTTTGTCACAAAAAAGGCAATTGTATGGTAGAGAGTTGTCGAAAGTATGGAGAATTCAAGACACATGAACATTCAAGAGTGAGGGAGAATCCTGAGCAACACATTATCGGGTATCCTTGAGGTTTTGTGCTCCCAATGCACTCGAAACACCGATCCACGGATGTTAACTTCATTAGCCTCGCATCTGACTGGCCGAGCGTGGTTCCGTTCCACAAGTTGCACGCTGCCTAACCTACAAACAAGGGGTCCGTCGCTTTCGTTACTGAATGAGCATAGACGTCGGAGAGGAAAAAATCGCCTTCCTTATTATTTGGAATGATTAAAGGAAAACCGATGATTGGATGTTGATTGGATGCAGTATACACTCAAGTACTCCAGAGGACGCTAGAACAAGGTTTGCAAAACGTGAGATGTTTCGGACTTTATCGTGTATTTTTTAAACCTCGCTTAGAAAAATGTTTTGTCGAAGTTTTGTTAGAATATCGACAGATTTCGCCAGTTGTCGAATCATAGTTGCTATTTTTAAATGGGACATGATACACATAGTCGCACTTTGCTTATAATAACTTTTTGACCGGATCTGTATTTCCATAAGCTGCTGGTTTCAAGTTGACATAAGTCCAGCTAAGCGCGCTTTGCATGGCGACAAGTGGTCACCCTGCAGTTTTAGTCCCGTGGAGGCTTGAGTCACACAACTATAAAAATATTGGGTATAAAGAAAACGTGTGTGAAGATTCTCTTTGACGAAGATTATTTGAAAGTGAAAAATAAAGAGCTGCACTTGAACTTGAACTTTGAACCTTGAACTTTATTAAAAGAAATTTGTACCGAGGGTACCCGACAAAAAGCGTCCAATAGGAAACTTGATTAGGTCCGGTATTTCTGCACGTCTAAAGCACAATAAATTAATATAAAAGAACGACGCTTCCCACTTTAACCAAGATATCGCACACTATTGTTTAGTTACTCAATGAATACCAGGGTGGTAGAAGACGAAGTTTTTAATCAATGTGGTCAGGTTATGAATAAGGAATACAAGTGCACAATTAATACAGAAATTGGAAACGAACGAAAGTTCCTTTCGTCGAATACTGATAATAGATGCGCGTTTAGCTAGGCTTAAAAAATTAGACAAAAAAATGTATATTCGACACACTTGAAAATGAATAGAAACTCAGTGAACGATAGTTGTAGACACTGGGAACTTTCACTCAGAAATAACTGGGCTCGCGCTGCAGAACTTAAGGATCCTGGATTCAATCTCCACCCCGGCCCGTTTCAACCAGGATGAGCATCGTACCAGCGCGCGGTCGTGTATTACTACTGCGTGGTGCACGTTAAAGATTCTAGGCTAGCGGCTGTACTGCACGGGCTAAACTTCTCATCAACAGCTGGGAGACAAGTTGCCCGTTGAGGCAGACTAAGTTCTGGGGTGTATAAACATACACACACCCCGATTTTTTTTGACAAGAAATGGAATAAATATTTCTTCGCGAGGAACTCGGAATTGAAATAATTGGCTTCACTTCTAACTCTAACCAATAAAAATGACGAGCAGTATCGCGCATCAATGTTATGCCGTCCTGGTGGCAAAGGGGCGTCCGTCATTTAGTCCCTGAGGCTCACTAAAAAGAGTAGAAAAGTCAATACACGCCTTTGCTATATATAATTCGATTAGTGGTTTTACCATGCCATGCCAGTTAGTCGCGGAAACTTCATACCGAAGATATTTTATTCCAAGATGTTTTTTTCACAACAGCTGTTACACCAGGTACATTTGATAGCGCGCATTTCATGACACAAGAACGCAGTGCCTAGAACGTCTAAGGTATACACACTTCATCCTGAGACGCTTTACATTGAAAAAATAAACGTGCGAGCATGGAATGCTCCTGGCATGGGAGGTGGTTTGGGATGAAGCGTCTTGGTTTGAGATATAATTAGTGCAATCTGTCCGAGATAAACTGCACTGGGTTAAAGTGTTTTGCCGTGAAATGTTTATTTGATTTCCGTATTATGGTACTGCTAATCACAAAACTCAATGTAGAATACTCCAAGACAGTGAAAATACTTTGAAGCTTTTGGTAATAGTATATCAAACATACATTTAGTTAGTGTATACCAACTCCTGCGAGGCTCGATCGACGTGCGAACACCACCGCTAAAATACGAAGTATGCTAAAACAATGTTACGTTTTGCTATACGTTAAAGGCCGACGACCAGACTCGAGATTCTGCAAGGCAGACAATCCTCCTCACCCTGGGGGAGGAGGAAACAGGCAACGGTGGACAGGGTAGAAGGCGGGAGAGGAGGAAGCGGGGGAAAAGTGGAAAGCGCGAACCGGTCGTCGACCTTTAAGCGTACTTTTTACGTGATGAACGTAGAAAATAAGTCTTCGTTTAGTATATGGCTTGTCTCTAAGTGTACGTAGTGCATCAAAAATAAACCTTCTGTGGCAGTTAGTTTTGTACTTTATTGCACCTTATATTTGTAAGAAGATGCAATCAGGAAGGGTCCTGAATTTGTTTTTTGAAATAAATGACTATCTTTTTTTAAGATAAAATAAGGTTTACAATTAACGAGGTATTGTGTGGTATTTATACATGTTTAGGATAGAAGTTAAGCTTGATTGACACTGGGTTGGATGTCAAAGAGGTGTCTGAAATCCAATTTGCACTTACATATAATGTGGATGTTAATTCCAATGTGAATATTTGAAAAATATATGCTTAGATGGAAAGAAATAATTAAAAACGTGCTTCCAACCATGCCTAAATTATCAAGGTTTCCCGAGAATTAGGGCTCGGGTAAAGCTAGTTTTTTACTCCGAATTTAATTTCCGCTTCAATTGTTCAACAGGCAGGTCGATAGATTAAAAATTGCGCCTTTAATTATTAAGGGATCTGCCAACATAAGAGAATCCGGTCTCCTAATTACTTAAAATTTTTTTAAAACCTGTGTCTACAGGAAGATATAGGAACACCAGAGAGCTTACTCTTTTTGGTGTTCCAGGCTCAAGGGTACATATAGTTGAGGAAGATAAGGAACGCCAGAGAGGTTACCCTCTCTGGTGTTCCTCATGAGTCTGTACTTGGACCGATTATTTTTACTGTTTTCATAAACGACCCCAGCCCATCTGTTAGGAACTCAGAAATACTGAAACACGCCGATGATATCAAGCTATTTAGGCATATATTATTTATGTATTTATTTATTTAATATACCTGAAACCGCCCTTTCGGGCATTATATTGGGGGGGGGGGGGGGGGAGTTACAAAGGCGGAGACAATACAATACAGAATAACACATATCACACATAAGTGATAGGAAATCAACAAAAACATAACACGAATTACTATTACAATAGTATACGGATGTGTAGCGATAACAAAGAACAACAAAGAAAAAATACTTCGCACAACATAATTTCTGCCGGGATAGTGTGGAATAATATTCCACACTACGATTTAAAATTTGCTCTATCTGCAAGTTCAACTATACACCAAAGTAAAGAGTTACGCTCTGAAATGGCAAACTGTAACTGGGAGTTGCGAAATTGGTTAGTTCTACATTGAGGTAAGCGAAGTTTGTGAGCATAATCGTGCCTATCAAAAATGCGATGGGGTCGAAGTAATACACGTTTTTTGAGAGAAGCATTATGGTACTACATGACGTGAAGGGACGTGAGACGGGAGACCCTACGCCTGGCTTCTAATAGAGCTAAATGTGCTCCTTGTTTCAGTGCCAACTCGTGTAAGGTGATTAGTCATGAAATATGAAGCGCGCCCCTTTGTTTTGAATGCTCTCTAATTTAGTTTTCAGATAATCCCGATGGGGAGACCATAGGATGCAGCATACTCCAGTTGCGACCTGACAAACGATTTAAAATCTAGCAGATGAGTTTCAGAAGGTGCTAAAAAAAGTTTGCGTCTAATAAACCCCAAGGAACGACCTGCCTTACCCATAACATAGTTAATATAATTCTGCCAAGAAAGAATATCAGAAATAAAACCACCCAGGTACTTATATTTATTTACATTTTTGATAGTTACACCATTGATTGTGTAGCTGTAATTGATAATAGTTTTATTTGTTGACACAGTCATAAATGTGGTTTTATTTATGTTGATACGCATCTGCCACTTGTCACACCATGAAGCAAGAGAGTTGAAATTGTCTTGTAAAGTATGAGCGTCGTTAGTTTTAGCTAGCTCTCTATACAACGCCCTATCGTCTGCAAAAAGTCTTATCGAAGAAGAAGGTTCGCAGTGAGGTCATTTATATATAAAAGAAAAATAAGTGGTTCGAACACAGAGCCCTGCGGTACGCCGGACTTAAACCCCTGTGTTGTTTCATAAGTGATCAGAAAATGAAACCGATTGGAGTGTATTCGCAAGAAATTTTCTAATCCAAACTATGATTGCGGGGTCCATATTCAGATTTTAAAGTTTATGCATTAACCGCTTGTGGGCCACACAGGCAAATGCTTTGAAAAGGTCTAAAAATATTATATCAGTCAGCTCAAGCGAATGAACATTTCCATAAAAATTGGCTACTAGTTCAAAAAGTTGGGTTTCGCAAGACATGCCCTTGCGGAAGCCATGTTAACCATTGAAAAGAATGTTATTCTCCAAGACAAAATTGATTATATGACTATAAATAATATGCTCCAAACTTTCACACGGGTCGTTCGTCGATGATATCGGTCGGTAGTCATCTAAACATTGCGCATCTCCTGACTTATGGAGAGGAATTTCCTTGGCATGTTTCCACTCAATCGGCAAACAACCTTCATCAAGGGACTCAGATACAACGAAGCTAGAATATCACTGGAGTAGGGTTGTGTAAGTTTTAACAATTTATAATTAATGCCATCTATTCCAGGTGATGAACGATAAGGGAGGCCTTCGATAACTTTGCTAAAACTACGTGAAGACATTGTGATATTTTCTAAGAAAGCGTCGTTATAAGTGATATCACAAGTAGGTAAGGGAAACGATTAATTAGCAAAGGCTTCACTGAAAAAGGTATTAAAGTTGTTAGCAGTTTCAGGGTTGGAACACAAATTTCCTTCGCAATCCGTGAAGCCAGGAGTAGCATAACTTGACTTCGGCGGATTTATACAACTCCAAAATTTCTTGGGAATAGACTTCAAAAGCTCCTCTAAGTCTTCTGAGTGGAATGTTGATTTAGCCTTTTTTATTTTAAAAGTAGATATCGATGCATGGAGATTATACAAATTCCAGGACACGTTATCGTTCTTTTCCATTGTTCTTGAGTACAAACGTTTTGTTTTTGTTAAAAAGAGACTTACTTTTGTTTTAAACCACGAACGGCGAGGGTTGTTCGTAATATTGATTTTTGGAACAAAGGAGCCATGGATAGGAATTAACCTGATTTTTGAAAGTAGTCCAGTTTTCTTTGACAGACCGTAAGTGGAAAGACCGCTCGAACTCGCCCGAAAAGATACTCAAGGCTAACCCTATTTCGGCGGTCCTTGCCTCAGAATAGTCGTTGATTTTTTTGAATTGATTACGGGGCTGCTGAGTTAATCTGTGAAACTTATCGATGATGTAAAATCAGTACGTGATTAGTGTGGTCTGAACATGTTGACGCTTAATCCTAGTAAGACTTGTTATGTCTTTACTTAGGAAACTAAGGGCTATTAATTTCTGTTTGGAACTTGGCAATGCCCCGTTGCAAAGAGTAGTGTGCTCCCGTCATCTTGGAGTTTATATAGACTCTTCTCTGTCATTCAGTACATATGTCAATAGCATTGACAATGCCTTCTTCTGTGCGTCGAGTTTTATTTCTAGAATTACACTTGAGATTTCCATGTCAGCCTGCACAATTCGCTTATACATTTCATTAATTCGGTCAAAGTTGGAGTTTTCCTCCGTCGTATGGAATTCTATAGGGCTCACGCACCAATAGACGATTAAAATGTCTAAGAGTGTTTATTTCAAATTTTCGGGAATCGCTACGTGGGTCGCACATTTTTTTTTTTTGATATTTAATATTTTTAGAAGGAAGTAGTTGTTCTACCTTGAGTGCAAGACGACGCGACGTACATTTTTTATTTTTGTTTAAATGCCTTCACGGAGTGATTGATTGCTCTGATCTAAATTCAGCGATAAATATTACTGTACCGATGCAATTTTTGCGAATCCTTTTACATGTTATGTTAATAAAAGTTTTCAAATTTGCTCCCTGACATGGATTTGGAACTTGTGTAATACCACCGACGCTCCCTTCCCTATATTGATCTTTTTAATCCAAATTTTGTCGCGTTCAAGTTTTTCCTCAATAATCGCTGGAATTCATTGTTATTCTTTTTGCTATATGTATACTGCGCAGTGTTACAAAGGCGAAAGCTGTTCACGAGCACAATCAAATAAACAATTGAATGAATAACAAAAATAGCCTCTTATTATATTAGGCCCAATGAAGCACGTCATGAATGTTTATCGAGTTTCTTCATGCACAGCTATATTTCTAAATATGCATAACATTCCTTTCTATACAAAGACTGGACGTCCGGATTAATTCTTTCTTTAGTCCATTAGCATATATTAAATAAAAGCTACAAGCGAGCAAATCTTTAAAATTTTAGCACCTAAAGAAACAAGTATTCAAAACTTGGATTGCATTCATTAAAGGAAGTGCTTTTACGCATGACTATATTTTTAGATACCAACAGGAAATGAGCGGTATGAGATTTATAAAAATGTGTCTTCCCATCAGAGCCTGAATTTACGTATCTTGATTTGAAACCCGGAAGCGAGCGTAATGCTCAGCCCCTTGACTTCAATGGTGCCTTTGTGTTTTGGATGATGATTTTTATTGCAAGATCTCAATGCTGAGATACTGAAGTGAAGCGGTTAAACGCAGTTAAACAACCTCAACCACAATATTTTTATCCAAAATAAAAAGAAGCTGCTAAAGAAAAAAAAAAAAGCTGTCGTCGTCAATGCTGTATTTAACCATGTTGAATATACCTGAGACTGGGGTAGAAAAACATAAAAGTCGAAGAAACAGAACGGGACAGGACGACGTCTGTTTCTTCGACTTTTATGTTTTTCTACCCCAGTCTCAGGTATATTCAACATGGTTAACATCCACCAGCTTGCCTGCACCCTTACTATTGTATCTCTGTATTTAACCTTTTTTCATTTAATATTATTTTAAATTTTTTTAACCAGTTATGCAATACCGGTTTGGTTTTGGTATATACATTAGTCATTGCTACAAAAATAAAATAAGCACATGATATAGACAGCCCTTCTTAAAAAAGATAGGTATCGTAAATGTTCATGTTTTTTTCCGATATGTGGTTCACACAATTGTAACTGTCTGAAAATTAAGATTTTTGAAGTCTCAAAATTTCAGTCGATGTTTCCATTAGAGATCATCTTCTTGAATTGGACCTTGTGGAAGCCGTGGACTTCTCTTTGAAGGCTTCCAGGAAGTTTTTTTGTTTGCCTTTATTTCGGATTCTTACCAGCCTTTTTTTAATTTCTAATGTGCTAGGGGCTTTCGTATACAGGGCGTTTCGTCCTAAGCGTGTAAACATTTAAAAGACACTGGGAGGAAATATATTTGCGCACAATAACGTTATCGATCGCGGTGCACGCCGGGACACGAGTATGAAGAAACATTTAGTGACTTAAATTAAATTGGATGACTAACTTTTTAACTTTTCTTTTCAGCTGTCGTATCTCAATTTGAGATTTGCAGACCAGATGATATAGGACACATCGGATGAGTTCTGACGTCATAACTTTGCATTTTCTCTTTTCGCCTCGTTCCTTTTTCCTCTCTTCTCAATTATTTTTGTTAGTTTTCCTTTCCTTGATTTTCCCGCCTTTCATCGGATGCTCGCCTTTGGAATTCTTATACGTCCCTTGATAGTTGAAAGACGTGGTTGTATTGCCTTTGTCCTGCATGTTTATTCTTTCTTTAATCTTGACCCGTATCAACACGCTCTTCGTCCATCATTTCAAAATTTAGATTTTATAAATATATTATACATTTGAAAATGTTTTTTTTTCGTTTTTAAAAACACCCTGTACACATACTGTGGACATAGTATATATATATATATATATATATATATATATATATATATATATATATATATAGCTCCTTACAGCCCGGACAGTGCTTAAAATCATATTTTCGAAAACCAATAGAAGCGGAAGGCATTGGCAATCTCTTTTTCAGCAGCCCCGAAATGATCAAGAAACTTTCGCTTGTTTCAAAAGGCGTAGCCTAAAGGCGCCAGAGGAAATGAATACGTCACACAGAATACAAAGACGCGAAAACAAGAGAAGATGAGGGGTAAGCCCCCGTCGCCTCCAAGTCCGAACGTGAGGGATAGAAAAAAGGGCACGTGACCCTCGACTTAAGAGAGGACGGCCACTTTGACCAGCTTTATGAGGAAATCGATACCGGAATTGGGTTTGGTAAGAAAATCAATAATGAAGTTCCAAAAGTTTTTACAGATATTTTACAATCGTAATAGCGACTTCTTTACTCCCGTGCATTACCTAATACATAATATTAAAAAAAAAGAAATAACACTAATAGAAAAGAAAAATATATATCCGAAGTTTTCTACCGCGAAACTTTCCAGCGTTCTTACTAATAGCCGAAAACTGAGCGCTAGTCACGATGTTGAAGATAAAGCAGTATTTGGGTGGCGGTAAATCCCTCTTTGCTTGGGACAGGGTCAATCACATCGTTAAATTTTAAGGCCCGTTCACACTCTTGCGACCTCTTGAAACTGGCTTTCTTAAAACCTCTTACAACGGGAGGACACACTGGCGCCATCTATTGGGTAGCAGTGTAAACTTGGCGGTCCGGCATATTTTCTATTTCTGTCGCGCATTATCCTTTCTTTCTTAGCTCGAAGAAATTTTGTCAACGTTATAAACGAGCTTTTCTTCTAGGTATTACGCACATTTGACCTCGGAAATACCGCAAAACCTTCGCTCTTGTGAAATGCAGTTACCGCATAGATGGCGCCAGCGTGTCAGTGTGTTCTCTCGTCCTAAGAAATTTTAAGAGGTTTTAACAAGTCTCGTCTGTTTTGGTTGTACTCGGCTGCTAGAGCGTGAACGGGCCTTTACTCGTGTAAGCAGTTCATGTAACTGCTCTATAGACGCCGATATGTGTGCATGTCTGTTGGTTGTTGGTGCTAGCTCACGTTCTTTGAAACACGGAATATATAGATTTTTCAAAGAAGGCTGAAAGGCTGAGTCCTGTTTTCTCTGCAATTTTTGAGTTCGCAAGCGGAAAACAGCAAAAAAATTTCTAAGGGCACCTACCTGTCTTGAAGACCATACTTTTCTTCCCTCAGTAAATTATGAGATGTGATATATCACATCATTCTGAGACACAACGCCTCTCCGCGTTTTATTTTAGTCAAGCGCATCCGTCTTTCAATCAAAACTCCAACAGATAGTCGAAGCCGGTAGGAAGAGCCGAAAAAGAAACACCTTCTGCTTACCTCCGAGTGGCAGCAAAGTAAGGCATCGTTCGCCCCGACGCCTTTTTCCAGATAGGATTTTTTTTTTGTTATCTCTTTTGGAGAATTAAACAGAAATAATTCCAGTTGGAGAGGAAGATGTTGGTTTAGGAGCCGTTTTGCATGTGCTTCATGAGACGTGCCTTTGTACAGGTCTTAAATAACAATTTAACGAAACCAACGCCAGCATTATTTTAGTAAATTCGATCAAGAACAAGAAACCCGTTCTTTCGGAATGTTAGACTTGATCGAATTCAACACTGGGACCGCGCGATGTTCTTTGATGCTATGAGCATAGCGAAGCGGCACACCCGAAATTATCCTTGCCCACGAAGCCTCAACAGATCATGCTTGACTTAATACTACTCCGTCCAGCCTTTCTACTATAACACGTCGTGCGAAAAACCGTGGCGCTTTCGTTTTCTTCGCAATCATGAATTAATATCCAGGGCGGCTGAATCTGTGCACATCTCCAGTCTTTGGCGTCTTTGCGGAATGAAGCTGAGGTTTTTGTGTACCGCAACGCCAAGTCAATGACGTTTTTGTATAATTCATGTTTCTTCACTCCTAAAAGTCTTCGACATGCAGTGTCCTGCGCCGCGATGCACTCCGGCACTCCGAACATTAAACTTTGGTTGTCTTTGGTCGGTTAAGTCAAAAGGAAATCCGATCAGTGTTATCATCTAATGGCAGTGTGGACTCGCCGCCTTTTATTTTGCTGATTAGTATAAATTTGGAAGGTTCGGAGACTTGTTGGGCCCACTTTATTCAACAAAGGAACATATTATCTTAATCGTGTTAGGGTATTGAATAAATGCGTAGGCTAACGGCAGCATATCGTGGTTAATGTTGCAGGTTAAGATAGGAACAGTAAAACAAATAAAAAAGATCAAGCGCGTCGTTCACCCAAGTACCAAAAAATGAGCGTTTGTTTTCATAGTGATACGATGGAACCCATAGTTTTTGCATTAATAGTAAAATAATTATATGAATACGTTCAGTGCAAAGGCAAAGATATATAGGGTAACAAAAGCATGTACGTAGAACTTAACTGATATACATAAGTATCTGATATGTTTATTGGAGAAATATTTTTTTTATTCGGCAGGACGTGCATTGGTGCAATGACTGGTGCGTGATGTACGATGAGGAATCTGAACAGCCGTACTGCATCAGCCGAATTGCTTCTCAGCACCGTCAAACTCCATACCTAAAGGGCAGACCACCGGCCTCTCGTTTGCAAAGTTTTTTGTGTGTGGCGTAGAATAGCACGCTTCTGTTCCATTATGAAGCATTTACAAACAGCTTAGTGCTTCTTATAAACACACAAAACGTTATTGCTTCTGAGGGTGCGACGTCTTTAATACCTACCCTACCGGGACCGTGTCGACGCCGCCCAGCCTGGTTTCGTTAGCGGAAAATGCTCGCGGTAATCCTCCTACGCCGCTTCTATCGCTCGAAGCAAAAAATAAGGGGGGGGGGGGGGGGGGGAGGGGGGGAATCGATGGGGTTCTTCAAGTACACTCCAGCCCGAATGTGACGAGCGAGTCCTGAACCCCTATCCAGGAGGCCTCCTCTGTCCTCGCTTCGCCTCAATGATCCCTGGTGTAATCGGCGATGCGGAGCTCGCGTCGTAATTTTCGGTTTTTTTTTGTTTTTTTTTTTGCCCTATCTTTCGTGCGAATATAATGATGCACGGTCACAGTGTGCAGCCTAGTCGACAGGCTGTTTGTAACTTCGAACACTATGCCAGTGTCCGCCATCTTGTGTTTGGCCGGCTGGAAGCGCTAGTCGCGTTGGCGGATTAGCGGGGATTATGTGGGAATTATTCTGGCTTGTAATGTTCGTCAGCCCCGATTATTTCCGTGTTCCAGAGGGTCAGAAAGTAACACCACGGTATATAATATTTTATTTTGTCAGTCGAAAGCGCCAAAGAAGTTAAACACCGGGTGGCTTATTTTGGTCATCCTGCTCTATTAGTTTTGTCTGACTATTGACATTAGCGGGCCGTTAAAAAAAATAAAAACAAAAAAAGCAATAGAAGGATCGTTTTATTTCAAATCGAACAGACTGGTCGGGGTGGGTATTTAGATTTTTTTTCAAATAATTATATATATAATAGCCCCAAGCCTAGAAGAAGCAAAACCGCATCTAAAAGAAATTATTTTGTGTGTTTTATTTTTGTACGAAGTTCGGTGACTTGTTATGAATACTTAAAAAACTAAAATATCTACAATTTGTTTTCTGTAAATCTGTTTTATGTTCAGTATCTTTTTGTTGTTGCACACTTCACAAATATACCAAATTTCATTACCAAGATAAATATTGACAAACACTGCACGTTTGATGTTCGGGTGACACTTTTCTTATAATTTCAAGTCATATAGCTTTTCTCGAGGTGTAATCTGAATCCACCCCCCCCCCCCCCCCCCCTTCCCGGGGCCCGCTTTTTTTGTTGTACTTTCATTAGAAGTTGTCAAACACATATCAACACGCCCGAATCGTCAAAATGATAGTTTCCGCAAGTTGGCTTCGTTGCAAAGTTTGTAGCTTGTAGTTTTTGCCTTGAAAGACTGCAGCTTGGGGCCGCTTTAATTAGAAAAGTCGTCTTGGGGGAATATTTTTATTTGAATTTAATAATGATGTATATTATTGTAATAAAACACATTTGAACTGAAAATTTGTTTTATGTACCAGTATCAAAGGCAAAGCCGAGATTTATGATTAAGACTCTGCGTGTTCGGGGTTTCTTTTTTAGCAGATTAATAGGATGTTTATAGGAGTTTATTTTCTAAAACGCATTCGGAGTTTTCTCTGTGGCAAATAAAAGACAGAAAAATATTTGTCCAGCAGTTTTTTTTTACGTGAGACCATATTTGACTATTCCCGTGGAGGTTTAATGACGCGTTTCTTTAATAAAAGGCCAAAAAATTTTTTTAGCTTACGGACAAAAGTTAGAACGAAGAAGAAGAGAAGCGCCAAAATTGCTTGGAAAATATGAAAAAAAAAGACGATCGAGTTCATAGAGCTTGCAGCGTCGTAATTCGTAGTTATTCAAATAAATCGGAATTGGCACATTTTTTTTTTTACCGGCGAGTGTTTCTCGAGGTTCATCGGATTTATCCGAAAACGCACAGTCCTACTTATAGTTATAAGGAGAGAGAGTAACAGTCAATTTGACGCATAATCGCGCATACAGGGATATCGGAAGCTTATACCGCATTTGTACGCTTCTGGGTCCCAATAATAAATCTATGATTGTAGACAAGAATTGTTTATTAAGAAGATTATGAACAAGAATTGTTCAATAAGAACTGAAAATTCTGAACGAGATATGTCATAAATGCTTATTACAATAAATATTTACATAAAACACACTATTTACATAAAACACACCAAAGCACACTATATTACAGAACACGTACGCGCTGCTTATTCGAAATAAGTTAATAAATATAATTAAATACACTGGTTACACACATTTCAGAACTCAGTTTTCACCGTCCATATGAAGCGCAATAAGGTATGTAATATTGGTTCATCCAGTTCACGAACAATGAATTAGTGACCGGACAACGATAGCAGTAACTTACTAACTGACTTCCCTTCTTTCTTTTACGTATTGTCACGCAGGGCTCATGAGCGAGACTGAATACTTCGAGCCAATGTCACCTGAGCTTCTTGACTAGGAACTTGAATTTTGGACCAGACATGCGAAGAGCATTTCCCTTTGTCAGCACCTAGGGATGCCCAATGTTCTTTCTTGCGCTGCCTGAATGTCTCGAGGTCTTCTTTTGGTACGTTCAAAAGGACGACGTTTCCTTTTTGTTTCTGAATTTCTTCGACGAAGCCCTGCGACGTCCTTAGTAGGGACCTCGTCTCGGTAACGAAAACTGTGCACTGTGGCGAGGTGCTTGAGTAAGCCAACGGGTCCGTCGCATGACCTCTTGCCATGGCCGCATGCCGAGAACCCTGTTTCACTTTATCAGAGCCGCTGTGATTGAACTCGAAGAGCTAGTAATGGTATTTAAGGTGAGATGCAACTCCATCAGAAACGTAGGTGACGCTTGAAGAAACCGGAACGTTGTCTTCCAGCCTTTCTTTAATCCTTCGAATTGACAGTAGTGCGTGTGATGATTCGTGCCACAAGTCTTCAGACACGACGCCGAAACTCCGGGGACCTTCAGCTGTTGATGCGACGCACGTGAAAATCGAAAGCTGGTGTTTGTGCCAATGGCACTCTTGAACTTCATTCGGTAGCGGAATGGTCTAATTCTTGAAAATATCAAAATGAATCAAAGCGCGCGTCTTAGTTACTTCGTTTTACACGAGTCGTGTTTCATCTCCTTGAAGTTTTCGAACGTAGTCATGTGTAACAAACCGAAAGGTCCAGCTCTGAATTTCTTCAAGGAGGACATCTGTTTGAGTTGTCTTCTCGATTATATCTCCTTTGCCCCACACGCGAAGTGTCACTTGCTCCTCCTCAACAGTTCCTAAAAGTTCTGACGTAAGACTACGAGTGTTCGGGGATTTCTTTCATTCTTAACCCAAACAAGCACGAGCTGGATCCGAACAAATGCACATAGACATGTCAGCTCCTGCTTTGTGAGTGCTTCTTCGCGCAAAGAGTTTAGAGCGGAAAAGCAAAGCTGAAAATTTCTGCAGCACACGCAGGCGTATACTGTTTGTTTCGGATTCACCTTTACCAACTCCGGACGGAGCGAGTAAAATTTCGTTATCCATAATTTAGTCTCTGGGTTCATTTTGTGGACATTAGGTACGTCTCCCGAATAGACCTTGTCATCAATATTTTGATTACTACTCCTTTCTTGCCATCCTTAATGACATTCATAGCATCTTTTTCTGCTCAGACTTTTAATGGAACTATCAAGATCATCGTTGTCTACAGTTGTCTCGACTTGCGTAGCAGGTATATAGATGCTTCTGGAATTAATTTCCTTGCTTTAGTTAAACTAACGGTGGCAGTAATAAGTTTCAAATCCTGGCACCTCTTTCGGTTTGTTCAGCGCCTTGACATAAGCTTGGTGGATACTCAGCCACCTGTCGGCTCAAGTAAAGCAAGAACGATCTGTTGGGAGACTGGAGCTGCTTGGTTTTGTGCTATAGGCAGTAGCCAATTTGTTTGGATATTTCTACTGAAAGGTATTTCGGAATTAATTGCCGACGGCACCCTCAATGGAGTTCTTTGCCACCAAAAATCTCTTTATTCATGTCTTTTAGTAACTCATGCTTGGAGACTGCACTTGGGCATGAACTTGAGCTTGATTCACGAGCTCGGGACACAGAAAGTTTCTCCTCCTGACGTGCGAAGCATTTCTGGCACATGCTGGTATCCCTCACTGCTGAAACGCTGGGGGGGGGGGGGGGGGGGGCAGGGCTGACCTTAGCTGATCCATGTTCAGGTCCCTCACAGTGCGAAAACGTTAATTCCAATAAATATTCCTCTTTATAGCGACAGTGGTGGTCAGCGCAGGACACTTGACTAGAAGTGTGAAAGTTGGCTATTGACCAAAGCGGACGGGCTCAACTGCGACTGTAGAAGGCTGGAGCAGGGAAAGTCAATGCTAGCTGCGTCGCTGTGACACCAGGACAGCTCTGGTCCTTCTGGATAATCTTGTTGGTGTGGTCTTTAACAGCTGTGATGATCGAGCTGGTAAATTCCTCCTTAGCATAAGAACACGACTAGAAAACATGCCGAGAAGGTACGGCTTATAAACTGCCGACTACATGCAATGTGTATAAGCAGTGCGTCTGCTGCGACAACGCAAGCCGACGTAGTGGCAGCACAACGGGGCAAACAGAAAGGGTAAGATTAAAGGAACCGCGCCGAAGTAATGGCGGGCTAGGCCTTGGCACTAGGGGTAAGAGGATGCGTCTTTCACGGCTCGTTGTCATCATACTGGTCACAAGGTCATGCTGCTTGCCTCTGCCAGATGTACAGAGAAAACTAAGTAGTGCTGACCTTCGTAAAAGGAAAGAAGAAATATGTACCTTGCAGCTGTGCATTCAATCTAGTTCTAAGGGCTTCCAACCCTAGCGGAAGTGCGTTTGTTTGAAAAAGAATCTCACCACGAAAATGGTGGTGCATCTTTTAGTGCGGACGGTAGGGTGGACGTATTTACTTTAGGCAAATAGTATTCTTCACCCAAACAGGACTCTCCTCGTTGATGTGGCACATATATTTAACGCTTCAGTCTGAAAGCCATACTCGGGGTCAACTTTCTGTGGCAATTCAGTCAAAAGTAAGAGTTCGTATACGCTCGTGCACTTTGAACGCCGATTGAAGCTGAGCACGCGAGCGCTCCCCGAAACGCTCTCCTGCGCAGAGCTGGCCAAATTACTCATATTTTGTAATTAAATTACATTACTAATTACTTTGCTGAAAATTGCTGAAATGTAATTAAATTACATTACAAATTACCACAGCCAGAAAGTAATTAATTACCATTACAAATTACTTTTAAAAGTAATGACATTACTTTCGCATTACTTTTGTATAATTTTAAATATAAAGGAGCTATTGATAACTTCCTTTTACAGATAACTTTATTTACATTATTTACACAGTTCATGGCACACAGCTAGAACTCTCTGTTGCATGTTTACCGATGGACAGAGGAACGCACGCGACTGATCCGTTTCCCACCCCAACCCGGACAACTATTTTTGGAAATGACTGAGGACCCTATGCAGATTATCTCTGGGTGGGGGGAGAACAATTGTCATTGTTCGCAAAATCGCGTCGAGGGCCGTTCCACCAGGGGCCTTAGTTCGACCTACTTCCCCTCCTTCGTTTCCCGAGAATGTCGAGCAGAAAAGCTCGAATGGCAGGCACTTACCAGCCCTATTTCTCACAGTGGAAGATAACACAGAGAGGGTACGCAGCATGCATCAGAAAAAGTAAGCGGAAACTTTCAAGAGGGGCCAGAAAACGTCGAATGCAAAACCGCAAAACATAGGTAGAGAATCGCGCTGAGCGGGTTTTCACAGTTCAAGAGAGTGGCAGACATGTCTAGCTGATAGAGGGCGCAAGAGTCACACCAGCCGCATGAGCATCAGCAACGTAGCGGTGGCCGAAGAGCGTTTTTTGGAAAGGTGTAGAGGAAAAAGAAAAAGTAAAATAAAAAGAAATGCGCTCTTGTGTATTGTGGACACAAAAATATGCCTGGTGCGAAAAAGTAATTAGGTAATTTAATTACAATTACCGTCGCTGGAGTAATTCATTACATTACTAAATTACCTGCTACAAAAAGTAATGAATTACATTACTAATTACTGGAACAAGTAATTAAATTACTGTAATTTCATTACAGTAATTACATTACTGCCAGCTCTGCTCCTGCGCATCTTGGATAGGCGCTCAAAGTGCGCGAGCGCACGCGCTATTACTTTTGACCGCATTGCCACTGAAAGTTGACCCTGAGTATAAGATATATAAACATTGAAATAAAGCCAACTTGAGGAACCTAGCTTTTTGCCGATTGCAGTGCATGGGTCTGATTTTGACGTATAAAGTATAATTAAAATACAAAAATATGTTCTTTTTTTTAAATAAAACAGTTTCAATAATACTAAATTATGTTTTTTTGAAGTTTGAAAATTAATATAAAATAATTCGTCAATATAATAAAACACTGTAAGATTTTAGCCCCTGGATAGGACTACACATGGTCGGTATTTGGTAAGCGCTGATTAAAAATAATATGGAGATATAAGGCTCAAAATATGTCACACGAGCGTCAACTTTGAAATGTTTGGCAATTTTTATCTCGGTAATGGAATTTGCCTTATTTGTCAAGTGTCGAAAAAAAACTGCTTGGCATGCAATAAATTGTAGATGACAAACTTGTATAAATATTTTAATGTTTCCAGGATGCATAAGAAGTAACTGAACTTCGTACAAAAATCAAGCACAGAAAATTCGATTTTCAGCTTGCTCCACCTAATACTGTATTTTTCTTTCGTAAAACGAAACATTTTTTCAAACTTTTTTTTTTAAGCGGCTTGGTCTTCTTTGACATGGGTCTATAATATACCGGATGTTTTTGCGAAGGCTTTCAAAAATCCTAAAAATTAGGGCGATTGAAAAAAGAAGAAACTCTCTTCGGGAACAAACTGCCAGCCACGGCGGACGTCAGGAATTGCCAAAAACCTACTAATTAGCCAGATAATTAATTAAAACTTGTTAATTAACTTTTTAATTAGTAGAAATAGACATATGATTTTGATTAGAAAGTTGCTGAGCGTTATCGAAAACCACTAAATCAGTCATTTTCAGAAAGACTTTAAGCGCTTGAGAAGAGTAGTAGCGCACTAAAATTACCACTCGTGGAGCAGGTACAAGGCTGGGCCTAGATAAGAGGCGGAAAAATCACGCGGGCGCCTTACCGCAACCGCTAGCCTTGTACCTGCTCCACGAGTGGTAACTTTAGTGCGTTACTACTCGTCTCACGCGCTCAAAGTCTTTCTGAAAATGACTGATTTAGTGGTTTTTGATAACGCTCAGCAACTTTCTAATTGGAACCCTATGTCTATTTCCCCTAATTAAAAAGTTAATTAACAAGTTTTAATTAATTATCTGGCTAATTAGTAGGTTTTTGGCAATTCCTGACGTCCGCCGTGGCTGGTAGTTTGTTCCCGAAGAGTTTCTTCTTTTCTCAATCGCCCTAATTTTTAGGATTTTTGAAAGTCTTCGCAAAAACACCCGGTATATTTAATTGTGAAAAGTTCAAATACCCCCCCTGACCAGTGTGTTCGATTTAAAATGAAACGACCCAGAAGTAATGCAAATAAATGTCGAATTCGTTAGAGATGGAACAGATTGTTTTGTGGCATATCTGAAGTGCTTGTACCAAACTTAAAAAAGGGGAAACATTCGATTTTGTACCCACGCTGACTCTGTCATGTCGTATAGATAAATGCATATAATAATACATAAATCTTTGATCTACTTAGCGAACTTGAATATTTACCTGAATATGTACCACTTGGGGCGGTTTGTTGACACACGCAAGTTTAGCAATGCTCAATAAAACCATGTTTTCTGCCTACGAACCGGGTACAACATTGGCACAAAAAATAAATAAAGCGATAGCACGTGGCTAGCAACAATTTTGACGTTTCCCCGCTTCACTATGTAAATACCGCCAATTCTATAACGATCTACCACATATGCCGCCTGAACAACTTACGTTGGCGTCGCTTTTTTCTTTTTAGAGCGCAGCTCTTAGGCGCCCGTTTCCGGCTTGAGCGGCGTCGGCGTCGGCGTAACCAAGGTCACCCCAAGGTCACGTGACCCCCAGGACACGTGACCCCCAAAGGTCACGTGACCCCTCTCAAGGTAACCCCGAGGTCACGTGACCCCTCCCAAGGTCGCCCCAAGGTCACGTGACCCCCTAGGTCAGGTGACCTCCCAGGTCACGTGATCCCTCCCAAGGTCACGTGACCCCCAAGGTCTCGTTACCCCCCGAGATCACGTGGCACCCCAGGTCGCGTGGCCCCCCTCCCCGAGGTCACGTGACCCCTTCCCCCTCCCCGAGGTCACGTGACCCCTCCCCCCCTCCCCCCCCCCCCGAGGTCACGTGACCCCCTCCCCCCCGAGGTCAGGTGACCTCCCCAGAGCATATTAAAGAATGAGGGGAGGAGGAGGAGGAGAAGGAGAAGGGGTCTATCCTCCCCTCAGTACCCTTCCCTCCTCCTCCTCAAGAGCTGCGCTCCAATTCTGCGTTACAGGGAGTTGTAAACGGCTGTCTTTTTTTAATTTGCAAGTTAACAGATTTCGGTTTGTTTCAGCAGTGGTGCACAAAACTATGTGAAGGTCACAATTTGGATCAAGACTAAAATATATGTGAACCGCGTCAATAGGTATATGTTCTGTATAAGATTATTCACTTGGGCTAGTTGGCGATACATTGCGACGATTCAGAGCGCTAAAAAGACGAGAACCAATAAAAGAAGACACACGAACACCAAGAGCCCACTTGCAGCTGAGGTTTGATCTAAATTGATCTAACGAGGAAAAAAAACGTACATGACTTATCAACAAAACACCTATGTCATGTACGCACCATCCTACTAGTCTACATTTATTCTTACTAGCTTGGCCTATCAAATGACTCTAAATGCGCCACTTCTGAATCATAAAACGCAATCGATGGGCGCTAACGGATGTATCGTGACCGCACTTCTTAATAAAATACGCTTCTGAAATTTTCATTGGTTACGTTTGCATAGATGGGACAGCAGCGCATCGGATCCAGTTACCGAATCGTATCCACTTCAACCACGACGTTTACATGGATTCGGATCGACCAGTAGCGACACCTCATGTCGAAGGATCGTAACGCAAACCTCGAGATCTTCAAATTGTTTCCGAGGTGTCCGGTTTGCCTAGCGGCATGCAGAGCAAAGCTCCCGCAATCCCTCGCTCGAGTACTCGATTCGATCCGCTAGCGTATACGTGGAGAGTCTCGATTCGGATTGGCGGATCGGATCGGATCCGATCTGATCCAATCTGAGTTGTTTACATGGACCGATTCGATTCGTTAACTGGATCAGATGCGCTGCAGTCGCATCCATGTAAACGTAGCCGTTGTCACATTGTTTCGGTTCCGGCTCAAGGTAATTATTTCCTGAAACTTTGGGTCACAATCCCATCTGTTGCGGTGCACCGCCAGATGACCCGCAGGCGACGATCTCATTGCCAGTGCGTGCTCTCTTAGTCGATTATTTGCACAACGCCCAGACTGTCCTATGCAAACTTTCCCACAAGCTAAGGGTATTCTGTTTGCCACCCCCTTCCATGCAGTCTAGAAATCTACTCTAAAAAAAGCCTGTAAGGCCGCGGTAAATAGCGTGCATGTTGCGGCTGCTTCGCCGGCGGGTGTGTGTTCTCTTAACATTTGTTTTTGCTCCTGACGCATTCTGCTCGAGTGTTAAGAGCGCGTGGCGTATATGATGTGGCTGCCGTGCCGGCGGTGGGGTGTTCTTTTATTATTTGTTTTTGCTCCCGACGCGTTCGCTCAGTGTTCGGAGCGCGCGTGTTACCCGATCCGGGCAGTCGGCGCTCAGGCGCCGGCCAGGCGGCGAACAATGCACGGGCCGATTAGACGAGGAATTCGGTTTTGGCGGTTAGAGAACTGACGTTGTATTATATTTACTTTCGAGCGTTTATTGGACAGGTGTATACCACGTGGTCTTCTTCTGTTTTAAAATTATTGGTCGGTTCTGGCCAGGGGGAGAGGGGGACCTTTCCTACAAAGGCCCGTGTCGGGCGAGAGAATGGGATTTTGGCGTATGAGCTGGACGGGCACACAGACTTGGAGGTGCGCAGCAATATGATGCCGGGTCCCTGACTTGTTGTAACGAGGTACAGACGTACAGAGTCAGTAATAATTCGGACAAATAAACACCTTGGAAAACGTCCACCATCTAACGGCTCCTGGATTCGGCGGCAGCAACAGAAGACGCCGAAGATCATCTTCATCAACTTGTACTAAGCCCGTGAGTCTGCTTTCCCGCACAACACTTGGAGAGCCAATCACCGCAACTTACGAAGGCAGCTCAGCGAATGACAGTGCCGAAACATCTGTTTACACCAAAAAACGCAGTCTGAGTTGTGACATTAAGCAATGCAAGCGTGACGTTTTGCATTGCCTAATGTCACAACTCAGACTGCGTTTTTTGGTCTAAACATATGTTTCGGCATTATGATTCGCTGAGGTGCCTCCGTAAGTTGCGGTGATTGGCTCTCCGAGTTTTGTGTGGGAAAGTAGACGCACAGATTTTTTTTAGAGTGATATAGTCACATGCCTTACTTACAGACACCTCCCCCCAGATCCGCCCGCTCCACTGTTGCACACAGTTTACCCAATTTCTGAAACGCTGAGAGTGGTACCGGAATTTCATGTTCTTTTCTCGCTTTCTTTAATCTATAGCTAATTTTGTTTTTATAAGGTATAACGGCTGGACTAACAATTAGTTTTTGACTTTCTACCACTCTTTCTTTCTCCTCGAAGTTCTCGTAATAATTTTTCTGCAACTCCTTTGATAAGCGTACATAAGTGGATACCCGCCATCCTCTAATTTCTTTACTTGCCTTCCAGCACTGTCCGCTACAGTATCTGAACAAGATTTAGTTAATAATACGTTCACAATCACACCCAGTATATAATTAAATCTCAGCGAAATGCAAAAAAGAAGCAATCGCAAGACTAAATTAACTAAGTTATTTTTTTTATTGAATACGTGGTTAGTACAGGGAGCTTGGAGAAACGCCGTTCCAAGAAAAAAGGAAAAGCGATATTTCGACCTTACTGTTTCCTTTACGCTGACTTGCTATAATATTTGTTATTATAGTCTTGTGATGTTATTCAGTAAATTTTGTAGACATACAAGAACGGAAATTCGGTGCCGCACTAAGCCTTGTTGGTGAACTACCTTTCGGTTTATAATGCGGAATGCTGGTCGACTCTGCCAATGGCACGTTAAATTCCTGACTGAAATCTATTTTCTATAACAGACCTTTTTTTAAATATTACCTTCTTGCAGAAAAAAAATATATGGCAGCTTCGGTAGATTCAATTTCTACCAAAAACTGATGCATCAAAGGATTAAACTTTTCAGAAAAAAGTTTTTTAAGCGCCTTAATAAAAACAACACAAAAAAACATTGCTGGCCTTTGTAGTGGGGTATGCAAAAACAGACAACCTAAACGGCTTGCCTGTCTCGCTAGTTCTGCCGGCTTAATCCCTTTCGTTTATATTCCAATTTATTTTCCCCCCAATTCACAACTAATAAGTGCAGTGTTTACTTTCGTAAGGAAGTTTGCCCCGATAAGGTGTTTTTTTTTTAATTATTACTTTTAATTATTAAATCGTCTTGAGTATGCAGGCGTCTGCTTCAGTGAGCGAAGTATTTTTTTTAAGGCTGCTCGCCTCCACGGCGGTGTAGTCTGCAGTGCGGAACGTTTTAATGAGCGTGGGAAGGATTCACGTCAGTGTTTGCTATGAAATCGCTTCTTTTTGAGTCTGTATAGACAGTAGTCCCGTATGCTACTCGCTGTGTGTCTTTTTCATTATGTTTTCCTTTGACATGGGCGTCTGAATGTAGGTTACTTGTGTATATGTGCGGAGGCGTGCATTTGTGTTTGTACCTTTGTGTGTTTGTTTGTTTATTCCTAGTGCTAACCTCTTTCGAGGTCCTAGCAGAAGTGGAAAACACATAGATACAAATATGTCATGGTGCACTCATTTACACAAAACGTCGCAAAAGTCAGAATAGGTGGCTGAATCAACGACATTGGGTGGCAGGTTGTTCCAGTCAATTACTGTTCTAGGAAAGAAGGAATATTTAAATGAATCATTTTTATAATTATATGGTTTAAGTGTCTTCTGATATGAATATCTGGATACTCTAGGGCAAAAAAATTCAATATATTGATTCTTGTCTATTCCATGTCATTGCTAACAATTAAATAAATTCGTCTGTGTACGTGTACGTCCTTGTCTCTAGGTTTCTGTGCCGGTATGTGTTGTGTGCGTGTACGTTTCTGTATAGATACCTCTGGTTGCGTGGACGTCGTTTTAATGTTTATAGATGTTTTCATTCATATCGTGTAGACCGGTGGGGGGGCGTATTCTAATATATGGTATTGCTGCCCCAGAATGGAATTTGTTTACAACAAACAACCGGAATAATTGATTTTATTATATTTTGCCGATTGTGCGGTGTTCCTCATAGAGGTCAATACGAAATTAGATCAATCAGGTCCAGGCCGGAAGAAGGGTTCACGTCATACCAAAGCTTTACCTCCATTATATGCTTGACAGGCTCTGCAGTTAGTGTGGAATTATGTCGAAAAGATTTCTTCAAATGTCTGAACATTTCGGTGCACGAAGCTGCATTATAAATTCTTTCGTGTTCTGTAAAGAGACTAATATAATACTTAACGTTTTAGATGACAAACCTAGCTTAGAATGTTGACTGTATCATTAGTCTACTCTGCAATTCAAAATAAATATTTGTATCGTCTTCTGCATACATAAGTACGCAGACGACATGAATTTGTTTTCAGTGAAATGGTCATACGACCTCTTGAATAAATTATGAACAGCTATATTAAATCAGTTTAAGTGGTTATTTTGAAATAGACTACAACTCAATGCACCTTTAACTACATACGCAATATATAATCCAGTAAACAAATAAGTGGACACAATAACCATTAAATTTAAAGGTACAGTCATGTGCGATATGAAGGTGCACGCCGGGCTGTCGACCGCTCCGTGCTATCAGCGCCATGACGCGGCTGCTGTGGCAGCCACGTCATGGCGCTGATAACACGGAGCGGTCGACGGTCCGGCGTTATCTACATATTGCCGGCAGGTGTACCTCCTGGAAATATGTAAAGAAACGATCATATTACTCCCTGGCTTGACAAAGAACTCGCATGTAATTCGCACATTAACCCTATTAAAACCTAGCCACCAAGACATCTTGGATGCATGCAAAAAGTAACGATTAATATCGATCTGCCTGAAACTATATACATGTATCACTCGTTTTTCCAGTCACACCTCTCCCACGGTATTTTGAGAATAGGTAAAGACGACTATTAAAAAAAATCTTTCCGCCTTTCCACACTGGTGAAGAAGGAAGACCAGCGAAGCTGTACTATCCCAAGCAGCACATTACCACCGGCTCAAGCTTGAGCCAGACTGGGCAGCCGGGGAACTTTTAGTGGACCTAGATTGTTTTGCCCCGTGGCGCTAGGCACCCTCGTCCTGGTATACCAGTCTGGCGACCACCGGCAGTTCCCTGTATAGCCATGGACTGGCTTACCACTGGAATTATGGCCTGGGCCAGGCGGGAAGCTCAGTGGTACCCCGAGCTTGGCTCTTTATTGTATATACAGCATGGGCCAGGTTAGTGGCCGAGTGGTCAGCCAAGGTTCACTAGACTATAGAAATTCAACCGGGACCAGCAGGGCAGTTACCGGCCCCAATTGAAACATTGTGAAAACTGGGCGAGTTCAAACGGGATTATTGCCACTGGTTAAATTGGTGGAACTGAACGAACTGAAACTGTGCATACTGGTCTTAGTATGAAACTGTGCATACCGGTCTTACTGTGAAAATGTGTACACTGGTAATACTGTACGACTCTGTATACTGGTCCACTCCATGCAGTTAAACCGGTTTAACTGGTCATATTGACCAACACGGGTCCTAAACTAATAAAATTCACTTCATTATAAAAAATATATAGTGCAGACCGCGAAAACAACCATAAAAGATATTTACAATGCAAAAAAAAAAATTGTCATGATATTATTCATTCGTCCCAACCGGTTGGCGAGATTCTCCACTTCTTCTGGGGTGTCGGGGTTCCGGTGGTGGCTCACAAGACTCACAAGTCGAAACAAAAACACAGTAGAACATCTCAAACGCAGCTAATTGTTATTTTTTTTTCATCCAACAGTCTCAGGTGTTACATTATGATTAATTATCACAAGTTCGCACGCACACTCGCTGTTCTCTTTATGTAGTTTACACTTGCTAGCGTCGTTTAGTATCTTGGCTTTTCTTGTGCATTTTTGCTAATTAACCCTTAAAATAAAGTCCGTAATTACTTTTTTTTTATAAAGAACACATTGCTGTCAAAACTTAGGAATATATTATTTTCTGTATTTCCTTCATATTATAAATTAACTTCCCTTTGAACACGAGAAACGACGTAGCCAGCATAAATGCTCCATACCTTAATCTATCTTTTAATTTATTCACCTTTGATATTAGGGAATTCGAGATATTGTGGCACAAACATAGTCATCTTATGAAAGTACACCGTAAGAACAAAATGTGCTACTAGAGTGTTTTATAGCCATTTCGTGAAGTAATGATTTTAAAACTGTCAGAGACACGCGTTGCAAGACAAGACGTTAAAAAGCGTCCGTTCTCCAGAATTTTCTCATTAATATCCCCTACTCAGTCTGTCGGGACCAGAGACGTCCCTCTGCTTGGCAGGGTATCATGAACGCTTTGTCGCCCTTCATTAAACGTGCGAACCTGTTTCCACACCAAGAATGTGCACGCTGCATGTAATATCTACATTTTACAAATTTGTAATGCAGATATTTCGTGTTAGCATGAGTACCAAGACTCACTTTTTTACGCCCTCCATTCTTCGGGCCATTCGCCAGTGGAGCTCGGTTTTGACTACTCTACTTTGAATGAGCCAATACCAATTGGTGGCGGGTGACAGATTGTTTTATAAAAATGACCTCTCGCACACTTTATTTTATTTCACATAACTGCAAGCCCTACTACGGGAAGAGGCAGGAGTGGACGATACAGAGAAAAATTTTCACTGCATGCACGCAACACTTACGAACTCGCATCTCTTATAGGAGTATAAAAAAGAAACATGACGAAGCTGACATCCTAACAACGACAAAGAATGTTTGTCTTATTAAACAATATACTTAAAACACTCCCAAATTCCAAAACCGAAAGTTTCGGAATTCGCCAGTGCGTTAAGTTTTTTTAAGCTATTTATTAAGGAAAAAAAAGTTTTGTTTTAAACTACTTATTAATACTGCAATCCTCAGCTGGGATTTTAGCAGGAGGGTACATTGCTGCAAGTAGAACATGCTGGCAAGACACGAACAAAGCAAACTAGCAAACCAAAAATTCTTCCATAAATCTAGAGCCTGTACAAACAAAAACGATTTTTAGATGTGTTTGTGCCGGCATGAATTGGAGTAAGCACTTTAGGGCGATGCAAATGCTCTGAACGATGGCTTTTGGAGTTTATACACTTATTACTTAGATTTGAAGAAAAAGTCAAAATAAATTTCAGCCGCTGCCAGATTCCTCAATTCCTTAATGGCTTCATGTCACCTTGGTTCGTTCAGCGCCGTAACCGATGTCGTGCTTCTGAAATCAGAAAAGAGTGTACGTGCCGAAAGTGAGTGAACCATTTCAAGTTTGTTTGAGAGAGAGAGAGACCTGCAATGAGTTCTAGGCGTCGGACGCATAATCTAGTGTCTTTTTCACAAGGGCTTTGTAGCCAAAAGTTTAACAGGAGGTGATTTATATAATTTTCTACGTAAATACCAGTTTTTAGTTGTCTTTTCATGTAGTTCACGTGTTTATTGCACTTCAGATCGCTGGAGATAATAACACCTACATGCTTATAACTGTCAACTTTAGCGCCAAGCTCATGATCAAAACATAATATATTTTTCTTTGGTGTAAATGAATATATTGTTTTTGTTATGTTAATTCTCATATTATTATTACAACACCATAATGAGTTACGAGATAAGGTGTTTGGTCATTTACTGAAGATGCCAATAGGGCCATAAATTATAAAATCATCAGCAGACATCCTTATTTCCATTCACCCGTTACTGCTGATAAAAAACAAACAGTTAACCAATGTTTCAAAAAGCAGGGAACCCACCACAGAGCCCTGTGGAACGCCGGAATGCCATCTTAACAATATTTGAAAACTGTCATTAGCATCAACCAATTGCTCTCAAATTCTGATATATGCAGTAATCCATCTTATGATCAATGAAGGTACAGGGAAGTCAGTTAGTACATTAACTAACTTATGGTGGGGCACTAGATTAAAAGCTTTTCACGGATCAATAAAAACGGCACCCACTTGCAGATGATCGTTCACATAAGCAGAGATTTCATGATAACTTAAAATTAATTGGGTTGATATGGACGATCTCTACGAAAACCATGTTAATTGGGACTTGGTGTATTGTTTTCATCCATGAAATTGACTAGCTGCTTATTTACATTATGCTCCAATAAATTACACATTGTAGAGGTCAAAGAAATAGGACGATAATTGGCAAACAAGTCACTTTTCCCGCATTTTTATGGGCACGACTTTTTCCATAAGCCACTCATCCGGTAATATAAGTTCTTAAGTGAGCTAGAACATTTTTTTTTCAATTTATTACGCCTGCGATTGCTCACTGTATCCAAGCACCGGTATTTTGTTTTAATTTCTATTAACTAGCTTATAAGTAAATGTTTCCCCTTTTGTTTTAGAACACGATTATGCATTCTAAAACAGAAAAAAAAGAGCCAGACAATTGAGCCCGCGGGCTCGCACTGCTTCAACTACATGCCGGCGAGCGCTTAATTTTGGATGTGGTGACGGTATTAAAAAGCCACTTTTGAGACAATAAAAATTGGAATGAATCATGATTTTCGTCTTACAGATAAGTACAAATAAGAAAAGTTTAAGTGGTGGTTGCGTGTACATATACGAGGACACTGACATAAACGTTAAAGCCTTTCCGTGCGATGTCGCATTACCATGATCTAGGTGTAGCTTATTCAGAGTGGGTCGGAATTTCCGAGCCTCAGCAAGAAGATCGCGCTACCAACCCCAAGAAGACACGAACATAATGTTTGTCAACAAGGGGAAAAGTAATGTGATGTTCCGTACGCCTACGTGGGTGACTCTGGTATGCATGACCTGCCCAAAATTCAGTGGGCCATTCTATTCACTTTACCCTAAAATGCAGGATTTCGCACTTTTGCATGAAATTATTCGGAGTGCTTGCAACAATCAAACATGATTCAAAATATGATTAGAAAAAGTTAATTCAAATAAGAACTAAAAATCATGTTGGGGCTCCAACCCGCGCTGTGAAGGAGGTTGGCCAGCGTAGCTGTGGTGTCACCTGGAACGATTCACCACTGCATTATACCAAATGCCGCCGCTGGTCGTATTGCCATTTTCTTCCCCTTTCCCGCTCTTCTTGTTCGCGCTGCGCTCCTCGGGAGTCCTAACTATGCGTGTTTGTTTACCGTGAGAAGGTTGTTATGTTCGATATATCTAATCACATTGGAACATAAAATATGTTACCATGTTTTTCAAGAAATGCTGGTCAGTGGTATAGGAAGGTAGTTTAAAGGTGAATTTTGTTTTCCGAATTATGTATGTGGATTATACGGCAGATATTCCAATTATGAGGTACGTTACCAGACGAGAGGGATTCGCAAAAAATATCGATTAAAACAGACATGATGCATGCTTTGTATTTTTAGTATTTTTTGAGTTGATGAGGCAATCGCTATCGCCTACCCATGGGGGTGCTGCAACAACAATGAAATCAGTTGCTAGGAGGGTTCTTCTGTTATATCCTTGCACTCCACGTCGCAAGCTGCAGTCGCCACGGCAGCTTGCGCAACGGTAATATTTATCGGGAAGCGTATGCGGTGAGCGCTATGTGCTTCGCATTCTTATCAGGAGCACCTTATTATCAATTACCTTGTTCGGATGCTTGTCTTGTGCTCGTTCTTCACTGAAACGAATGCTACGCTGTGTTGTATGCGTGATATATGCACTTTCGCTTCAATCGCTGAAGGTTTTTTTTTCACATCAGAACGCCGACACGAAAAAATCCGAACAACAAGTCATTTATATGCTTCACTTCAACTATCATATATAATACGCGATGCATTGCTGCCTTTGGGTTGTGAACGTGGCGAAAGCAGCTTTTCTTTATTGAAGCGCCGTTAAAATTATTATGAAAAGCTACGGGGGGGGGGGGGGGGGGGGCTAGTGTGCATGTTTATACAGCCTAGCACTTGGTCTGCCTCAACGGGCGACGAGTCTCTCAGCTGTTGATGAGCAATTTAGCCCGTGCAGTACAACCGCTAGCCTGCGATCTTTAACGTGCACCACGCAGTAGTGATACACGACCGCACGCCGCTACGTACGATGCTCATCCAGATCGAAACGGGCAGGGGTGGGGATTGAGCCCAGGATCCTGGGTTCTGCAGCGCGAGCTTTCGGTCCACGTGCTCCGAGCTGGTGTGCGCTAGACCACTCGGCCACCGATCCCCCCTGAAAAACTACGGAGATGATTATGTCGCTGCAAACATTGCCAAAAGTACGTGGGTGACACGATGAACAGATAACCCACCAACGACCGTTTCGCCAGGCTATGACGTCTATATTTAGACTGTAAATAAAATGCATACCCATTTGCAGTAGATTTGAACGTCGACAAGAAGTTCTTTCAAGCATAGCGCAACAGCAAATTTCTCACATTTTTCAAATACGAGAGATGCACAGACTGGAAGCATGCAGCGCTGCCTGGTAGTTGGGCTTTTCCAGCAAGTGATGTCGATGAGAGTGTGTCAGGAAGCCGTGCATCTCAGCGCCGAGCAGCCAAGAGGCTTCATCTAGAGGACCATTCTTGAGACAGGTGGCACAAAACATGTATCGGATGACATGTAATGCAGCACTGGCACACTCCTTGAAATGGCCCTTCGCGCAAAGAGCACTCCTGTCGCCTGACGGGGCGCCAAGATCTTAAGAAAATTGAATGACTGTAGACATGAGACAAAGCACAATTAATAACCTTTTTTAATTCATAAACAAACAGACTAAGCCTGTTTATATCGGAATAATGATTCCTCCTTATAATCAAAAGCAACTGATTTGAATTTCTAATGAAGTGAGAGCACTATGCTTTCAAAAAACATACAGGGTGTCACCAGGAATGGGCAAAATACATGCAAATATGTATCGAAATACAAATACAAAATACTTCGTCGAAAATGTATTTAATTACAAATCTAATTACATTTCCAAAAAAGCATTTAAGTACAAGATAGAAATACAACCAACTGTATTTGGTTTCCTCCAAATACTTTTCCAAATACATTCCTCAAAATTTGCGTCAGCGACATCAGGGCACTTGCAACGGGTTTCTTGGTATCTCATTTTAATTGTGCATCGCACACTCGGGGGTTAGTGAGCGAGGCTCTAGAAACGTAATAAAAATATAATCACACAACAATGTAATCTTTTTGGACGTATTAGGTGAAAACAGTAGAGCTTCAACCAGCTTTTTTGTCGATTACATTTTGGTATAGAACAACAATGAACCGAGACGACCAAGACGCGCATCACTAGCTAGAGATTTTTTTACCAAAAATCTGGATGACCCGCGCATTTAGAATGTTCAAGGCAAAAATATGGATGGAAAACAGGCTGGAAAGTATCACAAGCTGTCACAGGCTCTCTTTAGCCAGTCTGCCTGTGATCGTCGATTTCGTCACTATTGTTGGCCTGGACTAGCACCGTAATCACAAAGTCACTAAACGCTTGTGCTTGAGTGAGAAACACTGCATTCGGTGCAGAACGTAGTTTTCTTCTGGAGGAGAAAAGGAAAAATGCTCCATGGCCGAATAAAGGATGGAGATTACATCTTACTATCACATGGATAAAAACGAGAATTGTCGTGACAATAAATTTGAGGGATGTATTTTCGCCCACAAAATTGTATTTAATTACAATTGTATTTGAAATACGCACGTCTTAGTATTTAAAAACACACGTCAAATACATTGCCCAATTTGTAATTAAATACAAATGCAAAATACACAAAGTATTTGAAATAAGTATTTCAAATACTTGTATTTGAAATACTGCCCATCCCTGGGTGTCACAAAACAAATATTTTCAATTTTTTTTACCGCAAAAATAAACTAGGCATCGCCGAACTCTCATTCTCCGCCTAAATGTAGCGCTAGAGGTCAAAACCAAATGCCAAAGTTTTAGATCCAATACCTTAATCAAAAGTTAAGTGATTTTTCGAAAATTTCAACTGGAAAATGGAGCCCATTTTTGCCCGTTTTGGGTTTCTGGTGCCATAGAGCCCCATGTATTCGAAAACTCCGTCGGCCGCCATTTTCCCACTGAAATTTTCAGAAAATCATTTATAACTTTTGAATAAGGTATCGGATCGGGCTGAAACTTTGGCATCTGGTTGTGACCTCTAGCGCTACTTTGGGCGGAGAATAAGCGGTCAGCGACGCCTAGTTTATTTTCACAGTTTATAAAAACTTGTATTTTTTTTTTGGGGGGGGGGGAAGGCACTTTGTACATAGTGATTTCTTGCGTTGACTATATTTGCCTTATTCTTTAAGATCATAAATGCCGGATCATAAATACACCTTGCACTTTTTATTCCGCCATTAACATTCAGCCACTATCACTTAGAAAATTCGCGCTGTCATAAATAATTGGCTTCTTTACCCTCGCCTGTCTGAAAAACATCTACATACTCAAAGTGCGCCAGGGCTAACGCTGACTCCTTTCCTCACGCGTGTCTGGTACACCGACGGTTCAAATCGTCATAAACTGATATAATATAAAGTGCAGAAGTTATGCATATCATGATGGCATGCAGCTAGGTAGTAAAAGTAAGATAAGACACTTCACAAAGCAAGACAAAAAATTTCGGTGAAACGCAACAAAAAACAAACAAACAAACGAACACAACGCCTTCTTCAAGGCGCGGAGGGGTTTGAGGAGCGACGATCTAAAGGGGGGTGGCGGGGGGGGGGGGGGGGGGGTACAGCGATTTCCAGACTTCGGTTAAACATGTGTGGAAGCTGCCCTCTGACACTTGTAAGGTAAGAAACAGAAAACCGATATCGCCCGCGTGTCGTAGCTCCGTAAAAGAGAAAGATAAATATTGGCATTTCTGGCACCCCTCAACTCACTCCCAGTCTTCAGGGTCACACCTGGTGCCCCTCCTAATGACGTGATTCGGGGTGCCGTGTAGCTTCCCGTGCGCTCTCTTGGAGGACGCTCCTTTCCCTCTCTCTGCTGACATTAGCAGGCGTTATGCTGGAGCTTAGAGCCGAGCAAGGTCACGTAAGCTTTTCGCCGTAGTTCCTTCTGCTGCCACTCGCGGCTGCAAGTGGTGGAAAAAGCTCGACTTCTGCTTTGCGATTATGCAGCGGAATCGCGACATTTTTTAATGAAGATGTTTTCTGTATCCCCCGGGACACGATACACAATATAAAAATGACGAGAGGGAAATTCTTTTAATCTTAAAATCGGGGCACCCCCCCCCCCCTTTTAAGGCCACCTTATGGCGGCAGCGTCACGTGATTCTAAGATGGCAGCGCCCAGGCGTCGGAGATTGAAGAGGTTCATTTTGCGAAAGCTGCTAGTAATTATAGCTTTTTGCTAACTTCCTTTGTGACCTTGAATTTGTGTTTAAGTTTGCCGACGTTGTGCATTATCTTTAATAAACGTTTCGCCATTCAGGAGTAACAAGTGAAAAGAAATAGTCAAGCAATTTTTTTTTAAACCACGGACTGACTGCGGTTTTCGGCAGAAATAAAGAGTAAGAAACAGATAAACCAGGAAAAGAAAGGAATAGGAGTAATTGTTCGCGTCTTCTAATCCAAGATCTTCATTATGTGCTCGGCCTTGGAATTTGCGCGTATTAATTGTACTCTACTAAACGCCTTTTTTTTCTCGTAAGTCCGGCCTTCGTTATCGCCGAGCGTGGGTGCTATCCTTTATTTTGTTTCTGGATCTATGTGTTTACATATGGAAAAAATTGTTTACGTCAGACTAAGAAGGATGCGTCATTCAAAATGATTTGAGCCTTAGTACGCCCAAGTTGGGATAAAAAGACACGATTAACTAAGTTTGACTTTCCTATGAGAGTTTGCCACCTTTGCACCCATAAAAAAAATTAACGTCGCAGTCTCCAGTTTGCATGTAGCGTCTTTTACCACAGTGTTTGGCGGCACGTCCTCGAGTGTCAATTTTTCTGGGACACATATTTGCTATGTTATGCCTTCGCACGACGTCTATGAGACGCATGCTCGGTAAGCTCAGGAAATATCAAATAAGCAGCGGTGAAAAGTAGTCTTCTGTGGAACACTATGCTGATATATACTCCCTGTATCGATAAAAAGGGCTTTATACTAATGAAACCAGGCGCTGAAGGTGACGTTACTCTTGCTCAGTATATGTAACACGTCTGCATCAAGGGCCTCAACAAACTTTCGGCCCTTGTAACACTGTAACCTAACCTAACGTAGCACAACCGCTGCACATCATTCTCTTGACTGTATGTGGCCACCCGTCATCGGGATATGATACTATCAAAAGCGGACTTGTGGACTTTTTCTTTGTTGACCAAATCTCGAGAAATAAGACTGAGCTACTTCATCCGGAGAACTAAAAAAACTCCAGCTTTGTTCTCACCCAATTCTGCGCCGTCTTTGCCTTATAATATTGAACCTTAAAACATCAAGGAATGACAGACATTCCCACAAAGTTTACCAGTACATGAGTTTGCTCAATGATGGACACGCCAGCTCTACCGCATTTTTCGTTGCACCTAAGAAGGCAGAATGCAAGTAGAAGTAGGGTCTTCAGTCCAACTTTGCAGGCAAATTAATTTTGTTTCTCTCCTAGACTTAAGTTCAATAAATAATTCTTATGTATCAGGAGCGACGAAAGGAAAGTGTCACATTTGAGACTCTGCGACAAGTAAGTTAAGAAAAAAAAAGTATCCAAAGCTTGTCTTGTGAACTTGAATAGAGCCACCCTGAAAGCGTCAGAGTGAAAGCGGATATATTTAATAAAAAATTTTCTAAGCTAAGTCTCTTACAGAGACGTCGGATATTATTCTGAGGCTCCCAGAAAATTCAGTTTCCTGACGATTTCTGGAAACGAGTAACTTGCTTAAATGCGGTTGGATCGACGAATGATTATTTTTAGCAGCGTGTCTGATTGCCTCGTTCGTACCATCTCTTCTTTTGCAGGCAACAAGTTCAGCTGCGACTGCAGGATCTCCTGGATCGCGCATCTGGCCAATGCCACCAGGAACGACAACTTCCGGCGCGAGCTGCGGCACATCAAGTGCGACTTCGCGGTGACCGACGGTGCGACGGGTACCAGCAGCAAGGTGGCCCGCCTCAGTGCCAAGGAGCTCAACTGCCCCGAAGATCACCAGAAGCCCAAGTTCGAGAACTCGCTCCCCGACGCTAAGGTCGACAGCACGACAATGACCACCGTGGCTTCGTCGGACCAAGGCGACATCCTCGAACAGCGGGACGACAAGAACCAGATCGAAGTGGAGGAGTCTGAAGAGGCGCTGGCCTCGGAGGCGCGAGACGACGCGACCGCAACGACGCAGACAATGAAGAACGAGATTGACATGGTGCTGAGTCAGCGGAAGGTGATGCAGAAGCAAGCCGCCCACTCGCGGAAGGACAACGGAAACTCCGGCGCCTCGCTGGTCGGCTGGAGCATCACGCTGCAGAATTTCTTCGCCGTGGTGGCGAGCGGGATGACCACCGCAGGGATTTTGGTCCGGCATAGCTGATCTCATCAAACCGAGATTATCCCTGTTTTCTGACTTAAAAAAATGCGCGTGACGAATAATGAGACCTATTAGATAGCAGAGTGGGTGCAAAAAACCACCGGTACGCACTCAAAGCTCTTACACCTCAGTCAATGTAAATTCTTGTACAGGGGTAGGAGTTTTCGCTTTTGGTTACGTTGATATTAATGTGCTGTATACTTACAACACCATAATGATATTGAAATTGCACCAAAGTGATCCCGAATATTTATTTCTGAAATGTATAAATATTCGCACGTCAAGATACGATGCTGCAAAAATCACTTTACCTGGCGGCGATGTCGGTGAAGTCTTCATTATTATTTATACTTTTATTAAATACGCTGTAAGCTATCAGAAGTTTTTCGGTGAATGCTGCATCGGGAGGCGGTCCAAATAATATTCGCTGGGCCCATTTTAATCAATTTATCCAACGGAAAGGACGATCAATACAATGTTCCAATTGTAAAAAAACAAAATTATATTAAAATAATTTAGGTCAATAAATACAAATAAAACATTTAGACGTTAGATGTCTTGACATTGTGAGGTCGGTCTTCGAGAATATGGTGACAGTGGTTCTTGTCGTAGATAAGAGCGTGGGCTCAAACTGGTAGCTTGGCTTCTTTAACCTGCCTTCCGTAGTAGTGATATTCTTCCGCACGCCCGTAGCAGGTAGGGGTGGCGACTAAAGTCAGAATTTCTCTATTTTGCAGCGGCAACTTTAGCTTTACGTGGTCTCAACTGCGGTTTAAAAAAAAATGGGAGGTCTCCATGATAGAGTAACCATCGGAGCGCGGTACCGCTCGCCCTTCTCATTCGCTTGTCAATAGGGAGTTTAGGGAACCGTGTTTGCACATCCGATACGCTACAATGGGACCTCCGATACAAACTGCGCATGCGCTACCCCACAAGGCCCACACATGCTCAGTTCGTACTGGAGGGCCCATCGAACCGTATCGGGAGTGCAAAAACGTTTCCCTAAAACTTTCGAATATACTAGAATTGAACCGTACTCCTAGCTGGTACAGTCACTGACAAGGAGTGTGGCCTTAATCTTTTCTTTGTCTCGTCATTCGGTCTTTGGATTCCTTCTCGTAGGATGCAGCAGTCTTGTTGGCTGAGAAATGATAGTAAGATGTTTCGAATTTTCTACGCCCAGCATTATTCAAGCTCTCAATAACAATAACGAGAACGTGAAAAAAAAGAGCTCTGTATCAAGGCACTAGGTAGCAACCGTCGTTTCACTCAGAGACTGCTCCGAAGAAGATAAGTATCATAACGAAACGCGAGCTGCCACTCCGCGTTCCCATGAGGGTCCTTTTCGACTTCACAAAGAGAGAGTGCCGAAGGATTGGTGTTTTCTGTGCATCACGATGCAGCATACATGCAATAACTTTCGAATGTATAGAAATACTCCCACAGCGGTTGAGGTTCGAGATGATTTGCTGCGTGCCTACTTGAGATTTCTTTTTTTCTGTCTGGAGCCAAAGTTATTTGCGTGAGCAAATGATCGGTGGTTGGTTCTTAATGTGGTAGGTTGTCGGCCGGTGAGATCACCTCACACACAAAAACGATCCCGCTCGCAGGAAGCGTTCCCGTGAGCTAAAACGGACGTCACATCGGTTTGTTAACCTCGGATGATTTGTTCTCGAAAACGTGTTTCGTTTCCTCTCACTCGTGTCTCTCATTTTATTTTCGGGTCCAGTGAGCAGAATTGGTATGCGAGCACCCAATACCTTGTTGCATGGATTGTTACTTGACGATTAAGGGAAACAGTGATATTTGTTTCGGATAGTTTAGAATCTTGCGAAAGGCTAGGTTTTTTTAGAATGGTTGGAAACGCGGATTGGATTTACTCATCGTGCTTGTTTTTGCGCGAATAAGGAAAAAAAAAAAAAACTTGTATTTTTTATAAAGTTGTGTGCATAGATAACGTTAAATAATTATTGACACCTCCGAAATATGTGGCATGGAGAAAGCTTTTAACTATAAAAAAGAACGTTTTCTAAAGAGCCTTCATAAATACACTATCTAAAACACATAGAACGCAACCGAGTCCAACCTTAACAACTATTTAAGCCACTGCATTTTGGCGTGATTCTTTCTTATGTCACCGTCTCGGACTCTTTAAGTGTTAAAACTGAGATTTATAACACGAATGCAAACAATTATAATCCGGTTAAACAATACAGTTTTGAATATTGTTCTCGTCAATGGTAAGCGTTCCAAGAAAAAGGAACCTGTGATTATTCTAGTTCTTGTAGTTTCTACAAAATACACAAATGAAAACAAACAAAAAATTACTATCAATGCTAGGGTGGCAATAACAATGTTTGACAATGAAGAAGGAACATCCCCGAAGCGTGCGATTTCTGCTGTTTTTCGTGTGGTTTCGACACGAGCCAGTTGGATGTTTGGGAAGCAAGGTATATGCTATTGAAAGAATAAGCACAGGGACGAACGCGAAGACATATGAAGATGTGTCTCCTTTTCCGTCCCTGTGTTTATTCTTTCAGCAACGTATAATTTCATCAACGTGCTCACCTTCTAAACATAATATACCAGACGTGATTTTTTTTTTCTTGTGCCTTTCCTAGCGGCGAGGCTAATTAAGATGATAGCTCATGATGATTTTATTTTGTCGTCATACTAAAGAAAATGAGTATTTTCAAAGCTTGTACAGATAGGTTGGAGCGTAAATATGAATCATGTTGAAGGTAGAATGCGTTAGTCGTAACATTAGCATCCTATTGCGCACCCTAGACGTAGCTAGTCACAACGTGTTTTCGTCTCAATTTTGTGAGTGATTCCTTACGTTTCTCCTTGTGGAACACGCTTTACGCACGCAATGACGACTATGCTATTTGGTGCATACCAATATCAACCTGAATTAATATGAACGTGCATTTGACGCCAAAAACAAAGTCATAACCTTTATATGTGTCCTTGTTTCGATGCGGATTTTCTGACATTCCCGAAATGTTTGTTTATATAGTTTCGTCTGAAAAGCTTGTATTTTTCGCAATGCTGCCATGGAAATGTTTAAGAAAATATCATTAAACTAAACGCGCGATCAAGGTCATTCTGCCACGGCTTGAGCGTAAATGCACTTGCATAATAATTTTGAATAAGTGTCCGTAATTTCTATACCAAGAACAGATGTAGTTTTGTAGCTCTAAAAACCAAAAAAAGTATCTAAAGTCATGATACAATTTTTTCTGCAGGACCACATGTTGAAGATCCCAGCAGGGAGCGCAATATCTGGCTAGTAAAATTGCTCTCAACAGAGGAACGGCGCTATATGTTGCTTGGAATGTTCTGATACTACACGGCGACTGGAATATCGTTGTAATCTGCGTTTAGGGTTTGCATAAGAACTTCCAGAAGATGCTGACCTTACGCTTATATAATCTGTGCTCGTTTGAATGCTGCGAATACTTTGTGTATGATTTCCCAAAGTCCAGCGTAATTAGCTGAATGTGAAGCGATGAGATGTTAGGTGATCTATACCTTCTTGGAAGGGCCTTGTATAAAACACCGGAATGCACTCAGAACGGTATCATTTATTTATTTTTTAACCAGTTTGGCCAACGAAGCAAGCGAACAGTGTAGTTGGCTGAAGTGGTTAAAATCACCTAAAAATAGATGCTACAAGTGCATTTCGGCAAAGTATGCTGCCAGGCACCTCCGAGAGTGCTTATTCTCTTGAAAATGATGAGAGCTTCGGCCCTGCCACTTTTGTTTGTGTGTTGTGTGTCCCCGCTTCTGCGATCAAGCGACGACGCTCTGCTGCGAAGCGAGCTTCATCTGCCCCAGGATGTAAACCCAGTGCCTTTTTGGGTCAAAGGTAAATTTCAGGAGAAGTAAAGTTCTGTTTTCCCGCCCGGGAAGTCGTTGATTCGTCTTTTTAGTTTGTGGCCCACGCTGGAACAGTCTGTTCGTTAGTACCTCTTGCCGTGATCCAAAATATCCTAACCTGCTACCGGAAAAAAAAGAAAACCTCTTAGAAATCTTTTTTAAATACTAAAAAAAAAACTAAGAAGCTAAAAATAGACGTAGAGATAGATTGGAAACATCAAAACTTTAACCTTTTTGACTCAGTATATTTTCTTTTGCATTTAGCGCAATATCGCGCTGTCAATGTAATGTATTTATGCATTTTAATCGATTCCCAAACACACCATGTAAGTAGTTTATTGGTAAGATTATATGTACATAGTAGTGTAAGTGAAAAAGAAAGAAATCTTTTACGATTTTTTTTCCAATTCTCGGCGAACCTGTGTAATAAAGTAATAAATTGTAACACATTTATTTAAAACAGATACGCAATCGCCATTCTTATCGCCATGAAAGCGCGCTGCCGAGATGTTTCGAGAAAACTGAAGTCAGTGATGCTGTTTAACAGATAACAGGATCTTCCACAAAAAGGAAACCGGTTTTATAAAAATCGGTTTATACAAAACAGCTATAATTGACTTTCGAGAGTATGAAATCACCTACAACCTGTCATATATTAAGAAAAAGCGTTTTTTTTTTTTTACGAACTAATTTTAAACCTTGATAAAAATGAAACGAGGCAAGCGGCATCAAGTGATTGGAATTGGTAGTCATGGCCCATAATGTATTTTATGGTATTAAGAGGATGACAAGGCTTGATAGCGCCGATCATGGAAAGCACCTGATGTTCTCTGTGAAAAGGGGGAGGGTACCAAACCCTGTTGGACATTCTCTTAGTGATAACAAGGTCCAGGTTTTTTACCAGTGAAATTGCCTACCAATCCGGGCGCGCTGAAAATCGCCCTTTCAATTGTATCAAGATGATAAAAAAAGTGAATTTTGTGTTGAGTGCTTCGCGGTGCAGTATGAGGAACGGCCGAGAGCGTGGCCGTTCGAATAATGTTTTACAGTGAGAAACTGAGCTGCCTGGCCGTGCGATGTTTTAGCTAAGAGTGCGATGTTATAACGAAAAACTCCATGCTTTTTTGTTGTTTATTTTGTCCCTTGGGACTCACAAAGAGGAACCCTCAAGCGAAGGCCTGTCGCATGAACTCGTATGCAGATTGTTCAAAAGCTGGCACGCTGTCGAATTCGGTTAAGGCTCGTTGAATTCGACAACAGGCGAGAGGACCCCTAAAAGTTTTACGGTGCTCGAGACAAGTTCATTAATAGGCACAACAAGCGCTGGGTTCCAACTGTTGCAAACCAGGTTCCTTTGCATTCACAACTCGTTCAATGTCGAGCTACATGTTCGCGACAGGAGCAGTCGTAGGACAATGGGACACCTGGAACGTTCGCCTAAACATTTTCACTAACTTCCAGGTAACGTGTTTACCATGTTCCTTAATTCGGATTTAATGATTAGCTCACTCGTGCATTATTTTTTCTCTCTGTTTACATTCGAGTCACCTTGAGTGGATCCGTCAAGCATTTTGAAAGCAGCGCTTATACACCTTAAAAGTACCCAAAATACTACCATCCCCCGAGTAAACACACTTTGTGTCATGCACTGCAAAATTAAAAGCGCTTTCAATAAAAGACGATACAAAAACAAAATGGCAGCGACTTTTATTTTTAAACACCTATAATGCATTAGGTGCATTACTGAAGGGCCATTTTTTATTTGCTTAAAAGATGTTTGAGGATCTGGAGAGTCGCTTCGACGAGTTTAGAACAATATTCTTTTTTATTGGACATGTCACCCCGCACTACGGAGGGTATCTGCATGTCGTGACTATAGTGGGAGGCTCTGGCATGCGCATTAGCCGGATTTCGTGCAAAGTCGTCCAGCAGGTGCAGTGGTAGAGCATCAGGTCGTTGACAGAATGAGCATAGTTGTAAACCCGAGACTGGGGATACAGACGAGGGACAAACACAGAACGACATGGACGAGTCCCTTGTCCGTATCCCCTGACATCCAGCGCCACACAACAACGTTACTTCGAGGTATTCCGGAAAATAAATTCCAAGAATGTCTCCCGCACTGGCACCACCGTCTGGCGATACGCATAGCTTCGCAAGAGGAGTTCTTTGAAGTTTACATCAGGCCATTAGTGCACAGGTAAGCGATATTTGCTTTCATAGGGTCCTTCCGGGAATGGAACTGTCGCAGGTCGCATATTCCGGTGTTTTTGAGATCGGTAGAAGCATATTTTGTAAGGCTCTTGCAATTGTCCGGAACTGAAACCCATCTTTTGTATGGAGCATGCGTGTCCACAATATTCACGCATTAATCTAATTAGATACTAATGGGAGTAATATTTTTTCCTCTACTAGTAGGAAATATCTAAAACTTACGAGAAAAGTTGGTTGCCTTGAGAGACAGCTTGGCTTACCAAAAGACAGCACCCACTCGGCGTCACTGTTTTTACAGGTGTGCCGTTTTGGAAAATAAAACCATATGACTATGCAAAGGAAAAAGAGAAAAGAACTGCCGAACACAGTATCCGTTTCTTTTGTTTTGGGGTTTTCACTTCTGCAATTTCGCAACACGCGAACATGAAGAATCAGGTAATTAAATGTCGTTATTCGTCATCATTTCGTAAAAATGAAATATTTAAAATTCATCCTCCCTAATCTTAAAAAAAAAAAAAAAAAATCACCAACACCAGTAGCGGATTGCGAGCAACACGTTGATGCTACCGCGCTACAACTGATAAGCTGGGGGAGGGGGGGGGGAGCTTTATATGTCAAATTTAATACAAAAAAGCACTACCAGTGATTTTAGTCGGTCTGTTTGTTGGGGCAACTTCCAGAATCAATTATAAACTCAACAATTGTGGAAGCAAGACAGGTAGTTGTTTTGATCACATTAATCCTCAATTACTACCTACCATCGTTCCAGTAAAACAATTCACTTCTGTTTTCCAGAATTTGTCTAGTGCATTAGTGGCAGCCATTTGTTACGGGACGGCGAACGCAGAACGACTTTCCCCCAGCAGACTCTGGACAAAAATCCCCCGGAGCCCGCGGCGGAGTATTAGGCCGTTAAATTAAAATCTTATTGGTTTCGCCCCCCGACTCGCCTCGTCGACTTTCACAACGCGTCTCGGAAAACTGTCGACCCTCCTTTCTTGTTCCGATTTGAACATGACGGTGCGAATAATCAAAGAAATGGCCTCCGGATCCCATGGGAGACTCAAGCAATACCATCTAGAAGACAAGGCCTTTCGCCCATACAGTTATTACAATAAACGCTAGAGGTTCAGGTGGTGCTAGTGTGTTGTTGCATTTTAAAGAAGACAGCAATCAGCCTAAATTTCAATTCCGGTAATGCATTCCTATGGAAAAGCGCGAATGCGTTTTCCTCTTCGCGCTCGATTATAAGAGCAAACATTGTTTAGTGTGTTTTTCTTTAGAATTTATGGCGTCGAACACTGTATTGCGCTAAAATAGCCTTCAGATCTCTCCTCAAAACAAACTACTTCGTGCCTACCCCGTTCGCTTCTACCGGGACTGACCCCTCATGCAAAGTATGACCTTTTTAAAAGTTTAAAATAGCGCAAACGACGAGGGACGACAAGCAGAAGGACACCCACACAGCTGGGAATGCAAGAACCTGCGCGACTTTAGAGCAGAGGCGTGGGACTCGCTACCCAGGGAGAAAAGGCCCACGACGCTTGAGGACTGGACCCATCTCGGGGGACAGCCGCAGCACAAAAAATAAATCATTGACTCCCTGATCCGCTACATCGGGGACTCTGAAATCCATCACTTCATCTAGATTTACACATGGTCCCTTACTCTTTCCCATCCATCGCCACAATCCTTTCCCTCTCGCCTCGGGACATGAACCCATAGACGAGTGAGCCTTTCCTTAAATCAATAAATGTTACTGTCCCCGAATGGTGAAGGTCGTATATTTCTATCAATAAATTAACGTGAGTAGGGGCTCGAAGAAGCGTACCTATTTGCGCACATGATTCAAGGCCTTGCAGGGCGCGAGCGTACGTGCTTAAAGGCCGCGTGGGGCGCCACCACGCCTCCGCGAAGGCCCGAAACCAATAGTGTCCCTGCAAGGAGATGACCGAAGCCCGAGTAAAATTTTCGCATTCTTTCTGACCGTGTTCAGACACATTTCCTTCCACCATCCTCCGGACTGAGGAGCAGCTGCGCGGGCGGAGCTTCGTCGCAACCACTACCCCTCACCGTGCCTCATCTCCTCCTCAATCAGGTAACAGTTGGGACACCCCGTTCTAATTATTATTTTGCCGATCTATTATTAGCAACCGCAATTGCTATAGTAATATTCATTTTCACCGGGAACAGCCGTCGCTCCCTTTAGAAAAGCAAGTACCTCTCCACACAGATGTCATTGGTTCTGCTCAAAATGCTTTCGCGGTTCCTCGAAGTGCCGTACCAGACGCGACTCTTGGCGCTGGCGAGAGGGGTGCCACCCCCCTCTCGCCAGCGGACGCGCCGCGTCTTACTACCCAAGTTAAAATGCACCTAGGTCGGGACCCGCTACCTGAAAGCACCGCTGAGGCGTGGTTGTATAAAAACAATATTAATTGTGCCGCAAAACCTTGCAAACCAAGGGTTTTAAAACATCACGCGCCCTTCATTTTGTACTGAACTCTAATCAATTTCATACAAATAGACTCTTTTCCGTTTTTGTTACGCAAAAACATGCTTTCTAAAAGCTCAAGGTGACACAGTACAGACAACTGATAAAGAGTGGCGCTGTTGTCGTATTTAGCTCGGTCTCGGTGGACGCCAGCGGCCCAGGTTTCTACGGCAAGTTTCCCAACTGAGTGTTTTAGTAACATTGGTCGTCCCGGACCGAAATCACCTTTATTCGCACTACGATGCTCTCGTTTTTTGTTGTTTTTTTTCTTTCGGACGCGTAAGATGTCTGCTTTTCTTGTAACTCCGCTTTTATTAATTTCAGTAATAGCGTCAGATTTGCATGTGGACAATCGACTTCTTCTAGAGCATACTGACTGTTTTGATGTCATGAGGCTTTCTGATCTTAGAAGAAGAGGACATCCAGTAAGCACGCTCGCAGGAGGTGGCACGCGCTGTTGCGTTTGGAACTGACGAGCATTCGCCATAGCTGCCGCTTTGATCCCGTATGTATTTATTAAACAGTTTGCTTAAACCATCCTCTTCAGCTTAACTAGGAACATAACATGGTGTCATAAGTGGTGAGCAGCTCAACGTCCATATTTTAAATTTAACAAGCTACAGCAGCAACATTATGGCATCTGCTTCCCTACAAACACCGGCACCGTTCCATCCTGGTGACGACCCAGCAAGAGCATGGGAGGAGTGGAAATCATCGTACCTTATCTTCGAGGCAGCCTGTGAATATTCATCGAAGCCTATCGCAACTCGGAAAGCTTTTCTGCTCCACTGCCTTGGACCTCAGGCAAGACAAATTACGCAAACCTTTTCTCTGCAACCAACAGGAGATGGTCAAAGCGGGCAAAGAGAGAATGCAGTAGATTACATACTGCACGAATTTGATAAACTGTACGCACCTACAAAAGCGTGACACACGCAACAGCCATTTTTAACACAATGTGCCAAAAGCCAGAACAAACCATTGACGAATTTGTAACTGAGCTAAAACTGCAGGCTCAGAAATGCGACTACGGAGTTCAAGAAAACATGCCCATCTGTGACCGTATCATCATTGGGATACGAGATGTGGCTTTGCGCGAACGGTTGCTTCGTGAACCGAGTCTAACCTTAGACAAAATCATTTCAACCTGTAAAGCAGCTGAAATCTTAAACAAACACGTGAATGATATTCAAAAAACTGAAGACGAAGTTAGAGTTGATGGACTCTATCGTCAGCCATCTAGCTTCAGAGCAGCGCAACGAAGTTACCGACCATCCGGACCACAAAAAGACCAATCCAGCAACCGACAGCAAATTCCATGTTCGAGATGTGGTACTTACCATCAACCCCGAAACTGCCCAGCTTACAGAAAGCTCTGCCTTTCGTGTGGAAATTTTGGACATTTTTTCCGAATGTGCAACCAGACACAGCAGAAAACCTACGGATATCGGCGTGTTTCTGCAGTAGAAGAAACTTCCAACTCATCCATGAACAATGGCCGCAATAAAACGATCCATTTAAGAGGCATAACAATTGCGCCTCTTCCATCAACCAAAGCAACCAAGTTTGCGCAAACTGGGACAGAGCTGGAGAGGCGGTCAAAGAAAAAAAAGGGCATGTTGGCATCTCGCCCCAAAGAGGGACAAGGTCTGATTTCAGAGTTGGTTTTGGCAACGGCAGAAATGCAGCGAATGTCTTTGGAGCAGGAGAGAAATATCGAAGCGAGCTTTGGCCGTGAGCAGGCCCTTCAACGTGAGTGCAAGGCAGCTTCGGCTCTCCTGGGGAAGATGCAAGCGCAGCAAGCAGAATTTTCTCATGCCAAGTATCAGGAGTCTGAAGCATTGAAAGCCCAGTTAGTTTCTCTAAGTGGGGATTTGTCAAAGCAGCTGGAGCTTGTAGATGCCAAGATGGAGGAAGCGAACACCCTGAAGGAGAAGTTTGAAGCATCTCAGCTTGAGCTCGAAAGGTTTTCTGCCGAGTACTGCATCTTGCAGGATGTCCTTCTTCAAGACTGTGGCGAGGACTTGCCGCTAGTTCAGAATGATTCCGAACAACGAGAGGTCAGTGCCTTTCAGTACCTCAAGAAGCTGCTGGACATTGCAAAACGCAAGAGAGAGGCCCTGGAAAACCAGCTTGCTAAAAAAGAGGAGCAGTTCAATCTACTTCAGCAAAACTATCAGTACTTAAAGGACCGGTACCAGTGGCCGTTACAAGATCTCGGGGCATTTGTCCGGAGCATGATCGAAGCATTTGTCCGGAGCATCATCGAGCACACCAACCAGTCGTCCGAAGCTGCAGTGTCTCTTGAAGCAAGTCAGCTGGAAGACTTAAACCGTATGCTGGCAGTACTTCAGGAACGGGTCACATCCTTGAGAGTTAAGAACGAGCTCCTCGCTCAAGGAAGTCAGCAGTGGAAATCATCTTGTGAAGATGCGAGTGAAAAAATTAGATGCGTGTCTAATGAAAGTCGCCTCTGGCAGCAGAGACACGAAAAGGTGGCGGAGACTTTGAGAGAGAGAGAGAGAATGCTGTTAAGTGTAACAATTCGTCGCAAACGGAAGCAGACGGAAGCTCCTTTACCGAGAAGGCAGAAACAGAGTGCGAGATGTTAGACGAGAAAGTCAGCAGCCTCCTAAAACGCAACGGAAAGCTAGAAACCGAAGCCGACATTTTGTGGTCAGAACTTTCCTGCCTGGAGGAGCAAGCTGAGATGCTCGTCAGCGACAACAAACATTTTCAACAGCTAGCTGAGAATTTAAAACAGGCACGACATTGCCTCGAGAAGGAGTTGAAGACTCAGCGCGAGCAGCACGTCAAGGCCACCAAGGAGATGGAGAACGAGCACTGCACTGCGCTGGACGAAGCGGCCAAGTGTGAGGCAGCACTATCAGCGCTGAAGACAGACCACTCCCAGCTGTTGGACAAGTATAACCACATTGTATACAGACACAGGAACCTGCAGGAAGAGTTTCACGCGGCAGCCCAAGAGAAACGCAGTTGGGAGGACAGGTGCGCTCAGCTCACAAAAGAGTGGGCAACAGCCAGACGAGATCTCGCAGTCTTCGAGGAGCAGCAGGGCGCAGTGGGACAAAAGACCATGCAGGAGCTGCAAGAGCTGTGGCAAGCAAATCAGCAGTTGCAAGAGCGCTTTCGCCTGCTCAAGGACAAGCATCTCAAGGCTGAAGAACGGTTGGTACAAGCGCCAAACCAAAAAGTGGAGGCCTCGATGGAACATGTCGCCGAGGGCACTGGGGGTACAGCGAGAACTTTGGAGGCACCAGCAAGCCGAGTCGAGATAGAGGAACTCTCCCGGCGGTACGAGTCCCTTTTGAAACAGTCTCGTGCATAGGAGAACAAGTGGAACCAGGACAAGCAGCAGCAGAAACACATCGAGGACTTACAGGCGCAGCCGGTACCACACCAAAGAAGCACATGGAACAGCAGAAACGAATACAGCTGCTGAAAACTACTTCCCTACAGTCTCAAACGAAGCTGCTGAAGACTTAGTCCATACAGTTCCAAATGGCGAATCACTTGAGCACATTTCCATGTCTACAAGGTCAACAGGATACCCAAAAAACAAGAAGTCGACGCGTTGTGGTGAAGCCGCTATGATACAGAGACTGACAAGTGCCGCGATCGCACTGCGTTATCTTCAAAGAAAAAAAAAAGAAAGAAAAGAGAAAAGAAGAAGGGGGGCATGTTATGATGTCATGAGGCTTTCTGATCTTAGAAGAAGAGGACATCCAGTGAGCACGCTCGCAGGAGGTGGCACGCGCTGTTCCGTTTGCAACTGACGAGCATTCGCCATAGCTGCCACTTTGATCCCGTATGTATTTATTAAACAGTTTGCTTGAACCATCCTCCTCAGCTTAACTAGCAACATAACACTGACATCGCAATAATATGCATGGTTCGAAATTGCCATTTGCTTCTTCATCCTATTCGCCTATTTGAAAAAGGCGGTTATAAGCAACAGACTCATGAGGAATGAGAACTACAACAACGAAACAAATTCATTTATAAGAACAGTAAAGTTGAAACGTAGCTACGTTCTAAAATTTTTGTGCGTTGCCCTTAAAAAAAAAAAAAAAAAAAAAAAAAAAAAAACAGTGCGAAGGTACATTCGTGTTTTGTCTCGCTTACATAAGTTGTCACAGAGTGTTTTCTTCAGGAGAGCCCCAAAATTGCAACCTGGGCCTCTAAACTCGTCAAACACAAAGTTGTGGCCGAAGTTGACGGAACGCACCAATTGGTCTATAACGACGATGACTTGGCACCTTTTTCGCCAACGTCCAATCGGCGCGCTCCGTGAACTTTCGGCTCCAACTTTGTCTTTTACGAGTTTAGGGCCGCAAAAAGCTCTAACATCTTCCCCACGCGAAGAAAATGTCCTTCACTTATGAGGTGGCACCTATTTTTCAACATTCAAAGAAGCAGATACCCGTGACAGCTTCTTTCTTTTTTTTTCATTGGTCACCTCGCACGAAAATAGGCAAAACCAATGCGTTGCGGAGAATTCGCCTGCTAGTGGAGGCTCCGAGCTCGCCAGGGGCGCTGCGATCACTTTTCGACGGCGCTCCGCGGGGCCCCTACTCTCGCCAAGCTTCGGAGTGTTTGCCGCTTGAGGCGGGTCGGGGATCTGCTAACGAAACGGCATGCGCAGTTGTCTTCTAAATGGTATTGCTAGAGCCACTAGCAAAACGGGCAAGGCATGTTCAAATGTACGAAAGACAAAGATCAAGCAAGACAAGGCCGAGTAGGCTCTCCGTTGCCTTTCAACGTGTTTTTCTTCTTCTCCCGGGAAGTAGAAACCTCTCTGTGTTTATTTGTATTTTGACTTTTGGACCGTTTCACCCTTTCCAAATTCTTAGAGGTCTCCCGCCACCTGCACAAACATAGGGCCTTAGAACGCACCTGGTATCGCTGAGCCGCAGCGTTCTTCCGTATCAAAAAGTTCGTCTGCTTTCCTTGCCGTCACCATGGCAACGAACGCCGAATGAATAGAAGCACGCACGGTACCGCCGCGTGAAGCTAGCAACAGCTGACGCCATTTTACGAACGCCGTCTGCTAGCCAAAGCCGAACGCGGTGTGTCAGATCAACCGCCTCCGCCGGTGCGCCGCTAGCAAAGACGACGAAGCTGAGACACGCCGACGGCGATCGAGCAAGCAACAACACCGCGGGACGACTGCAACGGCGGCATTTATTCGGATCAAAGGCCGGCTTCGCCGGTGCGCCGCTAGCAAAGACGACGAAGCTGAGGCACGCCGACGGCGAATGGGCGAGCAACAGCACCGCGGGACGACCGCAACGGCGGCATTTATTTTGATCACAGGCGCGAAATAAGCAAGAACAATTTTTATTTGAATCATAACACCCGATATCCAAGTTGGGGACCACATACCTTTGCTGGGTCTTTCCTGTGAACTTTTTACAGAGACACGGGGTGCCGCATTAAAAACACAGCTCCGTTTGCAAAATATGGGGGCCCTGAAAAGGACCGTTTAGACCATTGCCAGAACCTATGACTGACGTAACGAGCACTTGACGAGCGGTTGGCGCATAAGTCGTCTTTATGCATGCAGGCGGGTGACGGGCTCAGCGCAGCGGATCCCTCGAAGTCACCGGGGCCCTCAAAATCCTCGCCCTGTCTGCGTCGGGGCTCTAGATTTTGGCGGCCGTGGCGACGAACGACTGGAATCTATCAGTGTTTCCGCGCGCCTTGTCTCTCCTCCAAAACATGAACTTTGCGAGGTGACCAGTGAAATGGTGGCTCTCGCGCCGTCCAGATGGAAGAGAGTTTTTGACGTGGGCCCAGGTGCAATCCACCGTATTGGTGTGCGCACCAGTGTTCGCGTCGACAAAGTTAAGCTTATGGTTGACGGTGAGGTGCGTGAAGCGAGCGTCATCTGCAAGCTTGAGATAGCCAGCCCAACAATCAGTGATTATTTTTGTTTCAGGGCGGACCCACTCGGCTACTAGCCCTTGCAGGGTTTTAGCGTCACGGGTCTCCACGGGAACAAGAAAGCAGCACCCGCTGCAACGCGCCACACCGCCGAAAACCCACTGGCCAGGCCTTAAATACCCGCGATGGTACTTGTGCCGACCGAACATACTCTCGTCTGGTTCTACAGTCACGCCGTCGCCACTAATCATGTCTGAATGCTTAAAGACGGCATTTACCACAACCTCCCGACAAAGGCTCGCCCAATCAGTTATTGTCTTACTTGCGATATCAGCCTCCCGCTGAATGACGGCGCACGGTAGGTTCTGGCATCTGGAGGATGATTTTCATGAGTTGGAGAAGCGTCAGGTGCGTGCGATCCTTCGAAAAGGGAACCACTCCGTATCGAGACCTCGCCCCGGCACTGAACTTTGGCCGACTTCCTCTTGGGCACCTCACAAATTATCCACACACCGCACCCCCCCCCCCCCCCGCCCCCCCCCCCCCCCCCGTGTAGCCATCCGTAGATCTAGCGCGGACTTGCAGCTTGTCATCGCAGCTTCGCACTCTGGACACACACGAAAACCCAGGAGCCAGGAGCAGGCCAACGCGCTAAAGCAAATTAATTGCTTCAAGAGGGTCTTCCATGGCGCCAAGAAGACGGTACAAGTTGAACGCCATGGCACTGCGATGCTCGCCTCTGGAAGAACAAAGCGCCGAGGGGGAACTGCGCGCTTCTTTCCATTTATTATATTTATTTCATCGCCATTTTATACCTCGTGACACAATTCTAACAAACTCATTGGTTGATCGGTCGAACCACACCATCGCGTGACAAAAAAAAAAAAAAAAAAAAAAAACGCCAAGCGTATGTCTACGGACGGCATCGTCACAGAGAAGGGAGCAGTCGAACCCAACAACAAAATGAAGTAACAAAGTGAATAAAAAAAAATAATAAGAAGGGAGCCGTTGGAGTTCCGGACGGCGTCTTCTTTGATGAGAGGAGCTGCTCTGGCCAGAGCGGCCAGAGCAGCCGTGCTGCTCTGGCTGCTCGGAATATTCCTTTTTATTCTTTTTCTTACTCTACTGGGTGCCACGACCCTTATTTGAAGCTGATTTGTTAAAATAATAACAAACAACGCGTTGGAACGGAGGAGGTAGAGAGTCTTGGCGTCAGAATTTGACGTGGTAGAAAAGAAAAGAAAATAACGAATGCACAATACATACCGTATGCCAAGACCGTTATACTCCGCACTTGGCGAGGCCTTATGACTCAGCCGACGACCGTTAGGCTATTTATTTTGTTTCTTTTGATTTTTTATCGTGACGACTACTCCACTGTGCCTCGGAGTCTCCGGCGGAGATCCGGCAGTTTTTAATAATTATTATTGTCGTTTGAAGGGCACCCTTTCTATGCTGCTTCGTTCCTGACGCCATAGAAATATTCTTTCTGTTTAGATTATAGGCGCGAAAAATCCACACTGACTGGGGCCTGAGTAACAACTCTGCATTACTCAGGCTCTAGTCCGTGTGGATTTCTCCCGCCTACAATCTAAAAAGAAAGAATGGCATAAATACACATCAGACGCGCACGCACTCAAAGTTGGTCCAGAAGTCCAGTGTCCCCGACGTGTTTTTGTATGGCTTTCAAAACGATACACTGATACCGCCAAGTGTTCCCCGCCCAGGAATTTGGTGACATTAAATAGTCTACTTTTTGTATCCCTTACTCCCTCCCTGTCTTGCGGCGCATTTTCTCAAAAGTAGTCTATGGTCCAGCAGTCGCAGCGTTGTTCTCGTGTCTTCTCGTTGCGTGTTGTATTTCACGCATGCACACAAAATATGCTAATAATGAAGCTAAATAATCGTACTTATCAATTATTGGACTAATTTTATTGGACTAATTGTATCCACAAACCAATCCGACCATGAACTAAACTTTTTTTATTGTTGTTTATACGTGGTGCAAAGTAATCCCGCCCCCATATTTTTATGGCGTCAGAAACGAAGCAGCATACGAAGAGTGCCCTTCGAACGACAATAATAATAATTATTAAAAACTGCCGGATCTCCGCTGGAGACTCCGAGGCACAGTGGAGTAGTCGTCACGATAAAAAATCAAAAGAAACAAAATAAATAGCCTAACGGTCGTCGGCTGCGTCATAAGGCCTCGCCAAGTGCGGAGTATAACGGTCTTGGCATACGGTATGTATTGTGCATTCGTTATTTTCTTTTCTTTTCTACCACGTCAAATTCTGACGCCAAGACTCTCTACCTCCTCCGTTCCAACGCGTTGTTTGTTATTAATTTAACAAATCAGCTTCAAATAAGGGTCGTGGCACCCTGTAGAGTAAGAAAAACAACAAAAAGGAATATTCCGAGCAGCCAGAGCAGCACGGCTGCTCTGGCCGCTCTGGCCAGAGCAGCTCCTCTCATCAAAGAAGACGCCGTCCGAAACTCCAACGGCTCCCTTCTTATTTCTTTTTATTCACTTTGTTACTTCATTTTGTTGTTGGGTTTGACTGCTCCCTTCTCTGTGACGATGCCGTCCGTCGACATACGTTTGGCGTTTTTTTTTTTTTTTTTGTCACGCGATGGTGTAGTTCGACCGATCAACCAATGAGTTTGTTAGAACTGTGTCACGAGGTATAAAAAGGCGGATGAAATAAATATAATAAATGCAAAGAAGCGCGCAGTTCCCCCTCGGTGCTTTGTTCTTCCAGAGGCGAGCATCGCAGTGCCATGGCGTTCAACTTGTGCCGTCTTCTTGGCGCCATGAAAGACCCTCTTGAAGCAATTAATTTGCTTTAGCGCGTTGGCCTGCTCCTGGCTCCTGGGTTTTCGTGCGTGTCCAGAGTGCGAAGCTGCGATGACAAGCTGCAAGTCCGCGCTAGATCTGCGGATGGCTACACGGGGGGGGGGGGGGGGGGGGGGGGTGCGGTGTGTGGATGATTCGTGAGGTGCCCAAGAGGAAGTCGGCCAAAGTTTAGTGCCGGGGCGAAGTCTCGATACGGAGCGGTTCCCTTTTCGAAGGATCGTACGCACCTGACGCTTCTCCAACTCATGAAAATCATCCTCCGGATGCCAGAACCTACCGTGCGCCGTCATCCAGCGGGAGGCTGATATCGCAAGTAAGACACTAACTGATTGGGCGAGCCTTTGTCGGGAGGTTGTGGTAAATGCCGTCTTTAAGCATTCAGACATGATTGGTGGCGACGGCGTGACTGTAGAACCAGACGAGAGTATGTTCGGTCGGCACAAGTACCATCGCGGGTATTTAAGGCCTGGCCAGTGGGTTTTCGGCGGTGTGGCGCGTTGCAGCGGGTGCTGCTTTCTTGTTCCCGTGGAGACCCGTGACGCTAAAACCCTGCAAGGGCTAGTAGCCGAGTGGGTCCGCCCTGAAACAAGAATAATCACTGATTGTTGGGCTGGCTATCGCAAGCTTGCAGATGACGCTCGCTTCACGCACCTCACCGTCAACCATAAGCTTAACTTTGTCGACGCGAACACTGGTGCGCACACCAATACGGTGGATTGCACCTGGGCCCACGTCAAAAACTCTCTTCCATCTGGACGGCGCGAGAGCCACCATTTCACTGGTCACCTTGCAGAGTTCATGTTTTGGAGGAGAGACAAGGCGCGCGGAAACACTGATAGATTCCAGTCGTTCGTCGCCACGGCCGCCAAAATCTAGAGCCCCGACGCAGACAGGGCGAGGATTTTGAGGGCCCCGGTGACTTCGAGGGATCCGCTGCGCTGAGCCCGTCACCCGCCTGCATGCATAAAGACGACTTATGCGCCAACCGCTCGTCAAGTGCTCGTTACGTCAGTTATAGGTTCTGGCAGTGGTCTAAACGGTCCTTTTCAGGGCCCCCATATTTTGCAAACGGAGCTGTGTTTTTAATGCGGCACCCCGTGTCTCTGTAAAAAGTTCACAGGAAAGACCCAGCAAAGGTATGTGGTCCCCAACTTGGATATAGGGTGTTATGATTCAAATAAAAATTGTTCTTGCTTATTTCGCGCCTGTGATCAAAGTAAATGCCGCCGTTGCAGTCGTCCCGCGGTGCTGTTGCTCGCCCATTCGCCGTCGGCGTGCCTCAGCTTCGTCGTCTTTGCTAGCGGCGCACCGGCGAAGCCGGCCTTTGATCGGAATAAATGCCGCCGTTGCAGTCGTCCCGCGGTGTTGTTGCTTGCTCGATCGTCGTCGGCGTGTCACAGCTTCGTCGTCTTTGCTAGCGGCGCACCGGCGGAGGTGGTTGATCTGACACACCGCGTTCGGCTTTGGCTAGCAGACGGCGTTCGTAAAATGGCGTCAGCTGTTGCTGGCTTCACGCGGCGGTACCGTGCGTGCTTCTATTCATTCGGCGTTCGTTGCCATGGTGACGGCGAGAAAAGCAGACGAACTTTTTGATGCGGAAGAACGCTGCGGCGCAGCGATACCAGGTGCGTTCTAAGGCCCTTCCCGCATGCTTTTCAATGGGCGGAAGGCGAACAAAAAGAGTTCGAAATAAGGACTTAACGCAGAAGGCTGCATTTCTCCAGCGCCTCATAATTTGACGAGCCTTGCACGAAAAGCATGTTTTTTTGGCCATCCCGCGTTCTGTTTTTTTTATCCGGAACATGGGTCTAAAGTATCAAACTGCCCGAGGGGCTAAGAGCATCGTCTTCAAGGGTAGGGATGATACCTCTTTTGGTTTACTTGTATGGGCATAGTGGTCGAGTCCACTCCTTACTTTACAATCAACTGTCAGCATAAAGGAGTGTGTGTGTGTGGGGGGGGGGGGGGGTGTTAAGCCATCTAAGGAGTGCTGACAGAGAGAGAGTGAGAGAGAGGACGCGCAAAAGTGGCGTGATCCTCGTTTTCATCGTGAGACCGATCCCCATCGCTTCTCTTGCTCCGTTACGCCCTCCCCTCGCCTTGCCTCCACCACTATTGGTATGGAAATGAGAACCGATGAACGATAATTACCCTTAACCGCCACTTTTTCTCTGACTGGTCGAGTTTTCGGTCATGGAGTGTCCGTCGTCTCCATGACTATCTCTTAATGAGATGTTCAAAACTCAGAGCATCAAGGAGAATGGGAACCTAGAGTTTAAGTGCATACTTTGCTCGCCAAAAAAAATGAAAGCCGTTTACAAATCCCTTTAGCGCCGAATTGGAGCGCAGCTCTTGAGGAGGAGTAGGGAAGGGTACTGAGGGCGGTCACGTCACCTGCGGGTAGTCACGTGACCCCGGGGGGGGCCACGTGATCTCGGGGGAGGGGGGTCACGTGACCTCGGGGGGGGGGGGGGAATCACGTGACGCCGGGGGGAGGGGTCACGTGACCTCGGGGGGGGGGGGGGGTTACGTGACCTCGGGGGAGGGGGTGACGTGACCTCGGGGGGGGGGGGGTCACGCGACCTTGGGGGGTGACGTGACCCCCCCCCCCCCCCCCGGTTACGCCAACGCCGACGCCGACGCCGCTGAGGCTGGAAACGGGCCCCCCACCGCTCATTCACACTGGAAGCGGATCCGCGTTCGCAAAGCGGTTGCGAACGCGGTTGTATGAAGATCCAGTACAAATTGCACGCGCACACGATGACATCAAATGCGCGTGCAATTGCACTGGATCTTTATACAACCGCTTTCGCAACCGCTTCGCGAACGCGGATCCGCTTCCAGTGTGAATGGGGGGTAAGAGCTGCGCTCTAAAACTGAGATTGTCATCAGCAAGAACAACAAACTCTAATCTACGGAAACACATCAAGGTAAGCTGGCACACCTGCATTCTGCATTGGCTATCAATTGTAACGTAAGAGCCCAGTTTTTCTTGTGAATAACAGGGAGCTTTCGTGGACCGCTTCTTTAGCTCAGAATCTCGTGGCGGAGCTAGACACTGCTACTGGGCATGCGCACCGCTAGCTTTGTCTGCGCAATTCCAGGGATCATTTCCAGAGGCCGTAAGCTAGTGGATGGAGGGTGCGGTTGCAGCTTTTGGTGCCTTGTAAGTTTATAGTTGAACGGAGAGCACTTACACTCTTTCTCCTAAAAACAATATTTTATTTTTACAAGGACTACCATCATAGGGGCGTATGAGAAATGAGAAGTAGTGTTGCAGAACGTTGCTTGAGATATATCAAAATTGTTTCTATTGTTTTCTGGATAAGTATACAGAAAAAGTAACGTGAAAGTAATTTGTAACGGTACGGGTAAAGGAATCCCTTACTTTTCAGCCAAAGTAATTGGTAACGGCAATCCATTACGTTTGAGGTTCGGTAGTTGGTAATTGTAATCCATTACCTTTTTCAAGTAACGAGCACAAGTCTGGGAGGATATAAGCCTTTTCCCTCCTCCTCACCTCCTTATCCTGCCTGCTACTCCTCCCTCCGAGCAGCGTCGGCGTCGCCGTAGGTATAACCGTAATGTCACGTTACTCTCGTGACGTCGCGTGATCCTCGTGACATCACTGGGGTCACGTGACGTCACCGGGGTCAGGTGACCTCACGGCTACGCCGACGGCGACGCTGCTCAACCCGTAAATGGCCGCCTAAGAGCTGCGCTCAAAAAGCAAGCTCTGCTACTCTGCAGTACCCTGTGAAAATGCATATTCTTCCGAAGAAATTCGTTTAGTTGATACACCAGCACCTTGCTTCATTTTAGAGCGCAGCTCTTAGGCGCCCGTTTCCGGCTTCAGCGGCGTCGCCGTTGCCGTCGCCGTCGGCGTAACCAAGGTCACCCCAATGTCACTGTACCCCCAAGGTCACCCCAAGGTCACGTGACCACCCCAGGTCATGTGACCCCTCCCAAGGTCACGGAACCCCCCCCCCCCGATGACTTCATCGTCACTGATGACGTCACCGGCATCCGCATTGTCATCGTCATCATCACTGATGACATCATCAGTGACGCCACTGATGACGTCACCGGCATCGGCATCGTGATCATCACTGATGACGTCATCAGTGACGTCACTGATGTCGTTACCGGCATCCGCATCGTCATCGTCACTGATGACGTCACCGACATCCGCAACGTCATCATCACTGGTGACGTCAACAGTGACTCACCAATGACGTCATCGGTATCCGCATCGTCATCGTCACTAATGACGTCATCAGTGACGTCACTGATGACATCATCGGCATTGTCATCGTCACCTTACCCCCATGTCACGTGACCCCCCTCCGGTCAGTTGACCCCCCCCCCCCCAGTACTCTTCCCCCCTCCTCCTCAAGAGCTGCGCTCTAATTCGGCGTTACAGGGAGTTGTGAACGGCTTTCACTTTTTAAACAAATCAAAGCTTGTCAAATATAGTAATATATAAAGGTGTACAAAACAAACGTCTGTGCGAACTGAAAGTATTGACCAATGGCACCACAAAGCGAGCTCCAAATTTACTCTCTGAGAGGTAACATTTTTATAGTCAGTTTGTTTTTATAAAATATAGTACGTGTTCTTTCAGGTTTCTTCCACTCGCTTAGCACCCATTTTGCAACTTTGCACGCACTTTCCCACGACACCCGGACGTGACGCTTCGTTATAGACAACTACGGGACGGGATAAATGCACCTTCAAAGCGGGACTGTCCTTGCGAAAACTGGTCACCCTTTCTCTATATTCACTGGCAGCCCTATAACGTTCACGAGTGTGCGCCGCACAGCGACGCACCCGTGACGTCGATTTCAACCGGCGAATTTACCAAGGAAATTGAATTGGCGTAGAGGTCACGTGCCGACTATTTCACCAAGTTGTATTGGAGACGTGACATCACGTGACGTCACTTTCCAGCAGAATTTAGCTGTAAATGCACGGATGGACGGCAGGACAAAATGTTCGAAATGAGGGTTACGTTTAAAAGCATTTGATCCTTTAATAAAAGCAGGTATTGTGATCCCGTGACATCATCGAAAGAGGCGTTACATAATCCTTTTTTGAAAATTCCATCAGGTTGGTGCAAGATTTGTAAAAGAGCAATATAGATAAATTGCTGTGCCTGCTAATAAAACAGCTCTATAATTCTCTGAAGCTCTGGTAGCCAAACTCAAGTCTTTGGTTGCACGCTACCATAAAACAAACTTGCGGCTTTTAACTGCCATCTCGTCCGACCTTCCACACATTCGTGAAGCTAATACTTTGAACTTGTACGATCTCCGAAAAACTGTGCCGTTTCAGTCACGATAAACTCAAAACAAATGCAAAACAGTAAAGAAAGTTCGTTTCCTTTCGTGTGCTCCTGCGTCTCGGGGGATATTGTTTCGAAAATAAAATTTGGCTCTCCCTCTAGTTGTTTAAGTATTTATGAACCTTCTCCGCGAGCCTGCCCGAATCGAGTGACGGCCCCCTTCACCTATCCAGGAGAAAAAAAGAAGAAAAAGAAGTCCATATATAAACTCTTTGAGCCGTGAAACAGCCATCCAAGACGCCTAAACACACTTTCCATTTTAACTCCACAAAAGTCGAAAACGAAGACGCAACCGAGTAAGAAAACGGGGGAAAAGTGAAGGACGTGCGGATCTTTGGTACTGTGGGTTCCTCGGAACGTTCCGACGTATAGATTCCCGGACGGAAAGCCGATTTCTTTCGGTGACCGGGCGCCGCAGTCCCTCTCGGATGCCCCTTCATTTCCGGTGGTCTCCTTTTGTGACAGCTCGGGAGGGGAAGGGGCACCGCTCGGGGTCTACCCAAAGTTCGATCCGCCTTGCGAGGGAACGTCTTCTCGCGTTGCCCCTTTCGCCCACGCACAATTGAAACTGCCACAAGGGGCTGCCACTGCGGTCGGAGGTGATGGAGCGACGCGCCAGTCTCGCGGTTATTGATAGACACGCTTTTTTTTTTTTCGACAAAAACTGACGGTAAAAATGTCCGTTCAAAATATTTTAGAGAGATTTTAAGTTTTTTCGGGTGGCACGCTTTTCAGAGTTGAAATCGGAGGATAATAGTCCGGATTAACTGCAAAAAAAAAATATATATATATATTAAACGATATAAATATGGGTGATTTCACCTCAACTCAGGCACAGATTTATTGTCGAATTTTTAATTTTTACGAAAAAAATATATGTTTTGGGACAATTCCTACACTAAAAGAAGACGCAAACGGTTATTTCGTCGGATTTTTTGTTCTCAAGTTATGGACCGTTGAAGCGGTCAAGGTGGAAATTGATGTTTTTCCAGCCTATCGGAGGTGCCCTATTTCACTCCACCCCTTTTCCCTACGTTTTGCGCTACATCAATATAACTTTTTGAGAACACTCTAGACATAGGCTTTTTCATGCTAGTTAAGCGTCTAGGTCATAACATTCTCAATGATTTTTTTTTTTTATTTGTCAAACCGCCTCTCTGTGACGATATTTGACGAAGTTCAGCAAGCTGTGTTGTGTGACCTATTCAACATATTTTTATGATATTTATATCACCGTAAAGCACCAATTATGTTCTTTCTTTTGAGTATAATTTTAATATTTTTCCACAAGTATATATAGCGCTACATGTGCCTGAAAAACGAATATTTCGAAAAACTAGCAAGTTTGGAGTCGATTTTCTAAAAAAACCCACTTTTTATTTTTTTCATTTTTTATTCACAGTTAGTTAATATAGTAGTCTATCGGGAACTACCAACAGAAATTGCAATATATTGTTTGTATGGCCGCTATTAAGACTCGCATCTCGTGCTATGAGCGTTTTGAACGGGACTTCGCACAGGCGCTTTGCTGAGCAGAAGTTTGGCCAATGTAAAGTTTTCTATTTAATGTTAGTACTTACCACAATATCTGAGCGTAAAAGCAAGTGAAGTAACAATATTTATCCTTACAATATTTATTTACTTGGCACTGGGGTGATTTGAAAGGTGTGTGAGCTTCGCCTTATGTATTGACGATGTACGTAACATCTAAACTCAGTGACAAACTTAAGTCACGAGGGAAAAGTCTAAGTAACCTGGCATGAATCACTGCAAATAGAAATGAAACCTAAACACATGACTAACGCATTTGAAGCCTTACACGCCACGAAATGCTCGTCCTTAGACGCCACGAAATGCTCGTTATTTTACGAAAGAGCCCGTATGTGCACAAAATAGACCGTACTTCCTAAGCGTCAGATACTAAATCGCACATATGTATATGCACTGCATATCTGTTTGACATAAGAAAATATGACATTTACATATAAAGTTCGGAATTTTAAACTCAAGATGCGACACGTAACCAGAGAAGGGAAGTAATATTTCATGTTGTAGCCTAAACATGTTCATTTCATAAAATATATAAAAAGGTGTTGACCAAATGTCTCATATACTCCTATTTAACATAAAATACATTCAAAGCTAATACAAATATAAACTTTAAAACGAATTGAACACCGCCAAATTCCGTCTGGTTTACGGATAGACGACGCAGTACCTTTTCAATACTACACGGCGCTGCTCACACAAAAACAGTGATAAACACCTGGGATAGGGATAGTCATCTTTCGACGTAGCACATTTCGATACAATAGGTTGATGCGATTCTGAGCCAGTTTTTGCTTTGTCCGAATTACAGTCAGTTCAGTGTCAAAGTCTATGGCGAGTCGTCCGATCACACAGCGCGCACTCACAGGGGGACAAGGATGAACGCACTGTTGAAACGGTCCAGCCTTTTCACGGTCCCACCATTTAGCTCTGTCTATTTTGGGGTTTGGTAAACTCTTTCTAGGACCACATAACCTCCCCCTTCCCCCATTGCTTTGCTCCACACATGAGAAGAGTGGATGCCTTTCGATGGGGTTACCTTTTCCCACCCTTTCCTTTTAAGCTCCCGATAACGGGACAGCTCCTCTTGGTCGATGAAGAGAAGCGTTATCCCCTTGATTTTGTGGCCAAGAGCTTCAACGAACGTACGTGCGTTAGTTATGGAGCTCAGCTCAGTTGTTTTCAAGTTATGCAGTGACGCATGATGCTTCAGCACACCACCCACTCCATCGCACGCGCTTTTGCCGTGCCCTGACGCCGAGTATATCCACCTGCTGACAACAAACTTCTGAAATTGGTGTAATTGGTGCCGATTTTTGAAATGGCTTGGAGCGCCGTCCGAAACATAGATTAGCTCCAAAAAAAAAAAAAATGGGCAAGAGTTCCTCGAGCCTGTCTTCAATCATTGTGAGCGCAAAGAGCGCGTGTGCAGAATCATGACAGGTATCGTCACTCACGACGCCGAAACTTAGTGTTCCCTTCGTGGTCGTCGCAACGCAGGTGAAGATTGTCACCATTTTGGTTTCCCTGCACTGCACGTTGGAGCACAATACTCCAGTTTTCGGCGAAATCAAAGTGGAGGACTACGACACGTGGCTTCACATTTGCTTTTTCAAGCCATATTGCTCTCTGTTGTGCGCGCCGAATATAATAGTGGGGTATGTATTTCTTCGTCCACTTGTTGAGTTCGTTAAGAAAAGCAGTGGCCTCCAAATGTTTTTTCACCAACTCGCCACCAGATTCCCACAGCGCCAACTCCAGTTCATCTTCAGCGCTCATCCCTAGCATCTCGAGGGATATGTCCTTCCGGTTCGAACAGGCTTCACACCTCAGCAAGAAGCAGTTTTGGGAAGGATTTTCACAAAGAAAAATTTTCTGGACGTCTTCAAAGGTCATGATGGTCTTACCCGCCGCATTTGACAGAGATGTCAGACAGAGTATGAAGTTGGCGCAGCATACACACACACACTCTTCATGTACAGGGTGTCTTAACCCACTTGGGCCGAAGAGAATAAAATTTTGTTAGGCCCATTTTTGACTCGGGATTGGCCGCCTTGAATTCTTTGTAGGTTTCCCTAATAGATCTCGTCATAAATCGCTTCGTGACGAAGACTTCCTGACCATCAATAAAAAGCCTTACGACATCCTTCTTGTTCGGGCTTTGTCCTGAGCAGTCTTTCGCATCTGATGTGTAGTAAGTCAACGCAAGAGCGACATCGTTTTCGTTGAGAGCATGTCCTTGGTATGGGTCAGGTGACGCCCAGACCCCCATTTTTTTTCAGCTTTCTTGATTGGTCCAAAGCATGCTTCGTCACTTCAGGAATTGCTTTCAGGATATCTTTCTTTTTGAGATTAGATGGAAAGAGAGTTAAGAGGTGGTAGCGTTCTAGCTGCGACGCGCTCTTGACGTAGGCTGCTCGTGAATTACTGACCCAGTCGGAGCACGAGGAGCATGGATCTTCTTTGTCTGTGACCGACTGACCGTAGGTTCTCCGTACACGTCACTTAGTTTACGACCAATTTTCTTTTTGAAGTCCGCGGTTATCTCGGATTTTTTTCGCTTAACATAGCCGGTACGACTTCGTGGGGTCACGCTTGAAGGGAGTTTAAGTGGTGTCATACTTACTTCGGCAGCATCAATTGCTTCAGACACTCCTTGGACCAGGGCTTCCTCGTTAACGAATGATCTGTCCGCTGGTTTCAGGGATGATGACGATGAGCTTGATGACAACATTTCCTGTCCTTGCTTATGTTCTTCAATCTGACCCAAGAACATTGTGTAGCAGTTATTGCACAGAACATCTCCAGGGCGTACGCGCTGGGCGTCCTCAGCCGGTAGAACTTGCTTAAGAAAACTTAGGTTTAGCTCCGAGACTTGACGAAAATGGCGTCCGTAAAACAAACACTCTTCTCTTGTGTCTCCTTGAATAGTCGGCGCACACTTTCCGGTCTGAACTGAATATTGTATTAGCCATGGCAGTAACGAACACTTCTGGCTTTCTGAAAGCAGGAGCAGTTTTAAGTTCATCCAGCTCAGACAGCACGGAGGTAGAATGAGTACCAGCTTTCCGCCGTGGCTTAGGAATTCAAGGAAAGAGCCAGAAAGGGACCGAGAAGGCTATTATCAGTTAGACGACGTGCGTAGATTCGGCTTCCTTTGGGTCCCCAATCTTCCCGTCGATCCATACTTAAACATTCGCTCTCCGCCTCGCGCGTAATCTGAGTGCCACGCAGCAGCGGCGTCTCTTTTATGATTATAATGCAATTAAATGCAAAGGTGCAAGCGCCCGCGGATTAGTGGCACGGTTGTGTTAGAAGGACGAGGGGGGGAGCTTGGAGAGACAGAGGGGGGCTTGCGATGTAAACTCTGACCTCGAAACGCCTGTTCTCCCGACAATCAGGGTTTCCGTGTTGGTCGCATCCAAAGGCATAATCCTTAGAGGCTCCAGGACCCCGACGAAGATAGAGGCGGTAGCCCCGTGATGTTCAAGATAAAGTATTCTATACACGCCGCCTGACTGGGGTGGCATCTGTAAAATTTCGTAGCCGAAAGCAAAAGGCCTCAGAGGACTTCTCTAACGATCTGCATTCCCCCGTATTGGGAGAAAAAGATGCGCTCGCACTTGTGAATACGGACTTGTAAGTAACTTTTTTTAAGAGCACTACTTAAAATTTTTTTTAATGTTTATGTTTGGGTATTAGGTAACTGCTAACGATAAATAGAAAACCTTATATAGGCCAAACTTCTGCTCAGCAGAGAGCCTGTGCGAAGTCCCGTTCAAAACGCTCATAGCACGAGATTCGAGTCTTAATAGCGGCCATACAAACAATATATTACAATTTATGTTGGTAGTTCCTGATAGACCACTATATTAACTAACTGTGAATAAAAAATGAAAAAAATAAAAAGAGTTTTTTTTTTAGAAAATCGATTCCAAACTTGCTAGTTTTTCGAAATATTTGCTTTTCAGGCACATGTAGCGCATTATATACTTGTGGCAAAATATTGAATATTTACTCAAAAGAAAGAACATAATTGGTGCTTTACGGTGATATAAAGATAATAAAAATATGTTGATTAGGTCACACAGCACAGCTTGCTGAACTTCGTCAAATATCGTCACAGAGAGGCGGTTTGACAAATAAAAAAAAAACATTAAGAATGTTATGACCTAGACGCTTAATTAGCATGAACAAGCCTATGTCTAGAGTGTTCCCAAAAAGTTATATTGATGTAGCGCAAAAAGTAGGGAAAAGGGATGGAGTGAAATATGGCACCTCCGATAGGCTGGAAAAACATCAATTTCCACCTTGACCGCTTCAACGGTCCATAACTTGAGAACAAAAAATCCGACGAAATAACCGTTTGCGTCTTCTTTTATTATAGGAATTGCCCCAAAACATATATTTTTTTCGTCAAAATTAAAAATTCTACCCTAAATCCGTGCCTGAGTTGAGATGAAATCACCCATATATATATCATATATCGGGTGTCTGAAATAGCGGCCAGGCTCTTTTAATGGACCGCTAAATTCGCTTTCTTAACCTATCGCGCTACGCTTTTGTGCAGCATTGCCCACAGGTGGTGCATTTCTTTCTATAAAGTTTCCAAAAAGCGAACTTACCTGAGGAAAAAGTAAAGAAAGAAAAAGCTTAACTCCTATAGAAACGAAGCGAAGCCACCGGTCTTCAATCATTAGGGTGCCCAATTGTTTGAAGACCGGTGGCTTCGCTGCTTTTACATAGTAGTTAAACCTTTTCTTTGGCTTTCCTTTTTCCTCAGGTAAGTTCACTCTTTGTAAGTTTTATAGAAAGAATGCACCGGGCAACGCTGCACAAAATCGTAGCGCGATAGGTTAAGGAACCGAATTTTGCATTCTATTTAAATAGCCTCCGCCGCTTGAAACACCCGGTAATACAACACCGAAACGAAGAGGACACGCGTGAGACTAAAGGCCTGTTCACACATACAGTGGAGCGCTCCGTTAGCGCTACGTGAGCGCTCCAAGGAGCGCTAATGTGGCGCTTCCTAGCGCGTGACTTCATTCTAACATAGCGCGCGATTAGCGCCTCTGTAGCGCCTTGCTAGCGCTCCAGTAGCGCTTTGTTATCGCTCCAGTAGCGCTTTGTTAGCGCTCCAGTAGCTCCTTGTTAGCGCTTCAGTAGCGCTTCTTGTACCGCGGTGCTGCGGTTTAGCGCGTGCACTGCGGTATAGACGCTTTGCAGCAGCTGTGCCTGGGCGCCGCCATAACTGACCTTCAGTTTTTGTTTTCTCTTATGCCCTTGTTACACGGGCACACCTAACTGCAGTTACGCTAAATTACAATTAGCGCACAATACTTGCGGACAACATTCTGCGGCTATGCAGTCAAAGCTATGGGCGAACGTGCGCTTGAGCATCTTGAACACCCATCAAAGCAGTGCACGCGCTCTCTTCACTTCTTTTGAAATAGCTGTCCGAGGGTATAGTGCGGCATCTGTGCTTCCACGTAACCGCAGTTCAAGCTGAGTCAACCGCGGTTAAGTGTGCCCGTGTAATACCCCTGTTACACGGGCACACTTAACCGCGGTTAACTCAGCTTAACTGCTGCTGCACCACAGATACCGCACTATACTCTCTGAGAGCTATTTCAGAAGAAGTGAAGAGCGCGCGCGCACTGCTTCGATAGATGCTCAAGATGCTCAACCGCACGTTCGCCCATAGCTTTGACTGCATAGCCGCAGAATGTTGTCCGCAAGTATTGTGCGCTAACTGTGACTTAGCGTAACTGCAGTTAAGTGCGCCCGTGTAACAAGGGTATAACAGGGGTATTATTCCGTTTATTTCATTTCATCGTTACCATAGCAGGCCAGGTTATTGCCATATTAGATTCAACTGTGTCCTTTTCTAAAGCATCTGCCTGTGTAGAGGATCGTCAACTACCGTTTCAGTTGCTCGGCATCTCGGTAAGACAAGAGAAGGTCAGCAATGGCGGCTGTAATCTGGCGCGTGTGCAAAGCGTCTATACGGTTCCTGTGGTTGGGTGTGCGTCAGCAGCACCATGGCGGACATGTGGGATGCTGAAATAGAAATGCGACAAATGCTCTTTGATACGTGATTAGTGCATACGGTGTGGACGGCTTAACGCCCAGAAGAGCCTTCTGGGTGCGCGAAATCTTTCGCCATCGAGATACCGACAGGTACCCGGCGAACCTTGTTCATAGGTTGAGGGACCGAGACGCAGAGCTCTTTCGTCACGCATATCTGTCGTGTCCCAGCGAGGGACAACGGCAGGGACGTCGTGACTGAACAACCGTCATCAGGCCAATGATGTTTATTCAGGGCGCAAGGACCCAGCTCGAGAAAGAGAGAAAGACGAAGTGGCATCTAGTGGCCGAGAATTATAGATGTGGCAAAGAAGTGGCAGTGAAAGAAGAAGTGAGAATACAACATTTTCCCCCGTTAAGAAAAGAAGAGAAAGAGGAAAGAAGAAGACACAAAACAAATGCAACACAAATTACATAGGACTCAATGCAATATACAAAGTACGATAGACAAGAATAAATAAATGTACAATAACCACAATAGGAATCAGCACGGTTTGTACATAATACTATACACGGAGTAATTACAAGCTTTGTACAAAAATTGACACACACAAAAGATACGAAACGTTATAAACATTAGGCATTTGTAAATCATACTATCAAAAATAAATTCCGGGCCCGGTTCTAAGAATCTATTGGATGCGCGAGTGACCAATAGCAATACATAATTGCACACAGTGATACAAAACATTAACATGCCTAACATTCACACAGCATCTCCAAACCTCACAGGTTTCCGCCGCTCACGTCTAGAGCGTCTAACAGTCTCGTTTGCTGGCGCTGTTGCGGCGGTGTTAGATGCAGCCGCTGCACCTATGTTCCCCTGCACAGTCCTGTTACCGGTGGATCTTCGATCGGAAGTGTCCTGATCACCGTTAGGCTGAACCGGTGGATCCTGCGCAACAACGCCTGATGGCGTACACTGGGCAGGAACCTGACTGTCATACGCGACAGGTGGCGATTCAGGAACCCAGTGAACTGTCAGGCCTCCTGATGGCCGATGCTGAAACGTGTTTAAGGGCGTCGACTGTTTCTCGGGTGGAAGGGCAGCGGTCAACTTGGATGCGTTCCAGACTCTTCCGTCCTCTAGGCGGAATGTCCAAAGTCCAACTCGTTCCACTATTTTCAACGGCTCGCTGAACTTGGATTTATCGTAGCGCGTTTTCTTTGGAAGCCGGTAGCGAACGAATTGACCAACAACAAATGTCGGTCGTTTGGCTCCTCGTCGCTGGTCAGTGTATTTCTTGCTTGACTGTTGCCGATGGCACACTCGTTCTCGTAGACGTTTCATCTCCTTTACTGGGTTGCGAAGAAATTCCCGAGGTGACAGACCCAGGATATGGAGACGGGTCTTCGGTTTCCTTCCGTGGAGAAGGAGCGCTGGCGACAGGCCTGTTGTGGCATGTGGGGTACACCGGTACACCCCTAGGTAGTCGGTGACTGCTTCTTGTAACCGAAGCTTTTCAGCGGTAGCGAGCTGAATGAAGTTATTCAGTACTCGATTGAACCTTTCGACGAGCCCATTGGCTTGCGGATAGTACACCGACGAGTAGACCTGGTTTATGCCTCGGTGTTTTAGGAAGTCGTTAAACTGTAAGGACGTGAACTGTGGCCCGTTGTCTGACACGAGACAACCTGGATAACCTTCCCGAGCGAAGACTGATGACAGAAATGTCATCACTCGAGAGGTTGTCACGTCGTGGCAAAACTGAACCTCTGGCCATTTAGAAAAATAATCAACAAGAGTGATGGCATACCGGCATGCTGGCTCTGCTCGTTCAAATGGACCGACAATGTCAATGGCGACTTTGGCCCATGGCCGCTTCGGAAGTGGAACTGGCTGCAAGGGTGTTGGCGAAGCTTTGACAGGCTTGTCTGTTGCTTGGCACACCGGGCAGCTTCTGATCACACTTTCGGTTTGACGATCCATGGCAGGCCACCAGTAGAGGTCTCGGAGCCGACTCTTGGTCCTGACGATTCCTGGATGGCCTTCGTGAGCAATCTCAATCAGTGTATTTCTCAGTGTCGTAGGAATTATAACATTTTCTCCTCTCATCAGCATGTCATCTACAACTGAGAGTTCGTCACGAACATGAAAAAAAGGAACAATGTCGTTGGACAAAAACTTCTGCGACGGCCAGGATGAAACTACATAATCCATCACTTGACTTAGGATGACGTCATCTGTCGTGGCTTGCTGCAGCTGTTCTTTTGTCACGCAAGGAGTGACGAACGACACGATCTCCTCTTCAAACGATGTCCCACCTTCCGTGTCAGCTACTGGCAAGCGTGACAGAACATCCGCCACACGGTTGTCAGAGCCTCGCTGATACTCAACCGTGAAGTGATACATCAGCAGACGTGAGGACCATCGCGTGATGCGAAACGGACGATGTCCTGTACCGCGTGTTGACAGAAGGGCAATCAGTGCCTGGTGGTCGGTACGTAATGTAAAGTGGCGACCCCATAGGTAGTTATGCCATCGCTCACATGCCCAGAGACATGCCAGGGCTTCTTTTTCCCCAACAGAATACTTTCGTTCTGTTGGAGTGAGCGTACGAGAGGCAAATGCAATAGTATGGACTTGTTTCCCCGCTCGTTGCTGGAGGACAGCCCCAAGCCCATATGCGGACGCATCTGTTGCGACGATTATCGGCAGTGCGGGGTCGAACATCCGAAGCACTTGACTGGACGACAAGAGAAATTTCAACCGTTTAAAACTTTCGTTGGCCTCTGGGTCCCAAATGAATGGAACGTCTTTGCGCAGGAACCCGCGAAGTGGTTCCACTTCGGTCGCAAGTCTGGGAATAAATCTGGAATAGTATTCCACCAGTCGCAGGAATGACCTGAGCTGGCTAATGTCCGTTGGCACTGGTGTCTGGTTGATGGTGTCCACTTTTTGTTTGAGAGGAGCAATTCCCTGGCTGCTAACTTGGTGACCCAAGAAAGAGAGTTCTCTGACATCAAAGACGCACTTGTCATTCAAGCGTAGCCCCGCACTGGAGATGCGCTGAAGAACGGCTCGGAGGTTAGCAAGATGCTCCTCGCTGGATCTGCCAAAGACAATGATGTCGTCTATGTAGAATAGCACACCTTCACAGCCATGTAAAATTCTAGACATCATTTGTTGGAATGTGGCAGGAGCAGAGGCCAGGCCAAAACATACTCTCTTAAATCGGAACAGGCCTTCATGTGTTACAAAGGCTGTCAGGTCTCTGCTATCTGGGTGTAGTTCTACCTGATGGTATGCAGAAGCCAGATCTAGTTTTGAGAAGTGGGTTGCACCAACCAGGGAATTAAGAAGTTCCTCTGTGTGTGGTAGAGGGAAGCTGTCAATAACAACTGCCTTATTTGGCTCCCTGAGATCTACACACATCCTAATTTTTCCATCCTTCTTCTGAACTACGACGATTGGCGACACCCATTCAGACGCGTCAATACGTTCAATCATGTCATTTGCTTCAAGGCGCTTAAGCTCGTCTGAAACTTGCTTGCGAACCGTAAACGGAAGTCGTCGCAATTTGCATTGTACTGGTGTAACAGAGAGACGGACTTTTACCTTGTGTACATAGCCTTTGGCGTGACCAAGCTCGGAAACAAAAAGATGCTTGTAGTCAGCACTCAGTGATTTCGGAAGGCGTCCCACTGTAGGTGTTTCAGGTGTCGCTATTCCAGCACCAACTTGTCGATCTCCGATATGAGGAGGACCACTCTTCGGAGACAGCCGTGATGCGGAACTTGGTTCCCCTACAGCAGCACGTAGACGATCCTCCCACGACGACGGCCGTTGCTGGAATTTTTCTGGAGGGCTGTGCGCTACCCCGGCACCATCCGGTACTTCGTTGGTCAATGAATCTTGCCCCGATGAGGAATCTAGGCCTTTGACCTGAGTGTGAAGACAGCGCAACGCTGTCCCTAGGATGCGAAGGTCTAGGGCTTGTATAGCATCAAGACCCAAGAGAGACGTGCCAATGTTTGTAACATAAAATAATATAAACGCCGTTTTTTCCTGGTAGGAGACATCTGCGTAAAATGCTCCCAGGACTGTTATTTTCTCATGTGAATAGTTCAGGAGAGCCGTTGGTGGTGAGAAAAGCTCGATGGTCCTTTTCTCAAAGAGAAAAGGACCATCGAGCTTTTCTCACCACCAACGGCGGTTTTCAAGAGCCTCAAAGAGGCTCTTGAAAACCGCGTCCGAAACGATGGAAACGGACGATCCGGTGTCCACGAGAAAGTTGACGGCAAGATGGAAGACGATGACGTCTATGTAAATGGCCGATCGACGACCACCAGGAGTAACGTTCATCACAACTCCATAATCGTCTTCGTCGTCGTCGGAAAATATCTCTTGGATATGAACGGAGTTCTGTCGACGGTTGGAGCTCCTGCAGACTCGCGCGTAATGTCCGCGCTTACCGCACCCATAGCACGTGGCATTTTTCGCTGGGCAGACCGCGGCGATTAGACATTTGTGCAAAACACAGTTTCGGCATTCTGGCAAGGTCTCCTGGTGCGATCTAGGTGCCCAAGGCCCGGGTGTGAGCTTCTTGTACTGGACCGACTCCCGGTTATTACGTGGTACTGACACTGATTGGTCATGAGTGGACGTCCGGGAGAGACTCCGATTTGAGGCTCGACGAGACAGAGGCTGGTCGTGTTGTGGTGCATGGGAGGTAGTCAGTCGTTCCGGCGTAGGCGGACGCCATGACAGCTGGCGTGAGGAAGAACGCTTTTGGTTACCTCGCTGCTGTCGATGGGAGGGTCTACGACGTTCTGCATTGACCTCGCATGCTATTGAAGGTTCGTCGGCATATGGCTGTGATTGCATCGCGCTTGCTTCTTGTGCGGCCTTCTCTAGGTGAAGAGCAACGTCGACGGCGCGCTCGAACGTTAAGGCTTTGTCGTAGAGCAGTCGTTCGCGAAGAGAAGTCGAGGATATTCCCGCTATGAGCTGCTCGCGAAGGTCTTCGTCAACGCGGGTTCCAAAATCGCATGTGGTCGCTAATTGACGTAAAGCCGCGATATACTCTTCGAGCGACTCGTTGGCTTGTTGATAGCGGCGGCGAAACCGATATCGCTCTACAATGGCGCTCGTGGTTGCAGAGAAATGGTTGGCTAAGGCTGCGACCGTTTTTACGTAGCAATCATGAGAGGGACTTTCCACAATGACAGACTGACTTGACGTCGTAGCTTCTCCAGCCGCGTTTACAGCTGGCCCCGTTGCTGGCGGAAGCGTAGCGGTAGCGGGTGGTGGAAGACGACTCACTATTACGGCATCATAGATACGTTGACCTTCATCACCCAAGTTGTGGATGAGGATGGATTGACGGCGAACGGCAGAAAACTCGGCAGCACCAGCTGCATCCATGTAGCGCTGGAACCGCTTGTACCATTCGTCCCAAGGTACCGGAGGTCGTCCAGGGGGGCTATGTTGCGCTTTTTGGACTCCCAGGAGACTTGGAAGAGGGAAGTGACGTCAACGAGTAGAGCAAATGCGGATTGGATGTTGACAGAAGAAAACGAAATCAACACCCAATCTGCGTTTGCTGTGTCTTTGACGTCACTTCCCTCTCCCTAGTCTCCTGGGAGTCCAAAAAGCGCAACATAGCACCCCAGGCGCATCCAGAAATGGCTTTGGTGGCGCGATGTTTGAAAAAGCCATCTTCGGGTAAGAGCGGATCAGCTTGCGGCAATCTGACGTCCTGGTCCGATCTAGCAGGAGGCTGCGTCAACGTTCTCGGAGCGAGGCCTATGCCCGAACGCTGCGGTAAGGCCTAACTGCGCTGAGTCCAGAATTGAGCTGCGGCAGGATCGCAGATCGGCGGACCAAGGTAGGCGAGGACGCGCAGTCCCCCGACGAACTTGGAGGCTAGCAGGGACCGTCAAGCATCCTCGTCGCCAAAAGGATGTCGTGTCCCAGCGAGGGACAACGGCAGGGACGTCGTGACTGAACAACCGTCATCAGGCCAATGATGTTTATTCATGGCGCAAGGACCCAGCTCGAGAAAGAGAGAAAGACGAAGTGGCATCTAGTGGCCGAGAATTATAGATGTGGCAAAGAAGTGGCAGTGAAAGAAGAAGTGAGAATACAACAATATCGAATAGAAAGCGATGAGGTCGTGCACAACCAATTGGTCGCTCAGAGTCCATGACTCTGGATCGCCTAGGGTGCCTTCATGTGCGCTCTGCTTAGGGTGGTGGCATCTCGCCATTTTGTCACACACGTTTATTTTTATTTTTCGTTCAGAAGCGCGTGAAAGAGCGTGTCCCTGCACGCGCTTGTGGCGCTGACTGTGCTATGGCGACATTTTGTTTTCGTCGATTTCTTTGTATTTTCCCCGTGAGCGCGTGCTGTCGGTATCGGGTACTACAAAGGGTGGCATCACTCTAAACAGAAGGACATTGAGGCACCCTAGGATCGCCTGCCCGACCCTTTGCTTGGATAGCGGCTGTTTCACTTCCTCTTCTTTCAATGCCAAAAGAAAAACAACAAAGGAATCGCCGTGCACGCGCTGTTCCACAGCAGCAAGCACGGCACAAGGAGCGTGAGAGCGCTAACAAAGCGCTTCTGTGGCGCTAACAGAGTGCTTCTGTAGCGCTAACAGAGCGCTAACAAAGCGCTTCTGAAGCGCTAACAGAGCGCAACATCACGCGCTAGGAAGCGCCACATGACCGCTCCTTGGAGCGCTCAGGTAGCGCTAACTTAGCGCTCCGCTGTATGTGTGAACCGGCCTTAACTGTAATTCAACACGACATCTTTGATGGAAGATAGGAAACCTCAATTTCAAAATGGTGAAAATATTGTGCTTTTTGTGGTAAATAGATTTAGAAAACCACATCCTCTTGGACTCGCAAAAGTTCCTACATCTGTACCGCCCCAGAATGCACTCATAACAGTAACTATTTGTCACTTTTTAATCGGCTTAGCGGTGGGCGAGCGTTTATTACGTCAGGATGGTCATTGAGTCTCAGCGTTAAAAAGGCAACCACCCTTTCGTCTCTGAAATGGCATTACAATTGGAGCGCGAGAAAGGAAAGCAAAAAGCAAACAAAGGTTGAATACCTCGTCGTGATGTGTTAGTGTTAAAGGGATGCTGAACCGAAATCTGGATTCCACAAAACACGCGGCAAAAGCGTGCAGCGGGATGCTACAAACATCAAAACATCACTCATACAGCGATATCTCGAACGGATGACCGTATTTTTCAAGAAAAGGAGGCGCATTTGACAGACGAAAATAATCTCTGGAGAAGGGGATATAATCCCTTCTCCAGGGATTATTTTCGTCATTCTTGTCCAGCTCGCTTGCCCCTTTGCATTTAGTTGCATTATAAGCATTTGACAGAAATGTTCACGTCATGTTTCTTTGAGAAGGAGAGGGATCGGACTAGCGTCTTTTTCTCGTCGACGGCTTGAGGGAGCGAAGCGAAAAGAGAAGACTAGGTATTTTCACGGTCACGCGCCTCGTCGGCCTGGTTCAATCTCGACCTCTTTTTCCAAAATACGGCCGTCCATTCGAGATATCGCCTTACGAGTAGTGTTGGAGGGATCGTAGCGTCCCGCCTACATCTCCTGCATTATTTTTTCTGTAATACAAATTTCGGTTCACCATCCCTTTAAGGTCAAAAAAAAAAAAAACTGGAGCCCAAATTTAGACCGAACATAAACGAGCCGTGCAAATTAGAAGAATTGTGCCCGGTAGTGTTGCGCCAGCCGATATGAACAACATGGCGGCCTTATCGTGGACCGAATTCTTTACGTCTTTCCATGGATGGAGTTTAGACAACCTCAGTAAAAAGCCTTCCGGACGTTTCATTGAATTGCATTAAGGACCTCTCTAGAACTGCCATCTGCACGAAAAATGCATCTCCACGCTGAGGCTGGTGATTCGCCCGCAAACAAGACAGCAACGGGCGCAGAAAAGAAGACGTTGTCATCTAGTAAAACTTCTCCGTGTGGCATTACGTGAGATCTTCAAGGATGCCATTCTGTCAGACCATCATTCCCCCGTTGCAGGGCGATAAAGTTCTTCGTCGATCTCATTGGTTGCTTGAAAAAATACCCTCCACTTTTATTTCCGAGCAAGCAGGACGGCTAGCTATGTTCTTTAGACGCTGACTCGCTGTATGCCTGTCTTTTCAGTCGCCTTAGCCCGCTTCCCTGGCACTACTAAGCCTACTATGAAGATTCCGCTTTTCATAAAATCAACAATAACAGTAATAGCAATGTTTATTTCCATCGACTGTCTTTTCAGTCGCCTTAGCCGGCTTCCCTGGCACTACTAAGCCTACTATGAAGATTCCGCTTTTCATAAAATCAACAATAACAGTAATAGCAATATTTATTTCCATCGACTATGATAAATGATCATCGCTTACCCCCTCAGATCATTGCTACAGAAATTTCTGATCTTAGTCCATGTTGCGGATCTTGTGGCACATGACATTTCCAATGGCCCCCAAATCGTCCAAGAAAGGTAAGTTACATATGATGCAAAACCCACATAAATATATATATCTAAACGAACATATGCAGATGAATGAACCGTACTTAATCCAATGAAGCAAAGAATCAAAGTTTTCAGGAACCCGCCGAAAGCCAAAAAACGGCGGAGCCAGGATTTGAACTCTGGGCCTCCCAATGTCCGGTCGGGTGTGCTAACCTCTACACCACTCCTCCTTGGCTTTGTGGCGTTTCCTACCTGTCTTATTAATGGACAAGAAACGAAATGTGTCCAATCGGAGGTGTTCTGGAAACACACGCCGCCGCGTGGAGCGCGGTACGACGCTTGGTGTCACGTGGTACGTGCTGGCTTGTGCTCCAGATATCCTCCCACTGTTAGTTTCGTCCCGTGTACATGTAGTATTCTTTGTTTATGAGCTTTAGAAACACGGTATCATGATCATCTGCGATACCGTGTCATTAAAGGAGCAATGCAACAATTTTTGTACTGTGCACAAATACCGCTTAAAACGGATCCCTAACGTTAATGACCTATGAAACACGCGTTCGTTTTTCACCCCACGCAATAGAAGTTCCAGAAAAAAATTTAAGAGAAACGAGCAGCGTTCACCCCCTCAACTCGCAGCCAGAACAAGCGGCCACGTGATCTGGAGCCGATTATATGCCGCCAGTGTTGATCATAGCCACGCGCTGGGGTTGGCAAAGCACAGAACACGCGCTGAGTTCCAGACATTGTTATGGCTCGGCTGTTGTCGTCGTTGCAGCGATTGGACACGGGTCACAACCCGAATGCTTCTCGAGCTAGCAATTGTCACGAGCCCAAATCGAGTGCCCACGCAATGCTCGGGTCCAATCTATGAACCGCATTCAAATATCGTCACTTGGGTGTACTGCGATCCCCGAGTTACGTCATAAAATTTTGCAAAGGAGAGATTGAATGAAAATGATCGCTTTTGTCCTTGAAACCACACCGCAACACAGGAGTTTCTTGGCCAATGGCGTTGCGTGTGAGTATCCTTGAGTCCCAGGTGTGCCAGTAAGCTCGTGTAGAGAGAAAAACATTCCAATTGAATATCGTTGCACAGCTCCTTTAAAGCTCATAAACAAAGAATACTACATGTACACGGGACGAAACTAGCAGTTGGAGGATGTCTGGAGCACAAATGAGCACGTACCACGTGACACCAAGCGTCGTACCGCGCTCCCCGCGGCGGTGTGTGTTTCTAGAACACCTCTGATTGGATACATTTCGTTTCTTGTGCATTAATAAGACAGGTAGGAAACGCCAGAAACCGAAGGTGGAGTGGTGTAGAGGTTAGCACACCCGACCGGACATTGGGAGGCCTAGAGTTCAAATCCTGGCTCCGCCGTTTTTTGGCTTTCGGCGGGTTCCTGAAAACTTTGATTCTTTAATTAATTGGATTAAGTACGGTTCATTCATCTGCACATATTCGTTTATATCCTCCTCGGAGACCACGTACGATGGTTTGAAGTGCCCGTGTTGTATATACAATAACGTGGCTCTTGATTCTCGCAGATGATGATGATACGGTTTTCAGTGTTCAACTCAGCTATTACCCCGACACAACCGCCACAGAATTTGGGGCCACGTGGCTTGCGCTCACCGGTGCATTAGGTTACTCATAGTGTAAATATCTGGACATCTTTTCAAAATTAAGAGGGGCATCACAATGTCCTAAATGCGTTTCCTAGCTTGCACGCAGCATGGCAAACCCCCAAAGAGCTACAATCAACCTTCACTTAGTCCCGTCGCACGTTGATGAACACGCGTCAACAAAGGAGCGGGTGTCCGAACCATTGGCGCGCAAAGCCTTGGATCGCAAATAATAGAGCCATATATTCTTACAGAAGTGCATAAACCTTTATTTAAAATAAGACATAAAATAGTCACCAACACCCTGAAACGACCTCTAGATCGCTGCCACCCGTCATTGGAAAAACACACTTTCGAGATTCGAGAAAGCGGAAGTCGATTACGTAGGTTACCAGTAAATTTCGCCAAGCACTTTTATTCTTAATTTTTAAGTGCCGTAATTCATGAAGCGCCCGAAGGTATTATATTATGGCAACCAAAAAAACGCAAAGATAATACGAAGGACGAGTGAGAGGAACGTACACGACAAGCGCTGATTTACACAGAATTTTTGTTAAAGGGGCACTGACACCCCAAAGGTCGTATTTATTTTTATTGTCTAAAACGATGCAAGTTGCAGTCATAGACACGCAAAAAAAACCGCATCGCGAAAAAAAATTTTCCCGCGCGCGTGCGCGCCTTTTTATTTTTGGCGTTTGATTTTCCCGCCTCTCGCCTCCTCGCTTCTTTTGATCGGTGACGTCAAAAATCAGGAAATTTAGAAGCTTTGTAGGCGACATCTCTATAACATTTAATAACGGCAATCGTAAAACATGTTTTTTAACGCAATTGCGAACGCACTACGGCCCTTCTTTTTGAAATACCAAAAATCGGGAGTTCGTTGTGGTGCCGTCTCCTGGATTTGTATCCTCCAACGGAAAACAGGCGACACCGCTCAAAACCGGTCCGCCGTAACGCCACCGCTCGCTCCTTTCCTCCTCGCTTTGGGTCGCCATGGCAACAGCAGGGAGTGGTGAAAGAAAGTCGACTATCAGGTCTCCCCGATTTTTGACGTCAAGGCACCGGCGCCGATCGCGCGGGAACTTCGAATTCGGCATTTGGAAATTGTTTTTTTTCTTCACAAATACTGAATTCCCAAATTTCAAATTTTGAGGGTAATGTCCCGGCATCGTTTTCAATCGTTTCGGATAATAAAAAAAAATATGATTTTGATGTGTCAGTGCCCCTTTAAGAAGAAACAAGGAACGCTCGAACCACCAAAACGCAAAACACACCACCAATCGTATCAATGTGATTACAACCTTGCTTCGTAACGACACATGTAATCAATCTCTCTGCCTAACAAGGCAATGGACGGCGAGCTGACACGCATACCCTCCTCACAGCGTGACATGAAAAAAGCCTCCGTAATCTCCCTCGTTCTTTGGTTAGTGTGCCGCGTCACAATGCAGTGTGAGTAGAGGGGCGCACACCCGCACCTGGCGCAGTGTACCGCCAAGTGGCCGTAGGGAGAAACTCTCATGGTTAGATCATGCCCCCTTCATCTATCATTAATGAATCTGCCTGACTGGCCGACATATATTTTTTCATACGGCAAAGGGATCTTATATACCACCCCGACTTCACAGTTCACACATTCTTTTTTTTTTTCGTTGCATACCCCGCCCCCGTTTTCGTTGGTTTGTTATGGTTGCTCAATAGTACATATAAGAGGTCTATGTCGTTTGAGAACCTTGTCCCATGTGGGGCAGCGTTGCACTCTCGTTTGAATTTAGAAATTAAAGACTAGCGAATCGGTTTGCTTTAGGCTATGTATTCATTCTCCCTGCTTGACGCATGGAGAGGTTTTTCTTTTTTGAGAACAAATATCAGTTAACACCAGAGTGGATGTTAACCATAGGAAAACAGATATCGCCACGCATTTCTGTGGTGCGACTTGGCAGGATATGTATAAATAGGGTTTTAATGGGGATTACGCTGTTTTTGTCACCGTACTTGTTGACAGAAAGAGCAGTTTTAGTCAGACTTTTATCTAGGTCATCCATCCAAACCGTAATGGTCAGCTCCCACGCAGTATTGATGAAACCTAAGAATGGCCGAACATAAAACAAGGTAGTTCGCGTCTTTCCATGTTTTGTGGACGCCGATTAGAATAGGCTGCATAAAAATGCAAAAGGCACGGTTTCTCTGCAAGGCAATATCTGGTGTATCGAAATTCCTTAAGCCATTTCCTTCTAACACCACGTCTAGAAATTTAGTTCAGCTTTGAATTGTTAAAAGATTGATGTTTAATATATATTCGGTACTTTTTCGAACCTTCTTTGTGAAGTCTTTAAAAAGTAATGGCGCCGAAAACACAGAAAAGGACGAAGACGAAGCGAACAAACACAAGGCGAACCGTTAACCATTGTGTTTGCTCACTTCGTCTTCGTCCTTGTCTGCGCTTTCGGCTCTCGTACCTCTTAAAGACTATGCACCAATAAGCCCACCCATACACTTTTCTTCGTAAAGCGCTCGAATGCTCCTTTTCACGTTCAGACTCATTTTATATTCAGAATATCAATTTTCTATCATCTCTCGATCTTTTTGGAGCTCTGTGCCACCGACCTCATCATCAATGCAAGAAGGCGAAAAAAGCTTGTAAAAATAACCTTAAAAAATATAGACGCTTCACAGCAGCTGTGCATGGGCGCCGCCATAACTGACCTTCAGTTTTTGTTCCCTCTTATTCCGTTCGCTTCACTTCATCATTACCACAGCAGGACAGGTTATTGCCATTTTAGATGCTACTGTGTTCTTGTGCCCAGCATAGACCATTGTGAAGGCCCGTCAACGCCCGCTTCAGTGGTTCGGCATCAAGGTAAGACAAGAGAAGGGCGGCTATGGCGGCTCAATCTGGCGCGTGTGTAAAGCGTCTATAATATAGCTTCCTAGAGGGCTTGGAGGCAGTGTTTAGCAAGGGGACTTAGCCAGCTGCCATCTCTTAATATTGTTAACTTGGAGTGAATTGCAACATCGCAGCCTCCTATATATAGCGGTACAGATGTTAAAAGCTAAACTACGTTTTTCAGTCAAAATGTTCCCTCATCGTTCTGGGCTGTGCGCTCTCTGTACACCGTAGTAATTGACCCTGCTCTTGCTTTACGGCAGAGCGCGCTCGCAGGAGTTCTTTGAGAGAGAACGTTAAATTTCCAAAAAAGGGATACACGCACTCAGTAAATTAAAATGATACCCGCCATATGGCACGTTTGTGCTTCCTTGTCTCTCACCTTCCCCCGGTGATGTCTTGTGATTTCGATTTTAACGAGCGAAGCAGCGGCGCGGCTTCTTTCTGCGCGCTTCACACCGTGCCGTGAGGGGAACCTGCTGCCAGTGACAGCACTCCCGTCGCGGAGCCTACTATAACCAGGCCATTACTTTGCCCTTTGCGAAACCGGAACCGCACAACACCGTGAGCGTTTTCTTACACATTCCATTGTACCCATATTGAACGTCCTTAATGACTGAAAGCTCAAAGGATGCTGTCTGCGCTTTTATTTCCTTCAGTTGCGTGAATTTTTGTGCCATAGCTTCTACTTACTTTGTCACCTTTGACAAACTATGCGTTTATTTTGCTACTTTAAGACCCGTGTCTACCACTGTGGACAGACACAAAATGACGGAAGTATTCCTTCCTATATGTGTGACAGTCGTCTATTAGCTATCTGCATATATTGTGGATTCAGGTAACTGGAAGAAAAGTGCTTACTTTTTATGAAGCATGAATGACTTCCTGACATTTCCAATATAAAGTAACGCAATATATAGTTTATGCCTATACTACAGATAGATATATATACCACGGATTATTTTTCTTTGTCTCCAAGAAGGAAACAGTCGAAATGTGCAGATTAATGAACCCTACTGATTGAATAGGATAAATGTTCCGAAGCTGGAGCAGTGGTTCGCGTATCTGACCGGTAACCAGGAGACCCGGGGTGCAAATTCCGGTGCCACCAAATATCTGGCTTCTGGCGGCTTCTCGACATTTATCCTATTAGATCATTACCGTCCATTCATCAGCACACTTTTGCTAAGCTTATATAGCATCTCATTGACTTTGATAATGCCGAAAAGCAGTGAACGCTGCACATGAAGGTAATAGTGTGCATATACAACATGGCTCATTCTTGTAAATGCCGAAATGTCGTACATTGTGTACAAACTGAGTGCCAAAATGTACCAGTCAGCTAAATCAACACTGTAAAAAGTTCAGACAAGAACAGCAGTCACAAATATAGAGGAGTAATAATTTTGTTTTTTTATAGACCATTCAATTTAGCGGTCTCAGGGTGGCGCCATTTTGCTCGACTACAGCGCCCTCTCCAGAGCCTCCACACCCCCGGTAAGTTCAGCAGCTTCGGTGAGGTAGAACGAGAAAGAGGCAACGAGCCCGATTCCGCTAGCAGGCGACAAACCGGGAAATTGCCGTTCACCATCATTAAGCTGCAACGGCGGGCTGTACCTCTGTACGCTTGTGGTTGCCGTTGTGAAGTAGTTCTCGTTCTTAGAATATTTATGGCTACTCCGAATTCAGCCTATAACACTCTCCCAAGCAGCACCAGAAAGTGAATTTCGATTGCCGATGGTTGGCCAGTGTCTGGACAGCTTGGCCACTTTAAGTGCTTGGCCACCGGAGACATAAACAAGGCCGGCAAGAGTCCGGCCACAACCTAGCTGTTTTTAGCTTGTCCGCCGGAGACATAAACACTGCCGGCAAGCGCCTGGCCAGAAGTGCTGATTTTCAGCTTGGCCGCCGGAGACATAAACACGGCCGGCAAGTGTTTGGCCAGCAGTGTTGATTTTCAGCTTGGCCGCCGGGTACATAAACACGGCCGGCAAGTGTTTGGCCAGAAGTGCTGATTTTTAGCTTGGCCGCCGGAGACATAAACACGGCCGGCAAGTGTTTGGCCAGTAGTGCTGATTTTCAGCTTGGCCGCCAGAGACATAAACACGGCCGGCAAGTGTTCGGCCAGCAGTGCTGATTTTCAGCTTGGCCGCCGGAGACATAAACACGGCCGGCAAGTGTTTGGCCAGCAGTGTTGATTTTCAGCTTGGCCGCCGGGTACATAAACACGGCCGGCAAGTGTTTGGCCAGAAGTGCTGATTTTTAGCTTGGCCGCCGGAGACATAAACACGGCCGGCAAGTGTTTGGCCAGTAGTGCTGATTTTCAGCTTGGCCGCCAGAGACATAAACACGGCCGGCAAGTGTTCGGCCAGCAGTGCTGATTTTCAGCTTGGCCGCCGGAAACGTAAACACGGCCGGCAAGTGTTTGGCCAGTAGTGCTGATTTTCAGCTTGGCCGCCAGAGACATAAACACGGCCGGCAAGTGTTCGGCCAGCAGTGCTGATTTTCAGCTTGGCCGCCGGAGACATAAACACGGCCGGCAAGTGTTTGGCCAGCAGTGTTGATTTTCAGCTTGGCCGCCGGGTACATAAACACGGCCGGCAAGTGTTTGGCCAGAAGTGCTGATTTTTAGCTTGGCCGCCGGAGACATAAACACGGCCGGCAAGTGTTTGGCCAGTAGTGCTGATTTTCAGCTTGGCCGCCAGAGACATAAACACGGCCGGCAAGTGTTCGGCCAGCAGTGCTGATTTTCAGCTTGGCCGCCGGAAACGTAAACACGGCCGGCGAGTGTTTGGCCAGAAGTGCTGATTTTTAGCTTGGCCGCCAGAGACATAAACACGGCCGGCAAGTGTTCGGCCAGCAGTGCTGATTTTCAGCTTGGCCGCCGGGTACATAAACACGGCCGGCAAGTGTTTGGCCAGAAGTGCTGATTTTTAGCTTGGCCGCCGGAGACATAAACACGGCCGGCAAGTGTTTGGCCAGTAGTGCTGATTTTCAGCTTGGCCGCCAGAGACATAAACACGGCCGGCAAGTGTTCGGCCAGCAGTGCTGATTTTCAGCTTGGCCGCCGGAAACGTAAACACGGCCGGCGAGTGTTTGGCCAGAAGTGCTGATTTTTAGCTTGGCCGCCAGAGACATAAACACGGCCGGCAAGTGTTCGGCCAGCAGTGCTGATTTTCAGCTTGGCCGCCGGGTACATAAACACGGCCGGCAAGTGTTTGGCCAGAAGTGCTGATTTTTAGCTTGGCCGCCGGAGACATAAACACGGCCGGCAAGTGTTTGGCCAGTAGTGCTGATTTTCAGCTTGGCCGCCAGAGACATAAACACGGCCGGCAAGTGTTCGGCCAGCAGTGCTGATTTTCAGCTTGGCCGCCGGAGACATAAACACGGCCGGCAAGTGTTTGGCCAGCAGTGTTGATTTTCAGCTTGGCCGCCGGGTACATAAACACGGCCGGCAAGTGTTTGGCCAGAAGTGCTGATTTTTAGCTTGGCTGCCGGAGACATAAACACGGCCGGCAAGTGTTTGGCCAGTAGTGCTGATTTTCAGCTTGGCCGCCAGAGACATAAACACGGCCGGCAAGTGTTCGGCCAGCAGTGCTGATTTTCAGCTTGGCCGCCGGAAACGTAAACACGGCCGGCAAGTGTTTGGCCAGTAGTGCTGATTTTCAGCTTGGCCGCCAGAGACATAAACACGGCCGGCAAGTGTTCGGCCAGCAGTGCTGATTTTCAGCTTGGCCGCCGGAGACATAAACACGGCCGGCAAGTGTTTGGCCAGCAGTGTTGATTTTCAGCTTGGCCGCCGGGTACATAAACACGGCCGGCAAGTGTTTAGCCAGAAGTGCTGATTTTTAGCTTGGCCGCCGGAGACATAAACACGGCCGGCAAGTGTTTGGCCAGTAGTGCTGATTTTCAGCTTGGCCGCCAGAGACATAAACACGGCCGGCAAGTGTTCGGCCAGCAGTGCTGATTTTCAGCTTGGCCGCCGGAAACGTAAACACGGCCGGCGAGTGTTTGGCCAGAAGTGCTGATTCTCAGCTGGGCCGCCGGGGACATAAACATGGCCAGCAAGTGTTCGGCCAAAAGTGCTGATTTTCAGTTTCGCCACAGGGACACCCATAATCTAAACTTTCATCGCGTTGACAAAACTTTGGCATAACGACGGGCAGCGAGAAAAGCATCATGAGCGAGTGGTTGGCAGCATATTAGTGCGGGTGCATCGCGCGAACACTGTTAGTGCAAGCGAACGATCACCGTTTTATTCAGTTTTTTTTTCGTTAGTCTTGAAAGGCTATTGTCTTAACTAGCACTGTCGTGTGATATGTTCATTTAGAACATTACCAGAAGTGGGAAAATATTGTGCCCGTCGTTGTTTTATGAACATAAACTACGAAAACAGCGCCCACGTCATCTTCGCGCGAGCAATATCGCTCTGTCGCTGCGCGGCCCTCTTAGCGCGAATACCACATCCGCGATTTTTCGGTTGGTGCTCCACATATTTACTTCCCCACGGCACTCGAAGAAAAAAAAGTTGTAGTCGGGTGCATCGGGCGCACATGCTCCCCTTTCCTGGAAGACGCACCCTCCGTTACCCAGCCAGTGTACTTGTACACCGACCATAAGCCCCCTTCTCTACCTTAAAAACCTATAGGTGTATCAATGCACTCAGCTTAGTAAACCGCCACGCTAGCCACGCACCCCGATCAGCTTGTGTTTGAATCGGATAAGGTTGGATATTTCAGGCTTTGTGTTTTGGAAGAGCCTAAACAAGACGTCTCTCATATATTGATTAAACTTAAGCTAGTCTCAGTAATGTTTTATATAGGTGCTAGGATACTGATTTCCTGAGCCAACGAAAGCTAACAGCTTCGGTTAAAACCGCAACGGAAACGTTCAAAGTCGAACCACATGTAAAAGAAAAATAAAATGAACATCTCGACCTAGATGTGCAGAACGCTAGTTTTGTTGTTAACAACGTGGTTGTTGGCAGGTGGTGGGCAATGCCATGACGCTATTGACTATTGACGCTATCGTGGTGATTGACGCCAGTGATGCTTGGCCGTACTCACAGTAAAAGTTTTTACATCTTTAAGGGTGTAAAAGGGGTGTTGTAGGCAACTTCCACCCTCTGCTACACCCTTTTAACACCCTAAACACTAGGAATACAACCTAATATTTTACCGAAAATTTGCTGTTTCGTGTTACACCCTACATTTAGTGAAGAATGTGAGAAGGGTGTAGAAGAGGGTGCTAAATAAATAAAGTGAAATGGTTTTGGAAAGCTTATATATGACTCTGTCCATAATGTACAGGTAAGATTTCTGCTTGAAAAGCAACAGTTGTTAGCAGTCTAGTTTTTTATAATGTCAGTTGTAATTCATGCAAATAGCTGACAATAAAGTGCCTCTTTTGCATAGAATTTTTATGTTTGCAAACAAAATTTTATTTATGAGTTCGTATTTCATTTACGTACAAATCACTCCATGCTCAGAAATTGGAAAGTAGGGTGAAATGCTCTATACTAGCATTTTTTACAAATATTTATTGATGGAAGTGTACAGTAAAAAAAATCAGTTAGTCTCGAGTTTGCATCTGGCAACATGAAATCAAAATATAGTGAAAATGTTTGACAAATATTAATGACATGCTGCTAGAACCTGTCACATGACCATGTCAACCTGAGTAAAATATTCATTTGAGAATAGGGTGACATGCACAAAAACACACACATAAAGAGGCAAATCCCATAATAAACCAGTCCGAGACACCCCATACAAAAATGGCCTATGGTCCTGTATGGAAAATTCAATGGCAGGCTGTCACCAGGGTTGGGCAGAAATACTCAAAAATGTATTTGGAAATACAAATACTGGGATACAAAAAAGTAGCCAAAATACTGATACTAAAATACATCTGTAAAAATGTATCGCGATAGGTATCGGAAATACATTTTAAATAGAGGCAAAAAGTATTTGGAAATACAAATACAGGAATACATTTTAGGGAGGGCAGAAATACAAATACAAAAATACTGATACTGCAATACATTTTTCACATTTGTTAGAGACGACAACTGAGATGAAGCTTGAAGTTTGAAGTGGATGCTTTCTTATCCCAAAATTACTTTCCTGTAGGCTTGGCACTTTGCCTTGCAGGTAGTGGTTTCGCGCGACGATGAGCCTTCAATGGGCTCAAAACGTTCCAATCAAGGACTAACCGCGGTCCCTTCCCTGACATCCTGTCTGTCTGACAAAGGATGCGAAAAGACTTCGACCTCTAAATAAATTCTATGTCACTAAATCCTATCAAATCGTCACCATGCCCCTGTCCAATAAGGACGTCCCTGCCAACATTGATCACATGACGTCAAGGTGGAATAAACTGGTATTCTTTATCGGTAGGTGTGGCCTTGAACATTAAACTTTACCACGCTGCTGCATGAAAGTACAACAGGTACTTTCGTTGTAGGTTACCACGTTGAAGATCGTGCAGGCAGTGTCATTTGGAATTTTCGAGAATAGTGGACCAGCTAAAGCATCCTGAAACACGTGTCTCATCTTTTGTTACGGTTGAAAAAAACATACTATGGCATCCCTGTTGTGAAGGTCCTTCCTGCAGACCCTCCGCCACCGACATATGGATTGCAGTCATCATGTTTCGCCTAGCATCACCCAAACAGAGACCTCGTGGAGTGCAACTTGATATTGCCGGCACAGGTGCGAGCTCTCCGAGAAACAGCGCGCTCGAGACGAGTCGCAGGTGTACGAAGTCTTGGTCGGCACAGCGAGGCCAGGTATGGCCTCCTTCCTGGGTTTCGGATCCCTAGAGCAGCGGGTCACGTTCATGTCGGCTGATGACGTACCCTTGAGCCGTGCAATATTACTGGCGCAGCCGCAGCCGCAGACGTATTCGAATATGTGTTGAACTTCACTGCGTGAGTCATCCTACTATTTCAAGCCAACCACCGTCAGGCTCATGCTGCAACCGTGGTCTACAACCGCCGGCAATATGAAGGTGAACACCCTACCTGGTTTCTTGCCTGTTTTACGGCTCCCTAAAGCTATATGAACTCTCAATGTCTCAAATGGTACGTGGCTTGGGGTCTAAACTTTGCGTTCTAGCTCTCTTTTCGAACAAAGCTTGTTCTAAAACTTGCAGGAGCGTCAAAAAGAAGAAGAGAGCTGTTCACCTTCAAATCGTTCACGGGTGTACTGTGTACGCTAAGGCAAGAGATACATTTATAAGCGGACATTGGATGCCAGCAAACAATGACTCAAAAAATCCCTAGCTAAGGACCTGCGGGGGAAGATGCTCTGACTCCACTCGTGGCACGCCACCTGGTTCAAGTCCCCGACTACGCAATACTTCTCAGAATTGAGAAAAGGACGCATAGAAAAATAGTTCGGAGAAGAGGGAAGGAACCTTGGTCGGTATAGCAACAATGCCAAGCATCTCCTTAACCCTGATGCCCTGAGAAGTAAAAACAAATAAAAAAATATGCGTTCGGAATTGTTTTTTTTTTTTTTTTGGGGGGGGGGGGGGGGGAAGGGGGGAGTATTTCTCAAGAAATGTAACGAAATACATTTCATCCTGATTGTATCGCGATACAAGGAAACATTCCAAAATGTATTTCGTTATAGGAATACAGATACTGCTGGAAAAATATGTATCGCGATACAGAAATACAGATACGAAATGTATTTCTAAAATACTATCGCGATACATTTGTATCGCGATACTGCCCAACCCTGGCTGTCACATCCTGTAGCTTTGCATGGTGGGCCTTAGAAACTTATAGATACAGCTACAGCTGTATCTATAACTGAATAGGAAGTATTCACTTATAGATCTATGGCCGCCAGTTAATAGGAAGTATTCACTGGCGGCCATAGATGTGTGCACGACTGCTAAGCGCGTGCTGATGACGAGCTTCCACAGTTATTTTGTCACGTGCATTCCGCACCCTCAAGATTGCCGGTCTTAGCAGCCTATTAATGTGGGCTCGTTCTGAGCATGCGCTCTAAAGAGCACCAACAAATATGGCGCCCAGTGAATGCTCCTTATAGAAAAGTTTAGGGCCCTGTGTCTAAAGGCTCAGGGCTATGTTTCAATAACAACAATAATAATCAAGAATAGTTTCAAGAATAGTTTTTATTTGTGCCCAGGAACAACCTTGCGGTTTTGGTGCTGGCGCACGTAAAAAAGAACAAAAACACAAACACACAAAAAAAGGAAAAAGAAAAAAAAAACACGGAAGGCAGTTTTACATAAAATTCTACAAAAAAGAAGACGCGAGAACTGTGTACACAAAATTGTACAGAAAAACAAAACAAAAAGTGCACAAACATTGCACAGAGAAATGAAGACACGAAAAAAATTGTTCCAATACATATGGATGCTTCACTTGGACGCAAACAGACGCGAACGTCTGAACACTACACATACAGCTTCGTACAAATAGAAACAAGAAATCAACAAGTCATAGAAATACATATGGAAACCCGGCAGTTGATTCAGGAAGTTCATCGAAAGTCACAAAAGTGCTTCCGCACAGATTTAACAAAATCGGAGAAGTTGTCAAGAAATATATCGAGATTAAGAGAAGAGTTATTATAAAGGAGTTCCGCACGAGATACTGGATCAAGTGTATTAACTCTAGATGCCAGATAGAAGGTTGACGTTTTTCTTGTCGTCACTCGCGGTACGTGCAGAGAAACCTGATGCAGGATGTCGGAGCTATCTATTTGACCATGTATACATTTATAAAGAAAGAGCAGCTCCGCAGTGTTTCGGCGTCCCTGCAAGTCTTGCAGTCGAAAGGGTGAACTATGCACGTCATCAACTGCTTTTGCAAAGTTGAAACGGTGTTTAAAAATAGATACGAATTTCGCTTGTACACGAGAAATCCTCAATAGATTAGAGTGGCACGTCCCACCCCACACAACAGATGCATACTCAAGGTGAGAACGACACAGGGAACAATATAAGGTTAAAAATGTTTTACGGTCACGAAATTCTCGTGATACACGACACACAAGACCCAGGGTGCGCAGCGCAGACTTCACAATATGCATAACATGACCCTGGAAACGCAAAGCAGAGTCAAATACAACACCAAGATTTCTGATTTCGCCAACGCGGGATAGTTGATTAGTGTTCATTGTGTAGTTAAATGGTACTGTGGCAGTTTTTCTAGAGTAGGTCATGACTTTTGTTTTGGACTCGTTGATCTTCAGGTGATTACGTGAGCACCAGCCAACAAACGAGGTTATATCAGACTGTAAATCCATGCAGTCAGGTTCGCCGCCTATTTCTCTAAATATTTTTATATCGTCTGCATATAGCAAGAAAGAAGACGTGGTGATGGCGCTTGCGACGTCATTCACAAAAACAGAAAATAGCAACGGGCCCAGTACGGAACCCTGTGGTACACCCGAAGTTGCGTTATACGTGGAGGAGCAAGACCCGTTCGCACGCACATAACAAACCCTTTCCCTTAGGTAGTCCTCCAGAAGACAGTAAATCGGACCGCAAAGACCAACTGCAGAGAGCTTAGATAAAAGTATACTGTGGTTTACAATGTCGAAGGCCTTGCTACAATCAAAGTATATAACGTCAAGTTGACCTCTGTCGCACACAACCTTAGACGCAGCAGCCGCGAATGCCACCAGATTTGTCGTCGTTGAACGACCAGCGAAAAAACCGTGCTGGTTGGTACTTATCGTGCTTTGAAGTGAAAAAGACAGAGACCTGTGGATGACCTTCTCAAAGAGCTTAGAAAACGAGCAGAGTAAAGAAATAGGTCTGTAGTTAGAAGCGTCAGTCCGCTTGCCCGCCTTAAAAATCGGGACCACAACAGCAATTTTCCAAATACTCGGGAAAATGCCCGACTTCAGACAATTAATAAAGATAGCGCAAAGGACTGGTGTTAAAATGCAGCCGTAAGACTTGAGTATAGCTTGGGGGATGCTGTCATGACCGGCAGATAGCGTCGGACGCATTGCTTTTATACAAGTTTCTACAGTAACCTCGTCTATCGCAATATTACTAACTGATAAAGTGTTCGTGCATGGAAGGGTCTCATTAGAAAGTGCGCCAGTATCAACAGTGTAAACCGAACCAAAGACACCAGCGAAAACATTACACACATCAGTTGTAGAGCCTCCGTTCCCTTCTATGACAATAGCATTTTCTCCTGCGCGATCGCCCCTGCGCGATTTAACTCCTCTCCAAAATCTTTTAGGGTTTCGCTGTAGATCTGACTCTACTGCTTCGGTATCTGCCAGCTTATCACGCTTAAGCAATGCCCTGCAACGACTTCTCACCTCCTGAAATTTAGACTCGAATTCAGGACGGCCTGTTTTCTTAAATTTTCTATGCAAAAACGACTTTCTCTTCAAAGCCGTACGGAGTTCAGGAGAAAACCAATAGGGAAACCCAGAGCGTACGTTTTTTCTCAATGGGATGAACTTTTTCATTCCCTCCTTTACCACAGCGGTCAGTTGATTTACTGGATCATTCACGTTTGGAGACTCCAGAATGGAACTCCAGTTAAAGTCAGAAAAATATCCGTACAGGCCTACGTAATTGCCAGCTGCGTAGTTAAAGGATTTCTCGACGTTTTGGCCACTTGGCATTTGGCGCAGCACTGGTGTTTGAATAGTCATTTTTATATCAAGCGCTGGATGATATTTATCCTCTGGAACGAGAGGAACTTTACTTTTATCGACACTGACAGTCTCTGAGGTCGTTAGACACAGGTCGAGGAACTTCCCTTGCCAGTTGGGTGTGGAGTTTCGTTGTGTCAGACCTAAGAACGATGAAAAATTTACTAACGAGTCACATTTTGTAGTGATATAAAAATTATTCGATGTGACCTTCCATGTTTTCCAACATATAGATGGTGCGTTAAAATCGCCTAAGATCAAAACATTAGCTGAGTCAGATGCGGTTACGGTTCTTTCAATCTCCTGAAGGCAGTCATGGAATGTTTCCGGTGACATATGTGGGGGAAAATAAAATGCTCCCAAAAGTATATTGTCTTTCGGACCGCGCACCTCAACCCAAACTGACTCGGAATAAGTCTCAAGGCCCGTCCGCCTAACGCAATCGTAGGACTGATCAAACGCGACCAATACACCTCCACCCCGCTTCCCTTCAGTAGACTGCCTGTCACTGCGAAAAACCCTGAAACTTGGCGGGAAGTAATCGGAGGAGGAGATGTCTGGACATAACCACGTCTCGGTAAGAACCAGAAAAGTTGAGTTTGAGCAAATTAAATTTTCAAAGAACTGCTTAGATTTTGTGCGCAGACCACGTACATTCTGATAATAGATATTTAAATCGGTATACTTTAGTTTCATATTACGTTTTTATGCTATGTCCGACGGATGAATCATCTCATCGCGAAAATTACCTCTAAATGTCTGGAAGTAGCACGCGCTGGGCCACAGGTAAGGGTCAGCGAGCGCGTGAAAAGAAGGAGTGTCTACAGCGATGTAAAAAGACGCGTAGGATGCATGTCGCGTTTTCAGACGCAGGCATTGCAAAGGTGTCACACCAACAGACTTCAAATGCCTCACCATGTCCGCTGACGTGGTGCGTGGGTTAAGGCGTGTGACAAAAATCTCCTTTCCCTCGGACTGAGACGAAACTGAAGAGAAGGAGGCATTCTCAGGGGCCCCCAAAGACGGCGTGTCTCCAAAGCTGGTTTCACGTCGCAAGTCCGCACACGGAGCACGTGCCGCAGAGTCCGAAGACCCAGGCACAATGAGGCCAGGTGTCGCCGGTGTTATGGGACACATGGTGCTCGCCACTGGGGTGTCAGGCACGGGGTCAGGCACGGGGGTCAGGCACGGCGGTGAGGCGGGCGGAATCGACGCCAGTGGACGACTGGACCGGCGCGCATTCACCCCTGTAGCCGGAAGCGCACACACTTAAAATTTTTACACCCTTATTCGTGTAAATGGCTCGTCCTCTGGCTAACGCCTTTATTCGTGTAAGGGTGTTAGCCACCGGAGGTGGTGAAAATCGTGTTAACTGCTAACACCCTAAAAACAATATGGCGGCCAGTATGCGACAGGCGATACGAGCCTGGCGAGCCGTACGCGGCTTCTCGCCGGAGCAAGAGCATACTGCTCGCACGCTCGTTTGGTGTCATCTGTAGGCGCAAAAAACTTTCCAAACATCTCTATGTCCAAGCGCCAACACCGCAAATAATACGAGTAAGGCCGAAACCGCTGGAGAATGAACAGCCAAGACTGTCGCCGAAGTCTCGCTCGGCCTGCTCAATGCCGGTCGCATTTTCATCGCATCAGAAGCGCTTATAAAGAAGGGATAGCTTTACAAAACACTGACAGGCTGGCTTTATTGAACAAAACGCCCACTTGCCGTGGACGACAAGTTGACAACGAATCGCTCCGACACCCTCTGTCGACAGCGGCTAGGAGGTATCGCACTCGCGCTCCGTGTGGCTCTCGATTAACTATTGCCTGTGCTCACCTCTGTTACGTGCGTTATCCACTCATGAACGTTTGTGCGTGAACAGCGGCATTCAGCACCTAGAACACGCGCTGGGGAAGCCGCCTAACCTCCTTTTGTTGCAATCAGGCAGCATAACACGACGACACAGCTACCAGCGCCGCGGAACCGAACAACTCGGAGCGATCAACACGACGGATGGACTAATGGCATCTAGCCCTCTAATAGTTATAGATCACCAACCGCCACACTTTTCAAATTGGGCGGCGACAACCCCCATCTAGCGACGAAAAACAAAAGTGATCAACTTTTGAAAAAAGTAAACAGCAGTTTTTTTGCTGCCCACCGCGCGGTTACATTCACTTACGGCATGAACATACACACAATACTGTACATACTCACGGGCATACAAGCACTGATCAATTGCACAACACACACAAATAGTACATACATCCTACTAATACAAACTAACCAGTGCCCCGAGCGGTATATATGCCCTCCTATTTCGCGCATCGGTTAGCCCAGTGACCACGCTAGTCTTAATCAAGATATGAAAAGATTACGCCAATTTTATTTTTCAACAATATTTTTTCTGCATTTGTCTTAGGTAGGTACACATATCCCTTATTAACTTCTTACAGCATAATGTATTATAATGATACGCGCCTAACTTCTAGTAACTCAACGTGAGTGACGAGAAAAAAAAAATCGTGTGAATTCTGTCTGGCAACCACACTCGCGGCGTGGTTGCTATGGCGACGCTGTCGGTACGCGCGCCGGCAGCCGTCCAGCTGGTTCGGCCGTTCGGCTACGGTCGAGTGCGCGAGTCCACGGTGAACGCCGCGAACGCAATCAAGAAAACAAAGCGTCGACTACTGAAGCTGTACGTAATCGAGTTTCCGCCCGTTCGCTGCCGAATTCTTCGTAGTCTTCTTCCGCCCGCTCGAAAGGGAACCCTACCAGTCCGATTACCGCCGTGGTTTCAGTGGCTTCATCTTCGGAGGGAACTGTCAACTGAATTAGTTCCAAAACGCGGGCGCATCAGGCAGCGCAACGTGGCGCGGTCCACGCACAAAGTCGGTAAGTAAACAAAACACTCAATGCCGTTCCATTCTTTTTTTTTTTTTTCTTTTATTATCTACGGGGGCGCGCGGTGTTTCTGGGTGGCTCAAGGTATGGGAAAGCAACCGGAAAAATCGGCGCCTGATCGACCATGGGGTGAAAATTTCAAGGCGTATCGTATGCAAACGACAGCGTTTGCCAGCGGAAGACTCGGTCGTCCGTGGCGAACGCATTTTTAGTATTTTTAAGGATGTTCTAGCTGCAAAAGGAGCACCTTAAAATTTCACAAGGTAAAATACACTGCTGAGGAAACGACGCCCCTTTGCGTGCAGGCGCGGATTTTTCCGGCAGAGTTTAGCGCGCTGTGAAATGCAGTGTGCATTTAGGGAGAGTTTTGGCATAATATAATGTTGCTCATTGGAAATAAAAAAAAAAAAAGAAATGCTGGCATCATATGTTTACGTTATTTTTGGAATCTTAAGTACCCTTTTTGTGGCAGGTATTGGACGCCAGCACATTTTACGTAGGAACGAAGAGTGGAATGCGGCCAATTCCCTTCCACATTAACATCAAATGAGTGCTGTGAAAGCAAAGAAGAAAGTGAGGGTGAAACAGTTCCTGCAGTAGTAAGTGCCAGAAACAAGAAAAGTGCCCCGATGTGGAAAATATACTCCCTTGAAAAGGATCCAAAAGAAATAGAGGTTATCAGGTATAACGCCGAGCGTCACAGACCTGGACACTCCATTTCAGTTTTTTAAATGCCCATGCCCTGATGAGCTGTTTACAGCGATATTTGAGGGGACCATCCTGTATTGAACTCAATGCCACCATGAACACCATTTTCGGGTTCTGGTCACACCTCCACGCAGGATGTCCTGCTTCAGATCAAGGAGGATATCCTTGACAGAATCTCCTGTACGACAACGTGGGCGGTCCTGGCCCTGGATATAAAGGGCGCCTTTGACAACGCCAGTCACACGCTGGTGTTCGAGAACTTGGCCTCAACTGGGTGCGGGCCCCGGATGTATGATTATGTGCGGGACTTCCTGAGCAACTGGATGGCCACCATCGGAATCGAGTCCATCCGCACAAGCACCATCCCGATACCGAGCAAGGGCAATCGGCAAGGCTCGGTCCTGTCACCCACCTTATTACCTGGCGATGTGCAAGCCGCCTCCTCTACTGGAACGGATCCCCCGAATGAAGCATACCCTCTATGCCACTCTATGTGGACGACCTGACGATTTGGGCTACGTCGGGATCGGACAGCGGGAGGCAAGACTTCCTCGAAGAAGTCATTGAGACGGTGCAGAACTACCTGGAGGCCAGCAACCTCCAGCGCGCCCCCGATAAGTCTCAGCTGTTGCTCCTCCGCGCGGGCAAGCCAATTCCCGAAGAAGAAGAAGGCGGACATCCGCCTCACGTTAAAGGATGGTACCCCCGTGCCGGTGGTGAAGCGGGTTCGGATCCTGGGGCCTTCGCCTCCAGCGGGACGGCGGAGCCAAGTACACGGTCGACTGACTCGTCAAGACAACCACGCAAGTCATGTGTATGGTGAGAAGGATAATGAGTCACAGACACGGGCTCGAGGAGTCGGACCTGATCCGGCTGACCCAACCACTCGTCGTGAGCCACATCGCCTGCGCAAATCCGTATCTCAACCTGCTGTCGAGAGGTAAGGGCAAGATGGACGTGATTATTCGCAAGGGGTACTAGCTGGCACTGGGGGTGCTGCCGTACGCGTCGAACGCCAAGCTCCGGCGGCTAAGTGTAAACAACACCTTCCAGGAACTCATCAACATGCACCTAGCCAGTCAGTGGGAGCACCTGGCCCTCACACTGAGTGGGCGGCATGCCCCGAGCTCGCTCGGCATCCCCATCCCCGCATCGCAATGCAAGGCTATCCAGCTGCTGCTGGCCCTTTGGGACAAGATCCAGGTGGCACCAATCCCGCGGAAGCTGAACCCATCTTTTCATCCAGGTCGCTGGATGGCTCCCGGTCCCTTGATTCCGCTTGGTCCCGTCGTGTAGCATAGGGCCCCTGGTAGCAATTGGTTGCTAGCCCAGCATTTAAGCATACTCCAGCCTTTTTGTATGTAAAGCAAAACAATTACTGCAACTGGATACTTCTTACCTGACAATCGTAGTTTGCACTGCTCAATGCCCTTCTGTTTTATCTAAAATACCGCAACTAAATACTCCGAGTACTGGTCGGAGCACTGCGGTGCAGGTGAAGTTTCTACTTCACCTGTTGCCCTTCTGTTTTATCTAAAGTACCGCAACTAAGTACTCCGAGTACCGGTCGGAGCTCTGCGGTGCCAGGTGAAGTTTCTGCTTATAAAAAAGTGTCTGCCCAAAAGCTTGCTTCGGTACCACGAGCTGCAACAGGAAGCCTGATGCAGAGGCTTTAAGAGCAAGCTCCATGCTTTGAATGTTGCTAAGCATGCGCGCTTGTGCAGTGCAACTGTCGTTCAGGACAACGTGCTCATTCTTGGCATTTCAGTTTCACTTGCACTTAAAGGGATGTTGAACCGAAATCTGGATTCCATAAAACACGGCGGCAAAAGCGTGTAACAAGATGCTACAAATGCCAAAACATCACTCATACAGCGATATTTCGAATGGATGACCTTATTTTTAAAAATAGGAGGCGCATTTGACAGATTTGTTTGTCTTGTTTCTCCGAGAAGGGAAGGGAACGACCTCGCGTCTTCTCCACCTCGCTGCCTTGAGGGGGCGAAGCAGAGAGAGGAGAAAACGAGATATCTCGACGTCACGCGCCTCATCGGCCTCGTTTAATCTCAACCTCTTTCTCCAAAAATACGGCCGTCCATTCGAGATATCGCCTTGTGACTACGAGTAGTGTTTTAGGGATTGTAGCGTCCCGCCTACGGCTTCTGCATCGTTTTCTGAAATCCAAATTTCGGTTCACCAGCCTTTTAAAGGGAAACGGAGTGTGGCAGCGATGGGATGATTTCTTGTGTCAGCCGGAGTTGCCTACCATTACCACTGTAGGGCAGCAAAGGCTACAGGCATGCAAGAGCGACTTTGAGAAGCGCTTTCGCAGAACAAGAGCTTGCGATAGAGCGTGTACTAGCTCGCACTTGTCGCCTTCGACCGCGCTGTCACCCTGGCAAGCCTTCGGCAACACCTTCAGAATGCCCGCATTCTTCAAGAAAGCCACAATGTTATGAATATACCACAATAATGCCTGGCTTTTATTTTTTTCTAAAAAAGAGCATTTTTGAAAATTTGAAAATGCAGCAGTGCACGCTCATTACCTTCGGTACTGCTTAGTACGTGCTCACTCACGCTCACCTTATCCAGGCTGAAAAGCTTGTGCTCGGACGGGGCATATTGAACACTGGTGGTGTCTTTTGACTGAAGTAATATACAAAGTATGAACAGGAGTGATAAAGAAACACAACATTTAATGCCGGTCATCTCCACTTTTAAAAAGTATCTCAACGTGAGATTAATTTGACATTTCGTAGTAAGGGTGATGAATTCCAGACAGGGTGACACAAACCGTTTTGATAAAAACGTAAAAACGAAATGTAACTACTCCATACAGGTGCCTAATACCTAGTTTGATGACTAGGAAACAACACGGAGGACTAGAGAAATGCGATGAATATAAACGAATAAAGCTGGTCATAAATTGAAGCATACTTAGGTATGTGAGCCACACAACTTGCAGCTGCCATCTCAAGAAAAACAAACAAAACCTTTAATGATTTCGAAAATCGGAACAATCCTGGCAGGAGTTTCACAGACTGGCGATTGCACTATGTGATCAGCAATCAGGCTACAGGTGTTTTCTTGATTGTATTAATCACCTTGATTGCAACTGGCCATAGCTGTGAGTAGATTAGAATAAGACAAAGCCTCTCAAGAAGGCAGCTCGTATTGTACGTCTTCTGGCCATGGGCGAAGCCGAAAAGCCAGTAGGCCGCCATTCGAAAAGCCAAATGGTTCCCTCCTGCATATAAAAGCAGAATTGATTCAGTCAGAGAATAATAAAGGCCGCACTGATGAGTATGATTTTAAGCATGAAATGCTTTTAGCTCCCGGCCACCAAACTGATGACATATCTTTTTGGGAACTAATGCCAAAAATCACTTCAAAACATCTCAGGTTTCGAAGTTGACTTTTGCGTTGGTTTTCTTATTTGAAACCGGCTTTGAAACCTACTGGGTCTCGAAGTCAGTTTTGGATCAGAAAGGTGTGCACTAGCAGGGTTCAAAATTTGCTGTCAAAATTTTGTTTCCTTGAGACAAGGAAACAAAAAGGAACATACACACCACCGTCTCAAAACCAGCACAGCATACAGCTGTCATTTATTTCCACAAGTCTTCTTCCTTGTCATCCCACACGCTACACATGCTATGGAACCTATTCCTATACACACACAAACCTATTAATTCCGAACTACAGCTTTAAAAAAATTATCCAACATTCAAATTACTTTTTTGTATGACATCTCACTACCGAATTCTAATCCAAGAGCGCATCATTCGTTTAAACCGTTTGAAGCAATCGCCTGACGAGGAGCCCGTTGTCGTCACGCTTTGACGGCGCACTTTAGTTCACCTTTCTGCCGCCGTCCCTGCGCGAATATTACCACAACTGTTTAATTGATTGGTGCGGCACACAAACTTCTGTTCGGGCTGGAACTTGGTCAACAGTGTCTGAGATGAGCCCGACGCCCATTTCAGACGTCAAATAAACTTTCGAAATTGCTTTTATAATCTCTTTAAGAGTTTGAATGCAGGCGTCTATAATTCGCAAAATTTAGTGGCCGCGATTATGTCCTCTGTGACCGATTTCCAAAAATAAATGGTTTTACAGTAATGATTCAGATTGTGATTTATTGGGAATTAACCAGTGCTGTTAATAACATGCTCTGTATTGTCCGCTCTGCTGGTGTTTTTTCTGCCGTCATTGCATCCACGCAGCTTGAAAGTGCACTGCTTTATGCGACAGGTGGCACGCACACACCGTGGCACTCCACTTCATAGCGTGGCATGTGGTGGCAGCAAAAGCCTCTGCCAAAAACATGCTAAGCACAGCATTTGTGGCGGCAGAAAAGATACAAGGCTATTATCTTGTTCCCGAGAGTATAGTATGTTGCAGGTTAAGACGGTACGGTGAGGGGAAGAAGCTCCGTCTACACTCTTTCCACTTTAGCAGAAAGGATGCTATAAAGAAAAGAAGGAAACCGCCAATCGTGGCAAGCAAAGGCAGTGTAAAAAAAGGGGAAGGGGGGGGGGGGGGACTGCAAACGTGTTTACCAAGAATAAAAAGGGGGAAGAGTGAAAAGAGGTATTCTTCTGTAGATTCCTTTTTCTCCCGGAGCTGTGAATGTGCCATGGCCGGACTGGGCTCAACTCAATGCCCCAAATCATATTTAAAAAAAAAAATATTGCCGGCAGAGTTTTGCGGACTCCTAAAATGCCTTTACGGAGAGGTTCCACAAACCCTCTTTCCAGAACCGTTGGCCTAGATTGCGGGCATGGGCATCTGCAGTACGTTTTGCGGGAAAAGGAGGGGGAGGGGGCAAACCTTGTTTTCTTTCAAAGTTATAGGTTTGAAAGCTACACCCCTTCAGAATAATCCCCCCCCCCCCTTTTCCGCCACTTTGCTGACGCCCATGATTGTGGGCACCTCATCACTTACAAAATGTTTCCTAGGACCCATGTGTAGAAAGTAGGAGCCACCATTCAAGCCCCTGTCATGATTACAGTGCAGACATATCACAATAGCAGGGAAGAACAATAAATAATAATGGACAGTCTGACCGGAAACAATATTGGTACAGTTTCAGACTCGCCGCTCAGCTTGCCAGCTGAGCCAGGCTAGAAAAACGAAATTGGCAAAGTGAATGAGTTGCGAGTATAAAGATGCAACAACAAAACCCTACTGGCATTCTTAAAAAAATGTTGGGGCCTTCTTGTCAATGGAAAAGGCACTCAGTAATTAAATCCAATACTCTTTCGGATAGTGAGATTGATATCGTGGTAAGGTGGGTGCTTGTCCCAAGCTCTTGTTTTAGCACCAGTGGGCGTCAAGTTACACACAGCCAGAAAACAAATCAGCATAGCCAAACGAAGCACAGGACAATTGCATCCGTAAAATAGCCAATGTTCCATATTTCAATTAGTTTTTGATCTCACTCTGCGCAGCACACAATTCATAGCAGACGATTGTCCCTTTTTGGCTCTGTTCGCAGATGACTTGCCAGTCTGTTCGTCGTTTTGTTTCTGTCAGAGAATGATACCTACCTAGTAGCAAACAAACTCATTATTATTCCCTCATGTTAGCAGACGATGCGTCTGGTAGCGGTATTTTATAGCGAGTTCGTTTCACACGCACTGGCACCGTTCGAGTTCTCTCCCAGAATGCATCGCACTCGCAGAGTGTTGCACTGAGAACTGGACTCAAACGAATTCGCCAAATGCACCAAGTGCAGAAGACTGATGCTGCCGCCATCTATGTTGTAGAAAGAATACCGACCTCAAACCGAAACTGGCGCCTTGCTGTTCGGAGTGATGGGTGGGAATGCGAGAGTACAGTCGCTACCAACGTTTATCTACAAACGTTGGTCGCTGCAGCCTTTAGTTTATAGTTGCGATGACTTCAAGCAACACGGCTGTCATAGGGATAGTTACAGACGGCGTAAATTTCCACAACCAGCTGTCTACAAAGCAGCTGGTTGCGATCTTTCAATTCTCATAACCGTTTACACTGAAGAAAATGGATGATGCTGTCTGAGCAGAAGCTTGATCCATTTCAGCATGGCATTATGCATGGACCACTGAAAGGGTACGCCTTAAAACTAGTCTGCTGGAATACCCAGCAAAACTTTTCAATTTCGATCGTCATTACAGGTGGATCAGATATTAGCTTTGGTGAGGGCGTCGAGAACGAGAGCTTTCTCGAACAAAATATGACGGTGCAAGTTAGCTGAAGTAGGTAAATGTTCAACATGATGATGTTGCCCAAGCCTCGGGTAAAATCACTAAATTTAGCTTTCCTTGATGCTTATTGGGCAGTCAAAGTTTCTGCTGGGGCAGTTTTGTCGACAAATGTTCAATTTTTCACCCGCACACGTTGGTGATAAACATCTCGGGGGCCGCTGATGCATTTGTTCTGAGCATTTCTTTACACACTGGTATATTTCAGCGTTTTTATGACAACAGAGCGACTTAAAACCTCCAAATAAAGCACAGTTTGTCAACTGCTTCCTTCATGAAATAGGATACGCTCACAGTTCAAGCTCGCGTTTGATTCCGTTGCCCGCGGGACGCAATTTCTATCAGAAAATCTACTTTTTTTCCTTTCAGTTCTGCGACACATCGTAGCAGACAAACTTTCGTCATCTGCTCCAGCACCTTGCCGGCCTAGCCGGAGCGAGGCACGACGGGATTGCATTTTGGCGCAATCTCGATTTCCTCAGTGCAGCGAGTGCATGCACGCGTGGGGTGTCAGCAATGAAACGAACTCGGAGAGTGCAACCACTTGTGGAGTGCCGGCTGAAACGAACCCGCTCCACGCTGCGAGTGGACACGCGTGGGCACGAGTGCCGTGAAACAAACTCGCTAATACTTCTTCAGTGCAAGCCGGTTGAGACCTCAATGACCAAAATCGGGCTCTCGGTGAGATGGAATGGCAAACTGAGAATGATTTCATGACCAGGGGCCAAACAAATAACAGGTGCATTGTATGGTGAGAGTATTAGCACCGAGAAGTTTGGGTGGCGACCTTTTACAGCGAGCCGGGATGACGTCCTGCTGAGGACAAAATTTAACCCCTCACTCGCCCTACAAAGGCCGAGACGGCGTTAGCAATCGGCATATTACATTCGTTTTTTTTTTGTTTTTTTTTTTTTTTTGCGCATTTTACGTAGGAATTGTGAATTATTATATGCGGCCTTATTGAGGTATGGTCTGTAGCTGCAGGCGAAACTTCAACCAACATTCCGAGCATGGTTTCCAGGGCAGACAGTGCATGAATCACAGATGGTATATGAAAAGGAAGAAATGCCACCACACTTGCAGGAGCATTGCAATATATTTACATCCCGCACAATCAACGCTGCTGATGATTTGAATAAATTAAGAGGTTCACCCTGCTCGAGCAACATGTTAAATATATTCTGGGCCATGGGGAGAAAATTACAAGTGAGACCGCCCAAAGGCCTTTGACTTAGATGCCATTTGTATGCCCGCAAAGCGGGGTCTGATGTTCTCCTAAAGCGCGAGACAAATGGACGGCAGAATCGTCCGATCCGACAGTCCGAACGCTGCTCCGAATTGAGACACACGCACACATTTTCGATCTTGCAAGCGACACAACGATCCGTTCGGCTCCGCCCAGGAGATCCAACTTCCAAGCACTCCAGCGGAGGTCCGCGTTCATAGATCTCTGGTCCCAGATTGATGGTTTAGCTCGCACGAGCGAAGCTAGGAGCTCGTTCTTGTTAGCGCGTGCATTCTTTGCCGGGGCCATCTTTCTCGAATGGATCAGCGGGATCCACGCGTCCGGCTTCCCGTCGCCCGTCCCGTTTTCTTATTCGTCCCGACAGACCAAGTATGTCATCATGACGTTCGCGCTAGCTGTGCTGTCATTGGCTGGACGCATCCGACAATCCGTCCGCCGTGCAAAACTATCTGGCGCGTTTGACGCATGTCGGATCGCCGATCTGACACCTGAAGCGACCAAATTTTTCGGATCAGGCAGTCGTACTGTCGGATCGGACGTCGGATCGGATGGATTTTTCGCACATGTGTCTCGTGCTTAACTCATGAATCTGCAAAGAACAGAATTTCAGTGTCTGAAACACTTACACCGCCGCTTCCACAACCCCTTGCACAACCGCCTTATATCGTGTGGAGGGGGCGGGGGGGGGTTCATCGACGGAGTTGCCTCCACCGATAGCTTTCCATACTTATAACCCAATTATAAGGGTAAACGTGACAAACACGGTTGGAAAAGCTATGAAAATTCTGTCGGCATAAGTCTCACCCAGCGCCTTTTACACTGGGTAAACGAAGCCCCGCTTCTCAACGTGCTTACAGCTCACAACGGCCGATGTTGACGGTGCCATTCCCATCCCTAGTCTGACTGTCCATGCTCTTTTTAATCTCGAAGTTTTCGGGTGGTAGAATATGATACCAGCTTCTTTTTTGGAAATTGCATTGCAGCGCTGAACAGTAGGTCAGCATGATCACAAACCTCCGATCGTGAGGAAACGGGCGCAGGGAAGCCAGCCAGATGCCAGAACGCGAAGCGGAGTCCGTCACCAGACGTCACGGTACACCTGACCCAATCAAGACGTGGCGACCGCAGCGACACTTGTGTTTGCTCTGAAGACTAATAGTACGCCGTGCAAGCAATACCATTGATCTCCACGACAATTTGCTGGATCGCGTGTCTCCGCTTGGTCGTTGCAGCTCAGGTGCGGCCACCGGATGGCCACCTTGGGACAAAGATTATCAGTCAACCTTTTGGAGCGTTGCGGAGGCTGGGCGGCAGTAAGCTGAAGACGTGTTTTCTGCTCGTTCGTTGTCATTTACCGAAGAAGTTTGTTAAAACCCCGAACGGTGAGAATTGCGTTTGAGAACACGTGGAAATTTTTACGAAAGCTCAGCACCGCAAGAAAAAGGGGCAACTCGTCTAACGCAAGTCTTACTGTTCTGGCGGCATGATAAAAGCTTCCTTGGCATGCCAAACTGCTGCATCTTTGTCTTCGCACGCTTGAATACCGATCAAGAATTAACGCCGTGTGGATTTGTTTCGTGAGTGCAAAGAGCATGAAGATGCATGTGCCTCTGGAGCAGCATTTTACTTTACTCTTACGACTGTATTTGTAACTTGCGGCACTTGCAGTCCAGAAGCGGGCATGATCCAGTGGCGAAAAAGGAGGGGTAGGAGGCTATGGCGACGACGACAGATTGCACACAACCATATGGACGGGCCACGTTTGAAAAACTTCAGATATCGCCGCTTCATACTTTTGCCTTCGAAAACCTACCTTCTTCCACGGCATTGCTCTATTTGTGCTGTCATGTGATCCATTTGAGTAGATTTGGAACATAGCCATGGTTAATCCATAATAGCAACCACCGATTTCGTTTCCTATTGATAGCAACTCGCTGGAACAGCTGGGTGATAGAGAAGACGCCTATGTGCGACATACCTTCAAAGCTCTGCCATGGCATCGATTCTTGACAAGTATCCAAGCGTGAAAAGGCACAGAGACGCAGCAGTTTGGCAGGCCAAGGAAGCTTTGATCACGCCGCAAGACCGGCGAGACTCGACGTTCGACAAGTTGTGCCTTTTTCTTGCGGTGCCGCGCTGTTGCAAAAAATTTTATGTGATTTCAAAGGAAATTCTTATTGTTTACACATTGCGAGCGTTTGGCGCTCCTTTCACTGAACAGAGGGGAGCGCCGCCGGAGACTGACACTCGAGCGTGCTCTTCGTGCGCCGAGCATTCCTTGGAGCACAAGTGACTTCTTTGTGCTCCGTGATGTCACGTCCACAAACAAGATGGCTGTGCCATTGTTGAGATTGTTGAAACAAAAGGCGTAGCCGGACAGCTGCTCCTTTTCAGTCCATTAGTGGTTAATCCAGCAGGTAAAAACAATTTGATTTGAAAGCCAAGACAGCAATTGGCATTCCGGAAAAGGTTTGTTCATGTGCCTTGCCTGAGAACAAAGTGATCTATCGAACGAGTGTGCTGATAGCTCGGCGACAGAAAAGTTGCCGAGAAGACAGTGGGACGGCTGCCCTTTTTAAACTGCTTAGTCCAGCTGCAGCGAATAAAGATACTTAGATTGGAAAGCCGGAGCATCAGTTAGCATTGCGGGAAAGGTTTGTTCGTGCATCTCGCCTGAAAACGAATTCATCTATTGAACGGAAGGTTGCCGACAGCACAGCGACAGAAAAGTTGTTGAGATGAGAAGACAGTCGGAGCGCTGCCCTTTCTAGGATGCTTTGCCCAGAGAATCAAGATACTTCGAATGGAAAGCCGAAACATCATGTTCATGTCTCGCCTGAAACGAATTGACGTGCTATCTATTGAACGACAGTGTTCCGGTATCGGCATAGCACATCAACAGCTTCCATCGCGTTCCGTCTCGCTGCAATACGGAACCACGAAATATCTGGCAAGTGTGAGGGTTTCGTGCGTCGACAAACGGGTTCAAGAATGTTGTCTTTAATTCAAATATAAACAGCTTGCACGGTCAATAAATAGATCAGCCAAGGTGCCTTTCCCCGCACGTGCTCGAAGCGAGTCTCCAAACCTCTCAGAAATACTTAAACGTTCGTAGAAACTTCATAACGTCGCCGTGTCTTTTACTTTGTACCCTGCCGCTCTACACTGGCTTTAATTAATTTACCACCAAAATAATTTTGGCTTCTCCCACCCGTATCCACGGGATGCCAGGTTCGTCATAACCGTGCGGTGGGAAGGAGCTTGTGCGGCTTGTCAATAGATTCGGTGTGTCGCGCTCCTGTACGCCATGCGCCGTTTAGTTGCTGTGCCTGGAGTATGAAACTCGGAGCGTCAGAGTAGGAGTAAAGGAGTGTGGACTTAAAGGGGAGCTGCAATCATACTTAAGCGTCTACCTCTTTTGCGGTTTCCACGTCTCTTTGGGTTCGGGTAAGCCAGCGGGCACGGAGAGAATAACTAAATATCAGTGAGTCATATTTTAACCGGACGGCGCGGAAACCTCCTCCACCTACGAGGGCGACCCGCATTGCCGAAAGCGCGCAAAATGTGACGTCTTTGGTCCTGGGCTTACTACTGGTCAGAGCCGCTAAAAGCTTTTTAGTCGAGATACAAAATATAAGTGTCGCGAACCGTTTCAATTATGTATGAAAGTAGTTTTTGTTCAGTATTTTAGATCAGAAAAGAAACAAATGCAGTTTAGAAAGTACGGAAACAAGAAAAGACCCTTCGACATACCCGCCACCAAGCGGTGAAAAAAACGGCGCATACAGTAAAACCTCGTTATAACAAAGTTGAAGGAGCGGTCATAATTATTTCGTTATAACCATTAGTTTGTTATAGCCAATGTTCATTTCTTCCCACTATTAGCAAGCAAGGGGAATTATGATTGCTTTGTTATATCCATTAGTTTGTTATATCCCGTTTTGTTATAACGAGGTTTTACTGTACTAGAAAGGCGTAGTGGGATGAGGCTCCGACGAACAATGGGCTTAGAAAGGTCCCGGATGTACGCGGTGGCGCTGCGGTCGTATACCGGGTCGAGGATCCGACCAGTTCCGAGCGTTCCCAAGGCTTTCGGCGCGGGCTTGGCTGGCGATTTGACCCTTTGGCGGTATGGCAGCGAGGTGGCTCCCGTTCTGAACTGATCTTTACCCCGTGTTTACCGTCGTTTGTGGCCAATGAAGTGTTATGCCGAATTAGTCTTTAATCGCGCGGCAAATGCAATGCGAGCTGCCCTGGCCGCCCACTTCATACAGCCTAGTCAACACGTGCTTTAGTGGCACCCTCTCGAGCCGTCGACACTGAGTGCGGCAGCCGTGAGCGCTCGATGAGCTCACTACTTCACGGCCACTCGAACCAGGACCTACGACGTCATGAAGGATGTTATTTTTTGCTTGTTTTTATAAGTCTAATTTGCCTATAACTTTTAAAATAAAGCGAAATTTGAGAAAAGTTTCTTTAAATTACTACGTTCAGTGCGCTCAGGTTCGGTCCAAATTAAAAACCAGTCAAAAAGTTATTGCAGGGCCACTTTAACGCCCCAATGACGACAAACGAGCAAAAAACATGTCTGCAGCACGCTGCCGGCCAGCCTCTGCAACTCTCCAAAAGGTTAATTTTCCGTGTCCCAAGATGGTCGTCCGGCAGCCGCAATCACGGAGCGGGGAAGCGCAATTTAGCAATTGTTGTAGAGATCAGTAAAAAAATATGAAATGCATACCCTCCTAGCATCCATCAGGTAGGGATAAGCATTCTGTGCAGTCTATATGCCCATCAATATCAACGCATGTAGCCATTTGCAGGCAGTCGCATCCATTCGAAGATCAATCTGGCCTTCGTCAGGCACCAGCTTTCGCTCTCAGCACACAGCCACTGTTGGTGGGCTTCGAGGCTGCTCGCATCTTCACCCTCCACAGGCGGGGCAGCCCCGGTCTGTAAATGTAGAATATGAATATGGCAGGTATTATTTGATAACACGTTATGTTTTGGCCGTGTAAAGAAAATCTGCATTCCATTTTCTAACATATCTGTTATGAAATAACAAGGTCAGGTGGAACGGCTCGAGTTCGCTGACTGAAAGGCAGAGGGCTTAGCCTGAACCAATATCCTAGCAGCCTTCGATATTGGTGTGGGGGGAGAGAAGGCTGAACCTCTAAAGATGTCTTCAAATGATTCTCTAATTGCTTAACTCCAAAGTTTCAGGCTGCTGCACTTCAACGTTCTGAACTTTTTCCAACATATATTTGCGCTGTCGCTAACCATGTTCCATTTGCCAATTTTTTACACGCCCCTTCTCCTCCAATCAGAACAGCACGAGAGTCCGCCGTGAACAGACTTGGCATCATCGTGTGTCATATATCCCCGATGATTGCCTTCCCCACTAAGATGCATTAAAGCCAAGGCTCGAGCACAAGCTCATAGCATCGCTAGATGGTCGCACTGCACGAACCCTCGTGCAGCCTGAGTATCTACTAGTACTGGTAAAAGCGAGCGAGTTGAAAATGAATACTTAAAATCGAAAGAATAAAGCGCGAGGGACAAGCCCAGGACAACCACGTAAAGCCTGGTTCAAACAGTTGCGTTTGACCGCGTTGCGGCTGCGAGAAACCAGGACATCCCTGCTGCTTATATCGCGTGCCAAGATGATTCTTTGAATTGGAATCCACGCTTCATACGAAGCACAGATGTGCCGGTGACTTGTTTTCGGTTCTAAACGCCACGCAGACAAACACACTCAAACGCAAGTGTCGGAACCGACCTTTACGGTACAGGCTCACAGTAAAGCTGTGAGCCCGAACCGTCTCGCACGTCTAGCCTTCGCTTTAGTACATCTCAGGATGAGACGGAATGTATCATAATAGAACCGATGTGGTCTCACCATTCTGAGCAGAAGTGCGTGAGTAACCGATGCTATTTTCGTGGTCGCTTGCACGTAAACAACCAAGGAGCTTGTACACAACGCCGGCATTCATCTGGCTTGAAAACAACTTGAGCGTTGGCTTGGCTTGGACGTCAGCTGCCCATTGTGCTTACTTGAACTTCACGAAATCCTCTAAATTGAGCAGGCTGCTTCTTGACTTCTGCTGTCGGCGCGTATGTCTGCAATTCGGCGGTTTCCGAGTTCGACGATTCGGAAATCATGGGTGTACCACCGCAACACCCTCTTAACACGATTTCGGTAGCCGTAGGGTGTAAAAAGGATGTACGAAGGGTGTAGGCCTTTCCGTACACCCTTGAATATTCAAAAATCATGTAAAAATGGTGTAGGAAGGGTGTGAGCTCGGAAAAACACCCTTTTAACACGAACATGGGTGTTGAAATTTTTAGTGTGCAGGCTTTTTCTCGGCTCCCCCTCTCTTCCTTGACGACGGAGTTCCGGATGGTGAGCTAGCAGGCGGCGCCGCCGAGTGCCTGAACCTCGGTACACGAAGCACGTCCCGAATCTGGCCTACGTCACCCCTAATGGCGCTCAGGCTGATCGAGTGTAGGTCGAAGCGCTTCGTGCACTCACTCTGAAGGCGCCGATTCTCCTCACGGAGAGCAGCCACTTGATCCGTAAGGAAAGATATACCATCAAGCGCGCTGGTCAGAAGGCGGTGCAGCAAACGACTTGTAGGGTCGGCGTCAGCAGGGAGGCGATCGTCGAGCAGATCTCCCGAGAAGGGCGAAGGGGAGAGTGGCGTGCACACCTCCCCCCCGTCCGGTGGCCGTGGCCTCCCAGTCGCATTGCCATCGGGAGGAACGTCAAGGTCATCTCCCTCCGTGGCGAGGAGCGGCCCCGCGGCAGCGAGCTCAGCCTCGGCGGACCCGGCGAATTCCCCGTTAGGCCTACCGCCGGCGTGGGGTGAAACGTGGCCTTCAGTGGACTCGTCGAGATCCTCGTTAGGCCTACCGTCAGTGTGGGGTGAAATGCAGCTCTTGCAGCGAAAATCACTCACCCCAGAAGCCAAATGATGGGTGCCGTCCCTGTCCGCACTCAAACACTTCACGTGAGCACGCTTTGAGCAGTCCGTACACCGAGCATACTTCTGCTTCCCGAAAAAAGGCTTGGAGCAGCAATCGCACACATCTGTGCTCGGCGCCATCTTGGAAAAAAAAAGTAATAATAATAATAATAATAATAATAATAATAATAATAATCAATAAGTTAGTGTTTTAACAGTGTCCAGGGACATCCAATTGTTCTTCTTGCGGGCGCAGTGCTATAGAACGCACAAACAGACGCTTGCACGCCGCTCGCAGTCGCACTCATACACGCGCGCGCGCACGTACACACGCATGCACACGCGCAATCCCACACCCGCGCGCAGACGCACACGCACGCACAACCAGAGACGCACACACGCATGCACGCGGACTCATCCACACGCGCGCGCACACACACGCAAACAATTACGGCGAAGGAAACGTTGCTTAAATTAGTTTCGGTTTTGGGTTTACACAAAAAAGAAACAACCTAAGGATTAAATAAAACCTAAGATTTACTCACTTTTTGTAATGCTTTACATTATTATTTTAAGGACATTCTTATTATTACTAATATAATAATAATTTGCTTAGTATCGTTCTAAAAAAAATTAAAAATAAAGAAAAAAAAAAGACTCTTGAAGACTGCACAAGACCATCGCTATTGCAATCAGCTTCCGTTGGGCTCGGTTGAATGGTCGTTGAAATTCCAGAGGTTTCGGAAATCTCTTTTTTTTTTTACGTTTTAGCCGCTTTAGTGGATATTTTAGATATCTTCCTTACGAATACCGTGTTCAAGAATAGCAATCGATGACTGAGAGCTGGGAGACGCTGCTTCTTGCCAACGCCCGTAAGTTCAGAACCGACCAGGCACGACTCGTGCGAGCGCCGGTAAGCAACTTTCTTTTGTTTCTGCGAAGTGGGCTGCTGTTTCAAACTTTCTCGTGTACCGTGTGCTTGCTAAGCTATGCTTGATTCTAACTATGCTTCTGCCCTGTGTTATTTCGTAATTTGAAAAGAGCGTATCTTCTTCAAAACCTGTGGCTCGCTCCGCAGTGTGAGAAAGATTCCCGTGCGGCGGAACCGTGGGCATGTTCTGGGCGCCGTCGTGCGGCGCTCGTCCGACGACGCTTGTGCGGAGCGTTCAAGTGCCGTCTGACGGCAGTTCAAGCATTCAGTCGCCGTCCCAAAGTGTTAATCACAGGTCATGCTAGTTCTGACGTCTTGTCCTAACAGCCGCTCGCCACCGATTTGTTTCATAAAGCGGGAGCGAGAAAAACGTTAGAAGAGCGAGCATGCAGCATGTTTTTTGCATAAGCTAATGCCTGTGCGTAGAGACGCGCGGTCGCTTCGTCATTATTCCGAGGGTAAAAGCGCTAAAAACAACGGACAAACAACGCCCTGTGTTGTTTGTTTCTTTTACTTGTCCGTTGTTCTTAGAGCTTCTACCCTCGGAAATGAGGTCTCTTCGCGTTTACCGAACCGCCACACTTTTTAAGTTTACGATTGTGTGATGCAAAAAATAAAAGGAGTTTAGATGTTACGTTTTTTTAGTAGTGGCGAAAGCCCTTACAAAAATCAGAGCAGCTAGAAAAAGCAAAAAAATAAAAAAAGGCTGAAAAAATTAACTAATGTCAAACCTGAATATTTGATGGAGTTCAAAAACTACCACCGCACCAACTCGCCCGGTTATTCTTTCTGTCAAAGAATAATAGTCAATAGTAATAAACAAATAAATGCCAACTATTAATTGGTTACAAAGTCGTAATTGGTGCAGTGCAGCCCTACGCTACTCTACTCTTTTGATGATATCAGGTAATGTGTAAATGTATAGGGCAGTTCATAGCAACCATTTATGCCCGACCCATTATATTGAGTTTTTTCTTTATATAAAAGTTATATGAAAAAAAGTGCTCTTCCTAAATTAAGCCGCACCACTGAATGTACAATAGCGTGTAACGTTTATGTATATTCTCAGCAAAAGAAAAGGATGCATTAAAAAAGGCCAATCATTTTGTTTCCTCTCTGTTATAGCTTCTTTCACGTACACGCAAAATGTGGGTGTCTACGTCTAAAAGAGTTGAATTGACATTTCCTGCAAAGCTGGAAGGCCTGACTCAGTTTGGCTAGCAGCTTGAAACCTATGGGAACCTGGGGAACTGAACCACAAGAGGGTGAGAGTGACAGCCACCACAAGGGTGAGGGTGACACCTGCCTTGCACTTCCTGAACGATGGCACCATGAGGAAGGTGGAGCTGCCCTAAAGTGAATGCAATAGCAGGTGGGTCGTTCCTGTGAACCCCTATACAGATGATACCAAGCAGAAAATTATTAATAGATGTTATTAAAAACATGGAATGTGAATCGCACGGACAAGAAAGAGATCAACACAGCGCTGTGTTGTGTTCATATCCTCTGTTCCCGTATTCTTCATGATTTATTTTCAATAATTGGCTACTAACTAGTCCAATAATCAGCACTAGTCAATAAAAGTATGCTGCTATTTATTAGTATGCATTAACACCGTGCTTGCAGTTGAATCCTACAGTCATTTATTAATAAACAAAACCGAGGGTGCAAGCTAGCTAAACAGGCTAAACACATAATTTATTAAAGACGGGTTCTCTGAAGGATGACACAAACGCAGAGAAGTATCAATCACAGCTGAGTACTAATGAGCAAAAAATGAATAGGCGACCCAAAAAAGAAAACGTAGGGGAAGACATGAAGTCAGTCTTTACAATTTCTCTTCTGCTTGCCACCACTTTACAAAGGGAATTCCTTCTTGGGCCTTACAGCCTTTTACTGTTCACAACCCCTGACATACCCAAGGACAGTAAACATAAAAAAGCAACCTGTACTGACATTTGGGTAAATGTGATTTAACAAACAACAGGGAATGCCTTGAGCTTTCAACCTAGGAAATAAAAAATGTGCACAACATCAAGATTTAAAAAAAAAAACAGACGGACGCATCACAACTGTTTCTAACGAAAATATAAGCCAAGAAACTTCTTCCACTCGATGGCAAAACACAGGGAAGGCACTAATAGATTTCTAGGATTTATCATTGTTAGTGATTCTTTCAGTATACACTTGTGGTCACTCTCTTTAGTCAAAATTATTTCATCATCATCATTCATTAAATCATCACAGTTGTGTCCTTTAAAGGGCGACCCCGCTTCATTTTTGATATTTAGAAAACTATGTAGCCCTCTTCAGTATCATATAGGAAGACCCCATGTCAAATATTACGATCTAATTCCGTCTATATATTTAATAAACTGGCCAGCAAACCTTCGAGTGAGCCAAGTCGCCGAAATGTGCCAACCCTAGCGTGCGACGCGAGGCGCAATCGTCAGCGCAGTCAATGCGACGGAGTTGGAGCGGCAAACGTTGAGCCACTACGTCAGACTCATGTGTACGTCACTCTCACGTTTTGTTTGTTTTTACTTCTCAGAGCGAAATTGAACGATGACGTCATGAGTTTCTCCTCCCGGTGTTGGCTGACCGGGCGTTCACGTGGTCACCGCAACGCGGATGCGCTAGTTTGCGCTGCCCTGCGTGCTTATCGGTCTGTTTCTCCGCTCCCTTTCTCTTTCGTCTTCTCTCTCCCCCTCTCGCCCGGGCCGTCACCGTCCGCGCCACGCGAAGCGACCTGCGCGCGTCGCGTGTCCTGTCCCTCGCCCCCCTCCCGAACGTCACAAGACCACGTGGTTCGACGTGACGTGCCCATGACTCTGACCACACGAGACCAATGTTGCCTGACGCAACCGAAGTTTCGGTTTCAGTATCAGCTGGTGTCAACGTTACTTAAACACTCAGTTGGGAAACTCCCATAGAAACAGCTTTGAAAAAGTGACCCCAATCTGTCTCTGAGCACCGAGCTAATGACGAACACAACGACACCATTTCTCCCGCAGCGGCCACCCGAGGAATTGCACGTGACTTTCATTTTGGCTTCAAGAACAGATACAGCGGAAGAAGGTGCCACCCCCCGTCTCCCCGGCGGACGTGCCGCGTCGAACTGCCGGAGTTAAAACGCACCTAGGTCGGGACGCGCTACCTGAAAGGACCGCTGAGGCATGGTTGTATAAAAACAATATTAATTGCGCCGCAAAACCCTGCAAAGTAAAGATTTTAAAAACATAACGCGCCCCTCTTTTTGTACTAATCTCCAATAAATTTCACACAAAAAGAGTATTTTCCGTTTGTTTTTGCGCAAACACAGGCTTTCAAAAAGCTCAAGGTGACCACAGTACAGACAAACGATAAAGAGTGGCGTTGTTGTCGCATTTAGCTCGGTCTCGGTGGACGACAGCGGCCCAGGTTTCGACGGCGAGTTTCCCAGCTGAGTGTTTTAGTAACGTTGGCTGGTGTTTAAATTAGGATTACACAAATAATATTTCACATTTCGCGAATCTGAAGACGTAGAGTTGTTTAGTAGTGCTTTGTGAAATGGAATCACATGTAAGCCTAAATTTTTCGGAATTGAGCGGAGTTGCCCTTTAAAGGGGTATGGAAACAAAAATTGAAATATTCAAATTTTGTTCGGAAGTGCGTCAAGCATGATGGATAATAGCCGTAAATGATAATCGCTCGTTTGTATTTTGAACGACTGGCTATATTTTTCACTCCAAACGGTGCACTCGAACAAGCGCTCGAAGAGAAGCGAACGGAGAGCGCGATCCGTCATGGGATATTCGGCGCAAACAAAAGCAGAACCAAAAAATTCCCCGCGTTCGTGGAGTAGCAAGGCAGGCGTGGTTATGAGCTTTGCCCTTGGTGGCGTTATCAGCGTTGTGGTGGTGTCAATAGCGTCACCGCGTTACAACCAAGCCGTTCGAAGTACCCGTGCCGTGACGAGCGTGTGGCTGGCCCACGTGGGCTGGCCCAAGGAGCACGTAGCTTCCACAACACTGTCAGTTTAGGGCTGAACTATACACGTTTGCAAGTCCGGCTTTAGGGCGCTGCCATCTTGCCTGTCTGGGGTGCGCTTGGACCAGTCATAATCCGATTACGAAGCCTTGCTAAGGCGTCGTAATCGGATTATGGCCGCTCCCGAGAGCGCACCCCACTGAGGAAGATGGCGGCGCCCTGAGACCGGACTTGCAAACGTGTATATGGGGAAAGCAACTTTTGTTCGAGTTTTAAGCGACGGGCTAATCTTCTAGGGGGAGAATGGCTGTTTCCGGTTGCACGAACGAGGGTCCGAGAATGAGGGGAGTCGTTCCTTTCCGTCTTCTTGGACCGTTTGGTACAATGCGCGATTTGTGAGTTGAGCCAGGAGGAAAGCTAAGAAAGAAAATGTTGAAATTCCAAAGGGCGGCGCTGCTCCGAAGGAATCTGCTGCGTCACGATACGTAGCAAGTTCCTCAGTGTTGCTAGATTACCTCCCAAATAGGCTCCGCATGCATCCACCAGGTGTACATTGAGAGATCGTTTATTTAGCTTTAAAATTAGTTTTCTTGTGCCTTTCAACGGAAGACTGGTCTTTTTGAGGTTAGGGTGCAACATGCAGCACATTCAAGCTAGAAAATGAGCGCTGAAATTTCGTTTCCCTAGCCCTTTAAGGCCACACAATTATTACATTAGATCACGTGTTTTGACACAGCTGAATACAGATACTTATTATTCTGCAACATTTATACTAAGTTCAATCGGTCCTTAATGCAGGGTTTTGTCGCATGAAGTGTTCTATGAGTCGAGCGAGAATTTCTAGCGCTCCTTGGGGCATGTCGTGCTGTAGACTTATGGATTACTGGCTTTTCTTTGTTACTTTGTGGGATATGGCAAGCGGTATTGAATTTATTGCAGGTCCCAGCTGCACCAAGCGAGTAGACTCACCGTCAAAAACCGCAAGCCGCGCAGAGTGTTCTATGAGGTGAGCAATCATGTTTGGGAGTCTTTGGCACATGCAGTGCTGGGGGTTTATGTAAAACTGGCCTTGTCCGTTTGATCCAGTTTTGCTTCAGAAAAAAGTGGACCTCTATAGTGGGATGGTGCACGGCTGCATGCACATGCACCCGGTATTTATTATATTTATATATACATAAATACAAAGCTTTCTATTTTGATTCAAACAAAGTAAAAAAAAACGGCGTGAGTGTTACTTGGATGTTGACCTCAATGTGCGTTTGTGGGGCTCAGAGGACATTACATAAGGGGAAAACCCTTAGCAGTATGTTATTCAAAACTAATTAACCAAAATTTTTAATAATGGTCTTATCCGGTATGTTTTAGTTCTAGTTTCAAAGGCAGTGAATATTAAAGACTAACACAATTGACAGAATTTACGAATGGCAACAAGTTTCGAAATATTCAGTGCTAAAAATCTGCCTTTTCGTCGCCCAATTCCAAAATCTTGCGCTCAGAAGGCCTCAGGATGTCGCGCGGACGTGGTTGCTTCGGACGCACCTTCACTATCCTGGAAGTATGACGCCGATGCTTCCGCCAAGGACAGACTGTCGAGATAGTGACGACGTACCCGCTATGACTAGGTCACTCTTTTGCCCAATATTAACGGCACGAAATCTTGAGTTCAAGCTGAGCACGGTTTTTGCATCCGACATTAAAAACGCAAAAGTTGGACATTGAATACCTCCAAGCCGCCTGGCTTTTTGTGAATGGTTTAAATAAGGATAGCCTTTAATATTGACTGGCTTTTAACACTGCAGTTGCAACATGGTCCATAAAGCCATGAATTACAAAGCTAACAGATTTTGGTCAATTAGTCAACGTACTCTGACAGTTATCCCCTTTACTAATGTCCGCCGAGTCCCAGGAACACGCGGTGAAGAAGACATCGACAGAACCCTCACGGCCTTTTTTCTTAATTTTGTTAGCTTTCAAATAGAATGCTGTGCAGAGTGTATACACGTAAAACGACTTGTAGAATGTAATCATGCACATGATTGTTACAAAACTTTGCTTTTTACCCAATTAAGTATTGCGTTTGTCATTGCAACCTTCCAAACATAAGCGAAGCATCCAGTTTGGTGCTCAAAGTGTATTCTATTCGGCAATAAATCAACGGACTACTGCTTGGTTCGCCCTTGGCTTCATTGTGAAAATATTAGGCATGTGCGAATCATGGATTTTGACTTAAAATGGATAATAATTTGAGCTTATTAACTTTTCAGTTGAATATCACATAGTTTCTGCACCTCTCTCCAAGCCCGTGAATTCTGGGTCCGTTTGCATGAAGTCATCCAGCAGCCGCAGGTTACCTTTTGGGCCACCGAGATTGCTCTTCTCCTGACGCAGACAGCTCATTGTATATTTTTTCAGAACACGTTTTTCTGTCACGGATTTGAGGGGTGCATTGAGGTGCAAACGCAACAATGTATCCTAGATAGCTGTAGAAATATATTATCACGAGCACCTTTTAATATGTAATCACCCCCTCCACCGTTGAAAACCGCAGCCGTCAACCTCGACACGCTGCATGCTGGATTTGGGGTTTTTCAGTGTAGAGGAGGAGGCAAAGAAATTAACATTGGCCGAGGGACAAATATTAGCATCTACCGTTATGGTCAGTCGGCAGCCCGGTACGGTTCATAAATGCAGGGTGGCGAGGTGAGAAGGGTGCGTCTGTGGCAAACATAGATTGTAGCACCTAAGCTCCCCGCCTTCTGTCGGTGTTTGTCCTTTTTTTTTTTTTTTTTTGCCACTTGACTTTCCTTGGCTATGTTCGCTGATACCGAAAAGAACCCATTATCGCACCCAATGAACGCTGGCGACCGATGACACCGCCTGACAAAGCGTGTCTGCCCAAACGTCCCTGCTTTTTGCCTTCTGCTTCTTCTTTTAGACATATTGTTTCTCATCTGTGCATTTGTCGGTGGCCTCTTACCCATACAATAACCTCAAATGTACACAGGAAGGCTGCTGTGAGCAGAAAGAAAACCGGCCGCTGTAGAAGTTAAAAGTGAGAGCAAAGCAAAAAATCACTCATTGCGAAAATAAACCAGTGATGCGTCGGATTTTTCCGTGGCTTTTTTTTTATCTCCAAGCCTGTGAGCTCATTTCTAACAATAAATGTAACAAGATACACAAGTCTAGCAACGTATCATAATACATCGCAAAAGTATTTCACTACTGAAACACAAATAGATTTCGGAAATGCATTTCGGTACAGAAATAGAGATACTCACAAGTGCCCCTAAGATCATATCGCAATACTTGCATGTTGTGATGTTGCCCCGATTGTAATTCCTCATTCGTTTTCCATTGCTGCAGACGCCGGTTACTTGTTCCAACATAAGCACTGTATGCCTGTGTGGAGGCTGATGCTCATGGCCTTAACTGCAGCGAATAATGGCAGTTGACAAGAGCAAACATGTTTTGGCCTTCTACATTAAAATATGTTTTGCTTTGTCCTTTTACCTGACGCAGGACGAGAACACCCCACCGGTACCATGTGTCCTCTACAACAGGCAAGAGCTGGACGATGCAGACTTTCTTCACCTTGTTGAGGATCGTGAGCGCTTGTTCTCCGTTTTTAATGCAGAAGAGGGGCTGTGCATGTTGTTGGTAGCATATTGGCTTTTCAGCATCCAGTTCGAATGCAAGGCCTCCAACACACTGGTTGCTCTGGAGAGGATTTTCCTTGGCTTGAGAGACACCAATCCAAGGACAGTCGTAATTAAATTTTTGAACAAAGTTTGCAGTAAGGTATGTGGTTGAAGAGTTGTTTTGTGAGCCTTTTTAAAAGTGTATAATCCACTTTTCTCGCCAGTATTATCAGGTTAATTTTTATTTCGCATCCAGAACGAATGATAGAAGGTTTTATGGAGGCATGTTTTCTTTTTCTTTCTTTAAATGTTGGGCACTTTCTGTGATAACTAATACTGACCTCCTGTAGACGAGGTGCTTAGAATTTAGCTGTACGAGTTCCTTATCCATAGTCGTTTTCCAGAACTTTATAATTTTCTTTGTACGTGAGCGAAAGTATAGCGTCTTTTACTGAGACGTTTGCTTTTTTGCCGTAGAGTGCAAGTTCATTCTGTAATATTTTTCACTGCATGTTTGCAGATAGCATTCTTTATTTCATGGAATGGGGATACATTGTATTTTCCATTTCTCAAGGTTCAATAAATGTTCAATTTAACACATTCTAATGGATGTCATAATGAGCTTCACGTAATGAAATACTGCTGTGGTTCAGTCAATGGCTAAACCACCCCCCTCTACCCTGCTTCAAATTAGTAAACAGATGCGCGTAGGAGAAAAGTGATAAGCGAAGCGTGTTGCCTGCAATCCTCTGAGACAAACAAAACGTGTCACTTGATCTCCAAACAGGAAAGCTTTATATGCTTCGATTGTGGCAGACCATGATGTTCACAATGGTTCAGCCGTGCAGTGCGATGCTTGGGGCCACTGCTTGCTCACTTAGAGTTCGAGAAATGGGGGTGCCGTAGCACTTCCCAATTGCCCACGGGGTTATGATGTGGCGTGCAAGGAGCTCTTTTGTATTACTTCTTCATGAAGTGAGTTTTTCTTTATCACATGCCTCGTATGTGGTGATGTGGCAATCCCTTTAAGTGGAAAAAGTGTAAATGTGTTCAGTAAACATGATAAGCTGTAAATCATATAATAATAATATAAGAATATGCAATACCATATATGATTTTCGTACAATTTACAAGTTCTGATATGTGTATCGGACACATTCAAATGAAATGTTCACTGGGGTCTATACTTCATTTCACCCTTCGTCCGAGCGCGGCGGACGCTACCAGCCAATCCAGGGTCGAGAGAGCGTCATGTGACCTTGAACTCCGCATAACCAAAACGTCGCATGATACTCTCCCGGCGCCAGATTGGCTGGGGTGGCCCAGCATCCACTGGGCCACCCCAGCAGGTGCCCATTTCATGCCAAGCACCCTTTCCCAAAGGTGTTAGCAAGCACCCTTTGTGAAGAATGCTTGCCTGAACGCCATAAGGGTGTTAGCCCAGGGACAAACTGATTTACACCCTTAAGTGTGTAAAAACCTTTACTGTGTAGCTTGTCTTTCCCATTAATGCCTGTAAGCTTGTGTAAAGTGAAAAATATTGTAACTGAACAGTAGAAAGTTTTAGTAGATCGCTCCCATGACTCCGATAACGATACCCGATACTCCGCCACCGCCTCCCTTGCGCATGCATGGTATCGTTATCGGGGCTATCGGAGGCATCGGAACGATCTACTAAAACTCTTTATTGTTGCACTGTCCCTTCACCTAAAGTTACTTCGTTTTATTTTTTTTTATTTTACTGCTGCAGTACCGGGTGATCTTAATGGTGGGACAACATACCATCCCTGAACCCACAACAACTGGAATGGTGGTCGCAACCAACGTCGTAAGACTTAGTACTCAAAAAGTCCAATAAATATTGAGCAGCCTTGTAGCAGCTTCGCGTGTCATTACTATGTAAGAGTTTCTGGGGTTGAGTTCTCAAACTTGACCTCCCGAAACTCTTGACAGTCTTCTGAGGAACACCCAAACTTTCTAGCAGTCTGTGATAAATTATGTATTAAGTGTATAACTACAGCCACTTTCGGCCAGTGACTGGCCGGAAGTCAATGGCCAGTGGCTGGCTTAAAGTGACTGCCAAAGGTGAATGGCAAGTCACTGGCCTAAAGTGAATGGCTAGTCACTGGCCAAATGTGAATGGCCAGTCACTGGCCAAAGGTGAATGGCCAGTCTCTGGCCTAATGTGAATGGCCAGCCACTGGACAAAGTTGAATGGTCAGTCACTGGCCTGAAGTGAATGGCCAGTCACTGGCCTAAAGTGAATGGCCAGCGACTGGCATAAAGTAAATGGCAAGTCACCAGACGAGGACGAAAACACTTCTATTGCCGAGCACTTTGGCCAAGCTTGGGCCATCGAAAATCTGGTTGGCCATAGTACACTTGCCAGCGATGGCCCATCCACAACGTGCTGCTTGGGCTGTTATTTGATTTCAGAAAATAATCAACTAGCGTATCTTTCTCCCGTTAATTCAACAGCAGTGGTGTCAGCCGGCAGTACTACCCTCAACCACCGCGTCCATTGCGTCAGGAAAGCACGTTTTTATTTATTATTTTAGACTTTCACTCATCGTCGCTAAAGGCCTACACCAGAACGAGCTTTGTAAAGTAAAAAATCTACAGCAACCGGATACTTTTCGCTGGAGAGACCGGCAACTCTGGCACAGTTTTCCTAATTATTATTTTTTATTTGCGCGTAAGCAACAGGGCGATTGAATCCGGTTAATATTTTTATCGAGCATAGCATTACACGACAACTTGCATATCGAATTCGGCGTATCTGAGCTTGAAATTTCTAAAAAGATGCGATGTTAAACCGAGTTTGAACGCCAGTCGCATTTTAGGTACAGCCCACTAGGCGGAACAGACGACGCACAAGGTGAGAGGGGGTACGTAGCAGTTCTTCTCTCTCCGCTCTTCCTATTGTAACGGTCAATAGACCTTTCTCGCAAGGGCTCCGCCATCTTGAATTGTTGTCACTTCCAGTATGGGCGAAAACATTGTTTTGCCGTCGCCACGCCGATAGAAGGCATTTAGGACATAAACGTAAGCGTCACACCATTCTCGTTTCGCCTCCCCTCTATTTTTTTACTAGTTGCAAGTTGAAATGTTTTAATATTTTTTCGTCGCCCATACCGGATATGCCTACTTGGCGGTCGGGGGCGAGAGTAAGCGGAAAAGGTATATAGGCAATGAAAATATTTAGCTCCTTAAGGATGTGAAACGTATATGTTTTAGACACTGACACCCCTGAATATTCCCTTTCAGCACCGTTATTTTTACTAACGCATCCTTTTAACACTGAAGTAGGACGCAGAACGAAATCTTGCTTTTCGTTTTCTTAATTTTTGGGGGGCCGAGTAGTTACGCGTTCTGTCTGTTTAAAACAAATGCTCGTTTCTGTTGTGCCTCTGAGGGTGTAACAAATCATAAGAAATGCCTGTCTCCCGCATTTTTCACTAATCATTTTAAGTTCGGAGGCACCGAACTTCTAACGATCTCTATGGCACCTCAATGAATTGGGAGGCTTTATAAGTTTATGACCAATGGCCGCCATTCAACCCTATCTTTTTCGGGAATCACCTCGTAGTCTGGATGAATTGTGAAGGTATATGTTTACGAAAAGTATTTATATGCTGAAATCATATCACTGCTACCGATGAGTAAGTACAGATGGCCCGAGCAATCAACAAGGCAAGTAGCGTCTTGCAGTTGTGTTCTGGCAGCTTAATAATACTATCTAATGTAGGCCTCCCGTAACGACGAGCGTTGTCTCCAACAAAATAGAAAGAAAGAAAAATATCCTCCATCGCGCACTCGGTGAGACTGCTTAGTACCAATTAGTGTAAGTGTTTCTTTGACCCTTTGCAAAGCCCGCTGATCCTTCCTGCGCATGTTTACGCGTCTTAAGAGCGTGGGGTGTTTATCAAAACTCAATGTATTATTTTATGTTTCGTATGCCAGTAAAAATAACTATCCAGAGCTCACTTTTCGTGTCTTTTTTTATTACTCGCACCGTCTTATTATCTAAATATTGTGACTAAAAACGAAACTGTCGGTGTTTTACTTGTTTTTTGCGTGTGTAGGAGAGCCAGGCTCGCTTATCTGCACTCTAACTGACATGCCTGCAAGTGTATCTCTTCTCCAGATTCCGGATAAATGGATAGATGAATGGATGGTGGCTATACACTTCGAATCGGGCGGTGACTTGTTCCACCTAACCAAGTAGTGTTTTAGTTCAACATAAACTTTTGGCTACGTCAATTTAATCTAATTCAATCTATCCGTCTCTTGATTTTCGCCACCATTCCCCTTAATCTTACTGATTTGACGGTTTGTTCCACCGGACTCTTCGAATCTAAGAGCCCCGAGGAAGTCAGCCTCTCCGCGCGATGTCCTTGGGTGGCCGAGCCCCCCACATTTCATGATGGCATGCTCTGGCGTTTTGACACCCTCCTCGCACACCGTGCATGTTGTATCCCCATCTTGAAATTTGGCCATGTACAGTCGGGAGCAAAAGTTTGCGGGGCACGGGAGCGCGTGCCGAAATGCATCGCCGCGCCGTCCGACGGCGCGCCGCCGCATTAAAGAGACGCGCTTTGCGGATGCGCGCCTTTCGTGTTCGCATTCATGTCTCTTTCGCTCGTTTCTTTACGACGCACTCCTGATAACAGGAGTCGGCGCCAGGGGCGCGAGTTAGTGCTTCGCTAGCTGTCATGCTGCGCGTCTGCTTCAGCCGCCGCGCTTTGTCACGGAGCTCGCGTAGGGAAGGGGGGAGGGGGTTAACCAGGCGCTCCGTCACCCAGCGCGGCTGCTGTGGCGGCTGAAGAGGACGCCAGGCATGACAGCCAGCGAAACGGCAACTTGCGCCCCCGGCGCCGACTCCGGTTATCAGGAGTGAGTCGGACAGAAACGAGCGAAAGAGACATGACTGCCAGCACGAAGGGCGCGCATGCGCAAAGCGCGGCTTTTTAATGCGGCGGCGCGCCGTTGCACGGCGCGGCGATGCATTTCGGCACGCGCTCCGGTGCCCCGCAAACTTTTGCTCCCGACTGTACGTCTTGGTTCTCAAAACCCCCGTCCCAGCCTCAAACAATAACGCACCACCTCTAGAATGATTGAATATTCCTTCCTTTTTAATATCAGTTTTCTATGCTCTGCACATTTCCAAAGCTGACTCAGCATTTTGTCTCATTCAGTTATCTTTCCCTCTCACATACAATATGCTTCACTGTTCCTGTCCGCCCATCCTCCTAGGTGTTACACCAGCACCTTGATACAATTCGTCGGGTTCGTTTTCTCTATCTTGTGTCTTGCTCATAGATAGGTACCTAGATATTCTGCATGCCCATTTCTCCCCATCTATTTCCCGCAGCCTTTCCTATACACCATCATTGTGAGTTTTCCCATGGCTCGTAGTGCCAACCTGCGTACACCACGCAATCTTGTCCAGTCTTGACTGCACCTTCGGGGTCATGCACAAGACAGCATTTCCAGATGTTAAACCAGGCACCCTGACCCCCTTCCAGATACCTCGCACTACCTCGCATCTGTTAAAATTCCATAATCCTCGTTTATTTATTACTGATGCATTCCTGTTGCTTTTAGTTGTCAACTATATTTTCATGTTCATTAAGGTAATTTGTACCCTCGTTTAACCGCACTCCCAAATACTTGTATTGCCCTATTCTCGGGACTTTGAATCGCTATATACATAATTGGCTGTCGTGCGTGTCATTAAAACCCATAATTCCTGACTTCTCTGCACTAAAGTAGACTACCAGCACGTCACATTCTTGTCCACATATTGTCATCAGTTCCTGCACATCTCTACTCTTGTCTGCTATTAAAACGATATCATCGGCATAAATTAATCCCGGAATCAGCTGTTTAACTCTTTCACCCTGCCTGAAGTAGGAAATATCAAACCCAACGCCGTTCTTCTCTAGCATTCGTTCTATATACTAATAGGCTATAAACAGTAGCGGTGAGAACATGCACCCTTGTTAAAACCCCTGTCTACGGCTATCGGTGGAATCTGTTCGCTTTGCAATGTTATTGTCACCTGCTTATCCCTGTAGATGTCTCTTAACAAACTGATCACCTCAATTTCAGCCTTGCCTCTCCTAAAATGCTGCCGAAATTATTCTGGTCTACATTGTCATAAGCTCTCTTGATATCTATGAACACAAGACAGATCGGTTGACTTTCCTTTTCTGCAATAGCGATGCCGTGACTTAAAAAGAATATATTATCTTCTAATCTTCTCAGCTTTCTAAGCCCGTTTTCATTTTTTTCTTCTCAGCTTTCTAAGCCCGTTTTTGCCTAGAATTTGTTCATTTTTCAACCAATCTTGTGTTCTACTCTTCAGTACCTGTATTGCTAACCTGTATATGACCTACGTTACTGTTATTGGCCGATAAGACCCAATATCACTTTTCTGTCCTTTACCTTTGTATATAAGACTCATTCTCATTAGCCTCTGATCTCCAGGAACTCTTGTCATTAAAAACATTCTGAAGTGCCTCTCAGAGCTTTATCATGGACTGTTGACCGAGCATATTTACTAGTTTGATTGGGATACCATGTGAGCCTGTTGACGTGCGCCCAAGGACTTTTTGCAATGCGTTTTTTATTTCATTCTCTCCCAGTGACTAGATAGCATTTCTTGTTTTAGAGCGCAGCTCTTAGGGGCCCGTTTCCGGCTTGAGCGGCGTCGGCGTCGCCGTCGGCGTAACCGCGCGGTGCATCATGGGAAATGTCCCATAATGCACCGCGCGAGCCCCCCACCGGGGTCACGTGACCTCGTGGGGGGGCACGTGACCTCCCCGAGGTCACGTGACCCCGGTGCATCATGGGAAATGTCCCATAATGCACCGCGCGAGCCCCCCACCGGGGTCAGGTGACCTCGTGGGGGGGCGCGTGACCCCCCCGAGGTCACGTGACCCCCCGAAGTCACGTGACCCCGCGAAGTCACGTGACTCCCCTGAGGTCACGTGACCCCCCGCCGATGTCACGTGACCCCCAATGACGTCATCGTCACTGATGACGTCACCGGCATCCACATCGTCATCGTCATCATCACTGATGACGTCATCATCACTGATGACGTCACCGGCATCCACATCGTCATCGTCATCATCACTGATGACGTCACCGGCATCCACATCGTCATCGTCATCATCACTGATGACGTCACCGGCATCCGCATCGTCATCGTCATCATCACTGATGACGTTACCGACATCCACATCGTCATCGTTATCATCACTGATGACGTCATCAGTGACGTCACTGATGTCGTCACCGGCATCCACATCGTCATCGTCATCGTCACTGATGACGTCACCGGCATCCGCATCGTCATCATCCCTGATGACGTCACCGGCATCCGCATCGTCATCGTCATCATCACTGATGACGTTACCGACATCCGCATCGTCATCGTCATCATCACTGATGACGTCATCAGCGACGTCACTGATGACGTCACCGACATTCGCATCGTCATCGTCATCATCACTGGTGAAGTCATCAGTGACGTCACTAATGACGTCATCGGTACTCGCATCGTGATCGTCAATGATGACGTCATCAGTGACCTCAGTGATGACATCATCGGCATTGGGGGTCACGTGACCCCCAAGGTCACGTGACCCCCAAGGTCACGTGACCCCCCAAGGTCACGCGACCATCCCCTGGTTAGTTTAACACCCCCCCCCAGTGCCCTTCCCTCCTCCTCCTCAAGAGCTGCGCTCTAATTCGGCGTTACAGGGAGTTGTAAGCAGCTTTCACTTTTTGTCTTTCTCTCCCTAAGCTGAAAGCATGGAAGAAGGCGCGCAGTTGCCGGACCAATGAACCGAAGGCTTTTTAGAGCGCAGCTCTTAGGGGCCCGTTTCCAGCCTGAGCGGCGTCGGCGCAACCGGGGGGGGGGGGGGGTCACGTGACGCCCGCCCCCCGAGGTCACATGACCACCCCCGAGGTCACGTGACACCCCCCCCCACCCCCGGGATCACGTGACCCTCCCCCCCCAAAAAAAAGTCACGTGACCCCCCCCCCCCCCCCGAGGTTATGTGACCCCCCCGAGATCACGTGACCCCCCCCCCCCCCCCCCCCGAGGTCACGTGACTACCCGCAGGTGACGTGATCCCCCTCAGTATCCATCCCTACTCCTCCTCAAGAGCTGCGCTCCATTTCGGCGTTACAGGGATTTGTAAACGGCTTTCATTTTTTCTCTTGGCTTACACATATTTCCTACTATAGGGACCAGCTTTCCAAACTTTCTTTCTATGACCATACCTATGTACTCAATTGCGGCTTTGCCTTCCAATTTATTTTCTTCCGATGTGATCAAAAATTGATGCTTATTGTTTGTTTCCTTACCTATGAAATTTCGATGGTTCAAAAATTTCTTCGCTGCTTTCCTATCTTTCTCGTTTACTTCTGCCACCCACTCTGATCCCGTTCGTTTAATTTTATAGTTTATCCTGACTAATGCCTTTCTTCCAAGTCTTTAAAATATTTCCCACCTTGTTTTTGCCTTCCGGTGAGTCCCGCTTTGCCTTTCCCTGCCTATGCTCCCTGGGCGCATTCTGACGCTGTATTCTCAACTCTCTAACCTCGTTGTCGAAGCAAATTTTGGTCTGTATTTTGGTTTACCACCTTGCTTCCATTTAACCTTACCTAATTCCTCCCTGAATAGTCTGACTAAGTTTCATGAAGTTCATTCTCCATCAGGTTGCTTCAAGATAGCCTACTCTATGTCCGTAGCCGCCTCTTACAGTTGTTTTACAGCGAGGCTGTATACCTCTACGAGCCAAGGAATGTTCGTGCCGTTGGCGTTGTAAGCAAGAAACTCCCGGCGAACAATTGAAGGCAAAACACCATATCTCCTTTAAAATCAGGCATACGGCATACAGCTCAGCATCCATTTAAATAAGGATAAAGAATAAAGGAAACCACAAAACAAGCATCAAAACCACATGATGGATGATAAGGCGCGTGTGAACAATAGGAACACCTTCCCACGCGTTCAGGTAAAGATTAGGTTTGCGGCTGCTTCGGAAGGGGTTGACGTCATACGAAGCCCTCGTGTGAAGTGCAAACCGCATAATGGGTGATAACGGCGCCTGCGAACAATGCGAAGCACGTTCCTTCTCCCAATGTGCGTTTTCGTGTCGGCGTTCTCACAGAAGAGAAGACTTCAGAAGATTGAAGCGAAGAGTACAAACATCACGCATACGACATACAGCGCAGTATTCGTTTCAATAAGGAATAAGCACAAAACAAGCATCCTAACCATAAAATGAACGATAAGGAGCTCCTGAAAACTATGCGAAGCACGTAGCGCTCAGCGCATACGTTCCCGGTGAAGATTACTGTTACCCAAGCTGCCGCGGTGTCGGCAGCTAGCGACGTGGGCAGTGACACAACTAGCCTTTCATATATAAAAGAAGAACATGCTTCTACCCCGTTTCACCATACGTCCGGACGCGGTGGATGCCTACGAGCTATCTTAGCCAATACCGTTCTGTGTACGTAGCCCGTGAAACGCTTTCCGCACGTCGCTGTGCCCCCTCTCTAAGGTCACGTGACACTCACTCGGCCTCCGATTGGCTCCGATGGCTCGTAACATCCGCTGCGGTTAAACGTTAGATGTACGTCATTGTTGCTGCAGCACCGCGATGAATAGGCCACGCATAGTTGGGACTCCCGAGGAGCAGCGTGAATACTAGGAGCGGCACATGGAAAAGAAACGGCCATACGACCAGTGGCGGCGTGCTGCGACCGGGGGCGGCATTTCGTATAGTGCAGTAGGCAGTCGCAATTCATGCAGGTGATACTACAGTTTCGTTGACCAACCACCTTCACAGCTTGGATTGGAGCCCCAACTTTTTTTCGTGTAAGACGTTTTGTGCTCTTCCTTATCTTTGACTAGCTCCCGTTCTGTCCTGTAAAAACTGATCCTAGTGCGATTATGGTCACAACCCAGGCTCGTCTTCCCATCCTCACCGATTTCCATTTTTCCTAGCTTTGTGTTTAGTCACTGTGACCAAAGACAGTTATCTTTTGTGAACTGTCGGTTACCTGACTCCCATGTAATGTGCCTTCACATTTTTTTTAACCGGCACTACGCCAGGCTTTTCGCAAGCATCCACTAACATGTTTTACATCATGTCCGTGTATCCATCCAAATCCTCTAAATGAGCGTTCATATCTCCTAATGTAAAAACCTCATGGTTACCCTCCAGCTCCATAATATCTCGTCATATAAAGTCCAGTATTTGTCTGCTGTAAACAGACAAATACTGGACAAAGGTAAACAAATCCCGAGATGACACGTTATCCCGCTATGTTGTTCTGAGCCAAAGGTGCTCTGTATATTTATCACTTATTCTCTCCCAAATGGTCAATTTTCTCATTAGGGCTCCGACTCAAACGCGTTTTCTTTTTCCATCTGTTCTATTACACCCCACCGACACATAGTGGGTTAATTGGGGACTGCTCCGTATCTCTAAGATGTGTTTCTACAAATCCAAACACACTAATTTGTTTACTGCACGAGGTGCTATTCGGTTCCCTTTCCCCACCCCTTTTTTTTTTCTATTTCTACCGCCCTGCATGTTATTGTTGTTTATACTTGATTGTCCTTTGGACTTTCGTTTTCTGGTTCTACATCCTCTCCGTTACATTCCCCTCCCAGCTCCGGCTTCAAGGCTTTGTCCCTCACAAGTCCTGAATTGATTAAAAAAAGAAAAAAATAGCACCCGCCTGCATCCAATCCTTCGACCCATCATCCTTCCGGTGTCCTCATGGTAGTAAATACCACCTGGATGAGTGAATCACTGCCACCTATGGGGCGAATCAATTATCCCTAGGCGCAAAAAAAAAAAAAAATACGGAGGTGCAAAATTACGAAACTTAAACACACGCAAAAACAAAAATAGTAAGGAAACTGGTTGTAAATGTTGCTTAGTTGGTAGTTCCCAGTTTTCTTTATCGTGAAATCATTTGTTGTGTTTAACTTTAGGTGGGTACTGGTTGTGAGCCTATCTCTTGGCCTAAGAAACTTTTAGTTGCGTTTCGATCTTTGTGTTTGCCCCTTGTCTTTTTTTTTTTCCGTTCTCCAGGGTTACGACGCTGGCATTTTATGTATGGGATAATTTCATTCCCCGAAATTCGGCTACTCTCGAAGGCACAAATAAGGTTATTTGTTTTTATCCGCATCGTGCCACTTAATTTGGACTTGTATTCAATGTGGAATTTCCAATAAATTCTACAGTTTCTTGGACGTCAATGAAGACTGTGTGCCAACACACTTCAGAAGAAAAAGGTTGTCTCCGCTTGAAATTTGCCAAGAAAAAATACAGCCAAGAAACTTGATACTGCTCATTCGTAAACCTTTTACACGGCATCTTTTGTTACATCTTTATCTTTAAAAAATCGATAGCCTTAGACAACTAAATGTGTGTGGTGAGAAAGCCCCCAACAGCGAAGGCGTGCATAAACACCTAAAAGCGACCAGAAGCCTTTTTGTATAGGGTTCATACCTACGGTGTTGAGTTGTCCGACCTTTCTTCCATGTGTCCTTTTTTCTTCTAATTTTGTTGTTAGCTGAAAAGAACCCCAGGCTTATGGACGCTTATTCGTCATTTTTTACTTTATTTCTCCATAAAAAAATCCTTTCCGCTTCTGCGCCTCACACCGGTAGAACAAAACGAAACATCCAGTCACATTCTATCGGCGCCCACACGATCAAAGACCGCCAAACTTTGAAAACGGCGTGGGCGGGGTTAAGCGGGCGCTTCTTTTTATTCTTCGCCCGCCATCCGCCGCGCCTTGAAGTCCTTTATTCTAGCCAATTTTTCAGTATTTATTTTTCTTCTGAAGTTTCACAAAAAGAGGCTCAGTGTGCGTTTTTCTGTGCAAGGTACTGCATACTTATTCGCCTCTTCATGCCGTGACAAAGCCTGCAATTTTTTAAGGTTCATGTTTTTTTTCTGTTCTTACGGGTGTTTTTTTTTTCTTAAAGTGCGGACTGCTAAGCAGCCCTTTGTAGAACTACAACAGAGATGTGTTCATGTGTAGAATCTTCTAGCGTAGTATGAAGGTGGAGCTATCCGACGAGATCGAAAGCAGACATGATATGAATGCTGGTCCACTTGGTTAAAGCGAACAAGATATCGGAACTGCTGCTTTAGTTGAAGCGTCCTATTGATGAATGCCATATTTTTCCAACTAAGTAGGCACCACAGATGAACACATTCCACTGAGATAACATTATAATGATGGTGTTTCAGTTCTGAAACAGTTATAACAGCGTTGCATTTTTAATGTCACACCCTGCGAGTAATGTGATGCCATTTATATATGGTTACTTTAAAACAAAATGACGAGCGCTTTACGCTTTCAATGCAGGGTGTTCTTGGTGAATTTTATACTGAGCAACGAGCAACGGTATTTAGTTTAATTTGTATAACAGCTTTGTGTTCACCTCAACACGTGTTGTATATTAGTCACATTCAGGAAGATCCAAAGCAGTAAACGACATCGGCATACATAAGCTTTCTTCTAAAAACAACAAATAACATGCGCCATGCTACCTGAAATCGCGAGTTTCATTGTTCATAATTTTGTCATAATCACAATCACAATCTACCAACAAATGCTCGTCGCATCAACAATATTTTTTTTTAACTGATTGTTTTATTAGAGCTTCCTTCGATGTGCTGTGTACTGCAAACCTCAATATATATATATATATATATATATATATATATATATATATATATATATATATATATATATATATATATATATATATATATATATATATATATATTGATGGGAACTGAGACTAGACGACGACGACGACACACACTCGTCTGGAGCCGAGCGCGCGAGCGTGGGTTCGGCATCCGCCATCATGAAGTAAAGACGTTTACTGTCCTGGCTCTTCAATTCTTAGTAGAACATATCGCCACACCGGCGATTCGGTAGTACTTTACTACATTGGCGACGAGGAACACGGACACCCACGCTGGAAACGGTCCCCTGATCGGCGGGTCACCACCGGTCATCTCAGCAAGGATGGCGTACAACGTTCCGCCCTTCAACGAGGCTACAGACAGGTGGGACTCTTATTTCATTAGAGTCGAAGCCTACTTCGAGGGGAATAAGATCACGTCGGCGCCTCAGAAGCGTGCACTTCTAGTCTCTGCGTTAGGAACCAAAGCTATTCGGGTGTTGTCGGCAAGTTGCGCGCCATTACAAGTATCCGAGCTGAGCTACGACGAAACTGTCAAGCACCTTGATAACTACTTCACGCCGAAGCCAAATGAGATAGCGGAGAGCTTCCATTTCTTCAGCCGCCGACAAGGAGAAAATGAGACAGTTCACGATTTCCTGGTGGAGCTGCGGCGCATCGCGGATAAATGCAACTTTGGGTCGATGCTCGACCGCATGCTACGGGACCGGCTAGTGTGTGGGCTGCGTAACGAGAAGCTACAGCAGACTCTCTTGGCACGCCGGGACCTGACGCTGGAGTCGGCGGTGGACATGGCAGTTGCTGCAGAAGCAGCGACAAAAGATGCCACACAAATGGTGAAGCCAGAGGGAGAACTCCAGAAGATAACCGCGAGAGGGACCAAGACCTCTCAAACCCGAAGTCCTGGCAGGATCCAAGAGAAGGTGATAGCATCGGAGGCCTGCTACCGTTGCGGGAGAACTTCACACCTCCCTAAGGACTGCGGGTTTCGGAAGAAGACTTGTTTTCGATGTGGGAAGATTGGACATGTTGCCCAGCGTTGCACTTCACGCGAGACTACGTCGCGTGCAGGGGCCAACGCCTTTGCTGGAACAGAATCTGATGACGACTGTGGCATTGACAGCCTTTTTCCACGACCGCAGCGAGAGGACACGTTGAACCTACTTGCGCCGGTCCGACGGTTGTTCACGTGGGGGGGTGTTGACCTACTCATGGAACTGGACACCGGCTCCCCGGTCTGCGTCATTCCAAAAAGGGTATATGAAGAAAACAAAGCAAGGTGGCCTCGGTTGCAAGAAACCACGTTAAGTCTGTCATGCTACCTCGGTAGGGTGCCAATCATCGGGAAGTTGAGCTTGACGGTCAGTTATGAAGGACGTAAAAAAAAAGCCGAGTTAACGGTTTTGGGATGTAACGGACCAAGTCTGGTTGGCCGTGACGTGATTCGAGCCTTCTGCCTTCTTCCAACTCAGCTGTTGTCCTTGAAGACAGAGCAACATGGAGACTTGAATCAGGTATTGGCAGAATACCAAGAACTTTTTCAACCGGGTTTGGGTCTCATCAAAGGACCGGAAATACATTTGCACGTGAACCCAGGAGCGACACCAAAGTTCTGGAAGGCCAGACCTGTGGCGTACGGGCTACGACAGAAGGTTACCGACGAGATCGACCGCCTGGTGGAGAACGGTATTCTCTCTCCTGTTACCCATTCGGAATGGGCAACCCCAGTCGTGCCGGTCGTTAAGAAAAACGGCTGTATCAGGCTCTGCGGGGATTTTAAACTCACCTTGAACAAGGCTTGTCCAACGGAGCAGTACCCGTTACCACTGATTGAGGACATTTTCGCATCACTGAATGGCGGTGACCTTTTCAGTACGCTGGACCTTCGCGAAGCCTATAACCAAATTCCATTAGACGAGGAGTCCAAGAAGTTGACGGTGATCAACACGCACAAGGGCCCATATTGCTACAACCGGCTACCTTTTGGTGTTGCGTCGGCCCCTTCAATCTTCCAGAGGAGAATGGAGACCTTGTTACAAGGCATTTCTGGAGTTCAAGTGTACCTGGATGATGTCCTGGTAGCGGAAAAGAACGGGGACAGCGGTGAAAGGCTACGTCAGGTACTGCAAGTTCTCCGTGATAACGAAGTCAAACTGAACAAGGAGAAATGTTGCTTCCGGAAAGCAGAAGTTATCTACCTTGGACACAGGATTGACACAAAAGGGCTGCATCCAACCGGCAAGAACCTGGAGGCCCTCCAGCATGCCCCAGCACCAACGAACGTCAGCGAGCTTCGCTCGTTCCTGGGCCTCATAACTTATTATAACCGGTTTGTGCAAAACATGGCAACATTGTTGTCCCCCTTGTACGCACTGTTGCAAAAGGGAGTAAAATGGCATTGGGGAACAGATGAAGACAGGGCGTTTCAACGAGCAAAAACAATCCTGAGTGAGTCCAACATGTTAGCTCACTATGACCCAACGAAGCCCTTGCTTCTTGAATGTGACGCTTCACCACATGGAATTGGCGCCGTCCTTTCCCACCGTTGTGGAAGCGAAGTGAAGCCTGTCGGTTTTCGTTCTCGGACACTGACGAGTGCTGAGAAGAACTACTCCCAACTGGAACGAGAAGCCTTGGCATTGGTGTTCGCTGTCACGAAGTTTAAGGACTACTTGTTGGGTAGGGAGTTCACTCTGGTTACAGATCACAAGCCCTTGGTAGGTCTCTTTCATCATGACAAGGCCGTGCCGACGATGGCTGCGGCTAGAATTCAACGGTGGGCCATCATCCTGGGTGGATACAGCTATCGCATCGAGTACCGGCCAGGGACAAGCAACGCCAATGCCGATGCCATGAGTAGACTTCCCCTTCAAGCGGATTCGCAGGAACTACAAGAGGAGGATCTTCCTGAAATAATTGCTTCCTTGGAGGAGCTGGATAACGGCTTGGTGTCAGCGAAACAGATGGCACAGATGACCGCGGAAGACAAGACGTTGCGTAGCGTCATCAGTTATATCCAGCGCGGATGGCCGCAGAAGCTATTGATGGAGCAAGAGGGGCTTCGACCTTTCTGGAGCAGGAAAGACGAGCTTTCGGTGCATCACAGCTTGCTGTACTGGGGAAACCGAGTCGTTGTTCCAAAAAAGGCTCGCGAAGCTGTCCTCAAGCTCCTCCACGAGACCCACCAAGGTGCGTCGGCCATGAAGACGGTTGCTCGCTCAAAGTTCTGGTGGCCCTCATTGGACTCGGCTATCGTAGACCTCACCCAGAGATGTGAGACATGTATTCAAGCGGCTTCTATGCCAGCAGCGCAGAAACCTGTCGATTGGCCGGTGACCGGTGAACCCTGGTCGAGGTTACACTTGGATTATGCCGGGCCCGTCGAAGGAAAGATGATCCTGATTGTCATCGACGCATACTCGAAGTGGATTGAAGCTACAGCTACCAATCATGCAACGTCGGATTCCACAATCCGACAGCTTCGGGAGCTTTTCAGCCGTTTTGGAATCCCACGGACTGTCGTCACGGATAATGGTACACCATTTACAAGTGAAGAGTTCTCTCAGTTCCTAAAGAGGAACCACGTGGAGCACTACCGCACGGCCCCCTATCATCCACAATCGAACGGCCTCGCCGAACGAGCCGTACGTACTGTTAAGGATGCCTTGAAGAAGACAAGCGGGTCCACACTGGACGTCAAGTTGTGTCGACTGCTTCTCAATCATCGGCGCACGCCTGTGGCTTCGGGCAAGTCTCCATCCCAGTTACTTTTGGGATACCAGATCCGGTCACGTTTGGACACGTGCTTTCCGGACAAGAGGTCAGAGCTGACTGCACAGGGCGGGAGTCAGCCCACTCCGCCATTTTTTAAACCGGGCAGAAAGATATTCTTCCGAAACTTTGGTAAGGGTCCAAAGTGGCTGCCGGGAATCGTCAAGAGCGCAGAAGGCTCACGCATGGTGACGATACAAACCAATTCGGACCTGGTGCGTCGCCATCTTGACCAAGTTCGCCAGCGGCACACAGAAGACCCACTTGGGTTTCCGGAATGGACTGACCCAGAGGCGCCACTCACACCTACATCAGAGAGCAAGGTTCCCTGCGACGGAGCTCTAGCTGAACGAGGGCTGGACCCATTGCCGGGCCCGAATCCCACTGATTCAATTCCCGCAAACCCAAGTTCATCTAAAAGTCCCTCAACAAACCAGAACCAGCCCCTCTCAACTCCTGTGCCACTTCCACGGCGCTCGACTCGAGAGAGAAAAAAGGTTCAGCCCTTCCAGTCTTCTTTTTAAGGGGGAAGATATGATGGGAACTGAGACTAGACGACGACGACGACACACACTCGTCTGGAGCCGAGCGCGCGAGCGGCGGTTCGGCATCCGCCATCATGAAGTAAAGACGTTTACTGTCCTGGCTCTTCAGTTCTTAGTAGAACATATCGCCACACCGGCGATTCGGTAGTACTTTACTACATATATATATATATATATATATATATATATATATATATATATATATATATATATATATATATATGTCACGCTGCGGTCGAATGCTCAAATGCGTATATAACCACGTTCCATACCACACATTCTCTTCCTGACATGGATGAAAACGAACGAAAGGCTCGGCATGCTGCGGCTCACCGTCTACGCAGACAAGCACCACCAGAGCTTCGCCCCAATCGACATAATTCACCACGTGGAGATGCGTTCCTTTTTTTTTGCCCTAAACGAGCACGGGAGCACGTGTTCACGTGCTCGTGAGCACGTGAGCTCACGAGCAGGAGCACGTGCACCCGACGGCGGACGGACATACGGACATGGCTAGCCTAGGGTGCCTTCCTGTGCGCTTTGCTTAGGGTGGTGTAGGATGCCTTCATGTGCGCTTTGCTTAGGGTGGTGGCATCTCGCCATTTTGTCCCACACTTTTATTTTTATTTTTTGTTCAGAAGCGCGTTCAAGAGCGTGTCCCTGCGCGCGATTCTGGCGCTCACTGTGCTATGGCGACATTTTGTTTTCGCCGATTTCCTTGTATTTTCCCCGCGTGCGCGTGCTGTCGGCATCGGCTACTACAAAGGGTGGCATCACCCTGAACAGAAGGACATTGAGGCACCCTAGGGTGGTGGCATCTCGCCATTTTGTCCCACACTTTTATTTTTATTTTTTGTTCAGAAGCGCGTTCAAGAGCGTGTCCCTGCGCGCGATTCTGGCGCTCACTGTGCTATGGCGACATTTTGTTTTCGCCGATTTCCTTGTATTTTCCCCGCGTGCGCGTGCTGTCGGCATCGGCTACTACAAAGGGTGGCATCACCCTGAACAGAAGGACATTGAGGCACCCTAGGGTGGTGGCATCTCGCCATTTTGTCCCACACGTTCATTTTTATTTATTTTTGTTTTGTTTGTTCAGAAGCGCGTGAAAGACAGCGGCCCTGCACGCTTTTGTGGCGTTGACTGAACTATGGCGACATTTTGTTTTCGTTGATTTTTTTGTATTTTCCCCGTGAGCGCGTGCTGTCGGCATCGGGTACTACAAAGGGTGGCATCACCCTAAATAGAAGGACATTGAGGCACCCTAGGCTAGCCCCTAAGGAGCTTCGCCTCTAAAACTGAACAACGCTTAGTAGAAATGACTAGACACCTTTCTACGCAGTAATATTTCATATTGGTTAATGCACTCTCTGAACAAGGCATGAAAATCGACAATGTCCTGTTTTAGCTGTTGCACGGCGTACCAAGCACCTTACCTCCAACGATATAAAACCTGTCTCAGGCTCCACGGCAATGAACGACGAAGGCGAGTTCATTAACGTAGATAACTCCGCATATATGCTGAATTTTGTATCATTTTAGAAATATTTATTTAAAATCGCTTGCCTGCAATCAGTGCAAACGTGTTTTCATTCCGCGCTTCTGCCTCTTTCGTTGTCTCTCCCTTGTCATGCATTTGGACACATTTTTCTTTTTGTATTGTCATTTATTTGTGCTGCGGAACGTATAGCTGGTGTTATTGTTTTTGTTTCTATTGAACCTGCCTTTATTTTGTAGAATATTTGTTTGCCTTTCTATGTTCCTTTTTAGCAGTAGTGCTAGTTTTATTGGGGTCAGAAAATTTGTCGAGCATTGCATTTTCTCCCATCCCCCTCCATCTCCAATATGTACGACGTTCATTTTCATTAAATATTGTCGTTTATTTAATCGCATAAGCTTGAGTAAGCACTCCAATTTATGAGTTCATATGTGCCCGGAAGCAATCTGTAAGATTTGTACCACAAATCAAAACGGAATAAAGTCTAAAAAAAACAAAAAACAACGCGATAAGACGCGTACGAGAACGCTCGGGTGCCCCCCTCGCCCTCTTTCCTGCCCTTTTTATTATTTCCTTTTTATGAATAACACTTCAAGCATAATTTAAAGTGTTCGGAAATTGCACTTTTTGTTTGGTTCATGTGCCGTGTGTAACAGCTCTATGAATATTCAGGGTTATTGGTGTATATACTAAATGTAAGTAGATATGTATCATTGGCAAAGCTCTCTTCACACTCAGCAAGTGGCATAATTGTAAGTGTGGTGACTGCCATTCAGCGTCACGCGCGTTCGTGCGCAGGGCAGTCAAAGTGATATTTTGTCAGCACAAAACTAACCCCATTTGTATTTTGGCAAAATATTTTGCATTCCTAGGCAGATTAAGATCGTTCTGCTTGCGAACAGAATCGAAATCAGAACAGAATCGAAGCTTACGAGTGCCCCATGCTCACCCCACCACCACTAATCCCCTAACAAGAAGTGCCCCGAAACCTCACGTCTGGCAACTACATGATCTTAAAGTCAGCCAGTGGCGGCACTCAACTAAAGTCCCCTACTTTTACCGCGCACGACAGCAAAGTCTGGCTAGCGGCGCAGGCAGTTAGCTTTTATTGCCTCGTTAGGGAGATAACCTCAAGTTCGTGCATTTAGCGCGGGACGCTGCAGGAGGCGAACATCGTGCGATCAGCAACGCAGCAGGGGGTCTGCGACAACGAAGATTACGGTACCCTACTATACAACGTCTTAAACGCAACGTGAAACACTGCGAAAGCTAAGACCCTAGCCGAGCGAATAAGAGCGTTAGTGTGTGGCGCGTGACAATGTGCCGCCAGAGATCATTCCTTGTGTGCAGAGCTATTTCGTAGCTCTAATTGGCTCACGAGGGGGTCCTTGGAGTTTTCACTTTGCCAACTTCAGGAAAGAAAAAAAGAAAAAACTGCTGAGGCAGGCTTTGTTTAATCGCTATGCGGACGACTTTTGAACGCTATGTGCCAGGTCATTAGGCTTCGGAAGGGTGTTGCCGCATCGCTTTTTACTCGGGTTTTCGTTGTTGTCGCGGCCAACCTCATTCTAGTCGACTTTTGAGACATATTAGCCCCCCATTCCTCAGCGCTGAGGCTTGCAAAATGCGGTTTCTTTAAAAGCGCGACGCGTATATATTTTTTTTTTTTTTTTTTTCTGCTTCTCCGACGAGGCACTTCCATTTTCACTTTCGAGAGGGTAGGAAAGTTATCCGCAGGGCAATGGCTTAGGCATACTTTATTCTTATTAATGCACATGAATATGGGCTGCTGGGGGGTCTTGTTGGAATTGGCTATGAAATTAATATGAAGGGCCGGAATTCCGACTGAGCCATAGTAGGTGAGACAAATGATCAGATTTAGAGAGAGAGGTAATAAATAAATTTTAGGCCTGTTAGTGGAAATACTACTCGAGTTTTCTCGTACCATGGAGGCACCGCGGGCCTGCGGTACGGGCTGTTGCCTTTCTGTGGTGCCCCGGCTCTCTTCCTGAGCCAATAAAGATTAATAATAATGTTGATGATGATGATATCAACAACAATAATAATAATAACAATAATAATAATAATAGTAATAATAAACGGGGTCTAGTCGCACAAGCCGACCCTGGCTTCGACTGACCCGCCTCTTAAGTGCTGATGGAAGAACAAGCCGAATAAATTATTATTATTATTATTATTATCTTAATAATATTATAATTAGCTCTAAAACAGGATGTTAGATTAGCAACTGCCTAGTACAGGTATGAAAGATACTTTTGTACTAAGCACTTAGGTGCGCCTAGGATTTTGCCAAACCAGGACATACTATACCAGTTGCCCAGATGTCCAGAAAAATAACTCGTGATTAAAAATTGGGCATTTTTAGCACACAAAGCGCAAGCTCGGGAGCCGTTCAGTAAATTCCTCACCCCTCTTTTTTGTTCTTCAGTTACAAAGTTTCCGAAAAATACGGTAATTGAAAACCTGAGCTTGGAGGAATACTCTCAGACGCTCCAGCATGTTTACTGCGCCACGGTGCATTTGGAGCACACCCCACTATTTGTCTTCCTTTAGTAGACTTATCCAATAGGAAGAACGAGCGGAATCATACACCGATGGCTACGTCATCTGAATGACGAGAGGTACAATTAGAAGGAAGGTAAAGTAGTTTCGAATTTGATAAAAAAAAAAAACTTGATTCCTTTTAATTTCACGTCAAGAATCAGGAATCACAGAAGGTAGGCTATTTCATGCCCGTACCACCTATAAAGACGACTTTGAAGTTGCGTTGAAACCACGCCCCTCCGCGGCGGTCAGAAAGGGGAGTAAAAGGAAAGGCGGAAGCATGACGTCACGAAAGGCCCCTCACTCGTGCTCCTCGTCTCACACAGCCGCGTCCTGCGTCGTAGATACTGAGCTAGATGGGGAATAATCACTAATCTAGTTGGTGAATTCATGCTTCTGAGAGATGCCAGCTGAACGTAGGAAGATACACAAAGAGAATGAAAAAAAAAAAAAGAGGAAAACACACTGCTGGACCAGCAACCATCTATCAAGGTCTCCAGCACCCATTAGCTTTATATCTCAGAGCTAATGAATGCGGAAGAAAACGAGGTTAATCTTCAGGAAATCGTTGCTAATCCGGTAGTCCCGAGCATCTTTCTACAGAAGAGTCAGGCACTTCAGCGAATCCGAGGAGCTTACGCGAAGCGGAGACGAACGAGGTAAGGATTTCCAGTTGATCGTTGAGCGAAACATGCAATTAGAATCGCGCATTCTCATTTTATGACGTCACGGCTCAACCAACCAATGACGTTCGGCGGCGGTGAGCGGCTGCCTGTTTTTCGATTTGGTTCTCGTTTAGGGTTCTTTTTTTTAGACAAGTAATGGTACTGTTTGGATTCTCTTGAAAAAAAAATATTTAAAAACAAAAATATTAAATAAATATTTTTTGTTTCAGCTTCTTTTTATTGTCTGCCTCTGAAACTACAGTATAAAACTGACCATGTTTCTGATGGCTTTCCTCGTTTGCTCATTTGATTGAAGAAGGCCATTTGATCAGTGTTTCGAGGGAATAAGGGCACAGGATTTTGTACACTCAGGGACTCTTGAAATGGTAAAACCACTTGCTCTGAAACTTCGACTTCCGTATGACTCCTCACTTGTCACAGACAGGTTCAGTTGCGTTTTTTTGTTTACCGGATTCATGATTTGTTTGTTGCCTAATCTACTAAAAGCTTTTCAGGTCTTTGTTGGTGGTGTTACTGCCTATATTTAATGTATGCTTAGCTGTATTACGCAATGGATTTTCCTAAATTTCTTGGACACTTCGAATACGTATTTTTATTCTTATTTATGTTGGCATTATGTAATGTCTCGGGAACCATATTGCCATCCTTGTTGGTCCTTAATTCGCTTAACATGGCTTTTTACGCGCAAAATAGAAATGATAAATTAATATAAAGTAAAATTAAATAACACGGGAGGAGTCAACCACAACGATCTACATAAGGAATTGCCAGCTTTAAGTGGAACTCATCAATGACTAAAGATAAAGGGGACGTGCAACCGTGTTGTGTCGGAATTATTCTCACTTTACACAAGCTGACTGGCGCTAGTGCGACCGAAGACTGAGCAAAACGCTTATTTGTCGCCGCGTATCATTAAGAATAAGAGCGTACGTTTTCTCTCAGTCTCTCATTTGCAGAACTTGGCAACGAAGCTGTGGGGATTGCGTTGTTGGCGTTGTCACCAATGCGATACCCAGGATTTCGTCACCAAGCTTCGCGACCCCCTCGCTGACGATGCACCACACGAGCATTCGATTACGAGTCGTGGCAATCAATTGAGAGTTTTAGTAGACGGTATACTCCGCGAACAGCGGGCCCAGAGGGCGCGCGCTAATTTAGTGCTCTAGAGCAGTGGTTCTCAACCATAGATGTTTCGCGGACCCCTTGTGGATCGCCGGAGATGATGGTAGACCCCATCCGTGGTGGGGGGAAGGGAAAGGTTTAGGTTAATTATGATAATGATTTAATAAATTGATATAACTAAGGGCTACACTTCTGTCGGTGACATACACACGACAAAACTCACTCTAAACTTGGAACGTTTCTTCTACATCTAGAACAATGCAGCATTTATTGCTGGGCTTTGACAAATGAGGCAGGGCTTCGCGGACCCCTGAAATGCTTCGCGGACCCCAAAAGGTCCGTGGACCCCCATTTGAGAACCACTGCTCTAGAGTGACGGAACGATGTCCGGCTAGTAAAGCGTAGCTCTAGAATACGGTCTACTAAAGGCCAGTTCTCATATGCAGCGGAGCGCTGATACAGTACTGTTCACGTGTCGTTAGTTACTTATTGTATGCCAGGAGCAACAGCTTTGACGGTGCAATAGAAATGTGATAAACGCTCCCGTCAACACGCTCTTAGCGCAAAGTCAGCTCTGTGCTTATAGCGCCGCGAAGTATCTGCGAACAGGCATTCAAAGTTTCTAACGCTGCATTCACACTGGCGACTCAACCGCATCCGCGAAGTGGTTGCGAACGCGGTTTCCTAAACATGCAATGCAACCTAACACGCACTTCATGATTAGAACGAGCGGATACGCCTCGCGGTCGGGATTCGAACGACAGTCTGAATGCAGCCTAAAGGCTGTTTCACATGCTGCGATTCTCGTCCAAAACCAATGCGATTTCCCGTAAATGTACGGTTGAAATCGCAGTTGCACTGTCGCAGCGGCTCTGCGACTTCTTTCCGTCAAGTTGGTATTTTGTCGTAGAGTAGGTGAGATCATTTCATCGTCAACCAGCCGTTCATTAGCCAGCTTTCATCTGTAATAGTTGCATATTCGAAAAACAAAAGATATAGACACCTTAAAACTTTTGGTTTATTGCTTAGTTATTAAAAATTTCTAGTTACATATTGTATTCGGAAAACATTTGTGTTTATTAAGACGTTTTTGCTGTATTTGAGGCAAAGTCAAAGGCGTCGCGTCCGTGTCCGAACAGCCGGCCACGCCGACAGAAATCGCGCGGTTGTTGGAGTATGTGAAACTATGGTGCCTGGAACGCGTCTCCGACTGGTGTGTTTACCGCGCCCAAAAAAGTGGTCCCTCGATTTCCGCCTGATGACGTCATAGAAGTGTCATGCTGCCGCCGGTCGCGACCAGCCGCTGTGGTGGATATGGCAGACGCCCGTTCTGCTGCAGGTCGCTCCACACTGTGACAGTCCACGGAAGCTACAGCGGCCGAAAGTTGGGACGCCCTGATCGCGGTGACGACAGCGACACTCGCGTTGGCCCGCGCTTTTCGCCAGCATTTCTACGGCCAACCGCCAGGATCGCGACAGTCAACAACATGACACTCCGGCTCCTGTGACGTCCTTTGTTGCCACCTTGGGACCACTTTTGATGTATGGGCGGGATAGGACGCTAAACACACCAGTCGGAGACGGATTCCAGGCACCATAGTGAAACCGATCATTGCGATCGCACTCGCTGCGTCGGCTGTCGCACCAATTTTTTTCGCAGCAGTCGCTGCATGTGAAACAGGCTTGATGCCTCGACGTGCATTCGGGAAGTGGCCCCTGCCCAATCACTGCGATGACGTGGATAGCCTAGCCTTAATAATGTGTGCAACTCGGTGAGTGCTACGATAACCATTGGTGGCAAATAACTGGCTACCGGCCACGGGGCCGCGTATTCTTGCTGCGAGTTGACGGAGTGAGGGCTGCTTGCTTTTGTGGATTTGTTTTCTTTTCTGAAACCGCCGTTGCGTGGAAAAAAAAACAAAAAAAAACTAACCCGTGCTCAATAGGGTATGCATGTCAAGACATAATTCTCACCAGCATTTAGTTAAAGTAGAAAATTTCTGCATCGGCTCTTGAAGAGTTGGGTAATGAAAGCATTAAACATAAGTCAAATAAAATCAAATGCGCCGAAAGCAAGACATGAGGTCGCATCTTGAACGCGCATCTAATCCTGGCCCGCATACCGCGTGTCATTTCAAGCAACAAACTTATTCAAATACGTTATGAAAAAAAAAAAATGTTCGTCCATCTACCTTACTTAAGAGTCGTTGGAAAACCAGTCATGGTGATCTACGGAGAGGAGGTCGGCGAACGCTGAGGCTTGAAAAAAAAAAAAAATGAAGACATACAAGCTTGATCGTCTCGACAACCCAGGTAACACGAAAACATTAGAATAATGTTATTTTTATGTTCGTCCCAAACGTTCGAGGAATGTTCTTAATGTCCGCCTGTATAAAGCTATTTGAACGTTTGGCAGAACATTCTTATAACGTTTTGATAAACGTTATTTGAACACTTGGAAAACAATTTTGCAACGTAAATACAATGTTCGGAAAACATTAGCATAACATTACTGTAAACATTGTAGTAACATTTGTACAACATAAATAATCTTTTTACGCAGCGTTATTACAACAGAAATATAACGTTTACAAAACATTAAAATAATGTTCTGGCAAACGTTATAGTAACATTCGTAAAACATGTTATTACCACATTATAGTCGGTGACAGGTCAAGAACCAAGTAGAAGCTCCTCCCACCTCTTTCCACTTGAGCAGAGCAAACGCTGGAGAGGAGGTCGCTTCCTCTCCAGCGTTCGCTCTACTAAAGAGGAAGGAGGTGGGAGGAGCTTCCACTTGGTTCTTGACCTGTCACCGACTACAGCAAAATGTATGCAAAATGTTCGGAGGAGTGTTCTGAACCACGAAGATAAATATATACTGTAAAAGTCTGGTTCAGACAGTTGTGTTTGACTGCATTGCCAGGGCTGTTGCCGAGAGACGGTGAATTGCCATGGCAACACCTGTCATGTACAGTAACTCAGTCGTCTTGCCAAGGTGCAAGCCCTGCAACACAGTCAAATTAGTGTTTGAAGCAGCCTTAGTCCAGATGTGCCCTACACACAGTATATATATGCCTTTATGGTTCAGAAGTGTTCCTCCAAACTTTGCAGACATTTCACCGGTGCAGTAACATTCTCTTCTGTTACTGCACTGGTGAAATATATGGTGGGCCAAAACAATTCTACACAGCAATGACACCCTAGCTATTATTGAGTATTGTTTACTCAGAAGATGGGGGCTTTGCAATGAGCATAAAAATGTGAGGCACAATCATTATTAGACCTTTTCAAAACAGCAGATTAACACATTTCAATATTCCACACCAGTGAAAAGACTAAATAAAACAAACATGTATGGTTTGTCTTCGTGACTCTTAACAGTCCCTCCAAACATTTTTTCATAAAAGCAATTGCATTTTTTTTTTCGTGAACACTAACCAAGCTAGGTGCTCTTTTTGCTAATACAATCGTAAAAAAAAAACAAAAAAAAAACCCCAACAAAGCCACAGTAGCGTGCAACCTCGAACTATGTGTGCGCGTCCTGCCGGTGGCGTGGGGAACTATCCCCTCTAATACTGGCAGATTGCGAGATTAGCGACTATCAACACCCAGTTATATGACCTGCACTGCTGCCGTACTGACAGTCATTTGCCTAAAGTGGCGCACTGTACACTGACATTGAAATGTTTTGTCAGCTGAACAGACAATGCGCTTTTCAAGAACTTTATTTGCAACGATGCATGCTTTTGGTTCAATATGGTTGTCGTGATGTGAATCAAAGCTTATTGTGGTTCACTGGAACTGTAGCGAAAACAAAAAGGAAAGACATTCTGTTGCGTTCCGCAATTCCAAGTACACACGATGAGCTTATTCGATACAGATAGCCAGCCTTATCGAGATGCAGTGTAGAGAGTGCCACTCTAGGCGTATGGTCGTTAGTATGGTAGCAGGGCGGCAGAGCAGGTCATCTAAACGGATGCTGACAGCAGCTAATTTCACAGCTAGTTGCAGCAGCCATCGATACTAGTTCTTTTCGCTGCCGTCATGAAGTGCGCGAGTATCTCGAGGCCGCACGCTCCTGTGGCTTCGTTGAATCTTTCCACGTCTGTACATATATGTCAGAAAAGGATTCCACTCCAAATGGCCTTTTAATTTATGATTATTGTAATATCTTTGCACTCTTCACCCAAAGTTTCAAGTGAGATTTAAGCAGAGAATGATAAACAAGCAAACAAAAGTTGATCTATGTTTATCATTCTCCCAAACTTGTCAAATCTGTTTGGCCATATACTGGTTGTCCCAGTAATGGAACAGAGTGTGTTTGTGAGAGGCATAATAATTAAAAAATATTGAACACTAAACCATCACAAAGCTTCTTTGCGACAACAGGTGTAAGCATAAATATAGAAAGACACTTGTTCGGAACATAAACAGCTGTGTGCGCCTCACACTTTCCCGGGGAGGAATAATCAGAAATCCATTTAGTCAGCTTAGCCATAATGCCACTTCGACACACCACTAATTGAAGAAAAAAGTGTTCCCTTGGTAGAAAGTGTGGGATACAACCATCACCAGATTTAGCACAGCACAAACAAGCTACCATACAGGTGATTAATTTTAGAAGAACTTGTAGTTGGGCTAGTTGGTGAACGTTGGAAATCATAGTGTAAGGCGCAAAAAAGCAATGGACACAAGAGAGAAAACAGACATACAGGTGCCACTCACAACTGTACTTGAAAAGGGCAGAAAGAAAGGAATACATACATTGTCATCTTCATCACGTCCACGCATGCGCTTAGCCATGTGTTTGATGAGGCATATATCACATGGCTAAGCGCATGCGTGGACGTGATGAAGATGACGATAGATGTATTCCTGTTTTTCTGAACTTTTCAAATATATATACTTGTGAGTGGCACCTGTATGTCTGTTTTCTCTCTTATGTCCGTTGTTTTTTTTGCGCAGAACACCATGATTCCCAGGTGATTAATTGCAGTCTACCCCTGCTGTGAAAAGAAAACAGTTTGGTACATGTTTATGAGTACATTTATTGAGTCTCCAAATTTGGAACATTGAAGTGTACATGAGCAGCGACAATATTGCTAGGCTATGCAGTTAAAATTACTTTCCCTCTAAAAAAAAAAAAAATTAAAGTGAACAATTATGAAAAAAATATTCACACTTTCGAAGAAGCTTGAAGGCCTGTAAATTGGGTTCATGAAGCTCACATAATTAAAGAAAGGAGCGAGAAAACTCAACAGTGTTTCTCTACCGCAAAAATAAACTAGACATCGCAACGACCTCAAACTCTGGTAGAATGTAGCCCTGGCGATTGGAGTAGGGTGCAAAAGTTTGAAAACACGACATTACATAGATCAAAAGATAATAAAAAAAAAAAAAAATTCTCTATGAGCTGACGTCCATCTTAAGCCCAATTTGCGGTACATAAAAAATAGCACCGAGAATGCTAGCACTAATTTTGGTGGAAAAAGCTTGCCATCATGAAAGAAAGCATAATTATCTTTCCTGCTCACAAACTTTCTCATTAAAATGAATGCTACAAGAACTAAAATGTCATCTTACGGTTTTACAGTGGACTTTGCTTCATACCAAAATTGTTTCTCTTTGTTATAATTTAATAAATGTTCTCAAACGTTCACATCCTACTCCAACCGCGAGGGCGTTTCAGAGGAGTTTCAGCTCTCCGCATTCTCATACCGAGCAGCTATAAATGTTCAAGTTGCAAAAGTAAAAATAGAGCTATAAAAAGCCCAAAAACCTGTCGGGAACACATGATTAGGAAAAGGTTTTAAAAGAAATGTCCACAACTGATGACTAGATGAAAGCAAGACAAAAAAAAAAACAAAAAAAACATTATTGCGATACTGAGCAGGTGGCAAATACTCATGAATAAATTGTTTTTAAAGGATTAAATAAAAGTAAACACAGAATGTCGTCCTTCTAGAGCTGAGATTCGCACCAGCACTTCCTGCTTTGGACACGATGCTTAGGACTTCTTTGCCTGCAAACAAAACAACACAATACTAAATGCAAAACACCTAAACTTGTTAACAAGGTGCTATAAAGGAAGCATAGCATGCTTTCCTGAACTTACTTCGCTTAGTTCAATATTCAGCCCTTTGTCAAAGATTTGCAGGGATGACGGAGAGATAATGTGGGAAGACCTTACGACCGGATTTCAGTACCATCCGACTCTGAATCTGTGTCCACGCAAAGATCACTGAAACCGTTCGGTAGCACTGCTTAAAACCTCTTTCGCTCCGTTGTCGCTGTCCTCTGCTCTGTCGACCATCAAATCCCTATCCGCCGCCACAAAAACTGAGTTCGGAAAAATGTCTGCGAGATGGTCGCGGACGCTCTCGGCAATAATTCTTTTTTGCCGGTTGCACAGACGATGTAACGGTTTTCTATGTCATTCCATTTTCCCCTCTCTTGTTACTTTTGAAACAAAGAGAACGACAGGATACCAGTTTACGTCAGATTGTTTTCAAGAAAATAAGCACGTGCACAGTGGTTATCAAAAAGGTGGTTACTTACGGTTCTCGAGTCCCGCCGTCAAGAAGCTGTTCCGTTGTCCGTTTTATCAGTCAGCAGTCACCGTTGTGGACGCGGCTGGACGTAGCTTAATTGGAAATCAAAGTAACTCAAAGTTCAAACTAGTTCAAGCTATTCAAACTGTCCCAGAAGTTCGCTCGAAGAAATCGAACCGACGAAACCAGCGGTGGCAGGGGCCACAGTTGCAGTGGCGGGAACGCGGATGGATGAATATTGGCTGTTCCGGCTGTTGCCTTTATAACGGGCGGTAGCTTGCGCCACCTAGCTTCGAATTAATTGAGAAAAATTTCCTTTTTTCTTCTTTCCGTTTTCTCCCGTACTTAATCCTCTTCCTTCACCTCCTTGCAACTATCACAGGGCAGGTAGAGTACTTTTCAAAAAGACCTTTAAAAAATCGGGCAAAAAAAAAAAAAAAAGGAACCGGCGAACATATAGTTTTTACATTATTTTATTGTTTTACAAATAAAGTTATTTGAATGTTTTATTTTCAACATTATTTTATTGTTCTACAAATAAAGTTACATTAGAGTTTTATTATTAACACTGAAATAATGTTAGTAATGAATCTTCCAAAATCATTATTTTAAAGTTCTATTTTTAACATTATTTGACAATTACATATGTGATGTTACATTAATGTTTCAATATTAACACAGAAATAACGTTAGTAATAAATGTTCCAAAATCATTATTTGAACGTTCTATTTTTAACGTTATTTCACAGTTACATATGTGATGTTGCATTAACGTTTCAATATTAACACAGAAATAACGTTAGTAATAAATGTTCCAAAATCATTATTTGAACGTTCTATCTTTAACGTTATTTCACAGTTACCTATGTGATGTTACATTAACGTTTCAATATTAACACAGAAATAACGTTAGTAATAAATGTTCCAAAATCATTATTTGAACGTTCTATTTTTAACGTTATTTCACAGTTACATATGTGATGTTACATTAACGTTTCAATATTAACACAGAAATAACGTTAGTAATAAATGTTCCAAAATCATTATTTGAATGTTCTATTTTTAACGTTATTTCGCCGTTACATATGTGATGTTATATTAACGTTAATAACACAACATATAACATTATATGTTTTACTGGAACGTTATACTAATGTTTCAAATACAACTAAAACATATTATGTTTAACTTGAACGTTACATTAATGTTCAGGTATAACACATAACGTTATTTAAACATACGCAACAATAAAATAACGTTACTACAATGTTTGGTGCTACCTGGGAAGGAGGTAGGCACAAAATGTGTGAAGATTTGCTTCACCAAAAAGTAATTAGTCGTTAGTTAATTATGCAGAGGGAGAAACATGGCGACATTGTTACTCACTGTAGATGAGAAATTTAGCCAGTGCAGTACAGCTGCTCACCTGGGATGTTTAACGTGCGTCACGCAGTATGGATACACAACGGCACGCCAGTACGATGCTCATCCAGATTCAAACGAGCAGGGGTAGGGACTGAACTAAGGATCCCTGGGTTCTGCAGCGCCAGCTTTCACTCCAAGTGCTCCAATGCGGGTGTGCGCTAGCCCACTCGGTCATCAAACCCCATTTGCCCCCACTTCAGGTGTGTGGCCGTTCACACTCAGGGACCAAGGTGGAAAAAGAAAGGTTAGAGTAACTAAATGGCACGCCAGAGTATTGCCTTCCTTTTCCTTTCGCCGTCAGCTCCTTATTGGTGGGTTTGGGGCGGGAGGTATGTTTCGCTTTTCGCTCGGGAATCGTAGATCTAACATAGAGGTTTAATTAGCAGAACGTTCCTTGAGCATTCGGATATTGTGTCACACTTCCACACGTGCATTTACGTTGTTTTTGTTTTATGACGCAAGCGCTGTTTCAATGTGGCCGTGTTCTAGCAGACAACACGACGGCCGACAACGCTGCGCATGCGCGCGCGGTTCCCGCGAGGGATTCGGGGGCCGGGGCGCGCACGACGGCACTTGCGCTGCAGTGTTGAGCACGTTCCTCGAAAAGAGGAACGAAAGCACGTTCTTTGTTCCTTCTGAATTTTGGAAGTTACAAGTTCCATCTAAGAGTAAAGAACTCGTTCCCGTTACCGTTTAAAAATTAAACGTATCGTCACGTATACGTTACTTTTGCATTTTGCTAATTACAATATTTATTTTGAAAAACAGCGCGAATACCACACGGACAAGAAGGAGGAACACACAGGACGAGGCGCTGACTATCAACTGTCTATTCAGAACACATACATAGAAATTCACGCGAGGTCGGCTTCTTCTTTTTTCTTTCCAGTCATTCGCCATTAAGCACGTAACATATCAAATTAAAACACACGAGTACATTAAAACACACCAGCACAGGTATAAGTCATCGCGTCTTCCTCTTTTCTTCTTTCTTGGATCTTCAATCTTCAATTCTCAGGTCAACCCATGTCCAAAAAAATTACCTCACTGTCCACTAGGTTAGTGGATGGTTGGCTCACGCACCCGGGTTTTCGTTTAGCTATATGATGAGCTTCTACTAGCTCCCTCGGTAGCTGATCTTTGTGTTTAAACAGCACTTTTGTGTCACTAAATTTTGGCTCACATCCACAATCACGGCAGTGGACAGCTAAATGGGAGTACGCGTTACCTTTTAAAGAACTGTGGTGTTCGCGTAGCCGAATGTTGAGGCAACGACCCGTCTGACCTATATATGAGTGACCGCATGAGAACGGTATTTCATAAACGGTCCCCTGTGCACAGGACACGAACTTCATGCCATGCTTGACGCGACATCCAAACAGTTCTGGCTTACTTTTCCTGTCAGCACGCTTGTTAACCACGTTTATAATTCTGCTCAGTTTGTTACGCGCTGAAAAAATTACATTGACCCCATACCTCGAACCGACTCCCTTTAACCCGTGTGAAAGACGATGGATGTAAGGTATAACGGCGACATTCTTTTTGTCTATCTTGGCTTTTTCTTTTTCAAGTTTACTGGAATCATTCTTGATATACCGAGTCACCTTATCGCAGGCTGAAGTAATAATTGAGTCGGGATAATTAGATTCTCTGAGTCTAGCGACCTGTACTGAGAAGCTTTCTTTCATCTTATGAAAACAGGTTTTTGTCAACGCTGACTGTAAGCAGGAATACGTAATACCATTTTTTACGAGCTTTGAGTGTGCTGAACGATAGTCTAGTAGTTTCTTCGTGGATCTGGGGTGGTGCATCCAACAGTACAACAAATGGAATTAATTATAATTAATCCCATTTCTTGATCCAAAGTCATTTTAGGTGTTTGCATTAGAGAGAGGGTTTGCGATGGTCGATGACTGATTCATTTTTGCATTTGGTCGTGATCGTCTGCTAGTCTAACTAAAATTCAACAAGTAATGTGTTAATATTACAAAACGATTGCCACAACAAAAATGTAAAGAGTATAAATATACTTTTTATCTCATTCCATGCAAGTAGAAGTATGATCTCTTTTAGTTCAGTTTTACTACTTTCTCAGACGTTTGACCTGCTGCCTTGCCTGTAGGATTTCGCTCAATCAATGTATCCAGAGCTGCTAGTCTTTTTTTTTTTTTTTTGCTTGTTTTATTTTATTTTTTTTAATTGCTACAACTGCAGTTTTTATTAGTCCTAAATAGGCGTCTCTTGTAATTGAAAGGAATCGTAGCAAGAGCGTTATTTGAAAACAGATAAAATTGTAAACACTGGGGAAAGGATGCTTGTTTCGGCTCCGCTTGTGTGAAAGCCATACTGATGCTGTTAGCTTGGTTTCCTTTTAATGAACATTACGAAATGATTGCATTAGCGCGTTAACTTGTGTTGATCTTTTTTCTCTTCTTCCCGGTGTTTCGATTGAACAGGTGGGACTAACAGTAAAAGCGTGTAAGGCGCAGTAGTGCAAGTGGATGATTTCCAAAAAAGGATCACAGTTCAAAAGTAAGGCACGCGCAAAATACCAAAAAAATAAAAAAATACAGAAGTCCCCAGCGCGATTTGAACCCGGAACTTTCACGCCGCGACGACAAGTACCGGCGCTTTAACCTCTCGACCACAACAGAAGGCGCGAGGCGCGGCGCCGGCGTAGGTATATAAAAATACTTCTACCGCTTTTTTCTCGTGAGGTTTTTTCTTTATTTCGGCTCCTATTTGCCCTCCCTGGCCGTAACTTTACCTGCCGCTCCTAAAGTATAAAGGGGCGGTCAATTAGATTCCAGTTGAAAGTCCCTCCAACAGTTTCTGCGAGCGAAATTAGGCTTTTGTGCTTGAAGCGATGCGGATCTCTCCGCCATTAGGCAGGGACGCTAGGTACTTCCTTGTCCCCATGGAGCTCGTCACGTGACGTAAAAATCCCTCCTGGCCGCGGCCGCGTCCGCAGCCGCAAGATGAGCAAACCGGCCCTGGGCCCGTGGAGAAACGACGACGACGACGAGACTGCAGCTGTTTATTCTATCCCCATCTCCCGAGGCTTTTCGTAAATAACTGGTAAACTGATATTTTACACATTATATTCTGCGATCGCATACAAGCAGAGAGGCACCGGACCTCTTCTCGCAAACGGCCTCCTCCTTGGAGGCCAAGACATCCACGAAGATGACCACCGAGTCAACGAACCTTCCCCCCGACTTAGACAAAGACCAGGCGAGTTCAGCAACGATCGTCAAGGACGGATATACAATTCCGACTATGGACGTCACCGATGAGGCCGCCACCTGCTCCTCCTCGACGATCGTATCCGCTTGCGATGATGAAGACATGCAATCGAACGACGGGGAATACGAGGTCGCTCACGGAAAGAAAAGACGCAAGAGGTGCCTGAATTCAGCATTACCTTTCAACGATGAAGCCAACCTGCAAGTCGGTCATACCGTACTGTTCATCCCCACTGAAAACCACCAAGCTCAGTCACTGAGCAAAATCAAGCTCACCGACTTCCTGAACAACGCTGCACCAGGCATGGTGAGTGAGATCCGAATTAACAAGGCTCGCAACATCATCGCAGTTGACACAAAAAGACCCCTCTTTAAAGCCGAACTGCTCAAGTTAACGAAACTCTGTGCACTGCCAGTGACAGCCTTCCTGCCCAGAGACCGCTCGAACTCTTTCGGAGTCCTCCGAGATATTGACCCTGATTGCACAGAGGACGACGTAAAGACACATCTACAGTCCTCTGTCGGCATAACAGAAGTGAAGCGACTCGGGAAGAAATCGCCCGTCATACGGGCTGCCTTCACAGGAAAGGTGCCACCCCAACATATCAAAGTGGGTCTTGTCAGAACTGAGGTACTTCCCTACCGAGCACGACCCCTGCAATGTTACAAATGCTACAAGTTTGGCCACATTGCAGATGCGTGCACAGCGGCCTCTCAGCTGTGCTATCGATGTGGGCAGTGCCACGAAGGTGAATGCACAGCCAACCCGCGATGCGTGAATTGTCAAGGAGGGCATGCTTCCAACGCAGCCGAATGCCCAGTGAAAGCAAGAGAGACAGAGGTCACGAGATACCAGCTGAAACACAACACCACTTTTCGTGAGGCCAGAGGTGCTGTACACAGTAAACACCAAATAAGCAAGAAAACTACCGAAAATGACGCACCACAACCTGATGCCACCATCAGGAGTGTTCCGCAACGGACTGTTCAAGAGTTCCCTCCCCTTGAAAGACAAGAGAGCAGAAACGATAACTCCGATGCCGTAGCATCCACCTCGAGAGTCGCCACAGGAGGAACTGAAAAAGCATCCTTCTGGGATAAACAAAACATCAGACATAATTTCAAGCAAGTCTTCCGATTTGCATACGTTGCCACCTAACCGAAAAACGGAAGGAGAAACCGCCTCAATCTTCCAGGTCATAATCCCACTCGTGTTCACTACTCTTCGTAGATTATTGTCAACAATAACACCGGAGTCAACGCCTCATCAGGTGATCAAGGCTATTCTTTCATTAGAGTCCATTATTTTAATGATCCTCTGAAGCTCTTTCAGGCTTACCTCATTCGACGCACCAAACACAGCCAACGTTGTGCCTTCACTGCTAAACGACGACCGGGAAAAATGCCGGAACTATACTGCAGTCTACATATCTTTGGTTTTCATCTTTCAGAATGTTATATTCATCTTTCCCTCGGACTTCACCGATTCTCGCTTTCTGACACCCACCACTCCTGCATTTCAATCCCTAAACTGCAAATACCTCAGTTTTCTCTGGCCATAGAAGATGCAGCTTCTCAAGATGGAATTCATCTCCTGCATCAGTACCAGCCGGGAGCAGAAATACTCCAGCGATTCACCCAACTGCAAGTGGTCGTGAGCCAGCTAGCAGCAGCCTCACCAACAACTGAAAATGGGAAGCAACATTAATCCAACATCCAAACACCCCATCAGGTGCTCTCTGCTACAATGGAACGCTAACGGAATACAATCGCGGCTGCCAGGACTTCGCGACCATCTGCAAGACAATGCATATGATGCCCTGGCCCTCCAGGAACCGAACACAAAAGACATTCGCATCTCAGGGTACGTGACTTATATGAGCAAAGCAACGCGAGCAGGAAAATTCCCAGGAGCCATGTTGCTGGTACGAGCAAGTCTCGGACAGACTGAAGTGGACCTTAAGGACTTGTGCAGTGACACTGAAGAGTACGTGGGGGTCACAGTAGAGATCAAGGGAAGGCCGGTTACCTTCGTGTCCGCGTACGTGCGGCCGCAGGGTCACTGGGACCCAAAGACAATTGTGGACATCTGCACGCAGATCAAGGGTGAGGCAGTAATCGCTGGCGACTTTAACTCTCACAACGAGACATGGGGCGACAAGAAAACGGACGCAAGGGGTCGTGCATTACAGTCAACTCTAGATGGCCTGGCACTCCGTAATATAACAAGCGGAGAACAAACATTCGTCCGCCCAGGAGTGGAAGGCAGCGTCCTTGACCTCACACTTATTAACAGAGGACTACGCCTGACAGCCAGACCAGAGAAGGACAGCTGGGGCAGTGACCACCTTCCCATCATCATAGGGAAGCCACCCAAAGCCCCACTCAAGACCTGCCACCTGGTGGACTGGAAGGAGTACAGAAGACATCTAGACAAATTGGTAGACTCTGGCGCACCCCTTGCCCCCGAGAACATCGCCGAAGCACTTAAAAAAGCCACAAGAATGGTACAGATACCCATCACAAGGCCAAACCCGGACATGCACTGGCTCCGCCTGAAAGCTCAACGACGACGTGCACAACGGCGATCCTGGAGGACCAACAAGCCGGAGGACATACAGGAGTACAGGCGGCTTGACGCAAAGTTCCGCCGCCACGGGAAAAAGCTGGCAAAAAGGCAGTGGGACCTCCGCTGCTCCAGACTTCACATGCCAGCCGGAGGAAAAAGAGCCTGGCGGATGGTTAAAACGCTTGCCGGACGTCCGCTCCCAAAACAGCCGATACTTGGTCTGGCCCTAGCGAGAGGAGCGACAGTGCAGGAGGTGACAGAACTACTCGCAGACCTCTTCACAAAGGTTCCAACCCGCCCACTGGTGGGTCCAGCCCCCCCAGACTGGTCAATCCGCAGAGACCCTTCGGCGCCCAGCATGAAGGCTATGGATGCCCCCTTCACGCTACACGAACTAAGACACGCCATCGACGCATGCCCGCGCAAGCGCTCGTCCCCAGGCCCCGACGGAGTGACGAACCAGGCCATCAGGAACCTGGACGAGTCGTGCCACGACAGCCTCCTCGACTACATGAACAAGGTTTGGAGCAGTGCTGAGATCCCAAGGGCCTGGAGAGAGGCCACTACCGTGCCCCTGCTCAAGTCTGGAAGGCCGGCCGATGATTTGAGCTCCTACCGGCCCATCTCACTAACCTCCTGCTTGGGCAAGCTACTGGAGCGGATGGTACTGCGACGTCTAAACTACCACCTGGAGGCAGTAGACGCGCTTCCAGACTGCTTCTCCGGCTTTAGGAGACACAGAAGCACTGCGGACTCCATTGCAGACCTCACCACCACCATGGAGGAAGCTAAAGAAAGGGGCTGGTCGACGGCCACAGTGTTCCTAGACGTGAGGAAAGCCTTCGATGCGCTCCCCCATGACACCATCTTCACGGCTCTCCAGAACCTCGGAATCACCGGGCGCCCCCTGTCATACATACGTGCATTTCTGACAGGAAGAACACTGCGTGTACGTGTCGGCAGCACCTACAGCACACCACGCGGGATAACAGCCGGTGTGCCTCAGGGAAGCGTGCTGAGCCCGCTGCTTTTCTCCATCGCGATCGCATCTCTCCCTTTGGCTGCCGGAGTTGGAGCTCGACCACAGTTCCTCGTGAACATGGCGGTATACGCAGACGACGTGGCACTTTGGGCCACCAGCCCACCAAATCGCAGACAGGAAATGGTGAAAGAGTTGCAACGGGCACTGACCAACACGGTGCACAGACTACACGAACTGGGCCTCGGCATCTCGGCTGAGAAGACCACGGCTCTGTTCCAGGCTCCAATACTGCGAACATTTCGTCCAGTACTACACATCGAGGGAGCACCGATAAAATCAGAAAAGACAGCAACTTATCTGGGTTTGATGCTCGACGCGCGCGTGTCCTGGAGGCCCGCTGTAGATGCAGTGCTCCAGAAGATGCGCACAAGAACAAACACCCTGCGGGCACTTGGAGGCACAACGTGGGGCACCTCGCAGGCCATGATGCTGGCAATGTACAAGGGCCTGATCGTGTCCTGCCCGACCTACGCGCTGCCGTTGGTGACGCTAAACAGCACACAACAAGAAAACCTAGAGAGGGCGCAGAGGGTGGCACTGAGAATTTGCCTTGGCACGCCCCGAAGCGCCTCATCACACAAGACACTCGTCGAGGCCGGCGTAGCCACGATTTGTGCCACACTACAGAAGCGGGCTCTTGGACACCTTATCCGAATGGAGAATGGGCGGTCGACGGGAAGCCTAATCATGAAGATTGCGCAGAGAACAGAGTCAGGACTTGGACGCGCGCTCTGTCAACTTGGAGACATCGCGGGAACCGCTGCGGCCCTGGCCGACCTCCCACCACTGCAAGAACGTCCACAACCCATGGACGTCGATCTACACATCCCCGGGTTGAGATCAAGAAGGACGGCAACAACAGTGACCCTCCGAACCCTTGCGCTGTCCCACATCGAGGACCAGTACCACGGCTGGGCTCAAGTGTTCACGGACGGCTCAGTACGTCCCACAGACGGGTCGTCAACAGCCGCGGCGGCCTTCGAGGCGGCTGGCGTTGGGCTAGGCGTGCGCCTTACACACCATGCAACCAGCACCACCACAGAACTAGCAGCGATCCTGCTCGCCCTCGAGGCCGTCCAGAAAGGCAGCTCCAGGGGCGGCAAGTGGGTAATCTTGTGCGACTCACAAGCCGCGCTCTCCATGCTAGATAACTTGGAGAGGGCACCACCACTGGCGCGAAGAATCGCAGCAGAAGCGATGGCATTGGAGCAACTCGGACACCAGTTCAGGTTTCAGTGGCTGCCAAGCCACTGTGGCATCAAGGGAAACGAGATCGCCGACCAGATGGCAAACTTCGCCCATGATGAGCCCTCTACTCCCACATCCAAGGTGCCCCCGTCCGCGGACGCCAAGCTCCTTGTGGCGAGGGAGATTGCAAGTCAGCATCCAGACGCAAGGATGGCACAAGGCGACCACCCGGCCCGGCTCCCAGCACGCATGAACCGGGCAACGGCGGCTGTCTTCCACCGACTTCGGACGGGCAGCGCCCTCACCCCCGCATGGATCAACAGGATGAGACCCTCTAGGAGTCCAGACTGCAACACCTGTGGGACTCGCGCAGATGACTTCCACCTCATCCTACAATGCACCCTCTACGACACTGAGAGAAGGGCACTCCAGGAAGAGTACAGAAAACTCAACCTACCCTACAGCTCTCTGGAGGAGATCACCAGACCTCGAGGCACAAACTGCACCAAAAAGGAGGCGCTGAAGGCACTGGAGAACTACCTGGACGAGACAGGATTAATCTCCCTCCTCTGAAGAAAAAGGCAACAAAGAGAGAAGTGGTGACAACAGCCTTTCCGACAGACTGACTCATCAATACTACTCCCTGTGGCCGAACTAAATTAGGAAACTACCCTCTTTCGCCTACATCGGACTTCCCCAATCACCATCAAGGCGACTGGACCCTATACAAACTAGCCTTGCCGATGGCTATGACCATAACAGAACCCCCGCCTGCAAATTAGACTTCGACGGTTAGAGAAAGACTAGAAAAATCCCAACCTCCCCCCTTTCTACTCCCCCTTTTCCCCTCTTTATTTCCCAAGAACCCTTCCCCTCCGACTGTGACATGGGCGTCTAAGTACGCCCCAACAACAGTCGGCTTCCCAACCCCCTCCCCAAAACGCATACTACTACTACTACTACTACCCTGGGCCCGTGTGCTCGAAGCGTGAACAGCTCATTCACAATGGAAGAGGATCCGCGTTCGCAAAGCGGTTGCGAACGCGGTTGTATAAAGACACAGTACAACTGCACGCGCACTCGATGACATCAAGTGCACGTGCAATTCTACTGGATCTTTATAGAACCGCGTTCGCAACCGCTTTGCGAACGAGGACCCGCTTCCAATGTGAATGAGCGGTAACCGCGGCTAAGTTAGCCGCAGTACCCAGGAGAGGGATTCTGAAATCACGTGACTGGCTCGGTAGGGATGCGGCGAAACATGGCGGTGCCCCGGTGAGTGAGCTCCGCTCGCTTTGGAACTAATATGTCGTTGTAGCTGCAATATCGGGTGCGTTGGTCAGCAACGAATGGTGCAGGAGGCTTTCGCTTTGCCTTACCTCACTTAAACCGCAAAGCATGGGCAATGACATTGCCGCATTTTTTAGATAGTGTTTCGATTCTGGCCATTCCTAAGCCTAAATGAACGCGATAATTGTCGGCATGGCAACGTCTTTGGGAAGTAAATTTCCTTGGCTCAATCGGCCGGGTGTTCATAGCACACAAAAGGAGACAGCGTCTCAATAGACCTTTCTCTAACTTTTCCAAGCACCGAGGTGCATGATACGAGTGCAGTTGCACGTGTTGCACGTGCTGGCGTCTGCAGCAGTACTTGTTCTAAAGCAAAAAGTCTAAAACAGATTTTGTCTTGCACGCGCGTTCGTCAAAGCCTTAATATGCTGACAGAAGCCATAGCTGACAGACTTTCAAAAGTTGTGGGCATTATCTATAAATCCCGTCATATATTACCCCTTTCGGTCTTAATTCTTCTTTATAATTCCCTCTTTTACTCTTGCTATAATTACTGCTTCCTTGTTTGGGGTAGCACGACGGCTACAAATATGCATCACTTGCACGTTCTCCAGAAGAGAATAATTCGAATTATGTGCAATGCGGAGTTCAACGCTCACACATTACAACTTTTCAAAAACCTTCATATAGTTCCAATTACAAAGCATTATAATTATAAACTTCTTCTAACATACCAAACGTCTGTAAGGCAAAATCAACTTGTTTTTCTCTCAATTGCCAATATGAAGCGGAGAGTGCCTGCATATGCAGGCCGTTGTGTTGACGCATGGTCAACGCCTCGCTCGAGAACAGGCTACGGCCTCCAGATGCTGCAGCACTCGTTGTCTAATGTTAGAAATAGTACACATAGACTGGGCACGTACTTGATGGGTTTAAGCAGAAAGGATATTCGTTCATTGTTTCTCTAGTGTCATTTGTGCCTAATCTTGAAGGGACCTCCGACCTGCAAAAAATATTCGTAAAGTACACCAGAGTTTTCTTGTTTTTGTTTTTTGTTTAATGTTGTGTGTTTTGATGCTATGTAAACCTTGTTCTACGGGTCACTAGTATGTAAAATTGTTTTCTCTCGTTACTGGAGAAACTCTGTCAAGCGACAAAAGTCTCATTTTTTTTCTTCCGCCCCCTCTCCCCTGGAGAAAAACAATAAAGTTGAAGTTGGAGTACTCTTCCATCGTTCTCTTCGATGCTTGGGTAATTTAGAAAAGGTCTATTGGGACGCTGTCTGCTTTTGTGTGCTATCAATACCCTGCCGATAGAGTCATGCAATCCGCTTTCCAAAGACGTTGCCGTGCCGACAATCATCGCGTTCATTTACACTTAGGAATGGCCAGAATCGAAAGACTATATAAAAAATGCGGCGAGGTCATTGCCCATGCTTTGCGGTTTAAGCGAGGTAAGGCAAAGCGAAACCCTCCTGCACCATTCATTGCTGACCAACGCACCCGATATTGCAGCTATAACGACATATTAGTTCCAAAGCGAGCAGCGCTCACTCACCGGGGCATCGCCATGTTTCCCCGCATCCCTACCGGGTCAGTCACGTGATTTCAAAATCCCTCTCCTAGGTACTGCGGCTAACTTTAGCCGCGGTTAGCGCTTCGAGCAGACGGGCCCTGGAGAAGAAAACAAGAGAAAGCAAGGTTCCAATTGTCGGTATATTAACCTTTTAAAATCTCAGCGTTTATAATAAGTATGTTTGCGGGGGCGAATCAGACGGCACTCATTATAGCAGTTACCACAGGAGACAACAGGAGGTCCGATGATGCTTTCCCAAGAATGCGCGTCCTCGCCACGTCTACTGGGAACGAGTTCTGTCCTAGACCTTGCACCAATAACTAAACGACACGCTCGTATGTTTTGGCACAAACAGATACTCCAAAAAAATTCGAATTGGACGTTTAGTGGTTTATAGAGCGTAAGGTCGATCTGCCAAGATGGGACCACACTGGTTTACGCTGTAGATGAGTAATTTTGCCAGTGCAGTACGACTGCTAACATGTGGTCTTCAACGTGCTCACGCAGTAGTGATACATGAAAGCACGCCGGTACGATGCTCATCCGGATCGAAACTGTCAGGGGTGGGGCTCGAAACCAGGATCCCTGGGTTCTGCAGCGCGAGCTTTCGCTCCGTGCGCGTCGAGCTGGGTGTGCGCTTTAGCCCACTCGGCCAGCGATCCGCCCAGATACGCCCAATTCCTACGTGTCTTGCTACTACTTTTTAACAGTGGAAGGAAAGTAAAGAAGAGGGTAGAGCTTTTGGAAGGTCAGTATTGAAAACTACCAGTCCTTCTTCGTGAACGTCGGATTCGTTATCCAGTTTGAAGGCAGGGAGAGAGGGGAGAGGGACGAAAGCTTAATTTGTGTTTGTTTATTAAGTGACAAATATTTATGATACAAGGGTGCGTTTGATATCTGATAACCTTTTATTCTGTTGTTACCATATGTCTCTGTGGAAGTTCGCCGATTGCTCCAGTCGGCCTTAGATTTATGGGTGTATGAGGATTCGTGTAAGTAAAGAATGTAGCTCAGTTGGAGACGTCCCTGTTTCGGGGCCTGTTCCTTGTACTAAAATTTTTCTTTCTTTCTTTCTTTTTTTTCTTTTTACCGCAGTCTAGGGCACTGAAAACAATATCAATATTCAGCAGCTCGCCTGCACCCGACTGTTACCAAGCGAGGACCCCACAATGTAACCCTTAGGATGAATAACAAAAAAGTCAACGAGATTCTGCTCTTCCTAAAGAAGTTGTTCTTATACTTCTAAGAATTTCCCCCTTAGAAATAAAACTAAAATGACCCCACAAGACGGGAAAAAAGGCATGCGGTTCCTCTTTCCGTTCCAGCAAAAATGTAAGGAGTTCCCATTCCAGTTCCACCAACAGAGAATCGAACGGCGGCGTTCTTCAGTTCCACCTAAAAGGAACGCGTTTTAGGAACGCTGTTCCGTATAACACTGATTTGCCAGGAACCGTGCTTCGTTTCGTCGCGTCCGTCGTATCTCCTGCAAGGGCGACGTTTGCTTTTCCCGCAATACCTGAAGTGACAAATTTTAGACCGCTGCGATACTCTGCTGCGCGAGCGGAGTAGAGTGTCGGCTCCACCTCGCCAAGGGGCAACTTTGTCGAAGGTTCGCCCGCATTTCTGATAATCGCTATTAGTTGGCGCAATATGTAATTAATGAACTGATGGTGATCGAGTTACCGCCCTCATTCGCCTTCGCGAAGGCCTCTAAACCGACAGTGCTCTTACCGGGAGATGCGCCAAGTCCGAGCAAACTTTTACCGCTTTTCGGTAACCTTGTGCAGACACCTCTCTCTTCGTCCACCGTGTCACAAACTTAAGCGCATTATTCTTCGGTCTCTTCACTTCAGAAACTTCTCTCGTTGATCGCAGTCGTTATTTCTCCTTGTAATCTGCAGATGAAACGAGACGCAAGGGCACATTCGTGAATTGGTGCCGCGACCTCGAATGCGGCCATACACTGCTTGGAAAAGCTCTGTTGTCTGTACGAGCTGCAAGTATAATTGATTCAGATATATTTACTTGGCGCAACAAAATAGTACTGAAGCTAGCACAGCGCAATTAAGTTAGAGCCGAAAGCAACCGCATCCCTTCCGAATGTCTGCAGTCGAGAGCAGAAAAGTGGTTTGCCTTTGGATATAAATAAACAAAAAAACATCGGCATTCGAAATAACCAGCCCGAAATTGGAGCCCACTTAGGCCGGGAAAACCTTTTTCCGCCGGGGAAGATTTATGATCCGACGGTTCGCAACTCTCGCACAAATTTCATTCACTTTAGAGCCCGCTCATGCGCGCTTGCATACCGCCGAGTGCGCGTACAGTTATGCGTAATCGTGGCCGAAGTCGATATAGAAATATGCACTTTAAGTGCACAGGTAGCCGCATAGGGCAGTCGGTATCTGAGCAGATAACGGGAGATATGATGTGCCCTCCTTTTGTAAACACACCGCTGGTGATTTATTGAAGTCTATGGCCCCACGGCGACCAATTTTGTTTTGCATCAACACGCTTTTATTTGTGCATATCTTTAATTTATTTGGAGGTACCCGCGTGGTGTTTTTTGGCCTCGCGTCATCTCGTTGTCACGGAGACAGCCGTGAAACGAGAGAAAAATAGATTTACCCGATGGAACTTGTTCGTCGCTTCTTTGTTTTTAGTAACTACGTCATTCGTATAAGTTTCTTGTTCATAAAATTTCGACGCGCGGCGGTACGTGTTTCTACAATTTTAATTGCTTATTAATTTCAATTGACGTCACTGCAAGGTCGAGCGCCAGTTCAGCTTTTTCTTTTAATGGTATTCTTCAGGCGCAGCCCCACTGGTCATCCAAAAGACGTCGATGCAGACATGAGAAATTTGCGGACTGGGGCCTTTTCGAAGCCTGCTTTCTTCATACGTTTTGTTAAATATTACCTGGCTTCTTCGCCACATTACAGACAAATCACACAGAGCAACTGTTTCTGACGATGGCTTAATGGCGGCCGACTTCTTAATTGAATGAAAGCCTAAACGTGGTGCGCACTCCTCGTCGTCTCCCTTGCTCTTTCTGTTGAAGATTCAACAAGCTGCCCTACCAGGGTGTGCCGTAGGTCACGCCGTAGGTAAAGCTGCTCAGAGCCGTTTATTGGGAGAGTTTGGCCATTCACTGGTTTGAACACGCAAGCATCTTGTGGTCAACCACAAGCCGCGAAACAGACCCTAGTGGTGGTTGACAGCTATAAAATTGTGACTCGACTAATTTAAGCCGTTTTAGCGTCGCTAGAGTAAAAAGTTGTAACTCTTGGGTGACTGAAAACTTGGCGCATGCGAGGGTTTCGTCAAGTTCATATTCAACGGTAGAATAAACGAATGCGCGTACCGAACCAGAGAAAACGACGTAGTTGCGAACATTGCTAATGTAACGTCTTTATTCGGCTCCTGAGAGCCGCGTCACCGCGGAAAGGCCCGTACCATGGAGGCCCACGATGCCGCGTTTAATGAACATGATAATGCGATGAGTATACACATGCAAGTTGGCGACGAGATGAATTGTCGGTATTGCGGTCCGTCTGATTTGAAGATATCCACATTTCTTTGAGGTGGGTCAGCAGCGGGCGAAGGGGATCTGCAGCCTATACCGTTCGATCGGTGCACGGCTGCGCAAAGGAGCCCCAGAAGCATGATGGTGCTGCTGCTCACTGGAGTCGAACCACCAGGCTCTAAGGGGGTAGCCCAGTCAAAGCAGAAAGCTGGCGCCTCCGAGGTACCGAGACCCAGGGCTTAAACTGAGGCACCGCCGACGCCCGGTGTGGCATCCTCTCAACGTCGTCGTCGTGCTGCTGCGAGGTTCAACGCTTCTATTTCACGATTTAAATGTTGTTTCCAATATTGTCACGTCGCGGTTTGCTGATTGGTGGACGCGTTGTCACATATTTAGTTTAGGCTCTAACCGCGGGGGGAACATTCGGCGCTGGCGCCGGCCTTCGCTCCGCCTATTGGCCAAAGCCGCCTATTGGCCAAATATACGACTCTGAAGCTGTTATTCGCCTCGAGATCGAACCGTGCCGCCACCGTGCGGCCGAAATTGAAAACGCGCGAAAGCGGGGATACCGCCGTGCGTCGTCTGCTACGGGCGCACGCTCAGAAGCATGGATCTCTACGACGTAAGCCTGTTTCAGGCTGAGCTTGACATTCCTTATTAAATGTGTTGTTTTTGTTGCCGTTTCTTCTTACTAAAGGTTGTATTTTATCGTTTCCCATGCGTAGAAATTCAGCAAAGCGATTATTATTAAGTCGGAAGCTTCCATAATCTTAGTGCGTTGGTTTGTATACAATCGCTGCAGGGTCCCACGTATTTTTTTTATCTCGCACAAACCGTGGCTTCCATAAAGCATTGAATGTTGAGTGGGTCTGTGGTTTGATTAGAACATTAACCCGACTGATCGCTATCCTTTAATAGACTAATCAATTAATAAATCCGTATGTGGATTTTTCGCCGGTAATATTACGTGAAAGGCGTAAAAACTGCACATTTTTTTCTGGTTTTACTATGTCATAAATGGCATATTGCATTCCCATTCTTAACTTCACGCTGTGACTCCTACAGAAATATGAACACGGGCGGCCTTTTAAAGTGAAGTATTTTTTTAAAGTTATTATATAAACGGTATCATCAGCCTCGGTGAAATGAGAAACACGCTGAAGTGGTTTACCGTGCAACCCTGTGTCACAAAAGAAGTAACGACGTAAAAAATATTCAAGCAGGCATATTTTACTCCTTGTTGACTTTCTCTAGCACAAGACTCCAATAAACCAGCAAAAAAAAAATTGCAATTAAAGCATTACTTGAATAATCTGAACAGGTTTAATCGATGAACTTCCCAGTCCCGATATAGGTTAGGTGAGGGCGGAGGGTGATCGGAAAGTCTCTTGAAGGTCGCTAGCCCTCATCAGTAAAAGAGTATCACTGCGGCCGATGCTGTCTCTGTCGTGGTGCGCGTCGTTTGTTTGGGTTGCAAAGTCTACCGTGTTTGAATACAAGATTATTTGGCCAGAAATTTATAGTATTAGCCTCTTGACATCCGCGGCCCCCACCAAGAAAATTGAAGCGGGTGAACCCACACTTGCGAGAAAAGCTTTTAATAACAGGAACATTGCTGCGTTGCTTGGTTACACTCGTTTATTACAGTGACGGCAGATATATTAGAACAGTTTGTTTCACTTGTTTCAGTTGTCCTGCCAACCGTGCAGTTTGCAGATTTTAACTTGAAGAGACACTCTCTCCACATCGCAACGCGGTAGATTTGTTCAGGCTCCAAAAAAACTTACCCACACTATGGCGCAGTAAAAGGGCAGAGGTACTCAATAGCATGGTAATTTCCAATACAGCGCTAACTTATCTTCATTATAAATATTTATATTACTGCAAAAGCTAGACGTTAAAAAGAAGCATAGAAGCTGCGATTTCACAGTCCACAGTGCCAGTATTATATTATCCGGGTTGGAATTTATTTTTCTAATTCCCACGTTGATGAACCGATACATCCATTTTAAAAGAAACAAATATTTAACATAAAGATTCCAGTTCAGCCGGAGACAGGCATCACTCGTGGTGACCCATGCTTTCCAACGTCTGCCTAGAGCAGACGACGCAGCCACAAAAGCGATTATATAAATTTGGGCCGCACGCTGGCAACACGATTCGATCTTAACCGAAGCACCGAACAGTACTGCATCCTTTTCCGCTAGAATTGTTTTCTCACCGATAGTGTGCGGCAAAATAAACGAGAGAATCTACGCCGTCTCGCGCGCGACCGTGGAGAGCCCATGGGGCGGCCGTTCTCCTATCCCCGCTTTGATGATGGTGATAGCGCGACCGTTGCGCCACCTCTAGGTCGACCTCGAGGCCAATAGTGGAAAAGTGGCGCCATTCATTGTTGTAGAAATGCTCGAGGCACGTGCTGCGCGACACTTCTGGGAAATTCATGGCGTCTGAAATCTTGCTCAGTGCTGCGCTGGACCGCCATGATCTTCCCAAGGGCTGCACGTTGCACGTGCCTCGTGCATCAACGAACCTTGCGCTACTTTTGAAACATAAATGGGCTTTAGCTATACTAGGAGACAGGGATGGGCAGTATTTCAAATACAAGTATTTGAAATACGTATTTCAAATACTTTGAGTGTTTTGCATTTGTATTTAATTACAAATTGGGTAATGTATTTGACGTGTGTATTTAAAAACTAAAACGTGAGTATTTCAAATACAATTGTAATTAAATACAACTTTGTGGGCGAAAATACATTATTCAAATTTATTGTCACTGTCCAGAGCAGGAAGAAAACTACGTTCTGCACCCAATTCAGTGTCTCTCAATCAAGCACGAGCGTTTAGTGACTTTGTGATTACGGTGCTAGGCCAAGGCAAGAATAGTGACGAAATCGACGTTCACAGGCAGACTGGCTAAATAAGTGCCTCTGACAACTTGTGATGCTTTCCAGCCTGATTTCCATCCATATTTTTGCCTGTAACATTCTAAATGCGCGGGTCGTCCAGATTTTCTTAAGTGGTACCAAAACCACTTAAGAAAATGTCAAAATGCCAATATACCAAAATGTAATCGACAAAAAAAGCTGCTTGAAGCTCTGTACTTTTTTCACCTATTACGTCCAAGCTAATTACATTTTTTTTGTGATTATATTTCTATTACGTTACTAGAGCCTCGCACACTAACTCCGGAGTGTGCGATGCAAAATTAAAATAAGATACCCAGACACCCGTTGCAGGTGCCCTGAAGTCGCTGAAGCAAATTTTGAGGAATGTATTTGGAAAAATATTTAGACGAGCCCAAATACATTTGATTGTATTTGTATGTTGAACTTAAATGCTTTTTTGGAAATGAAATGAGATTTGTAATTAAATACATTTTTGAAGAAATATTTTGCATTTGTATTTCGATACATATTGGCATGTATTTTGCCCATCCCTGCTCGGAGATAACTTTTTTTTTGTCGTTTCTGCAGAAGTGAAAACCACGCGAGCACAGCGGTGATTGGTGCTTTATGTGCGCGAGCGCACGGGTGCCTATGGCTTTGAGTTATTCCCGAGAAACCATGTCTTCAAGTATATGAAAGCTATGGTAGTACTGGGAAGTGTTGTTCATCACGTTATCGTTAAGCCTGGCTCTTATTGTTCGTGTATCCCTAGCTCATGATATACCTACCGTAGAGAACGACCTGTTAAAACGAGCTGCGCACATGCTCGTCCATATTCCACCGGGGGTAGTATCACAATTTGTCGTCGGTCGTTCATAGACAATCATATTACTGATTCTGTGTTCTTTTTTAGTTTCATTTTTTTGTTCCTGTACATCTCTCTAGTGTGCTCATGAAACTGAAACTCTCTTTATTGAAATGAAGCCCCCGTGTGTTCGGCGTGAGTTTTGCGTGAATTTTCGGAGCTGTGAATTTGCTGGTGAGTGCACGCAATGCGTTTCGTCTTTGCGTGTTCTCTCTTGCAGTTGGTGAACGTTGCTTCATTCTTTGTTTCACATTCGCTTTCTTTCCAAGCGTAATATTTGTTTCTTTGACCACTTTCTTTCTTTCTTGAGATACCTGTGGATTTTGCTTTCTGTCGCCCCGGTCTGCGAGTTTAATTATTTCTTCTTACGCCTTCCGGTTGACTTGCTCTTTTGCCCTCGTGAGCTCTTTTTTGTTTCATCTTCTTTGATCGTACTCCGCCGGCTTTTTCGTGTTGAATAGAAAGTTGAGTGTCGGTAGACCCTTACTTCTGGCACAAAGAACGAACGTGCATATTAGACAATATTTCAGAACGCGCCTAGGCCTGAACCTTGCTTGAAACTAGTGTTTCCATCAAAAAGATTTGTTTCCACTGTACGTCAACAACTTCTATTCGATCATGGCTTGACTCGTTTTCAACAGTTTGGAAGTCATGTCTGCTTTATCCAGTTACGGTGTACTTCAGCTCAGAATCTATGTTGAGTACATATAATGCGATTACGATTGTTGAGAGCAAAATCGCTACTGAATGACCATTACTCTCCTTAACTTTCCTCTCCTTGATTATTTTTCGTCCCATATTTCCTTTCTGCCGTTTCGAGGTTTGTATGGGTGGAATTCATGACCCTTATTTTTGACGAATTTATAATAAAAATCTTCTCGTACAGCAACACATCTGCAAACTCCTGCTCGAAATTCTCATCACTTGCACGCGGTTCAATGGCAGAGTCGAGATCCATGAGAAAACCCTGTAGAAAACGTTGGCGTTCTAACATTCCTTCGGGGTATATTCTTTTAATGTTTTATATGTTTGATGAAATATGTGACACCTCTCTTCGTACTGGGTCTCGTTCTTGAAGAAGTCGCTCCATGCCAGTCCGGTGATTTTTCGTTATGAGCAACTAGCTTTTTTGTTATTGTTGATAAAGTACCGTCTTTTTCACGTCAAATTTCCCGGGGTTCAGCACCATCTTTCTTTTTTAAATGTTACTCGGGTCCAACGCCAGGTTACAAAGAAATCACAATGACCGACTGTCCCTGGTGATATAGTTTAATGACGACCGACTTGGTGATCGAAGTCGGTCGTCATTGTGACATTGTCCGAGGAAGGATAAAAAGCCAGGAGGCGGTATCACTCCGGACTCTGATTTTAGGTATTTCAAAAACAAGTGCCCTAGCGCGTTCGCAATTGCGTTAATAAAACATGTTTTACGAATGGTGTTAGTAAATATTATAGAAATGTCGTTTACAAAGCTTCTAAATTTCCTAATCAATTATGTCACAACTAAAAAAAAAAAAAATATGAGCTGAGCAGCGGGAGGGGAGAACGTAAAAAATAAAAAGACGCGCCTAAAAATATTGTTTTTGCGTTCTGTTTTGTGTGTGTTTCTTTGATATCAAATTTTACCACTTTTGACCAAAAAAAAAAAACGAAAACGATTTTCGGGGTGTTCGCGTCCAAGTTCCCAGTGAGAAAATCAGTGTCCCCAGTGCGCCTCCAAACAGCGCTCCGGTGCAGCCTGCCGCAGCGGTACGACCGGATGCTGTCCTTCCGGCGCCCTCCGCTTGGCAGGAACCCGGTGAGGCGGCATTCGGAAGGCATTGAACTCAGGTTCGCATAGAACTCTGCAAGAGAACGCATCGTGTCGGCGATATTCTTCAATCTAAACTAGCATATACAAAATCCTGTCAAAAGAAAGTAACCACAAGAGTATACTTTGACATTTATCTTAACTTTATTGGACTTTCCAAGCCGCTTATGCGGCTAACAATGTGAAAGCGTCTGCGAAACGTCTGACGTGCTCTTCGCTTTTCGTGTTTGTCGTTTGTTTTGCTCCCAAACGCGCTTGGAGCAGACGAACGGTAGCAGAGGAAATTTGTAATTCTCGCCGTATTTTTGTGCGCGAGGACTGCCAAGATTTTTAGGTATGGGCCGCCTCTCTCCTATTCCGAACTATCTTTCGGTTTACGGCCCGAAGAAAGAAGAAGCGGTGATATTTAACGCGGGCCATGTTCAGTGCGGGTGACTCTGGGTACAGTGTGACTTTTGTGTAGTACGACGGCGTACCGCTGGCTTCGAATCATGTCCAACTAAAAGTTATCTTTCTCGCGCGTAAAAAGCGGAAATGTACAAGCCTCGAACACATCTGGACGAGGAGTGGAATCGGCGCCGTCGACGAATTCGCGACTTCTTAGCTCGCCTCCATTTGGCCCCCTTGATTATTTTAGCTTGTAATATAAAACTACAGACAGACATTATCTATAGATTTACTACATGATTAGTTTGCTCCATTAAACTTGCGCGGCTCATGCAAATTTTATGAAATAAATTGCCTGTGGGTCTCGTTGCTTGCAAAATGCATGAGGATATTTTGTTTTTCCTTTCTTATTTTCGTAGCGCCATCTGTGTGGAGTACTTCGAAGCTTCCTGAAGCGGGGACACAATCATGTCGCCCAATCGGCTCTCGTTCCACGCCTATCTTAAACCCTGCACCTGCACTACAAACGAACAGTGGAATTCAAGCAGAGGAACAGAAAAAATAGCGGCGTCCTCCTCACTATTTTCATGAAGAACAAGTATAGGGAACGCTACCGAAGCAGCTAGGACTTCGATCTTGGCCGATCGAAAGGACTACACTCCGTATCATCTTGCGTCCGGCCGAAGCGGACGCTACGAGCTATTCTAGCCAATCCCGCTCTGATGACGTAGTTCGTGATACTCTTTCTGCGCGTCGCTCTGCCCACTCTGCAAGGTCACATGACGCCCAGACGGCCTTGGGTTGGCTCCAATAACTCGTAGCATCCGCTGCTCCTGGACGTAAAGTGAGGAAATGTGCAGACACGTGGACCGCATCCAGAGACACTCCTCTGGCTTGACACCAGTCTTGTCCACTCCGTCCCCCTCAGGAGAGTGAGCGGCCGCCACGAGCAACATTGGTTACTACAGGGTGAGACTGCTGCTCCCACTGATGCTGCTGCAGAATTGCCGCGAAGCCTGCCCGTGTGGCCACCGGAAGAACTAGCCCAAGGCAACCCAGGTCAGGTTGTTCCGCGCTCCAACACCCCTCGGCATAGACGTCTGCCGTCAAGATACGGAAGTACGCTCTAGAGGCCTATCCCAACATAATACTACAAAAATTGTAAGGCGACACTGCTCCGTTAAAAGTCGTGGAAATTGAAGCGTCCGGCAGTCCAGCAGTCCGACGTCTGTTTCAACACCGGCCAAGGGAACATCACGATTTTTCTCCTCGCTTCCTCCGCTTTTCGGTGACCTCGGCGCTCGTCAGACTTGACGTCACACCTCACCTCCCAATGATGTCCATCCGTTCTGCACGGCCCTCGAATCCTTGGCCGTGTTCCAAAATTTACGCGCTATTACTCCAGGGTAAGGGGTCTGTTCCTTTGCCTTAGAAAACCTACCCGCGTCCAGCGTCGCTCTATCTGTGTTGTCACGTGACACAACCCGCTGGAGTAGCTCGGATCCATTTGGGTATGATTCCGAACACAACCTTTTCCTTTCCCTGAAGAGCACCTGAAGAGCAGCGGAGGCCTTGAGTGATTCACCGACAGTTAAATGAGCTTGTTAGTGGCTGTACGAACCGACGCGATGAGCATGTTCAAAGCCCCCGAGAGAAGCACGGGCGACCGATAACAAAAATACTTTCCTCCACGAAAAAAAAAAAACGAGCAGAAGCGGAGCACCGTATGATTTATGTCGAAGTCGTACCGCCTCCCCATTTTCGTAGTTTCCTGTTGTGTACCCAGCTGCCGCCGAGCTCTCCTGTGCAGTGCGGGCCATGCTCTCGAGCTGGTGAATTCGCGGGCGGCGTGCTATTCGGAACTCCACTAAGCACATCGAAAACGATTACTCAATCCCTCACAGAAAAACGCACATTAAGTCAAAGAGGATGGTTAAAATTAATCTAGCGCAGCACTCGCTCCTTGTTTGCGCGATGTAAATAAGCTTTGCGTGACGTTTCCCCGCGCATCAACTGAGAGAACGAAGCTTTTGTTTGCACGGTCTTTCGGAGATTCTCTTCTTCCGCTTCCTCGGTCAAAGAACATTGAACTTAGCTTACATTAAACTTATGCGCGACTACCCGAAGGCGGCTGGGTATTACCTCGTTTCTTTTCTTCTGCACAGAGCATATCTTTTACGTACACGTCAGTTACAGTAAATTATACTGCTTTTGGTGAAGGGCCGGCTCAACGTGGGTCGCTGTAATCAGCTGATTGTAAGTTGCGAATGACGGGGCCAGAAAAAAAAAAAAAACTTTCAGGCCTAATATTTGCATGCTTGATATGACATTAAGCGAGGATGGAGCATGTTAAACGTCATGCCCGGTCAGTTACCTCAGGGTGTAGAACGACACTTGCTCGCGCTTGTGCCGTCATCATAAGCATTTTTTTTCTTAAAAATTCTGGATGGAAGAGTTATTGAATGAGATAATCGAATAGTTCCTTTAGATTCGTCAGCTTCGGACAATGACAATAAAAGGAGAAGAGCAGAAAGTTTCCCATATTAATAGCTACATGGTAAAAAAAAAAAAAAAAGAATAAGAGGGAGTGCAAGACACAAGAACCAGCGCTCAGTCTCGCCTTTCCTTCGTCCTCCTTACCTCGCGCTCTGTTCACTAGAAATGTCAAGACGAAACGAGGATTTTAGGTTTATGATTATTAGTTTATAACGAATATAGTGTTTACTAAGAAAACGAAACATAGAGACTCTCGCTAACGAGAAACTCTATTGTAATTCCCTTTCAAATGAAATCAATCTCGAAAGGAATCCCGTCGTTCGTGAAAAAGTCACGCTACTAAACCGTACATATCTTTAGGTAATACCTTGCAATTCGGTAAATGATCACTATGTCCCCTTAAAGAAATCATTAAGTGGGTTCGAATCATGCGAACTGGACATGGACTGAAAGGTTGACAGTCGATAATCAACACACGAAGAAAAGGAGCAGCTACAGACGTACTTCAAACGTACAAAAACAAGCGTACAAACAGCTACAAACGAAATTAAGAGGTCTGTTGTTGTTTTTTTCTTCTTTTTTTTCCGCAAGAAACGTTCGCCTACTTCGGGGTCACTCTTCCCGTATCCCAAGCGGTGCCTGGGGCGACACCGCTGGGTGAGGCTCACATGAGGAAGAGAGTAGGGAGTTTTCGTAGACCGCGTTTCCCCTCCGCTAAGCCCTCGGCAACGAAGAAGCCGCTACTGCGCCTGCGCGCCGATGGCCTTGACTGTAGAGTTCCGGGTATCGTAGCGGGTTGCGGTGGGCTTAGCGGAGGGTGAAACGCGGTCTACGAAATCTCCCTCCAGATTGAAGAAGCCGAGCGAGCGTCCCCACTCGGCTCGTGAATTCCTCGCTTAATGTTCCTGTTCGCGTCGTGGTGAGGTCGTACGGCGACGGAAATTACCGAACTCAACCGATGTTTGGAGCACAGCACGGTCTACGGACGTCGCCAAAACGTGGCTATTCGTCCGCCCTATAAAACTCTATGGTCTGCCCCTTTGGCCCCTGACGCCGCGTGGCCATGGAAGGGTGTAACCACGGGGGCATAGCAATACCACCGAGGCCTGCGCATGACGTCATCGTTAGTGGATCCCAAGCGGCAAGCACGCTGAAGCTCGACGGGAGCCGCCGCTAAGCGGCAAGCTCGTCCGTCTTGGCGTCGCCGCTTTCTAACGGTTCTGGGCCACTGAAAGACACGTTGGCGGCGACGCTGACGCAACACAGGCGGTGCTGCCTGGATCCACTATTGATAACGTTTGGGGGGAAAAGGCGTAGGCCTTTGGCCATCAAGGAGATTTTGGTACAGATTGCCTCACGCAATAAGCGCACAGGTTGAAGGAAGACCAATGAATGCTGGCCCAAGTTCATTGCGGGGCTGTTTTCAGAGTCGACAACTTCGGAGGGTAAACAACAGAGCACTCGTCATTTTGTAAGCACGTGTAAAGTTTCGCCCAGTGTGAGACCATATAGGCTCCCCCATCATACGGAGTTAATTTTCTCAGTAGATTGCACTGCTTGTCTCAACCAGTAACGATTTTGCGGGCATATGCGAGGACATTTCTTAGAGGGGGGGGGGGGTACACTCTTGGTTTATCTGCGCTGTCTATACCAATGGTATTTACGACAACGATAACTATGGCCGTTTTAACGATGTTTAGGCTTACCCGGCCATTCAAAGGTCTACAGCTGCTAATTTAATATGTCTGCGGCAAAAACTGTTGATAATCTATTAAACAGTACCCTTCGTATTTGGAATAAATGGCAATACGCAATTCCAGGTTTGGCCTTCTGACACCTGTGATCCCGCACGAAAATCAAAATATCAATAATCACAGACTTTCGTTTGGAAGCGGACACTATAGAGTAAAACGCATCTGTGACTATATAGTTAGACTTAATATGCATCCCGCGTAATATGCGGCTTTCCGACGAAACATTCCGAATGGATATTTCGATTTGCATATACGTGGTTCTCAAACAAGAGAGCCTATTTTTCTGTAATCAAGAGGGAAATTCTAAACGAAGAAAAACGGAAACCAAGCGACTTCCCTCTTACATGCACACAAACAAAAAAAATCTGTAACGCAAATTAAACTGAGACTTCGGGCACAAGATGAGAATCTCAGATGGGAAAATCATCCCAGGCGAAGCAAGAACTCCTGCCGTGGAAACCATTGCCTATGCAAATCTATGCGAATGGCTGGTTTTGACATGATCCTTCTTCCGGCGCTCTCCTGTATTCCGCAATTATTCTGAGCTTCCGGGGCGGACTAGAAGAGCAACAAAAGGTGGAAACGGTGAACATGACTAAACTTCCTTAATTCCTCGTAAAAAAAAAAATAAACCAATAAAACGAGGTATCGTATTTCAGCCATGCGGAAACATGCAATATATATTGGCTGCCGCTGTTCTCCTTCGGAAGGTCTTGAACTTAATTTTACCCGCACCTGCGGTCCACCATGAAGCTGGAGAACGGACTGACGGATTATATTTTACACTGGACAAGTTAAGGGAAACCAGATTTTTGTGCACGACCTTTTTTTGTGGAAAAAAAAAGTCATTTTACTAGCAGCAAAGTCTTGATGGTAGTACACGAACCATATAATAGTGAACTGTGTTTGCGCCGAAAAAATAAACTAAATAAGGCGAAAACGATCACACTGCACCAGAATGTAGTGCTCGCGGAAGTGACGGGATGCAAAACTTTTAAAACCAAAAATTACAGGTGTAAAAGAAAAAAAAAAAGCCTAAAGTAAACAGCAGATTTTGAATACGAGAGGAGTCTGCTACAAAATACCACGATTTTCACAGTTTACCAAGATAACTGGAGATAGCTTACGAAAGTGAAGTTTAAGCGATCATCATGAAGTAACGTTTTAATTGATTTCCTTATCTTTTATACCCAATTACCAATAAACAAGATAATATTGATATTTAATGAACACCGCAATCTTTTCATTTTAATAACATTAGGCATTCTGCACTCTGATACATGCTTAAGATTAGTAATCTACAGATTAAGGTAGATAATTACCTTCATCCCAGTACAAACTGGTTAAAGCTTTGTTAGTATGAGTTTATTATATTGCCGCGCGCAAGGCTGAGAAAGAAACGCTCGGTCACGGTCCTCCAGAAAGTTCCCGTTTATTCATGTACCGCACGTAACTTCTATCATTTATCCCTGCTTTTGTTTTCTAGAAAGTACGTGTTCATTCTCGCCCCGATCACGCGACGCTCGAACCGCTTTCGCCGAATCTTCGAGATAGCGGCGCACTCTAGATAAGAGGCCGCCCGCGACCTTGTCGAGTCAGTCTCGCCCCAGCGCTCGATTCTGCTGACACGCCGACTTCGACGCCCGCAACGCTCTGCTTTCTTCTGTCTCCTTCTTTATTTTTGGCACAAGTTCGCCACATTAAACGTTTATTTATTCCTGTTCATTTCTTGTTTATTAGTCACCACCCGTGACAATATACAACGTGATAATATTGAGTATATATCCTAATTGCCTAATATTGTATTCATCAAGCTAATCACCTTCTTACAGACATCCAGTCATCTTCCTGTTACTCGCATCTTAACTAACAAGGCTCTTTTTCTTCAACATCTTTGGAAAGTGTCAGCATGACTACTAGATCACCACCACCATAATCATGCTTCAGAGGTGCATCCGCATCTTCAATTAACGCCATTAGGGCTGAGCCACCTAAATCCATTCTCACTTCCTTGCTATTTTCTTCGATTTTTACCTATATATAGTTGAACAGGGGTTTATTCCTAGTATAATTAATACTAGCAGGGAGGTCACGCATGATTGGAGAGAAAACATTCCGTACGAACCTTTGTTTGCATAACAATGGAGCCTCAAAGTCCTCTTCAGAACTCCCTTCACTCCACTCAAGAAAGTCAGCTTGAACGTTCGTGATAAACTACTGAAACAGCATGCTGCAAGCTGGTGTTTCGAGGATGAACACTTGTTTTAGAATAATGTCGCCTCAAAAACGAAACGAGATGCATCGGCCCTGATAGTATCGAGATATCAGCAAAATACCAGAAAATATACTAGTAGGGATGAGCGAATATTAAAGTTTTCAGTATAAATATTGTAATAATGAACCGGAAAATTTCATTCGACTTTCAGAGTTTTAGTGTTTTAGTTTTCGAATAATTGAACACATCGAATATCAGTGGCTGCTGGCTAGAAATCTGGTCCATTCAGAAGCCCTGTTCATATGGAGAAGTAGTCTTCACATGCCTCCGATGGATCTAAATGAAACCTAAATTCAAAAGCTTGGACTCACGAACAATTTCAACACAAGGTGATTTGTCTGGCATTCCTCGAACGAAGTTTTATGCTCCTATAGCTTTCCGGATGCGCTCGACAAAAAAACAGACCCGTCAACTACGCACATCTTTAGGTTGAATATAGGAATCTTGCGCCACCTGCAGCCACCTCTGCGCACTAAAAACCCATTCTCGGTTGTTGTGTCTATACCATGGCAACCGCAGCTGGCGCTACGCTACAATGCTACCAATCAAGCAGCTCCAAAAAGCATAGTCATGGCGCGTATTGTCTCTGTGGCTTCGCTATCAACGAGACTAAACCAATCACTCAAAGTTATGAATCGTGCATTTCTTGTTTGTGCGTTATTCGTTCAGCCGTCCAAAGCAACCAACGAGGTAGAGGGGCTTAGAGCGATAAACCGGGGTTCCGGTCTGCACTCGAAAGTGACCCCCTAAGGCGGCTGCCATTGTACGCAAATTTGACCACTCGTCACATGACCAAACCAAAGATGTGACGTCACAGGAAAGATGGCAGCGCCCATGCAGCGGCTGGCCCCAGCTGGGCCGGAACATTGGCCGGAGCTTGTCGGATGCTTTCTTCGTTGTCGTTCGTCTCGGCGAGTTGATTTCAAACGCAGAAACCGTCATAGGAGGCCGGTAGAAAGCGACTTCAGGGTTCAGCGTGGCGTCTGACGTAGGTATAACGTGAAAATACGGAGGAACGGTGTGCATTTTGCTAGTGACCGACGGGGATATTGCCACGAAGGAGACAATCGGCCCTACGTTGCTCGGACCTCGAATTGATTCGGACACCGCTAGGATAAATTTTAAGCCGACGTTCTGTGCTCTCGTTGACCATCGGAACCTTCGAGATCTGCAGTAAAGCGTGTGCAATATATTTGGATACACAGTTTAGCGACGGAAATTGCGTGAGTCGTGCTTGGCAGTGTGCAATCGTGATGCCGCTTCGTTGAAATGACCGAAGGCTCACCTTGGTTGTGCGGTGCACCGGAGAACTAGCTGCCTTGCCGCTTGTAGTTCCCGTGCCGTGCTAAATGATACTGTGCTGCTTCCCAAATTGTTCCGGCGTAGACGAGCACTTCCACGGAGCACAGGTGTGCGGCGCGCCGAAGAGCTGCCTTCAAGCTGGTAGTTCCTGTGCCGTGCTTTAGGTGATGCTGTGCTGCCTACTAAATTGTTCTGGCGTAGACGTGCACTTTCACGGAGCACAGGTGTTGCAGTTGGTATTGATTCCGCTGGTCTGTCGTGCGTTTCGTCGACACCAAAGTTTCATCAACACTCGTTACGCGAACTGTAAGCTGTAGGGACATTTCATCGCGCGTGTTACCTACCCAGTCCACCCGTTCACGCCGCTTTGCGACGGCAGTCTGCAGCGGCTTATTACCAGAAAAGTGGTCCCACATCGATTTCAGTTCAGTTCGTCCACGGCAGTCGCCAAACCCCGAGGGAGAAAATTTATTCGGACAGAATGCCACTAAAGCAATGCAGCTTCTTTAGTGGTCAGGATAGACTGTTTTCTGTCTGTTTTGTTATATTGTCACGGATGCTTGCTCCAGTCCTATTTTCCTATCAATATTTACTATTCTGGAAAGTTCCAGGCCATGCTCAGCTGTCATTGTATATTCTGGTGGAGGTGCTGCACACTTTACCCATAGCCCTTCACTCTGTGTGGACCCTGGCGGCTCCTCAGCCGAGTTGCCCGATAACAAGACACGGGTGGCACATTATCCCGAGTCTTCAACCCCCGGCAAGCCGTGAACCAAATCATATCCCGAGCCCGGCAGAAAAACTGCAAGACGAGCGAGTACCACAAGGACGAAACTCAGAAATACACCACGAAGAACTTGAAATCCAAGCCAGTCGTTGCTGCCAGCAAGGACCACCGGAATTAGGTATTTTGCCAGAAAAACCGAAGCTGACTAAGCCAACAAGGACAAACCTGTAGCAGCAAACCACGTCCGCTCCCACCATCGTTTGCATGCCCGTCGCACCTCGCACTCTGATGCCCTTTCACGCAAGGTGCATAAGACGTCGAGGGCTGGATTGAACAATATGACCGTGTTGCCCGCCACAGTGGGTAGATGGACAACCAGCTCCTGCAGAACCTATACTTCGCGTGGAAGAAATAGCGAGGCACTGGTTTGAGAACCGCGAATCCTCCTTAACGTCGTGGGAAGTTTGCAAGATCGAGCTGAAGTGTACGTTCATCAGCCAACACTGACGAGAGAAAGCCGAATTCCTGATTCTGTTGAGGACACGGCCCCAACGAGAGCGTCACCACCTTCGTGGAGAATGTTTTGCTTCTGATCGAGCTCCCACGCCAACCCTGATGCTACAGAAGACAAGAAGCTAAGAATCCCATGTCCCTCATGTGAGGGACAACACCTTCGGCAGCCTTCTCCGCAACCCCACGACAACAGTCGAAGGGTTCATATCAATGAGGCTTCCAAAATTGAATGTACACTGCGGGCCCGAGCCTGTCACTATCAACAACTCCCCAGCGTCTCGACACTCGAGTCATCCAACTGCAACTTCGACGCCAGCCCCCCAGGCATCCGTGACATCATCCATAACGGTGTCCGGGGAGAGATAAGGAAGCTAGTTCCTGCCATCAGTTGCCCGGCTTTTATTTTGGTCGCCGAGATTGTTTCAAAGAAGTTCGACAGGCATTTCAACTGGAGACTTCTTCGAACGAAGCGGCATCTGACGAAACGAGAGCGACTTATGCCACAAAGTCACAACGACCACCACCGGCTACCTGTTACTATTCAATGCCAATTCAACGAAACACTCCAACGCCGAAGCATTCCCGACATCGAGAAGAACCAGTGTAGGTCCGCGCTGAACAAAGTACACCGAGGAAAACGGAGGTACTGCGAATGGCCGACCGAAAACCACTCTGCTACCACTGCATGACGCCGACCATGTCTACTGGAGGTGCCCGTACCAATGAATTGGCCTGCAAGGGTTCGTGCCGAACGACCCTCGACCACGTCTCGACGAGCGTCCGGGGAAGATTGAGGATTATCTTCGGCGGTCTTTGTCCCTGGTGATGACATTACCCTGAAGCTCGTGATCTACTTCATCTGGACGGGAGGTAAGCACGAAAAAGCAGGTGAGCGGCAATGCAAGGAGAGTTGATCTGGTGTCGGTTGTCGTCCAAGGACAATACCTAATAATTTGCTGACACTAATTATCTGTGTCCACGCCACGAAGTACACAATTTCCCACTTTGAGGAAGAATGCCGCTCAGTGACCTTAAGAAATAGAATGGTTGGTTGCTCTCAAAAGAGGACTGCAAGCATCACGAGACTTCACTTTGCCACACAAGACTTGCACAAGTTGCAGTGGTCGTGGGATGCACAATAAATCTCCATTACGAAATGGAAGTGAAATTGCTTGGATAGCAAACAAACATTGTTGCCAGCTATCAAGTCAACTGTACAGCAAAAGGCACAGCCACATAACCAATACATGCCCGAGCTTGCTGCATTGATGCAGAAAACTACCAGGAAGCTTTTGCGGATTAGAAGCCAGCCCTGCAGCTTCAGTGCATCAGATGTCAGTGGGTGCACATGACGTGCGATTACAAGACGGCATCAGTTGGTTAAAGTTGCTACTCAACCAAACTGAACACCAACGTGCCAGGAGCGTCCTCCCACAACAAGGGCCACAAGTACTACGACTGAACTCCTGACAGAAGACTGTCGCAGAAAGAACTCGTTGTGGAACGATTTACTAAGAATCACTAATTGTGTAATCCAGTGGAAATAAACATATTTGATATACTAACCAGATAAACATATTTCCGCTTGCCTTTACGCCTTGAGAGTTTATACACCAAGAATTGTGTTCACCGCATGCGCAGGTCCTTTTGAGGACACTCGCATCTCTGACCCTTCAATATTAATTAATGGGACATACCAGACTGGCAGACTTGTTGCATTGGGCTGCACTCATTCCACTTCTCCTGAACATGTGACACATCCGAAAACCAACTCCAGTGATGTGAAAATGTTATTAATTTATTCCCTTCAGGGGCCTTCGTAGGCATTGCAGAGAGGATACTTAAAACTACACACATGATAATAACATTAAAGCACACTGCTGTAACTTGTTAATTGCAAAAATAAACACAACTCTGAGCATATACTTTAATAGTATGTGTTGATGCATTGTTATATAGCAGGACACTTCCTATACGTATGACACAATAGACCCTTTGCAGAACCCCATCAAGCAACACAACTGTTACCATTTTTTTTTCGGTGTAAAGCACACGAATGGGTCCCAGTTCACGTGGAATGCTAATACGGCATTCGAGTCCGATAGGCGCTGAGCTGAACTCACAGGGATGGCGGACATAACATTTTTGTTGAACAAATGCCCAAAGTATGAAAGCCTGGGGTAGTTAGAGTAGTAGCTACTGTAATTCGTTTCATCACAATTTGGCAAACGGCAAAGGCTACAGTCTCGGTGAGCCAATATGCACGTTGGAGGGGGGCACACGACACCATGTCATTCAGAGTGCTCGTCTGCACAGATTTGTCACACAGCTTCGCTCTGTCTCTCCGATTGGCTCGAGGGGGCTGTGGCGGTTGCCCCTTTTTAGGTTACAATGGTACGAAGTATAGGCAACCCCACTTTTCATGAAAGTCTATTGAAGAGACTGAAAGGAATGGTCAATGTTTTTCAACAAGACTGCTCTTTGCGCAAGGGATGAACACAAATATGAATCATCTTATCCAAATAATTAGCACAAGTAAATAATTGACCGACTAATACAATACACTCTTGATGAAAAAAAAAAGTATTGCTGCAATAAATCCTACGAAAGAGAAAAACGTGCAGTTAATCTATGCATACACCAAAACAGTAAAATATTTTTAAAAAATCGCAAGGGTGCAGGCGAGCTGGTGAATACTAACCATGTTGAATTAACCTGAGACTGGGGTAGAAAGGAACATCAAAACTTAGAAGAGACAGAAAATAGACAGGACGACGTCTCAGGCTCAGACGTCGTCCTGTCTATTTTCTGTCCCTTCTACGTTTTGATGTTTCTTTTCTACCCAGTCTCAGGTTAATTCAACATGACCAAAACAGTTGTTCTTATTGCAAGTTGAATAGTTTTGAAGCAGGTGCCTGCAACGATTTATTCATCCCCACACTCAATAAAACGTCATCCTTGTAACTGAAATAAGTGTGCACTTCGCACTCACCAAAAAAGGAAGAAAAGCGATCGAATGTAGAATCGTCGATTAGCACAAAGGGTTAAAGATCGCAGGAGCTTCCTCGCTAAAAGTTGCTGTGATTATGCAGTTACCTAGGGCTGAAACAAATTCCCCTAGGCCCTAAATCCGACGCATACATTTCGCATCGATTCTCAGACATTCCAACATTCAAACAAAGCTAAGAGAATGCGAAAATTGTATGCTAAAAGCACTCAAAGTTCTATCGATTCTCGAACACGTTTGGGAATCCGAGCACCGGTACGGCGAAACGGCTGATGCTGTCTCACAGGTGTTAATACCCAGATGATCCAGAGCGATCTTGCGCAAAAAGGGTATAAAGTCTCGTTCCTTCATATTTTCACATTATACCTGCGTCAACGAGCACGAAAAAGCCCGAAGTCGTCGGAAAGCAGCTGCACATCACGGCTGCCGCGCACCGAACAAACTCGCATCCGCCAGCTCTGGGCGCTGCCATCTTACCTGTGACGTCACGGCTCTTGGGAGGTCACGTGACGAGTGGTCACATTTGCGTAAAACATGGCGGCAACCGGGGGGTGCCACTTCCGAACTTCCGGTTTATCACTCTAAGCCCCTCTACCTCGTTGAAAGCAACGAAGAAAATGAAGTCCGTGATTATGCACTTTTGGAGCTGCTTGATTGGCAACATTGGATCGTTGCATCGGCTGCCGTCAGACTTGGAGGGAAATGGACTATATGTGATGACACACATTGCCCGATTCAAGCGGTCCACCCATGTCCGTCCATTCACTCAACACGCTGCGTGTCCACGCGTGGATGGGTGGACACATCTGTCAGCTGTATCTCGAGTTGGTCGTTTCGATGTGGTCGTGGGCACCGTTTCTGTTTTTAGGTTTCCTCTCTTCGTTCCGCGTGTCTTGCAGGAGAGTAAATACTTGTCTTGTGAAGATTGCGAAAAGATGTTTTTTTTTTTTTTGGTTTTCAATATTAATATTGACATTATTTATTTTTTTGCTGCTATTCTTCAGCAATATTTCATTCAAGTTCGACTTGAGCTGAAATTTCACTTTTCGCACATTCCTAATATCTAGATACTGGAAATAGAGATGGTTTCGAAAAGGTTAATCTCCATACAGAAATGCAAATACAAAGTGTATTTCTCGAACACTATCGCGTTACAGTTGTGTTTCCTGTCCTAAGCTGACGCAAACGCTCGGTCGAATGCATGATATCTAAAAACAGGCTCAGGATTATCGTGCGACTATTTCTACGCGCGCTGACGCAACTAACCGGAAGGGTTAGCACAAAACAAAAAAATTCACGAGCCGTGTCCTCTAATTTCGACCAGTCTAGATTTGGGCCACGTCTCCCGTCATCATACGGGGACCAGGCCATCGATCACGGGCTCTACGCTTAGCCGTCGCACTATGACTCAGTTGGCAGTGGGTGATCGCGAGGCAACAATATAGAGTTTTATAATAACGTTTCCAAGCCTTTTGCCTAGCCAAGAAAAGGGAATCCTCGCCACTGCGATGATGCCAGTTTTCGGAGTCATCGCACTTGTATCATCGCCTATAACCTAACCTAACCTGTATTTGGACTCCACAAACTGTGTTTAAGTACCATTAATGTGGGCAACGGTCGCCAGGCACTTGTTCACTGCGGCTGGTATAAAGTTATCGGTGCCAGCACCACGAAACCACTATCCAGGGCGGCCAAACCGAGATAAATTTCCCAGATTAAGGTAATATTCAAGTCTATGTGGGAATAAACAAAATCTTGCTAGTTTGAAAAACGTTTGCGGACCGTACGTATATATCTTGAAATTTGTAGGTCAATTATGATTTTTTTTCCGGAGATAACATCGACTTTCAGTGGCTTTAGCTACGTTTAAGTTATTCCCTCCATCCGTTTGGCGGTTTGTTTTGCGGCTATCTGGCATCACTGAGAAGAAATCAAGCAACGTTTTTATGTCAAATCAGTTTTCATCGCCACCTTGAAAACTATGGTGGAAGGGACCAGTGAACTCGAAGCTTCAAAGAGCGCCACTGTACCTTCTCGGGAAAGAAAGCTTGAGTACAAGAAATACTGCGATGTCTGGAGATACAGGCACCGTGTCCAAGATACCGTCTTACAATGAGTAATATTATTTCGTGAAGTGCCGTGCACGAAATGATACTTACTATGTGTCGTGTTCCCTGTGTTCGTGTTTGACGACTCCACCTTGTGTTACAGCTTTTGTTTTGGAGTTACTATCATAAAGAAACCGCTAAATAAGTTGTAAAAGCACTACCACATTGTGATGACGTGCATAAAATCTAAGGCGAAGATAGGGTGCCTCTAAAACTGCGACTGAGGATATCTATTGTATTGGCGCAGCAGGCGTGTATTCTTGGTAATCCAGCAACAGCTGCTTTCGCTTCTTTGCCTAAGTACATTCGAAAGTAGCTGAACTTTTTGAAGTTGGTTAATGTGGGGTTCTTGTGATCGTTTCATCGAATCGCTCCCAGTACGCCGACTACTTTGTCTATGGGAAGATAGCGACACCTCCTTCGAAACTCTCACCATTTTTTCAATCGGAACGGGAGGGAAGGCGCCCTCCTGACAGAGTGAAAACACGCCGATAACATCCTAAGCCCCAAGACCGGGAAAACCTCCCAAATTAGAGAACCTGCGAACGATCTCTCTGACTTCGTGTATCGGAGAATTATTCGTGTACGTGGTACTAAATCGACTCCAAGCATGCATCGAAAACAATAATTTCCTACCGCCGATAATATTGGGCTTCGTCAGATCGAATGTCCCCGTAATACTTCCTCTTGCCAGATTTGCTTTGCCCACTTTTTTGGCCCGATGAACTCATTTTTGCGAAACTTACGCGAGGCGTAAAGGCTACATAATATGCCTCTCACCGTAAAAATAGAAGTGATAAGAAAAGACACACGAATATTTAGCATTATATAATTATTTGGGCAAGGGAGGTAATTTTCGGCGGAAATGGGGAAACATTGGGCGTCCGCCATGGAAATTCTGACTTACCGTGTTGGCAGCCCTGCCACTAACATATAGACTAACCGCTCATTCACACTGGAAGCGGATCCGCGTTGGGAAAGCGGTTGCGAACGCGGTTGAATAAAGATCCAGCACAATTGCACGCGCACTCGATGACATCAGGTGCGCGTGCAATTGCACTGGATCTTTATACTAGGGTGCCTACATGTCTGTCTGTCTCAGGGTGAAGACGTCCATTGTTGCCCTGAATGTGCCAGCGCGTGACGCTCTCGCGCACTCGGTGCGTGACTTGGGCGGTAAAATGGCGTCTATGCATTAGCCAAAGCTACGCGCTCGAGCTGAGTGACACCGGATCGCGCGCACTTCAAAATGCATAAAAACACGATCGGGCGGAAAAATGGCTGAGATGTCACCACTCACGCAAAAGAGCGCGTGTGTATGAAGGCACTCTACTTTATACAACCGCGTTCGCAACCGCTTTGCGAACGCGGATCCGCTTCCAGTGTGAATGAGCGGTAAGAGCGGTCGCGTCGGCGCGAGCCGACGCGCGAGTGAGCACGGCCGCTCACATCGTTTTTGCATCTTCAAGCTAATTTTGAAAGGTTTTGTCCTGGGCAAAACCGTTTTTCCAAGTCACTGCAATTCGCATGTGCAATTAAAGCTCTGATTCTATTTTATGGCGCTACCAGCCGGAGATGCATGCTTTCGTTTTCGGTTGCGGCGGTGATGCCCCAGTCTACCTTTTTCTGGCGTTATATGCTCTTGCTTTAATGTCCAACTGCTAGATAGAACGTGCGATACTATTTTGAGCGCTACTTTAAAACACCCCAGCGTTCGAAAGAAAAACGCAACTCTAATTTGCGTAGTTCGCAGCGCGAATGTTCTTTTTATTAAAATCAGGAAGATCTCGACTCAACCTTTCTGACGTTCAGCAGCTGACAACGGTCGTCAAGGTTCCAAGACGGTGACGGAGGCCTGGCGGGTCCTACTCCAAGCGATTTATTCCCTTTTAAAGCTATGTGCACTTGTTATGCAGAGGGAAGGAGATTGGGGCTTCGCTTGGACGACTCCATGGGATATCGTTGCAGAAATGGTACATGTTGAGCGGATGCCTTAGAGGACGCTGGTTACCTCATATCCTTTACTCGTCTGTATTTAAAAAGGGGTACTACGCCATGCAATCGCACACAGACACGTGCATGTGGACGCGCACACGCACACATATACGTATGCGCCCACATATACGTACGCCCACACAAACACACGCATGGACGCACGCACGCAAAAAGAAGTAAGAAAGAAAATTAGTTTGTCATTTTTCAATTAGTTTAACCAAACAGCCGGGCGGTTTCAAATTGTTTAACCAAATAGCAGCGGGTGGTTGTGCGGTTTCAGTGAAAAATCGAGGCTGGCGCATTTCGTTTCGCAGTGCGTCTGGATAACGGCCATAGCGCAATGTCGTTGGCTCTTCTAGTTCGCTCATCACGTGAACTGATTAAAATGCGACCGATGGTTGGTGAATCCGAGTGTATCGCGGCGCTCTTCGGGAGTTCCGGAGAAAGCGTATGTACATAATGCGCCCGCAGGACCGGGCCCTGCTCCTGTGCGGGTTGTGGTCCGGGGTTCGCCTCTAAGGAAGTCTGCAACCCAGTTTCCTGCGGCTTGCGAGGAGTCCTTGTGCCCGCCTGCATCGATTGGAATACATTTCCTTTTGTGCTTCCGGCCGAGTTCCCGGCTGAGCCAGAAGGATGCTTCGCGCCTGACAATGGGGTGTCGGGCGTGAATAACTGCGCCCGCCAAATTATTGCTGCGTATTCGCCCCGCCGGGTCTCTCGGATCCCTGCACCGGGAGGGCCTGTTTCTTCTTCGGCCGGATCAAAATTGCATCCCGCCGAACCTCCGGAGCGCCGAGTGCGAGTCGTGTCGCGCACCCGCTGTCGGAGGCTGCAGAGATTTACGAGACAGGAACTAGCTGACTGAGCAAGCGCCCAAGTCGCCTCCATTTCGCGCCAGCGCTGTTCCGATGTGTGACAGATTATTTCGGGGCAATAATAAGGGGAAAAAAATACTAGAAAATGATGGTCTTCTCTCGGCACCGCCTGGAAGCGCATCTAACTCAAAAGTTAAAGCCAATTACATATAAATAAACAGAGAAAAGGATGAGTTTGTCGCCCTACTGACATTTTAAGAATCGCAGGCCATAGACTATTATGTTCACGCTAGTTGCTTCGTTATCCGCAGTTCTTACAGTCTTAAATAGTAACGCGTTACTAGTAACGCGTTACTGTAACTTCTTTACTTTTTGGTAACTTGATGCTGTAATGAGTATGCTGTAATGGTAACTGTAGTTCTATTACTTTTTCTGAAATAACGACGAAAGTAACGACGTTACGTTTGTCGTAACTTTCTACTTTTTTATGAATAATATATCACTGAACGAGTACAATCTAGCTATTCCTTGCACTTCCAAAATTGTCTTTTCCGACATTTCCAGTGCCAAGTTGGCCTGCACAAACTTGTGAATACGTTCTTTCTCGCGAGTCACGACCCGAATATAGCCACGTGTAGATTTGATGAAAAAAAAATCAAATTATCTTTACGCACGCGCTTGTCCTTTGTGACTGAACACTTACATCTTAGTATCTTGAAGCACTATCTATATAGCGGTTTTTCTTCTTTCTGGACAAACGCTTTTTAATTGGGTGAATGAACCGTGAATCAACAATACACGCGGAGGGCGCTGCTCATATTTCGTATTTTGATTTGCACCACTGCTCCGGCGTGGTGTCAACAGTTGAGGCGAAACTTACTGCTGTTTGGGCAGGGTTTGTTTCTGACTTACCGGGGACGAACTGAAATATGTCCAGGGACTCTATGAACCCAGAGCAACCGTCAACGAGCCAGCAATGTGCTGGTGATACCAAGGATTCGGAATTTGCATTGGGTCCGCGCTTGTTCCCGTGCAATTCTTTTCAGCGCTCCAGTTGGGTGCCTGTTCGCCATCAAACGAGGGAAACTTTCAGACAATACATTCGAGGAGGAACTGCTGGTTGGTTTCAATATAAACTAAGAACAGCACTTTGTTTTTAAATTTTATGCAATAAAACTTGGGGAGGGGCATTTTCTAGTTTCTTCTTAATCTTTTTGTTATAGAAAAGTAGCTTAAAAGTCACTTCGTTACTTTTTAAAAGTAACTATAACTGTAACGAGTTATTCTTTTGTTGTGGTAACTGTAACGGTAACTTCGCTAATTTTTTCTGAAAGTAACTGTAACAAATTATTTTTAAAAGTAACTTACCCAAGACTGAGTTCTTATCGGCTAGAGCCGCTATCTCGTGGGATTTGCTCACAAGATGCTCGGAGCTCAACACTCGCGACTTTTCCTGGGCTCTCCTATCTACACTGTAACTGACCAACACCTCCTAGAGAAGAAAGCCTGGGTGCTGAGTTTCCCTGCGTCAGCAAAGAAGGCTTCCTTTTGCCAGAAACTGGACATGACTACGGCGTGAGCGCTCGGTCGTGACTCCTGTCCAATCGGCGAGGGCACGAGTCCCAGCCCAACGACGACGCCGTAGTCGTGTTTAATCTCTGGCCAAAGGAGATCCTCTTTGATGACGCGATAAAATTCAACACTTGGGCTTTCTTATGTTGTAGGTGTTGAACTGGCACTTTAACAAACGCAGGGCGAGGCGAGTGCCGAGAATCTTATCATCGCTGCTACGAAAGGGAAGAACGAATCGGGAAGCTAAAATCCCAATAAGTCGCGTCTTCCGTTTTTTAAGCTGTCAGTGACCCTCCTCGGGAAGCACGCGTGAGAAACGCCCAACTTGGCACAAGTTTGACGGGGCCGAAATCGGGCCACAATTCTCCTTCGATGTTGGCCCTAATACGCTTTTGCTCCAAGTGATAAACTACTTTTAATTGGCTATGACTTTACTCTGGCTCGCTACGTAATTGCCAAACTGCCAGACTCGAACGAAACATGTCAAGAAAGATGAACCAAAGAGTGAAGGTGCTGACTCTGGCTCTCATTTGGCGCTTTAGAGCCAATGTTTCCAGATGACAACAGAACTACCTGCAGTAAAGGCTAATTTTGGCACTTGTTTGGTGAATTTGGGCCAAAATACCCAGACTCTGGTCAAAGAAGGTCAATTTTGCTTCTACTTTGACTTTTGCTAGATTTTAAAAACCCTACACTCACAAACAAAAAAAAAACAAAAAAAAACAACAGAGATAACAGCCCAAAAGATTGTAATACATGTGATTTGATGAGGTATTATTAACGTATCTTTTTCTCATATAACGATTACACGTAGTTACATCGAAGAAAAAAAAAGTGTGTGTGTGTATGTGTGGAGGGGGAAGGTTGATTTCGCGTGAGGACAGTCCATATAAGCCGGGAATATTGGACGCTGCCGCTCTCCCTACTTCAGGTCCACCGAGGCCCCTAACGACGCCCTGGGGACCCGACGGACGGCTTGTTTACTCGACCCACACCTAACTCCCAAGTTGCTTCTTCTCTTATTTTCTTTCTGCTCAGTCTGCGATCCGCGTAAGGAAAGATATTCGCTCGTGCAACGCTCACACTTACGGTTCCTGTAAGCACCAGCCTGATCCACTTTCCACTGCGCTCGGCATCTTGCTGTTCCACGCCTTCGAAATATAACAATAGCCGAGCAAACAAAGCGCTCCTTTTCAGTACGCAATCTCATAATTTATGCTTCTGAAATAAGCTTAGGGACCATTCAGCTGGTACATTCGGAGCGGTTTCCAAAATCCGCGAGAGAGGCCAAGAGCCGCTCCGTGAGACCCGCTCCAAATGTTTCGACGTTTCGCCCGTTGAAACAACAAGACAACTTAAACTCTCAGCAAGGCCTGATTGGAGTATGACTCTAAGGAACTCTTGACTGGCATTTAAAAAACAAAGAATCTTGACAATAACTGGCGAAAAAAAATGTGGCATAGCCCTGAACCACGAAATTCGAGAGGGAGGAAATGTTGTCACTTTTTACACGTTCCGATGTTGAGCACCATATCAAAGTGGCAAATATTCTATGGAATTTTCCGATGTCCGCTCGAACGCAATGAAGCACTTGAAGAACGTACATAAGCTTCGAAGCGAGAAATATATTACAGACACTAGGTTTAGTAAAATTGGAAATGTCTCTATTTCTCCACGCATAAGCCTTCCTTTTCGGTGTGGTCGCAAAGGAGGACGAGTACGTGAGCTACTACGAATTTGTGAAAGCGGTACTCCAAGATATGTGATCGGACCCTGATTCCATTCTATACCCGCAAAAAAACGTGGTTTTGTGGCCCAGAGACCGCACCAGAAGCCGTTGCATTTAGATGGATTCACTAAAGCCCCTGTGATTGCGCAGAAACACGCCTTTTGATCAAACGTTTCCTTGACACTCTTCTTGTCAACGCAACAAATCCAACATCGTCTGCGTATGCCAGGACTTTTACCTCAACATTTTCCACAGAGTATCCACAAATACATCCAGTTTTCAGGATGCTAAGGCACAAGGGCTCTAAATACATTGCAAAAGGGAGGGAGGAGAGCAGGCGGCCCTGCCTTACGAAGATTTGATCTTAATTTCATCAGAAAGTATGTTATCGATTTTCAGTCGTGTCGAACAATAATTGTAGAGAAGTCGGATTCCTTCCAGAGGTGTCTCGCCTACATTTACGTGTCCAAGAAGAGCAAATAAAAATGAACGACTCACGCGGTCAAAGGCTTTTGTAAGGCCTATTTGTACAAGCGATAGCTGGTCAAGTACTGTCTGACACAGACTCTAGGACGGAACGGACAACATGTACTTTCGTTTGGATAGATCCGCCAAGCATCCCACAATTTTGGTGCTCACCTAACAGCATGTCTATCGCGCACTGGAGTCTCACACTGAGCATTTTGGCGTGAATTTTATAATCTGCGTTGCAGAGAGCTATTGGTCTGTAGTTTTCCATCTTTTTAAGCATTTCAGTATCTTTTGATCTTGGCAGCAATGCCGTGTGTCCTTGGTAAAATGAAGGGGAGGAGTTTTTTGTATGTTGTATTGTTAAAATACAGGCACTAAAACAAAAAATAAAATATCTTAGATTTTTTTGTAAAATTCTCCGCTTATTTCTTCTGGTCGTGGTGTTTTCCCATTTAGGAGAAATTTATGGGCGGCCTCAGTTTCGTTTAATGTTATGGGACCTTCAATTAAATTGCGATCTTCCTCGTCAAGTGCTGGCATATCTGTGTTATTAGCTGTTCCATCTCAGTCTTCTCGTTCGTGGGTATTACTGTTCCAAAAATATCTGTCTAGAAGCGGTAAAAAAATTAACTATTTCAGTGGCATCGGTGAGTTTCGATCCATCTTTGTCGATTTCTACTATTTCCTTTGCTAGTGCGTTGCGCCTTTCGTCATCTAGAGGTCTTTACGCAGGTTTGTTCGCGGATGAAAAAGCGTTTCTTCATTGAGCAAATTAATGTTCCGCGGTACCTTTTGGTTTCATACTTTTGAAGCTGGGCTCGTACTGTGTTAACATCGTCACTGTAGGCACCTTGATTTAAGAATTCAAGCTCGTGCAGAGTTACTTAAAGGTCACACTGCTGCACGACACAATAAAATAGGAGCAATGAGAGGCGACTCATGTATGACGGAGTGGTGCAATGTCGACGTGCTGCTTCTCAATACCGCGCGACCAGCTTTCAATTTTAGACTGACCGCAGTTGGTGTCACGACCTATGAACTAATCTAGCTGTAAGAACGTGCTACGTAACCTCGCGCTCCGCGAGTCCCTATGTCACCCCTGAGAGTCACATACCCTCAGTTAAGCCCCTTGATGCATTTGTTTGTCTTGCAAGCGGCATCAAATAATTAAATACGCCAATTCACGAGCCCGTGGCTGGTGTGACAGATGGAAGCAAATTTCGGCGCAGCACTAAAATTAGCGGCTATGGAGCGGCCCCTGAAGGGAAACTGGAGTGCGCCTCTTGCTCGGGGTCTCATGGTGCGTGCCTCTCGCGTTAGCCAACACTGGTTGTCTGTACTTCTAAGAAACGCCAAGCGTTCATTTATGCAGGGATTCTAGCTTCCGGCGCTGATTTGGTTTCCCTGACTTCTATCGGCCGCTTCACATCTCGGTAATTTTCTAGCTCATCTTAAAGGCGGGCGCTCAAAATTTTCTTCAGCGTGGCAGAAGATTCCCCCTCTTTTCTTTTTTTCCTCCTCCCCTTTCCTTCTCCATTTTCCTCCTCACTTTTTTACTGCCTTCTCGCACGAGTGCTAATGGGCTTACCGGCCCCCCGAGAAACTCTCTGTATCCCTTCAAGGTTCTCTGCTTTAATCCCAAACATCAGGGATTAGTTAGGCAGCCTGGACATGAGCTCGGAAGGGTTCGGGCTGGCTCGCTTTTCACCTATTTCTTTTTTCCTTTTTTTTTTTACTCTTTTTTTTTTTCAGCTCTAAAACACACTCAGATAGTCAACACCAACTAGCCCAACAACAAGTTCTTTTACATTCAGATACTTCCGCGAGCGGCCACATACGCTACAACACCGTAAACGGTGGTATATTTATCTCGAGTGAACGGAACTTGAACATTACAGCAGAAGGAAAAAAAGATGGGTATTTTTATCTGAACTTTGAGCTCTACCCAGAGAGTTGAAAATTGGTCGTTCTAACAACGGCACACTGAAGAGTGATTGTATCACTATTGTGTTTTTGTTTTTGTGTTTTTTGTACAAAATAATAATCATGAGTAATTACAAGTCAAAGATATTGCAGTCAGAGGGACACAGTCTGACCATTTCTGAGGCATAATATATAGGTTCGCACTACAGGTGTTTTTTAGAGTGACGGCCGCCTCGTTGAAGCTACTAAGAAGAGTAAAAACAAACTTCTATAAAAAGTGAAACGGTTTATGGTATATTTTATCTATTTTCAGCCTTTGAAAAAAAATTCTTCGTGGTCAAACGTGCATTCAGTTTTTGTCAACAAATGTAACTCGCGTGGCTTCCTTCTGACCTGTAACAAAGCTTATGAAACATGACAAAATACCTTGTGAAAAGCGCCCGCCCCATCATAAACTCAATTTAGAATGTCCCGAGATTTGTTTTCATAGGCCGGAAAAAAAAAAAAGAGATGCATGCAAAGCCGCGTGTTTCACGCTTTATTTATATCAGAGAAGAACTGACCTCTGTTTTATATACAGCGTTGGTTTTTTTCTTTTTTTCACCTACTATATATTAGAAAAAACGTGCAAATTAACGTTTTGTGGATGTGAGCTCGACGGTTAGGTGAAGATTGGGTTCAAGAAAGAACGCAACAAAACCGACTGGTTACCTAAAATTTGTTAATGAAATTTTTGTATATAAAAGAAAACGGGATAATTTTTGTCAGTATATTGTCATTGTTAGCTTTATTATCACTTTTTACGTGCATTTAGTGCTCTTGTTTTCTATTTTGCGCTCTCGGTGCGTTTTGTATTTAATCTTGTAACCACTTTATTCTTCGTAGCTCTGTTGGAGGTATGAATCATATTCTTTTGTGTGTGTGTGTGTGTTTGTTCCTCTCTGCCACGGCCCCACGGGCCAGCAGTATGTACAAATATATAAATAAATAAAGTTGTTGGGCATAATCGAAAGCCACCAAATTGTCCAGTGAAAATTAGCGCCATTGCGATTTGTGTAGGTGAGCTATACGGCCAGGCGAGGATTAGGCTCAAGAAAGAACGCAACTAAAACCGACCGATTGCCTAAAATTCGCTAATTAACCTTTTAGTTAGAAAAGAAAAACGACATCGTGTATTTAGAAAATTGTTGGTCGTAATCGCGAGCCACCAAACCGTCCATTCTTTAAAAGATGTAACGCGCGTACACTATTATACGGCGTCTTGATACGGCGTCCTCCTACTTTGAGCGCGAAAATATAGTTCTGATTTTATGTGGGCTCCATCTCCGCGTGGCACAGCCTAACGCCATGAAGCCAAAACGACAAATCATGCGCATCGCTGTGACAACGTCACTGTAGAAGGGGCGAGGAGTGCGGCGGCCGAAAAGATTGCGGTAACACGATTCGCGTCCGAATTCGACATTTTAGGACGCCGTGAACCACTTCACGTGCACTACATCTCTTTAAAAATGAATGATTTGGTGTTTTTGATGACTACAGATAAGGCACAAACCGAAATTGCGTAACTCGAACGTCTTTTGTAGAAAAATATCTACTCGAAAAAAAAAAAAATCGCTCTGTATAAGCGCGATTGTAAGGCAGTTCTTTACGTCCGGCGACATCATCACGGCATGGAAGGAGACGTTGACCACAGATCATACGCTGTGTATGATCTGTGGTCACTTTTTTTTTTTTTCGTACGAAAATGAGCAAACATTTGATAGAAAATAAAATAGATTTAGCATTCACCAAATTCGACTTGTTTTACTTGATTCAAATCGATATTTGATTTTATTACACTTATCTTGTACCCGCACACCCCTCCTTTATTCCCTACTGAGTTACAAGTGATAATTACATTGTTTTTTTGTCGTGCGAGGTCATCACAATTTATTATTAACAATCGGAGCTGTGCGATTACGCGGAGGCGGCGCATTCGAAGATATTCAAAATTGTTCTGAATACACAAACAGGCTCAAACGTCTCGCTGTTTGGGTCCTTTCCTACACGTATGACCAATAATAAAGCCAAAACCTAACAGAGGAGACTATCTCTATCTACTCAACGCGCAAACACGATGTGAAGCGTGTCTGCGTACGTTGGGAAAAGAGATACCGGCGAGCAAACCATAGCGTCGAATGTCCATGCATCAAAATGTCCGTGCACCGAAATATCCCCGCACCGACAAGTCCCACACCAAAATGTCTTTGCAGCAAAAAGTCCGTACACTGAAACGTCTGTGCACCAAAACGTCCGCACCGAAATGCCCTACAGCAAAACGCTCTACGCTGAAAAGTGCTAGACCCACTACGGATGGGGTCCTCCGTCACCTCTGGCGGTTTACGAACCATAATGATACAGAACCACTGGTCTATGGAGCGCCATCCCTGATATACAGAAAACGCCGCTCGTACTTGCCGTTGTCGCCATGAATCCGACAACGAAAGATGCCAAATCAGATATTTATATTAAAATTTATACTTTAATGACTACTTCTTTGAGCAGAACGAGGTATTTGTGCTCTCACAACCAGCAAGAATCATCCTCCGAACAAATGCTAAAAGAGAGCCAATGCAACTCGTTGGGAAGAGCAAGTGCCAAGCTCGCTCAAAACAGCTACTCGGTTGGTTCAGCTCCTTGTCGCAGGTGTGCCGGCTGGCTTCTGGATAATCTTTTCAAATCCTCGAAGCTTTTTATTTCCTCCACCCCAAACTTGTCAAAAAAAAAATAAAAAATAAAAAAAAATCGGAAAATGGTGAGGAGGAAACGAGAGGCGATTTCCTCCTTTCACAGTGGCGAGAAGGAAAGTGAGGTTCGGGTTCCTTCTCTCTGCTTGCGGGCCGGCCTTTAAGGTAGACAAACGGAAAAAAAACATATCCCGTTGCTTTATCTTAACGCGAGAGCTCAGGTCATATTACGCTCAAATATATATTTTTGTAGAAATGCCATGTTCTCCACAATCGGTACGTGCGTAAACGAAGGCGGGCGTTGATGATCCCTTGACAACCGTGAATGTAATCACCCAACTCAACCCAACAAATGGTGCTGAAAATTTCACTGATGGCTCCATATTCAGAAGCTCTGTTCTACTAGAGTAACTGGATCGTGGGAAGGTAGCGGAAATCTCCTCCCATGGACCCCATTTTGGCTTATAAAATGAGCAAATTCTCCTGTCGTCTTTATTCCCGGTGAGCCCATTTAAATTAGCTAGTGCGACTGGATCAGAAGAACCCGCTCGAAGCTTCGATAGTCTGAAGGGGGCGAAATGGGAATTGTCATAGCAACGGAGGCCGATTAACCAATTGCCTTGTGAGGTTTGGGTCATCTGTATGTTAGTATTTGTTTGTGTTTCGCTAGCAGGCAGGGAAGGCCATGGCGCTACTTTCGCAGGATCCTGTGACCTTATTTTCTCCCTACAACCGTAACTCGTGCATAATCTATATTACAGGCTCGCATCTAAAGGTTCACCTTAGTGAAGCAAAGATTAACATAAATATTCGGCCTGCATAAATGTATCACAACAGGCCGCCGAGTATTCTTCGGAAACCAAATTCCATGCGAAACAAGCGATGGACGCCGCTAAAGCGAATACATGATGTCAAGGCGTCAGTGCAGGTAGCGACTTTATTAGTACACACATGACACACTTGCAAACATTGAAAACCCGAGTGCGCTACCAACGTACAGGAAGATCAGCAAATAGGTTGTTCACAAAATACGTTCGAATGGTACGAACATGGTGCCAACTTCGGAGCCAGATGCCGGGCGAATAGCCGTGGCCCGAGCTCACTCCGAGCACCCCATTTACATGCGGAGCTGCGAGCATACAGCTCGTTTGTTTCGGAAAATTTCTGCACCGTCTATAAGGAGAAGGGCGCAAACAAATCCCGCGTGAATTCTCTTTAAAGTGTCTATAGACCAGTCTTGTACACGTTACTCAAAAAAAGTAATCGATTACAATTACTATTACTCCTGGCTAAAAAGTATTCGATTAGATTACTTGATTACTCGACGGCAAAAGTAATTGGACATTACTTAAAGAAGTAATCGTTACTTTTCCGATTACTTTATTGTGTGAAGACACATCTTTAGCGCTCATAACAATGAACTACTTCCAACCTATATTTCACATTTGCACAAGTATTGAAGAAGAAAAACTGGCTCCCTCTTCGTGGTCGTTGCACCTTCACAATGCGGACACAAGTACAGAATTCGTTTGAAGACGTTTAATGATTTGGGCGTTCGCCATTGTGTGTGTGTGGGGGGGGGGGGGGGAGCGGAGGGGCTTCTAGATCTTGTTAAGCTTGAGCAAGAATTGTCGCTCAGAGTTTGCGTCGCTCATTTTATTATTCACATGTGGATGAGCTCGCATGTTATACAAAAGACCAGCAGCTCCAGGATTTGAAACGGATCATATGTAGTATCCATTAGCGGAAGAGATCGCCCCGACCACTTCTCAACTCGAAACATTGCTTGTCTCAAAGACCACGTAGGGGAAATGGGCAAATATTTCAACTGCCTTTGTTATATTTTGCATCCGCTTTAGGCAATCTTCGGTTCTTGTTCTCCTACGGGCTGCGAGTAGGTACTCTAAGCAGGATTTTTTTTTTATTTTTTTTATTTCTCTGTGCGTGTGCGTGAGGGGGCTGGTTTGAACGAAGGACTCACAAAGCTACATTCAGCTCCTTCAAACTTCGCCCTGAATGGCCTTTGTCACGCACTGTGGCTTCCCTGGGGCTTCCCACTCCCAGTCCCAGCTCGAAAAAAAAAAAACGGACATTCCACTAAACTGTACACAGAAAAAGATTGACCTCGTTTCTTACAGCTCCGTAAAAATCTTTCTTTTTCTCCTTTCGAAAGAAAAAAGCAAATTTTGTTTTTGTCATTTTATAAAAAAAAGGCGTGTGCCGGGGGGGGGGGGGGGGTCCCGTGGACAAATTGTAACGGTTACAAGTAATTTTATTACTTCAAAAAGTAATCAGATTACTCTTCTGATTACTGCCTAATAAAAGTAATCAACTGATTACAAAATTACTCCAAAAAGTAATCGATTACAAGTAATTTGATTACTTGTAATGCGTACGGTACAAGTCTGCATAGACTCTTTTGCTGTTTACAAGCAAGAAGTGCCGCTTGCGTCCCAAGCGATTTCCTCTCGCTCTGTCTTTGCAAACCTGTCAAGCTTGTTTATGTCACCAGTGCTGTAAAAGCATAAATGCTATACGGACAAAAAAGTTGGAGATTTAACGAAGGCCTTCGTCTGTAAAATGTAACATCTTGGAAGAGGAAAGTTGGATCAAAAAAACATTCAAAACATTTTAAGATATCTCGCACCCCTTTGTTCTTCTGGCGTTCACCTGGAGAATTGGTGGTCAAAGGTTTCATCGACATTTAAAGCAGCGACCTTAAAATGGGTTTTGTTCATGTTTTTTTTTTAACTGGGAGTTCCCTGAAACGCAAATGACTGGAGCACCGCCTGGTGGCGTTTGCCATAAAAAGGTGTAGGACGTATTCACTTGCGGCCATGACTGAGTGCATAGCTCCTCAGCACGTGCTGATCGCGAGCTTTTGCAGTGCTTTTGCAAAATTTATTCCACACCATCAAGGTTGCCTGTTTGGGAAGCTGCAAGTGTGCGCTTTTTTTCTGCCTGCACAGTCAAGAGTGTCCTCAGATATGGCGTCCAGTAATTACCCTTTATACAAGACGGGTCCGAGCAGTTACAAACAGACTTATTCCAAAACTCGTAGTGCCCCATCATGGCGTAATGCCACGTCATGCTTTGTAGAATCAGTGGGGAGCAAAATCCATACGCGCTCTGCTCCTGGCCTACAAATTCCCAGAATGCAGCAAGCACGGTGACGGATATTGAAGTAGTCTATTGGAATAATTTTCTGCTTCTGTGAGATGTAAAAAAGAGGGGGATGCTTCGGCTGAATACCAGCACCCTTATAGTACCTGAAAAGTGCAAAAGCAAAGCGGCCAGCCGAGCGGTACTCCCACTCAGCTGTTAATGAAAGGATGCAGGCGAGCTTTTTGCTTACCCTGGAAAGTGGGGAAACAGGACAGGACAATACGAATCTCCGCTGCGTGTTGTCCTGTCCGTGGTTTCCTGTGGCTGAGTTGCCCTTTCCTTCGTGTTGTCCTGTTCATCTGTCTCCCCAATCTCCAGAATTGAAGAAATGTCACTCAGGTCTGCGTTTTGGCTCGCGGCAAGTGTGCACGAGCGGAAAAATAAATAAGTGTATAGCGCCTGCGGCTGTTCACTAGCCGATGTTTGCCCACAAGATTCAGAGGGAATGTTCAACCGGTCAATATTTTTTCCTTTCTGCCCGAGGGGTTGGTTTTCCAGAATGTTAGGTTTGCCGCCGTTGGTGCACAAGATGATACAAAAAGCGCTTGGTTTCCTACACTTGTGCAAGCTTTAAGCTAGTTCGAAAACACCGTCAAGCTGTGTTTTTTATGTTTATTATTCAACGATCTCGCGGAGTGGATTGGTGGAACAGCGGTTCGCGAAACCGTTTCCCGTATTTTAATAATTAAGCGCATTCCCTTTATTTTGTTTTTTTATTGGTTTTTGTTTCTCCTTCTCTTTCACGCATCGAATGTTAAACCTTCATGGAGTGGCATTTTGGTTTCCTTCCTTCCCGCGGGGCTATTAGAAGATGATTCTTTGTATTGGAGTCACGCAACACGCTCGTGTCTTTCTCTAACCATCCGAGTCAACCAGGACGGTAATTCGTATCCTGCTCCAATAATGATGCTTCTCAATGAAAAAGCCGCCCGTCACTTCTAAGCATTGGTCGACCTAAAAAAAGGGAGACGAATGACAGGTGCGTGTCATTCACCAAAGGAAAACGTACTCTCAGAGTCTTTTGAAAGTGTTTCAAATTTGCTAATTGAAGTTGACGTTGGGGCAAACTTAAAGGAGCAGGTGAAGAAACAGAGCAAAGTATGCTTTTTGGCCTAAAATATTGAAAATAAAACCGGTTTATGTTTTTTTTTTTTCTTCAGCGGATTCTAGATCACGAATTAAATACGAGCACTGTGTCACCCCCCAAACTGCGTTCGGTAACAAACAATTCGTCGGGGGATATTCAGAATCCCCTTTGTAATCCATTAATGACGAAACATAAGTGAAAAGACTATAACGATGTTTGCACACCACATTCTCTACGTGCATTGCCAGCCGAGGCGTGTTTCTATGCTGGCAGCACGAGATAAAAGGCCGCCACGGCCGCCAATAGTCGCAGCCAGGAACAGCTGCGATGGGCTCCCGTGATCCTTGCTGCGTTGTGTGCTGTCGTTATGCTCCCACACAGCCGGAGAACGACAGTCTACGAAAAGAAAGCAGCAGACTTGCGAGGTGAGCTGCTGCTGTTCTTGTTGATACATTATCATAAGAACATGTGTTCGTGTTGCAACCTATTTTAAGCAAACGCGTTTTTTTTTTAAGCAATACAACGATGTGGGACAATCGAGAAGACGAATTCCGTTAATGGAATCAAAGGACAAAGATTGGGACGCTGTTTGGGTGATTTAATTACTTTCTCAACAGTTACTGGCGACTGCAAATTCTGTCTTACTATTCCAGCGAACCTCATGAACGTTTTTTTACAAGGGAGTTCACACAAGCTTCAAAATTTTCATTTCTTCATTCTGCCCGTAGATTTGTGTGTATTGTGCAATGTCAAGCAATGGCCGCTGGTGCTACCACCGTCGGGCTCCTATCCGCGATCCAGCCGACTGCAACATGTCAGTGGGTCAACCCTGCCGCGTAAAGAAGCCGGTTTTAATTCCCTTTTCACGTGTCCTCCGTACCCGCTAATGAGCCGGTTCAGAGGAGTTGAGTAGCGAAGAGCGCATCTCCATAAACCACTGGGCTTCAGGTCGTACGTCGCTGACTTAAAACCAGCAGCTGCGTCGCCAAGAGTGCCCCGACAGCACGCAAGGACATGCCCAGACAGCGCTCGAACATCGAAAGCGCCCCAGCCCGCCAAAGAAAGCAAACAGAAACGAAGAACGTTGATGTACTCCCTTTGTGATCCGTTTTTGTGTCCAAGCAAACCGCCTCTGGCAGTCTGTCGTATTGCCTGCACTTAGAAATAAAAGCCTCAAAAAAGGTCCGAGGCAGCAAAACTCCAAAGACGCAGTCGTGTTTGGGGATTCTGCGCTGGCGGCAATTTCGGCGCAAAACAAAGACGCTTAGCAGCTGTTAACGGGAGATCTCGTATGAAAGGGAGCTTCGGCGAACACTCGCCCGCGCACTTCCAACTTGTCAGCTCTTTCTTTTGTTTGTTTGTTTGTTTTTATGGGAAGGGAAAGGGGGTTCTATTTCGCTAATAATTTCAGATAGCTCTTTCTTAACTGCCTTTTCTCTAGCGTATACAAGCAGATAAACTGGCAAAACCGGTGGGTAAATCGATATCTGAGCTCCACTTTCAGAGTTCCTGTTGACTGCTAGTTTTGTTGTGTAGAAAAAAAGAAAAGCCGGGGGAACGGGTGGAAAAAAAAAAGAAGAAGAAAGCTAATGAAGGCTTTGCCCGCTCTGTTTTCGCCGGCGTGTTTGTTGGCAGCGGCACAATGACGGGCAAACAAAAGAGGAAGGAAAGTTCAGACGACCTCGGGCCCGCGTGTTATAAAGGCCTCGCCTGTAGGTCGTTTGGCTTCTGTATCCTCCTCCTAAACGTATATTGAGAGTGACATGCTTGTCGCTGCGTATACTTCCCGTTGCTCATCGAAATCGAGGAAGTTCGGCACGGTGTCGTAGCTTCGTACATGCGAGGAATTTCAAACCGGAAGCACTTGAAGTTGGCTTGACTGCTTGACACAGTGCACTAGCGCTTCCTGTATAATAGACGTGATTTTAAGATCGAATTTCTAATTTTGACAAAAAAAAAGTATGTGTTGGCAGAATTCCAAAAAAGAATGTAAACTGAAAGCTTCGCGAATTTTCTTCTTTCTTTTAATTATAGAGGGATTGAGGCGACCAAAGCGAAATTACTTTTCTTTAGCCTGTCGGAGATTGCATGTTTGACCGCTCGGCATTTTGTCACTTATCAAACTACTGCACTAGTACTCTTTGGTGATGCTTTCAAAATAGTTCCCATTGTTCTTATTGAAATATTTTTTTATAAACTGTGGAATATCTTTTATATGTCATTCTCTGTCTTCTTGATCATTTTTGCAAAATTTTGAAATGTTTTATGTGTTACTTATATAAGATACTTTAATTAACTTGATATGTTAAAAAAGCTGAAGGTTAGTTATTTCTATTCAATATATATTCAATGTGATATGTGTAATGAAAAATGTTCTACGTATACTGTAATTAATGAATGCTTCAGAAATATTGGGCATTCGAAATCGGTTTTCTAAAACAGAAACTCCACTTTTATTTTCCCTCATTTTATTAGTAGTAAGCTATGACCGTGTTTTATTAGCAAATATAAATAGAACGTGCAGTATATTGTTTATATGTCCTCCATTAATGCTTGAATATCGTAAGTTGGGCTTTGCTAATGCGCCTGGTGAATATTGTGGCATGGGTATGCATGAATAACGGCATAATATTATTATATACCATAAAAATTAATCATGAATAGGACTAGAATGATACGATCTCAGTAACGACACTTCTTTTATAGCGTTGTTACAATACTGCCCTGAGTCACGCAATGTAAAAATACAAGGAATATAACATAAAATCCTCGACAAATACAAGTAAATATCAAGGGGTAACATTAATCATAATTCTTCAGGAACCGGTGACAATAAAAGAAAACTATAATAGATGACATAAATATTTTTGTGTTAGCTAACGGTTCCAAAACTGACGAATTACTAAGTACTGTTCACGGTCTGGGGACTGTCGTATAGACGATCAAGATATTATATTTTATTTACATGTTGGCATACATTTAGTTACCAAGCTCGATGTTAAGAACTTCCCCCCCCCCCCCTTGTTTCCACAGAAGGGGAGCAATATTACTTATTAAGTGTATAAAACACAGGTCAAAGATAGTTACCAAATAATTTTATGCACCCAATAAATATAAAATATTCAAAAGTAAAAAAATAGCAAAACTAAATCCACAGTCGAGTTGAATAAGTCACCGGTTGGAAGAGATCATGGCAGGCATTTCTCCCTGTTATTTGAGAAAATGCCCGGTTAAAATTCTCCTGTACAAAATCAGGCAGGTGAATCTTAATGAGGTGAATCGAAAAGCTTGACAGATCGTAGAAATTCTACAGAATTATACAACTGTGTCAATATATTTTCGAAGCACGCATTATATTTGCATTGACAAAGAAACATGGTTTAATGTCCGTATTAAAGTTGTCAGGGCTCTAAGTTCGTGTTCAAGCGCGTTTTTGATATACCACACATGGTACAGAACGTAAAACCGGAACACTGCCCACGGCGGCGTAGTGGCACAGGAAAGGGTTTGGCCTGATTATCCGCAAGTAGCGTCAGAGGCCAATCCGAACCGAACACACTCACGAAGGTCCCGCAGCTGGCGCGCCGTCACCCGGAATCTTCGCCCGGTAATCCCAGCGGTTCCTGTGTTGAGAGACCCCGTATCGGGCCAACGTAATCGCAGCCATAAAGAAGGCGGTGTTTCCCGTCGCAGACGTAACGTCCCCCAGTGGCACTGGCCAGCACTTATATACACATGCGAATTTCTCGCTATCCCGTGGGCGAATAGAAAAACGTGTCCTGTTACGTCCTTGTCTTCCAGCCTAAAATGTTCAAGTTTGGAATCTTCTTCTTGATCATATTTCTTTTCTGTCTTAGCCCACGTTTGTTTTTCTTCTTTTTAACAATTTCACGTTATAAAAACGTCACTAAAACGCAGCTGTTGTATTCGCGATTTTCTGGTGAAGGCGTTGCCTAGCATCGTTAGCAATTGAGAACTTTGATTTTGCCAGGCATAGTGGGCATAGCCCCAGGTAGACGCACAGGAGTCAAAATGAGGGCTAGAAATTTGTTCCAGGACTGAGGACTGATGAAGAGTGAAAAAGTTAGTATATTGAATCATTATGAAGTGAAAACATATCATTAGCTTACAAAAAATATAAACCCGAGAGGGTTTGGTGCCCACATCTTTGTACGCCGAATTAAAATGTAACGACCGTTCAGAGATATTTAGTTTACAGGGTTTTTATTATGTTTTTTTTTAACGCGAGCTTCCCAAGTACACGGTTGAATCTTCTCTCTAGCTGCGAGCCGGGCTACACTTTTGTGATGGAACCTAAGGCGGATTTGCGGCAGTCACTAGGCTGCGGACTGATCGCATGGGAGTTGAGAAACCCGTTGCCTAAAACTCGGTAATATTTTAGTGCGTTTCCGATTGAAATTGAAAATCAAATTTCATGAACTTTGTTTCATGTTAGACTTTTTTAATCTCATGCAAACATTGAAGGTTTGTATACTGCCGAACGATTGAACTCCACAAATCGCTCCAGTAGGTCAAGATAATAATGAGATATGGGACTCGCATGCAAAGAGTGGTCGTGCAGAGTGAAGCCCACAGCAATTTTAAAGCGAGACAAGAAATGAAAAAGGCAATCCTTGAATGAAGGACAACCTTTCAAGATTTTGGCTGATTTCTCGGCAACAACCAAAAAAACAAATAGTTCGGACTCAACACCCCGTTCTATTTATCTCTTAAACTAAAACATAATAAGAAAGGTGTGAGACTTAGAAAGTGGACGTTTTGCCCATCAAACATATTTCAGTCGTCCAAAGTGGTCGGAGGCGGTGCCTGGAAGATGGAACGCGGCTCTTTCAGCTCTTCCGCCTCTTAATATTCTATTTTGAGCCACGCGCCGACGTCTCTCAAGACTTTGGCACTCCTCCGTTCTTCCTTTCAACCCAAATTCTGAATCCCGCTTCCAGGAGCTCTTTTCGTTTATTACCGCGTTGAGGGGTGCTGCTCGACTGCAAATCTAACTCCCAAAAGTTAAAAAAAAAAAAAAACATCTGGGTTACTCGAACGCGCTCGGACGCGTCTATGTTTATGAAAAACACTTTGAGTTTGTTCTGTTATGCAGCAATGACGAAACCACAATAGTATGGAAGGCTCTCTGAAGATTATTTCATTCTATGAAGTTTGCTGGATAAGGTGAATATAATATTATACATGAATCTTTTTTAGTAAAACTTAAAAAAAGTATCACAAATTGGGAAAATTATCAGAACAAATTTGATCGGACAGCGGGAGCATTTCATGCGGAAACAGTATGAAAACTTGATAAATATATCGGGATTGAACAACATGGACATAAAACCTGATAATAACGATAACTAGTGACGAAACATCCAATAACATTTCACAAATGCTCTCCTTTACACATATGTTACATAACAACAATGGTAAACTTGACAAATCAGTAAATATCGGTGCGTATGTCGTGTGTGGGTCAACTTGAGTCCGTTGTCACTTTGTGCTTATTATCAACTCCAGATCAATCCAAAAAGTTATTAAAGTGAGACCTGATATTAAAGTGAGACCCCCCCCCCCCCCCCCCCGTCCCCCCCCTCCCCCCTCCCCCAAGAGGCCCACTTCGAGAGAAGACCCCAGTTCCCTCTCCGTCCAGTAACACAGACACACACTGTCAACGCGAAAACAAAGCGTGAAGTATAAATTACAATCAAATATAGAACCATCTTGACATGGTAGTGTCGAAAGAACGAGCGTGTTCGGCGTCAAGTTAAAGGTGCACAAAAACAAAGCACACAAAAAAGCTGGACCTTTCTGATCTACGATCTAAATAAAACGCAACTTCCCTGCTACTGTTGGCGTTGTTTAGGTCTTTGGTTAAAACTTCTCTATAAAACCCTAGTTCGTCCTAAACTGGAATATGCAGCTTCTATCTGGAGCCCCGGTATCACCCTTGCATCAGCTGTCGAATCTATTCAGAATCGTTCTGCCCATTTCATACTCCCGAACTATCATCGTACAGCCAGTGTAACTTCCATGAAATCGTCCCTCTCCTTACCTGATCTCTCTCTCCGAAGAAAAATATCTCATCTATGTTTATTTCACAAGATTTATTACTCTAACCCCGCTGTCCGTCAAGCATTGTTTTTAGAACCATCGTACATATCATCACGTGTAGACCATGACCTAAAGGTAGGGATTCCCCATTGTAGCACATCCACTTTTAATGCATCGTTTCTACCCCAAACATTCATTGATTGGAATCGCCTTCCCGCACACATAGTCTCAATAACTAACACTGTTGATTTTAAAAATGTTATTACCAACTTTTTAACAGATGATGCGTAGCGCGTGTTTTTTTGCTCTGTGTGTGTGCGTGTTTTTGTATTTTTTGCCTCGTTCAACTATGTTACTTTTATGTGTCGACCGCCCACTTTCCTCTGTAATGCCTTCGGGCCCTGAAGGAATAATAAAGGAAAAATGACAAATATACACCCGACTTCGCCGCTCAAAGAGCATTCGCGCAACGAGCCATGCCGGGATCAATGTCGACACGCTTCGGAGTTCCGACGAAAAACTCGCGCCGACACTTTCCTCCTTCCGTCTTTTCCTCAGCCTTGCCGTCTGTCACGATCAAGGGAGCACAGGGAAAGAGAGACACGCTCGCGCCTTTGTTGCCCGTCTGTGTTCGATTGCTCGCAGCCTTCTGCGGAGGAGCAACATGTTTCCCTTTGGACTTGCCGTGTCAGATTACTCACATGTTTGAGTGGTACTTGCTCCAAAAGTCTCGTCGGAGCCAGGAGCAGCCCCATGCCGTACTTGGGAGGTGAAGCCTCTTTGAGTGACGGAACAGCACTTCGCTTTCCGCTTGTGTCGCTGCCGCTCCGCATTTATCTCGCCATCCCTTCTTTCCCCAAACCGACGTTCTTCCAAAGGACGGCCACTTTTGGGAGCCGAGGGAATCCGCGAAGATGAAAGGGTGGGCTTACGACTTGCACGTAACGCGTGGCAGCTGAGCGCCTTCTTCCTAAAGTCCGGTTCACATACTTGCGTTTGTGTAAGGTCGAGTTCTTGGATCTCTCGTGACTAGAGGACACAACCGCACGCTAGCGCCGTCAGTGAGGTGACCCTGGAACTGCATTTCCCTAGAGCGAATGTTTGGGCAGTATTCGCAAATCTAATGTACGTACCATTTAGAATAAATGACCGCTTATAACAGTGTCAAAAGATTTTCGAGCCAATAAAGAAAGGATGAGGCGCGAAGAGAGTTGAAAATTTACGTAAATCACAATCATTTCACGGTAACCGGATAAAGGGCGTAAGTGTGTCCTCTTGTTGTAAGAGATCTCAAGAAGTTTTAACTTCCTGTATTGTTAGCACTAGCAAGTGCTTTAACACGTCACCTTTGACGGTTATCAAGCATAACGACGTCGGGGCATTGGTGGCCGAAAAGGGCTAGCGCACACCGGCTCGGAGCACGTGGAGCGAAGGCTCGGGCTGCAGAGCCCAGGATCTTGGGTTCAATCTTCACCCCTGCCCGTTTCGATCTGGATGAGCATTGTACCGGCGTGCGGTCGTGTATTACTACTGCGTGATGCACGATAAAGACCCCAGGCTAGCGGTTGTACTGCACTGGCTAAGTTGCTCATCTACAGCTGGGAGACTCGTCGCCCGTTGAGGCAGATCAAGTTCTAGGCTGTATAAACATACACATACCCGAATTTTTTCAAGCATAACGACGTTCTTACCTTTGAGAATAAGAGAAAGTGAAATCTCAGTTTTTGAACGGAGTAAGAAGGACCCAGGAGGGAGTAACAGCTTCAATCATGGCCCGGCTTGGCCGCATCAACTTCGTGCTATGTTTGCGTCAAGATATATGAGGAGGTATTTTAACAATGTTGGAGTGTATACGGAATATGGCCTAGCTTATGGCTCGAAATGTCAAATTTATTTGATAATTTTTAATAATTGACCTTACTGAACCTTTAAACAAGCGAAACCTGTGAGTGGTATTTGGTTGATTTCGGTGCAACAAGTGCTCCTCAATTAATTTTTTTTATTTTGTAATTTTGTTGCTCCCAAAAGTTTGTCAGTGTGCCACCACGATATTAACACAAGCGATAGCAAAGAATCCATTTCTGGAGAGCAATATTGTGAAAAAAAAAGAGCAAGAATATGCACGTAGTGTATATAGAAAAAATAAAAGAAGCGATATTATAGTGACCTAGCGTGTGACACGTACCTCACCAGCGATCGCGAAATTCAAGTCAGCTAACCGTTAGGTTTAAAGTAGTGAAGAAACAAAAAGATATCTTATTTTTTACCACATAGCTGCGCGGTACAATACTCTAAAAAACAAAAAATGCAATGCGCGGTGCGATGCAAAAGAAATCTAGAAATAAAACATTGCATCAGCAGAAACAAAAATACACCTTTCAGAGTGTGTGCCCGCTATCTCTGCCGCTGCAGCAGTTGGGCACGTATTCCGAAGCTCAAGTCCCCGCACCTTCCCTATCTCTTCTTGGCGTCTTTCAGCCTTTCGATGCATTGAACACACACGACCCATTTCAGGGCGGGGCTGCAGAACCTGAGGCGCTGAAAAGAAAAAGGAACTCCAACAAAACACATGCGACTGCACGAGAAATATTCGTGTTTGTTTGTTTACAGGTACTACTACCTTTGCTTGAAACGCGTCTAAGAAACACAAGTGGCGAGAAGTAGTTTAAAACATTGTGCTCAATGTACTCCTTAAAGCAGGTTTAGAAAGCTTCTACTTTACTTGAAGTACATTCTCTGAGCACGTACTGGTACTGTACTTAAATTATTTTGTTTTGTGCTTTCCCTGGAAAGTAGAACTCCCGACTGCAAAGTACGTTCCCCAAATTTGATCTTTTTTTTTTTTTTTTTAATTTGCATTACAAAATGGTGCATTACCAACTCTGAAGACATCCTGTGGGGGATATTCTACTCTCACCAGTATCGCGAGCGGACGACGCATCGCAATGTTTATCACCCTCATTGGGTGCAAGCCAGTGCAAGGGGCGCCGAATTCTGAAGATGGAGGGAGAGGTGTGAGCATGGGCAAGACTCGCAGAGTTCACGACAGGCACGGGGACGAACGAGCGCGATGATCTGGGCAGAGCCGTCGTGCGCTCTGTGAAATTAAGGCTCGTTCACACATGTGCAACGGTTGCGTTCGTATGCAACCGAGACAGCCGTAACGACCAAAACACCGCAACAGCCGTGACTCATGAATCGCTCCGCGAAGTATACTCCTTGCATCGCTTTTCATGCTGTGTATGGCGAACAATAGTCCCGGTGACTTAGTGGTTATGGTCGTTCCGGTGGCATGCGAACGGAAACAAGGAAGGTGTGTGAACCGGACTTTAACCTCTTTCAAAGACCACGTACTCGCGCCCTTGGCTTTCCCAGTACTATAGATTATTTCCCCCATAACTTCCGATATGGGGGAAAACATCGTTTTGCCTTCGCCAAGCAAATGGAGGGTGTTCGCAATTTTCTCGCGTCCGTTAATCGTTCTTGTTTTGCCTTTTTTTCATATTTCTTACTTGACAACGAAAGAGAACGAACTGCATGACCTCGCGCTCTTGGCGCCGCTTCATGGGCTTCATCAGCCCGCAGCGTTGACTGCTCTCTGAACTAAGCTAAAGCGAAGCAAATATTCAGATCTCAAGGCTTCACAAGCCACACAAACAAAAATCATCTAACACGCAATAGTCAAAAAAAAAAAAATCGCGGGTTTATTTTGATTATTTGTAGATCTTTTCACGTGCAACCGAAATCTCAGATTGGCCTCCGTCAGGTCGCGGGCACCTCGTTCGGTATTAAAATCCGACCGATAACGATTCATAGTCTAGCGCATTGGCTCAGAGCTACTCAGAAGTTTTTATGTTTTGTTTTAATATCATTGCCACTTAAAAACCACCAAGGTTGCTGTAAAACAAAAATGTCGAACCATTCCAACAAGCCTAGCTTGACTGCGAAAATGATTTCCGCAATTGATAAAGACATTTAATTGTTTTTGCATACGTTGCCGTATTTCAACTGGCGGAATCCCTTTCATGGCGAGCATTTTATTTGGATCACGTCAAGCATGTGTACTGAAGCACAGCAAAACGCGCGCAAAAGCAAGTGTGCCGTATTGAAAATCTTATTTATATGAGAAATTTTAGTGTCCAATAAACACATATGAATCATAAAAGATACATAAGAACATATAAAAGCCATATAAAAACCATATCAGAAATTTATAAGATATATAAGAACATATAAGAATCATATAAGAAACTTGTGAGAAGTATTTATTAGTTTCTTATATTGTTCTTATGTGTTCTTATCAAGAATCAAGAATCAAGAATAATTTTTATTAGGTGTCCAGGAACGATCATGCGGTCTTGGTGCTGGCACACCGAAACTTACACACTACAAAAAAGTAGGAAAAAAACATAAAAAACTCAAAACATTGAGTAAAAGATATGATACATATAACGCATGCTGACACAAAGATACGATATACACAACAAGGAAAGAACGGAACACAGGGTCCGAACGCAGAGTAGGAAGACTACCACAACAACGAATATACCTTCTCAAAATAATATATAATAACATCACAATCACCGACAGGTTCAGAGAGACCCATACAAGAATCTGAGAGATCTGACAAATTCAGTCACACAAAAAATATCAAGATCACTTCCAACGCCATTATACGCCCGACACATACGAAACATCGGGTCCAAGATATTTAACGTTCGAGGAGAGTAAAAAGACGTTGTCAAACGGGTCGCTGTCCGAGGAACTCGCAAAGATATCTGTGAGAGCAGTTCTGAACAGTCGGCCATACCATGAAGGACTTTGAAAAGGAAAACCAGATCTGCCTTTTCTCGACGGTGATATAAACTGTTCATTTGTAGGACGTCCAATACATTGTTACCCTTTGATAGAGATGTTTCATCTCGCAGATATCGATATCGATCAATAGATAAATATTTGTTTTGCACTCGCTCCAGCCTTAGGAGGGTAGTTTTACAACTGCCATTCCATACAGGAGATGCATATTCGAGTTGAGACCTTGTCAAAGAGCAGTACAGGGTTACAAACGTTGAGGGGTTTTTAAATACTCTAGTCGTTCGACAAACGATACCGAGCGCGCGCAAGGCGCAGGTACTTATACGAGCCACATGGCTATCGAATCTCAAGGAGGAGTCAAAAAGCACTCCCAAGTCCCGCACTTCACTAGAACGGCACAATACGTCTGAGCGAACACTGTAAGGGAAACACGTCATTTGCGTTTTGCGACTATAGGACATGACCTTGGTTTTCGAGCTGTTTAGTAGGAGACCGTTCAGTGAACACCATTTGCTAAATGAGTTTATGTCCTCTTGTAGAAACTTGCAATCTGAGATAGTTCTAATATCTTTAAATATATTCTTTTATAGTTCTTATAGACGCTTTGCAGCAGCTGTGCATGGGCGCCGCCATAACTGACCTTCAGTTTTTGTTTCCTTTTATTTCGTTTATTTCACTTCATCATTAGCATAGCAGGCCAGGTTATTGCCATATTAGATTCAACTGTGTCCTTTTCTAAAGCATCGGCCTTTGTAGAGGATCGCCAAATACCGTTTCATTTGCTCGGCATCTCGGTAAGACATGAGAAGGTCAGCAATGGCGGCTGTAATTTGGCGCGTGTGTAAAGCGTCTATATGGTTGTGATGGTGTATCTTGCATGATTTATATGTGCTTATTTTACACAAGAAATTTCTCATACAAGTCGCTTTTTCACCAGGGTGGTCATTGCTCTGGTGCACCCGCAGCCTCGCGCTTGTTGTCCTGATATCCCTGGCTCGGTCAATGCGGGCATCCATGCATCTGACACCCAGATATCTGGCGCTTTTTAAGACTTTCACGTGGCCTTCTAAGCGGCACATGACGTCAAATTCGCATGAAGCAATTGTTAAACACGTGTCGCAGTCTGTTTTTTTTTATATTAAGAAACTGCAACTTGCCTCAACTGAAAAGGAGAAGTTTGAGGTCTATTAACATTCTTCACGTATAATATATCGATATAGAAATTCTGGAAAATGTAATATTGAAGAATGCTCTGTACTTTAATGCCTCGTAAGTTTGCTTAGTTGAAGTGATTCCATTTTCAAAACACAATGAAATCGTACAATTTTAAGCTTCATTTTTTTTATTTAAAGATATACAGCATCTGTACAATTTGCTGCTTACCTTTTTAATTAATCATATTCAACCGACCGTTCACGTAAACTATCGTAGGCGATGGTACGTGATAACTCTAGAAATCACCTTTTTATCAGAAAGTGTGGTCTGTTCAAAGCTAAATAATGAAGAAACAACGAACAACAGTCGTAATATTCAGACATTAAAGTATCGTGAAAAAACGGGTTCTTTAATTTCACATTAACTTTATGAGTATAGGATACATAGAAGGAAAGTTATAAATCGACAAAGAAAAAGGCACAAAACGTCATGCACGGTGGGGTATGAGTGGCGCTGGAGTTCCGATCCCTTGGAGAATTTGTGGCAGATGGCAGACGTGCGATGAGCGAAGAAGAAGACGATGCTGAGGCGGTACGCTTCTCCCCAACGTAGTACCGTAGCACTTTTCTTTGTGGTGTAGTGGCGGGGAGTCTTCACCGTTCCGTTGCCGTCCCGGTCATAAATGCGAGGAAAAAGACGGACACACACACTGCTTCGCTCCGGGATGCAAGTCGGGCTACCCGGTGAACAAGGAGAGCCGGAGCACCAGCGATCGTAAGCCGTCGCTGTTTCGTGCGCCAAAGGAGGAGTCGTAAGCCGTCGCTGTTTCGTGCACCGAAGGAGGAGTCGCGCAGACTACAGTGGGGAAAAAATCTTAATCGAGAAGATAAATTCGCCTCGCCGAGACATCAGAGGTGCGAGAGTCATTTTGAACCGCGCCTTATCCTTCGGGACTATATGCACATCGTCAATGGCGAAGAGGTTAGGACTCTATGCCGCAATGTATTAAGAGATATTTGTAGTCTTTTTGCGTAGTATGTTGCTAGATATCTGTTATGGGCTTGCTGTGTATGTCGATGAAGTGTATTACCACTTTTAAGAAGTCATGAAGCAATGAGTTGACAAAACATTTTTTTTTCATATTAGGGGTTGTTGAAGCTTGTGTTCCCATTGTATTTTAATGCATCATGTACTCCCAATCGAGGTATTATTTCTTCATAGACTGCCTTTCACAAAAGACAATTTGCTATATGTTTGCAAGTTGCAGTGGCACCTTGGCCATTCCCAAACGCGCTCGGCCTTGCACTTTACACAACGCTGGTCCCCGCATCAGCAACACGATGACAAAAAAGCTATACACCAGTTTATTGTTCCTTTCACCATTACAAAAGCCAGAGATTTATTGAAATTTATTAGTGTAATTTTCCTCATTATATCAGTATTGCGTGGTTTCTTTCGCATCTATTAAGCGTGCAGCCCAAGTGATAGCTTTGCTGAGCGACCTGTCAGTACTTGGAAGGGGGCGGGGGGGGGGGGGGGAAGTCGATATTAATCACATGATTTCCATCAAAAACACGCGGAATAAAGAAAGTAAGGGGGTAGCACATACTTTAGAGGCATTAGTCCAAAGGAAAACCTACAATGTTTCACATTAGCAATTGTTCTGCGTCGCGAAAAGCTCCAGTCGAACCAGAGTAGTACACGCCTAGCAGCGCCGACGACGAGGCTGACGGGGGCACGTTCCTAGGGCACAGAACAGCAGCGCCACGGTGTCGTCTCCGCACAGAATCTTCACTCGGCGGGAGCCGCTCTTGCCACTACAACTCTCTGGAGGACTGTACTACAGTTCCCTGATGTATCGCGGCAGTGGTGGCGTAGCCTAACTGGCTGGTGAGACCGGTCTAATCTTCATATGTCCTTTTATGTCTACAAAGCGTTCACCTTACACCGTGTCAAGGGAATAAAGGAAAGAGCTGAATTTCGGAGATCTTTCTTTCCGGCCTGCAAATCTCTCGAGAATTTCATGTGGCGATGGCGACATCGTCTGATGGAGAAGGTGAACAGTGCATGATGTTCGCTGTTTCTTTGCTCGCCTTGCGCTTGTCATCATTTTTTTTTTAACGGCAATGCTCTAAAGGAAACAATGATTGTTTGTAGATAACTTGCTCCAATATTCAGCCAGAAATTAGCGTGACTAGACTCTCCATGATGTCCTTGCATGTATACAGACATACAACACCGCACTGTAAACACACAGTATTAGGCGTTTGTTTTAATCAGTTCGACGTATCAGAAGGGAAATCGGAATAAAGCAAATTTACTTTCACTGTTAATAAAGTAGCTGCGATATGTCCTAAGATGTCGTCGACATTTTGGCCTAGGAACCTCATGGCCATGTTGATGATAACTTGTAGTCTTTGTCATTAGTTGAATTGACGTGAAGAAAAGGCAACAGTCGGTTTTCCGAGTGCTTCGCAGCGCAATGTATACTCGGGCACTTCTGAGAGAGCGGTTGTGTGAAGCAATACCAGTTGCTCTGTTCCGGGACATTAATTTGAATGCCAAGAAGCGTCGCGTCAGCGATGCCGGTAATCCTGGCTGGACTTGGCAACTACCGACACAAAGGACACTGACTTCACGCTTGGCGCGTGTTCGGAAGCATTCCACACATGCTTCCAAGTCCAGGTGGGTGCGAGGGCAATTATCGCGATCCGGAACGCACCGCGGCGACCCTGATGTCGTGCCAGACTATTTCCAACTTGCTCGCTCGAAAGGTGGCAACTGAAATCCTAAAATCGATGGCAGGTGCGTGCACGAGCGTGTGTGTGCGTGTGTGTGAGGAAGGGCTCGAAGAAGGGAATGTTAACAGGGAGAGATAAACGAAACGATTTTTAATGTAAAATGCACTAATACACCCAGTGCAGTGTCTGGAACGACCAGCATTAATGGAACCTTTCAACGCTTGGAAACATTGGAAAGTATTTATCTCAGATATCTCTCTGAGAGGTTTGTTTGCTATCACTGGTCTTTTTTTAATTAACATAACTAATAAAAAGAGCGAGCGGTATCGTGTCCCTATGATCACGTGAGCGACACACTCATTTGTACCAAGGCAGATTTAGCCGAGTCGTCTTATCAGGACCCTGGTTCACTGGACGCCCGAAGTGGATGGCCGTGAAAGGCTTACCACTTAGCCTGCGTGTAAACACTGCATGAAAATGGGGGAGTGGATATCCCAGTGTAGGTTCCTGTGTTAGGCTTTAATGTTCAGGGGAAAACAACAATTTTCAATATCTAACTGGCATCGATTAGGTTGTTGCTGCTACAGCGCGTCTTTATTGAACGTTATTGTTCCCAGTGAGGCTTAAGTTATAAAGAAAGAAATAACGAGTTTTATGTGCTGAGGATAATCATACCACATGCTGTCGAGAGCCAAAAATGGTGAATAGGCAAAGTTCTAATTTTTGTGTCTGCTGCTGCTTAGTCATTTCTCCGATATCATGGAGCGAATGCGTGTGTTCATACGGAGGATGGAGGCGTTGTTATTTTTGTCGTCCGGTAGGTAACCCCTTGCAAGCGCAGCAGCAAACTTTTGGGGTTTGTAGTATCACTCCTCCGCCTTTAGCGCACCCACTCTCGTCAAGTCTGTAACCGTTCAAAGCAAGGGCAACACATAGCTGAATCTGCGAACGATCCATCGTTCGCAGACAATTACTCCGGCGCACGCTGCTGGTTGATACAAAAGAAATAATAAAGTGTAACGTTGGTATTGCGCCAGAGGCACTCCGTCATTCGGTGTCAATGTTTCTTCCACACGGTATTACAGGAAATAATCAAGCACCGGTTAATAACCTGGGGATTTTACTGTAAAATCAAAGTACTGAAGACAGACAAACATACAGAAAGAAAGACAGAATGGGAGGGAGAGAAAGAGAGAAATTTCGTCAGATTAACAAGTTTTTTTAACCCCTGATTTTAGACAAATTGGGCTCAATAAGTGTAAACTCGGCGGTGATGGCTATGCATATGACGCATGTGAAGACAGAAAGAACCTGTCTTATACAAGAATGGGTTCCATTTCGCGGCTGCCTATGAATGATTGGAAAACAATACGAAAAGAACGAGCGATAAGTAAAAACAGCTAGTGGAATGAAGTTGAAGGTAAACTTGGTTAATGATGTGGTGAGGATTATAGCTTGAATATTCTTATTCTCGAATTGATTGTACTGATTTGGAAAGAAGCAGTCTTTAACACTCAATAGGCTAAGATGAAAATGATTAAAAAATTGAACTATTTATTTATTTATTACGTGGTTCCCCTGGCACCCGGAGGACTATTACAAAGGTGAAATATTTGACCGGAAATGACATACAAACAAAGTAACTGCGTTAGCACACTTCGCCAACGACCCCACCCCCTCTCCTCTTAATAAGCACGTGAATAGCGCAAAAAAAGAACTGCGAGCACTACAAAACGTAGTAAAATGTTAAAAAAATATGTGGCCATATAGTATTGTTTATACAGAAAAAAATTTAACAATTGCTTCGACAAATTTATCCCACTCGATCAGTTCCGCGTAAAGCTTTGTACTGCGTTATTAGGGCATAAACAAGAAGCCTTGTCAAGCCAAGTTACGTTTCCAGGACTAAGCTTCAATCAAATTAAAACCAGCGATACCCTGTCCGTGTGGTAAAAAAACACTGGTATAAACTCATAGCAAATTCAAATTTTGCTATAGTATTTTATTACAAGAGCACCGCGCGCCAAGGTCCCGTGATTGTTTGCGTCTTGCTAGTATAACACCGTTATACCAACAAAATGACACAGTACAACTCCCAGTACCTTTCACTAGTGTAAGTTCCCTCTATTACTTGTACAGTTCCCTCTATGACTTGTATGATAACTAAACTTTTTTAATGAAAATCGGGCCGGATTACGGATGGTCTTTGTATTTCTTTGGAACAGAAAACACACCAAGCATCTGAGTATTGCTAAAAAAAGGTTTCCGCAACATTTTTTATTTAAAATTCAAAGCCATTGTGTGCGTTGAGCTTGCGCGAGCATAAGCCTACGAACATATTTGATTCACTCGCTTTCGCTCATCCTGGTGTTTTATGTTTCTAATGAGGAGACGGCCACCTCCGCGGGCCCATCGAATAAAACCCGTTAAATAAACGACGCTCTTTTCATCTCTCCTCCCAACCGGCAGTAGAAGAAAAGAGAAAATCTCTGCTCAGCGATCTTTGAAGGACGTAAATGATCTTGTCGGCAAAAAATGCAGAAGGGGCGCCATTAAAACAGTCAAAGAAAGGCTCTCTTTTTTTTTCTTCATCGACCTTATTGCCATTAGCCGAAGCATATGGCACTCACCGCTCGTCGCGCGAGGCGGATGGTCGTAAAACGCAGCAGTTGTTTCCGGACCTTCCCAATTAGCAGCGGAGTCCCGGCTGAATTCCTCGTTATGCTGATCACGATTCTCTTGACTCCGAATCCCGGTGCGAAAGGGCGGAATTTTTTCGAGAGAATCATAGGCTGACCAGCACGGTCTGCTTTTATGACTACCAGGACGAAGCTGCTTCGAACCCGCTATGCCGGTCCATTTCATGCGCAGTCACGTTTGAGATGGTTTTGGTGGGCAGCTAAACAATTAAGAGCCGTCTTCCAGCCGTTTTGCACGTGAAAACATTTTCGAGCCTTTTATAGTGCATAGACAAGCCGCGCACGGTAGATAGCTCCAACTTTTTTGGGAGGTATGCATATGCAAAGTGATAAAGGTGGGGTCTGAATTCAAGTTGGACGTCTAACCTGCATTCAGACCCCACCTGAATCACTGAAATATCCAACATAGCCATCCTGGCATGCGGGAACCGAGCTCTCCGCTCCTCTTCGCACTGCAGGTAGGACGAAACCATTTTTATGCCCAGATATTAACTTAATTATCTGTGACTGGTGGTGTGGCCTTGCCAAAAAATGCTGCTTGCTTATATTGCCGAGCGTTTTGATGGATTCTGTATGCTGGTATTGCTTCGAAGCGGTGATATTGAGCTGAACCCTGGGCCGAATAGTGCTAGAAGTGCAGGCACTTCTTGAAGATCCAAAATAAATACTCGAAAAGACTGTGGCGTACCACCCAAACTTTAGCCAACTACACAGTTCAAACCGACAGGAAATTAAACTCCGTTAAAAATTAACCCAAACGTCTTGCTGGATATAAATCACAAGTCGGTCAATGTGAAAAGGAAGTCTAGTCCCAACGATGTTGGGTGATAATGCAGCAATTCGTGTTACGATTAACGACCTTAGAATCGCAGTAGACGTAATAACATGATATTATTATGGGGTAAACGGAAGTAGCAAAGAAATTATGGCAGAACTACGAGAGCGTGTCATTCAGAGATTGCTTGAAACCAAGACGGTTGTAAAGGTTTCTAGTGTCGAGAAAAATGTATCGCTTCGGCAAAAGCAAAAATTATTCAAAGTTGTTAGCAATTCTGCGGCATTTCAAGTGCGATAAAGAAAAAAAAAACTTATTCAGAAACGCTTCTATAAGCTAAAAGACATCTACCACTCCCTCAGTAATGACTACTCTTGCGAAGTCATGAATAATGGTACTCTCCCCTGTGGGTGAATGCAAAAAAAAAAAAAAGAACGGCGAGCACTTGGTAAAGCTTTCTCACGAGAAACTCTGTTTAGATGGCAAACCATTTATGTGGGATTCATAACTACCGGAAGTAGTTACGTTGAAACGTACTTAACTCGCATCGAAAACAAAGGTAGTGATTTTGTTGTACTTGTAAATTGCAGAAACCTAAGAAATAAAGCGGAATAATTGACTGCTTTAATCAATCTTTTTACGTGTTGACGATATTATTGCCACTAAGCCTTGGATCGACGGATCAGTAAATGATAGTGAAGCTTTTACTAATTATTCTTATGTATATTGCAATGATACATAAACTCACGGTGGGGGCGTTTTCGTTCTTTCGAATTATATATTGATGAGTGCTGAGCTTTGTGTTGAAATTAATTTGTCCGAATTTGTTTGGCGCCGAGCCACGCAGTCGGATGGTTCTAGCGGTTCAAGTTTCGTTGTCGGTGCCCTTTATCGTCATGCTACCTTCCACACAGCTGTTGTGCACGAGTTGCGCATAATGGATCGCACATTTCTACAAAGTCATTTTAAATTTACCAGAAGTGACATGGATCACTGGTACATCTACTTGGAGCCCTGATAGCAGTGTATACTGCAAAATGAAAGCTATGACAAATACGCTTGGCTTTCTCCAACGCGTCTCATACCCTACTCCAGCAGATAGCAGCCTTCTTGGTTTATTTCTTAACACTTCTTATATTGTCTCTAACGTAGGTGTTATCCCTGGTATCAATGATCACCACGCGGTCATTGCTATCATCGCTGTAGCTGCTTGTCGATATAAAATCCTCTTCTAAACACACTTTCTTTTTCACGAAGGGAGATTTTACGGAAACTTTTCATTAAACTACAAAAACGTTCTTGTCTTTTGTGAGTTTACAGAAGACTTAAGTGTTAATTAGTTATGATTAGTGATTAAGCAGAGGATTCTTGGTTTCACTGACTCTCATGTACCGAGTATATTAAGCAGCAAATTGAAAAAGAGAGAGAAGCCATGGATCACTGACGATCTTATTCGCACGATACGTAAGCGGTGGGAAGCATACACGAAGCATTGCAGAAATAAATCTGCATATAAGTTTCGTCGGTTAAAAGATTTAACGACGTCGTATAAATTAAAATTGAATGCTTGTCGAACGAGAGGGTCTTTACTGTTTAACGGCGGACTTTTAAAATGAAAACAAAAATACGTTTTCGCAGCACATAAAACGGTGCGCTAAATATAAAATAGGGATTCCCAATTTTCCGCATGAAGGAACATTAGTGACAAATATTTCTGATAAAGCTACTGTATTTAATAATATTTTTGAAGTCAGTATTTCTTCCTGATGACCCTGTTTCACTACAGATTGTTAGCGATTAGCATACTACAATGAAGCAGGTTGACCTCTCTGTTAGTGGTATTGCCAAGCTTTTTGACAATTTGGATAAATCAGAAGCCTCTGCTCCTGGTAAAGTTTTGCTTCGAGTGTTGCAACGTTGTTCTGGCGAAGTGGCAAAGTACCTCCACGTTATATGCACTAAACCGTTTTAGGGGGGAAAACTTCCCGGTAATTGAAGGGTTGCTAACTTGGTGCCGGTTTTTAAAAGTAGAATGAAACCTTGTGTGTCGAAGCACAGGCCGATTCTACTTACCACATTTTGCTGCAAAATACTTTAACACTTCTAGTACTCAGCTTTAATGAAGCGCCTTAGTTTAACTGTGTTTCTGAACGATCATCAGGATGATGATCGTTCAGTTCGTTTACCTTCTCATGTACAACACAGTTCATTGAATTGTATTTTGATACCTTCAGAGAACTTAACAACGAAAGTCAAATTGACTGTATAAGTTTAGATTTTCAAAAAGCCTTCAACATTTAATCGACTTCATGCAATCTCAAAAACTTGAAGCTGAAACATTTACATTGCGGTGATTACCTGGATTAGGGACTAAGTGGCTTCAAGAAAACATCATATTGAGGTAAATAGAACATGCTCGGGCTTGCTCTTTGTTACATCTGGAGCGCTAAGGTGGTCTGTTCTGTGGCCACTTTTTTATTATTCATAATATTTCTACTGGAGTTCAACCTATAATATACCTGTTCGTGGACGATTGGATATTATACAGTAATGTGTCTGCTGAGGCGAATCCCGCACAGCTTGTGAATGATCTCAGATGCCCCTGAAAGTTACCAAGTGCGTTCACGTAAACTTTAGCAAACAATTAAAGAAATTACATTTTTAGTAGTGCCTTTATAGCGAACACATCATAATAAGATCAACAAAAAAAGACCTAGGGGTGACCTTTCCTGAAGACGCTCTGAGGTCAGCTCAAGTAAACAGTGTAATTGGGAAGGCGGTCAAGTCTCTTAGTGTGTGTGTGTTTTTTTTTTTTTTTTAATGTAGCTGCAAACATGTCAGAAACGAGGCTCAAGAAGCCGCAAATCAAGCATCGTAAGGCCGATCCTAAAATATAGATGCCCTGTGTGGGATCTGGTTTACCGTGTTTATTTGAGTTCATTTGAATGCATTCTATCTGTCGCTGCTCGGTTTGTCATGGGGAAATACGATCGCTTCTTAAGCACAACGGAAATGAAGCTGGAGTTGTACTGGGTTTCCTTGGAGGAGCACCTCAGACGTCTCGGGCTTAAGCTTTTTTTTATTCAATTGATCGTAATCAGACAGGAATTTCTGCTTTTTCATGCTTACAACCACCAAATTAAATAGTACCGCGAATAGTTCACTCTTGCAAAGTTCAACCGTATCCCACCAGGAGAAATATATTTAAACACTAGACTTTTGCGCGTACCACATAGGACTGGAATTTATTATCAGCGGAAGTTGTGTGCCGCAAGAATTCCGTATTGCCTTATAAAGAACTGTGCCCCTCACAATAATACCCAAAAGGAGCTGCGGGATTTTCCTGAAAAATGTAGGAATAAAGAATAACACTGATCAGATCTACAGAATTTAGTATACCGTTAGGAGGTCGGCGCAGCACCAGAAAAGCGATCAGCTTGTACATGGTTTGTCAAATGCCTGCAGCTTCAGAAAAAAAAAATAATAATTTACATTTTCTGATTAGAAACACCGCTCTTTTTTTGTATCGGTTCAAGTTAGGAGAACAACCTCAGAAGACAACGAGGGCACATCAATCAGACGGCATTACGTCACTTCCGTGACTTTTTAAAACGTACATGTAAATGTCCAGCTTAGTCATTTACCTGTGCCGCCTTGCTCAAAGGCCGCGGAGAGCGAATGGCGCGTTCGTCCAAAAAAAAGTTCGTTGCTGTTGTCGATGTCGCTATGCAGCCGCCTGATGCGCAAGAGGAAACTACGTCGCTCAAAAACCGGGGAAACATATTGTTGGCGTAGAAATCCGTGCATCGGTCAATAAAGCCAAAGAGAGCGGAGGAAACAGAGGGAGGCGGTTCATGTTCAGTAGACGATACATCTGTCGCAAGGCCCGCACACAAGGTAAGGGCCTCCAGAGCGAAGAGTAGCGGAGTGCTCAGTGTCCACACGTCAGTGATGCTGCCCTGCCCATTTGGTTTCACGAACTCTTGACTGGAATGGTGTTTGAGGTCTTTTTTCTTCATTTTAAATCTTTAGGGTAGTACGAACAAGTGAGAAACTTTCCTGCTCAGGGAAGGTGGGGCTTTCACGTGAATTATTTATAACTTGGCGCATAGGAGAAGCAAACTTCTTCGGTTAGCTTTATTCTTTTCTCTGGCACGTCAATCTTCACTTAATCCAGTTACGCTCTAATGGAACTCGCTGCTTAAAATGCTTACGAAATCCAAACACATGCACCGGCGCGCACAGGCGCGCGCAAACGTGTGAACACCAACAACTAAAGGCCAATGCGGATGAACCCTGGTTCAGAAATACCATTAGAAATTTAAGTAAGAAGTAAACACCTCTTTGTGAAGGCTAAAGGACTACAATACTTCACAAAGTATTATAATTGTATCAGAAAGTTCAAAAGTAGCGTGAAAAAAGCGAAGGCTAAATGTGCTAGCAAGACATACTTAAATGAGTAACCAATCCTCGTGAAGTTTGTAAAACTAGATCTTGACGCCCAGCCTAGACTCTGCAACGAGCTCAACAAAATGCATGCAAAACAAGGAGCGCTAACTTCTTTACTCCTTAATTCACCTTTGTGTTTACATTAGAAACATTGCTGCTACCACTCAATAAATCTGTGAAGCGATTGTCGTTTGCTGTGAACCCATGCCTTTTAACCTTATGGCATTTTGGATGCAATAGAAAAGCTCTCCTGAAGCTCAACCCCTGGCGAGGACAGCATGAGTCTTAAACTTCTAAGGCTAACAAAATACATACTTTGACGTTTCTTCTATATCTTAAATCAAGAGCCATTCGACTTAAAAAACCTAGCCACCGACGGGACACTCTGGAGAAGATTACTTATTTTTAAGACGGGAAACAAAAATTAATTCTTAGATTGTCGACTCATATCACCAACTATTGTGCCTTGCAAAATTAGAGAATATGTAACATACTCCAACATTATAAACTACTTCTTACAAAATCAGTTAATATGTAACAAGTAACATGAGTATACGAATAGAAATTCGTGTGAAACCAGCTATTTTAATTAGCTACTGATTTTTGTAACAACGTTCACTCGTCCATACCCTCTAACGTAATTTTCATTTATATCTGAAGATCACTCGACACGGTTCCTTGCCCAGGTCACTTGTATAATATTTCTGAACTAAACATTCACCCCTCTAGGTATTATCCCTTGGGTTGCTTCTTTTAAACAATAATACTAATAATACTCCTCCTCCTCCTCCTACTACTACTACTGGTACTCATATTAATAATAATAATAATTCAGTGCAAGGGCTTCAAGTATATTAATATATTATACCGGGACCGACAAAGCGCTAAAAGCTTGTAGGGCTGGTCCCTTCAACTTTAGAGTCACGGCACTTCTAAAACATGAGTAGAAGCGCAGAATCCGTGACAAAAAAAAAAAAAAAACATTTACAAGCAAAGTCGCAGTAAAGAACGCGAAAAAAAAGACACCTTATATAAAAAAGAAAAGAAAATTGTACCGTCAGAATCAAGTGATTTTACATCTATGAGCAAAGAGTTCTCAATTTTTTTGTCAGACTCCCGGAGATCTGACGCCGACTAGTTCAAAAGGGAGGTTGTTAAACATTTGTGGTACACACTAAGTTCAAATGCATTTCTCAAAATGGGTGTTGACGCGCGGCGTTGAATATGGCGTCAGATCTCGACGGACGCGACAAACATTTTTGGGGTCTTAAATATAATATCCGAGTAGTGTCTGAAGGTCAGTTCAAGTACTACCTTTCCTCCCCAACATCTCAAGCTTTATTTTTGCAAGCTGTGATAGCTTGCAAAAATAAAGCTTGAGATGGTGGGGAAGAAAGGTCGTCAAAGAGGTTATCAGATGACTGCCGTCTAGAACCAGCTGCCACGCTACGCAAAATGCCCGTCAACAAATACCTTCTATTTAAATTAGGTTCGTACACTGTTTGAAAACAGTTATTCCGTGTCACAGTATGCTGTAAACAAGGGCATGCGCAAAAAGTTTTCTAGTTGTCATCGGGAGAAATATTCGAAGGTTGCCTTTTTTTTTCATCGGCAGAATATTTTGAACTGTGGCCGACGCGCAGTTCGTTAAGCAAAGAACAAGTTACGCCGGAATTAAAACGTGACTCAACCAGCTTCTGTTTAATGTAGTTACGTTTAGCTGAGCGAATGAGTGCGGTTACCCTATTGCGCTCACTTTTGAATTTAATCCGCAAATCAGTATTGTCGGGAGAGCGACGGTAGTGCGCCCGTAAGAGCTATTTGTCTTTAATGGCGGAGATTATATCATTATTCAGTCACATGCTATGTTCAATGTGAACCCTTTTAATAGTAATGACTTTCTTATTGCCTTGTGTAAAGTTTTGTCCAGGGTGAATGAAGCTTGAGCAAAGCTCGCTTTGACTCTGATATTGTAATAAACTATCCCAGTTATAAGAAAAAAATAATTTGTCGAACAAGTTTTGATCGATTACTTCTATCTGTACTTATTCAGGGCAGGTGTGTTGAATACGGGTATCTAAACTGCGGTGAGGTAGTGGTCTGCTAGTGTCTGCAAAACCATAGTAGAGTTAACTGAAAGTCTATGACCCGTATATCCACGTGATCTAGACAAGCAGAAAAAAATTGTGTACATTTAAAATTTTCTCCCTGGTAGGGGCTTGAGTGGTGTTGTCAAAACCGAATTCTGAAATTACGTTTAGACAGTCCCTTGCTCTTGTTTCGGGGGTTTCAGATTATCAATGTTTAAGCCACGAACCACGCAAGGCTGCTCTGCAGTTTGAAAGTCAGCCAGGCGTGATCTGAGTTCATCTAGGAAATCTTAAACGCTTTCGAATGAGGGGCGATAACATGCAAATAACGGAACAGAGAATATTGAGTGACTTTTTTTTTAGTCGCAATACATCCTGCGTGGACCAAAGTAACATCCAGATGCTCTGTAGCCCGCGACTGTTTAACGAATATTCCAATACCATCGCCTGCCTTGCCAGAATAAATGCGAGAAAATTCTCGATAGCGAGTTAGTAAGAGCGGATCAACATAAGCAGCTGGAACATTTATCTCCTTGAGACCCAAATGTCACCAATATCTTTCAACAAATTAAAGATAAGGCAAAATTGGTCCTAGGACTTCCTAGCACTGCGAATATTGGTGCGGAAAGTAATGAACCACTAATTTTAAAGGGGTACAGAAACGAAATGACGTGGCCAAGAGCTGACTACCTATCGCTTAAAAATGGGCAGCGGGAAGCCCAATTCCTTACTTCGCTCGTGACGTCAATGGCTCCTGCACGGCGAAAGGTACTGTTGTTGCGAGCGCTGCACCTTGTGGGGTAAATGCCGTGACAATCTCGTCTAGTGATATCTTAGGACTGTACGCCCTATGTCCTATACATAGCTTGCCCGTAACGTCATTCGCGGTCATGCCGGTATTTCATGCGCCACGAGTGCTCGGTACTCCCTCCCAGTTTCACATCGCAGCTCGAGGGATCCAGCAACTGGAAAGAACCGTCATTAACCAGCAATGGCGACACTTTCAAGCTCTCTAAGCAAGGTATTCACTGGGTGCCATATATGAGCACGATGCTTACAGCTCATCGCCGGGGGAAGGAGAAAGTGGTAGAGTTCCTTGCATCTTCAGATCAAGCCCCTACCTAACGTCTGCAAGGAACGGTGATCTCAATGGTGTGGAATACGCGTTGAGGAAACACTGTTGAGGCTAACACAGCGTAGTAGACTCGTTAGCGTTCTCCGCCAGGTCGTATTCAAGACTAAGTAACTCCACGAGAGAGCTATACTACGGCAAATCGGCGCTGCTTCTCAGAGCCCGATGACGTGACGGCATTCCAACGGAGCTTCACAGGCCGACACCAGGTGCAATCTCGAAATCTGTTCCTTCGTTTTAAAATTAGTTTTCTTAAGTGTTCTGCCGGCAGCCCAGAAACAATAGTCTAGACTATGTTTCTGGGATTCCGTCACAACATAGTTAATATCTAAACATAGAAATGAGAGCAAAAAGTTTGTTTCCATTGCCCTTTAATAACGGTAATATTAAGAAGAAAAAGAAGTTGGAGAAGAAGAAGAAAAACAAGAAGGTGAAGACGACAATGAAGATGACGGTGAAGACGACGAAGAACAAAAAAGTAGTATAAGAAGGAGGAGGAGGAGCACAAGACGAAAAAGAAGAAGGAGAGGAAGAATGAGAAGAAGACGAAAACGAAGAATAAGAATAAAAAAAAGTGAGAGACGAAGAAGGAAAAGAAGACGTCGAAGAGGAAGACAAAGGAGAGCAAGACGTAGAAGAAGACGAAGACGAAGAACAAGCCAGTTGTCTTACCTTCGACAACGCTTCGGCCTTTCTTGCACCACGAGCGCGCACGCGCAGCCCAGGCGCCGTGGAAGATGTAGAGCGCGTGATGGAGGCCGGGCTTTCGAAACATACGCCCTGCCGTTTTCATTCCATCAGTGACTATAGACTTCACTAAGATGTCACTTTAGACCACTTGGTTTATGATCGAAGATAAGCACCAGTGTTTACGTCTCTTCTCGTCCTTGTTTTTTCAGCGCCTATCTTCGAACTATAGACTTCCTTCGTTTCCTCTCGTTCTCAGTCACTTGGGTTCTGTATCTATTATGTGGGACGAAAAAATAGTAAGAGATTTTCAACTTGGAATATGCGAGAAACTCTAGGTTGGGCAAAACAAGAATCTCTGACATTCATGAATTTTTCATGTACACATTCCAGCGTCGTTGCTAAATCAAAACAATATTTTAACGCATATTAGAAGTGACGACATTCAAGGTGGCTGCGCCCTTGTTGGGAAAGTTTATAGGGAGTATTCACTGGCGGCCATTGCTGCAGGCGCGACTGCTGAGCGAGTGCTGAAGCCGAGCTTACACAGTTGTTTCGCAACGTGCATTGCACACCATCACGATTGTCAGTTCTGAGCAACCTATTAACGTGATCTCGTTCTGACCATGCGCTTTAAGCAGCTCCCTCAAATATGGCGTCCAGTGTATACCCCCTGTAGTGAGTATTCACTGGCGGCCATAGCTGTGTGCGCGAATGCTGAACGCGTGCTATTGTTGAGGTTCCATTGTTCTTTTGCAACGTGCGTTCGAGACCATCAAGATTGCCGGTCGTATCAGTCTATTAATGTAAGCTCGTTGTGAGCATGCACTCTAAACAGCACCTCAAATATGGTGTCCAGTCTATAAACCTTTCCAATGTTTACACATCCACAGCTCAGCGTGCGATCTCCACAGCTCAGCACGCGCGTGTGCGTCGCTTCGGAAAGCGAGCAAATCACGCGCGATACGCACGAACACTGAAAATGAAACCGGCCAGCAGCCCTTTTCTGGAAAGGTCTAGAGTCACTAAATGAGCTGCGCTTAGAGTATCGGCACTCCGTTTCCCGGCATTGTTGTGGGCGCCGCCATTTTGGCTCGTATGCAGAGCAGACGCAACTGCCGATCGTCATGATTCAAAAGTGCGACTTGCTCAGCATTAGATTCGGTGTTAGGAAGGTCACGCAATATTGCTTTGCTCTGTCACGAACTGTTTAAACATTTCTGGGGGGCGGAAAGGCGTTTCCTATGATTTCAGATAAAGCTTCAGATAACTGGCAACCATTATTTTAAGACACAATATGGCCAAGTGTCGTTACTCTGAAGCGTAGCTTATTTAGTGGCACTAGAAAGGTCTATACCCCCTACAGACAAATTGCAACCATGGCGCCCGCCTCGTGCCTCATGCGTCAAGCCCGTCCAGCGTGCGCGTGAACGTAGCTTTGCCAAGCTTACAATTTCTCGTACTTGCCCACATGAGCAGAGATATGGCGGCCGTCAGGTGTCCTGTTTGAAATCGTCCATAAACGTAAACAGTCTGTTCATCTTGGTCAGGTCAAATCAGGCTGCCTTCCGTTATATCACCCCAGGGCAGCGTTCCTGGTTCACTCTTATTTCTTGCATAAGTTAATGACCTTCCTCTCCATCTAACGTTCTCGATCAAGCCCTTCACGAACGACTGTGTCGTCCATTGTTGTATTACACTGTTAACAAACGGGGGTGTATTTGGGTAATATTGGAGTAAAATGTACCCCAATTACAAGAATATGTAAAACTTTACGCACTCTATTAGAAATCCTGACTAAAATCACGCGATGTCAAAATAATGTTATTTTTGTTCACGAATACACGCGTTTTGATGCAAACGACTCCGCAACCACCTCATCGTCATTGGTACACGGATGTCGGTATGCTTCCCGATTGCGCTGAACTTCATATTTAAAATCTGTCACCGGTGGCACATCAACGCCTGTTGAACGTGTGGTTTCAGATTCTTTAAGTTGCAGAAAAAGTATAACATTTAAAAGATGCTGAATAACGAGTTTAGCCTGATGTGCAGCCTCAAGATTTTTCAACAATATCGCGCGAACGCAAACCGGCCGGTACATCAGCGCCTTATCGTGGCTTGAAGCAGCAATTCAGTGAGGCTATACGTGTGCCTTCGGCCACAAGCGCGTACTCTCGCTGACATGCTGTTTCACGCCGCGATAAGGCGCTGATCTACCGGTCAATTGGCGTTCGCGCGTTGTTGTTAAACAATATGGAGTCCGTACGCACGCCAACGTTTTTTCACGCAGAGCCTTACATTGGTCGTCTTTGCACACACCCGACAGAAATGACTGCGAGATATTTCATCGCTATCGCTTGTGGTGGCCATGCCGCTTTCGTGGCCCCTGCTGAGGGGTGGGAAGCGGGGAAGGAGAAGGGGGGGGGGGGCGAGTGTATTACGCACCGCAGCCCAGAGCACATAGAGCGAGAGGCCGCGCTGCTGAATCCAGGAGTGCTGGTTCCTATCTCCAACTCTGCCCGTTTCGTCCTAGATAAGCATCGTACCGGCGTGGGGTCCCGTATCGCTACTGCGTGATGCACGTTAAAGACCCCAGGCTAGCAGTCGTACTGCACTGGCTGAATTTTTCATCTAGAGCATAAACCAGTGCCGCCGCACCTCAAAGTTAGACCGACCTTACGCTGACTAAACACAAACGTAAAATTGTACGCTTGTTTCTTTGGCTTGTTTCAGCGACCAATATCTCTTTATATATCAGATGCTCCATGCAGGAGTGCTAACCAAGCTAATGTATCGTTCCTCAGAGCAGCAATTTAGCTATGACGGATCTCCCAGCTTCTCGGTAATTAGACCACACCTCGCGAGACTGCCCAGCTGCCACGGCCTTCTCGGGGCCCGAGATTTCCAGTCTCCAAGAAGCCAGGCGCAGTCCTTCCCCGTGTCATGATCCGAAGCCAGCCAGTCCATTTTGGGGTTGGGTAGTGTCGGAAGCGTGGATATCATCCGGAATTGCGAGGTACGACAAAAATCACCGCACGTTCTGCTTGTACCATAATTCTCTGTTCGTAGCCGGATCTGAGAGCTGCGCGTGAGAAGGAGTTAGCAAACACAAGTTCGACTTTTTGTTTTTCTTTCATTTCGCGTGCCTCTTTCATTTGTGCCTTACGTTCTTACGTTGGACGATCTTTTTTGATTTGAGTTCTTCTTAAATTGTGCGTGTGTTTTTTTTTATTGCGGTTTCGTGCACTTTAGAAAGAAATAAGAGTCCTCGGTTTACCGGTTTACGAAAGTAAAAGTTTACTATTTCATGCTTTTCTTTAGGGGGTGGACGTGTCTGGGTATAAGGGCTGCCCATCAACCACGACGTAAAGAAAACTATACTCAATACAGGCTCTGCCAAGACTATCTTCAGTTATTCACGCCCCTAATAACCCTCTTCAGCTTGGGAAAGGGGGTTGGGGGGGGGGGGAAGGGGGCATCACAAGGACAATACATTCACAGTGAAAACATCTGTCATTTCTCCTGAACCAGGCGTGAGTACCTTAAAGGGGCCAAGAAATGAATTTTGGGTTGGGATAAATAATTTTAGGTTGGAATCTTACTAATCACATATTGTTTAGTGGGCCAAACGAAAGAGAGTAAAAAGTCAAAAGCCTGCTTTTCAATACGAAATTTCCAAAATATATCGGACTATTTCGTGCCTCCTTTCCTTCGGAAGCTTTCCACTTTTTCACGGCAGCACATTCGCCGTATCCCAAAGCACGTCAGCTCGTCAATAATAAACTCGTCGGCGAATATCAGAATCCGCGTTCGTGGCCAATGAGTTCTGTGACGGCACTGATCATCCCTAGCACGTCACGACAACGTGATTCCTAAATTCGCTTTTTAGTTCAGGAGGAAAGCTAAGGAGGAAGATGTTGAAAAATCACATCATGGCCCCTTTAAAAATTGACCCCTTCAATTTTAGTTATGTGCAAAAGCCCGCATTGCTGAATATAAAAGCCAAGTAGCTTCAAAGCCTCAACATTTTAAAAATAAGTAATTTCACCAAATGCAAAGACTTTTCCCTGGTTTTCCATAAGACAACCGTATTAGCGAAAGAAAGGGACAACATTAAATTGCCCGTAAATCCGTTCACAGTTGTTAACTAGGAAACTAAGATACTCATTGTTGTATCAGAGATTTTGTATTCTACGCTGGCCTTGTCATGTATCAGCATTGCGAAGCGCACGTTATCGCCTGCCGTGATGAGCAGCGCCGCCGGGTAATCTTTTATTCGTTTTTACTTATATAGAGGGTACGCGAACTGTATGCACAGCAGATGCTGTCTGGCAATAAACGTGTTGAAACAGACAGCGTTGGGCTACGTAACACTCTTTAATCTGTTTTTTCATTGCTACCATCGCAGCATTGCTTTCGTTTCAATCGCTTCCTAAAACCTGACACGCACTGCTCATATATCATAAGAAAGAGAGTGTACCGACAATGTCCCAGGCATTCCTCGTATGACAGCCACATTGGTCATACAAAAACTGCCCGCAGAAATGTCCGAAGCATGTCTGCAACCAACATGCGTCGAACATGATTGGCGCGTGTCCGCAGATAATTCTTTCCTCATGTCCACCGCCCACACCGCGTCTTTTACATGATGCATGCGCAGTGGGGCTTTGGCTTAAGTGGCTTTATAAGGTCGTCTCGTTGTCTTTTTCTTTTGCGACACGGGGGTTCAGGCAATTATTTTCATTTTAGAACTTTCTAAATTGTTTCAGTTTATGGTTGCTAAATTTTATTCGAGTTTCTTGATTATCGGTGTACGTATGAATTTGGCTTCAAAGTCTGCTGGGTGCAGAAAGGTAAGGAATTAAAATTTCGCCAGGACGCTTCGACAGGTCGTAAGGGGTGAAGCTCTACAAATGTCGGTGTCTGGAGGAGCGGATTTCGCGCGGGGAGGGATGATCGTCAGGCGGGGAATAATTGGAGCTGGCTTGGTCCTTTGTTTCTGAGTGCACTCAGTGGCTGTTACCCGTTGCGAGTAGATGCGGGTGAACATCTTGAGAGCCTTCGTGCCATGGCGAGAAATTGGACTTCGAACTCCTAAAGGCCGGTTGTGAGTCCTCCTGACAAACTAGGAAGAGAAAATAAACGTCAAAGCTGAGTTTGAGACCTTCGTGTGTTTCGCCCAGTCTTTTCTTCCTCAGTCACGGGTTTCCACAATGTGTGAAAGTTCATACGCTCGCCAGTATTTTGTTCCCTTATTTCAACACATAGCGAAATGAGCAGAACGTAAGGGCGGAAGTGTATATCAAACATTTTAGTAAGAAGCCTGAGACTAAAGCATTGACAGACGACAAGGAAGAGAAGGAGAACGTTTCAAACACAGCTAAAACTTTATTAAGGTCAGAACCCTTTATATAGGGTTGAAAAAGAAAGGAGGAAATTGTCGTGTCTTTTGTTGAGAGAGGTGGTGTGAAGAAGGGTTCCCTATCATTCTTTCTTTTTAGAGCGCAGCTCTTAGGCGCCCGTTACCGGGTTGAGCGGCGTCGGCTTCGCCGTCAGCGTAACCAAGGTCACCCCAAGGTCACGTGACTCCCCAAGGTCACCCCAAGGTCACGTGACCCCCAGGTCGTGACCCCTCCCAAGGTCACCCAAGGTCACGTGACCCCCCAAGGTGACCCCCACGTCAGCCCCCAAGGTCACGTGACCCCCCAAGGTCACGTGACACCTCCCAAGCTCACCCCAAGGTCACGTGACCCCCCAGGTAACGTGACCCCCAATGTCACGTGACTCCTCCCAAGCCCTACCGAAAGGTCCGGTACAACTTTTCACTATCCGGATTATGGAACAGGAAATTTCTTTCTGGAAACCCGAAATCCAGATTGCAGACAAAGGAATTATTTCTGGAAACCTAAATTCCAGATAAGAGTCCTGATAGAATCCAGATAGATTTCCGGTTCCATAATCTGGATAGCGAAAAGTTATACCGGATTTTTCGGGAGAGAGGTTACCTCAAGGTCACGTGACCCCCGAAGTTGACCCCCACGTGAGCCCCCGAGGTCACGTGGCCCCCCTCCCCGAGTTCACGTGACCCCGCCCTCCCCCAACGTGTAGTCACGTGACATCCCCCCCGAGGTCACGTGACCCCCCTCCCCCCGAGGTCAGGTGACCCCCCGAAGCATATTAAAGAATGAGGGGAGGAGGAGGAGGAGGAGGAGAGGTCTCCCCTCCCCTCAGTACCCTTCCCTCCTCCTCCTCAAGAGCTGCGCTCCATTTCGGCGTTACAGAGAGTTGTAAACGGCTTTCACTTTTAGAGCGCAGCTCTTAGGGGCCCGTTTCCAGCCTGAGCGGCGTCGGCGTAACCTGGGGGGGTCACGTGACCCCCTTCCGCGAGGTCACGTGACCCCCCCCCCCCCCGAGGTCTAGTGACCCCCCCCCCCGAGGTCACGTGAACCCCCCCCCCACCCGAGGTCACGTGACCCCCCACCCCCGAGGTCACACGTGGACCCCCCCCCCCCCGAGGTCACGTGACCCCCCCCCCCCGAGGTCACGTGACCCCCCCTCCCCCGAGATCACGTGACCCCCCCGGGGTCACGTGACTACCTGTAGGTGACGTCACCCCCCCTCAGTACCCTTCCCTACTCCTCCTCAAGAGCTGCGCTCCAGTTCGGCGTTACAGGGATTTGTAAACGGCTTTAATATTTTAGAGCGCAGCTCTTAGGGGCCCGTTTCCGGCTTGAGCGGCGTCGGCGTCGGCGTCGGCGTCGGCGTAACCGCGCGGTGCATTGTGGGTAAATTTCCCCGCTAAATCTAGCGGAAAAATTTCTCCGCTAAATCTAGCGGAAAAACTTCCCCACTAAATATAGCGAAAAATATTCCCCGCTAAATCTAGCGGAAAAATTTCCCCGCTAAATCTAGCGGAAAATTTTCCCCGCTAAATCTAGCGTGAAATTTCGCCGCTAGATTTAGCGGAAAAAATTCTCCGCTAAATCTAGCGCAAAATTTTCCCGCTAAATCTAGCGGAAAAATTTCCCCGCTAAATCTAGCGGAAAAATTTCCCCGCTAAATCTAGCGGAAAAATTTCCCCGCCAGATTTAGCGGAAAAAAATTCCCCGCCAGATTTAGCGGAAAAAAATTCCCCGCTAAATCTAGCGGAAAAATTTCTCCGCTAAATCTAGCGGGAAAAATTTTCCGCTAAATTTAGCGGGGAATTTTTTCGCTAAATCTAGCGGGGAAAACTTTCCGCTAGATTTAGCGGGGAAACTTTTCCGCTAGATTTAGCGGGGAATTTTTTTCTCTAAATCTAGCGGAAAATTTTCCCCCTAATTCTAGCGGAAAAAATTCCCCGCTAAACCTAGCGGAAAAAATTCCGCGCTAAATCTAGCGGAAAAATTTCCCCGCTAGGTATAGCGGAAAAAATTCCCCGTTAAACCTAGCGGAAAAATTTTTCTGGGGGGTCCCGTGAACCCCCCCCCCCCCCCCCCCCCGAGGTCACGCGACCCCCCCCCCCCCCCCCCGCCCCGAGAACACGTGACCCTCAGTACCCTTCCCTCCTCCTCCTCAAGAGCTGCGCTCCAATTCGGTGTTACAGGGAGTTGTAAACGGCTTTCATTTTTTCTGTAGGTGTTATATTTTGTAACATGTTATGATGTTACTAAATGAGAGAATTTCTGTCTCCGTCCCTGTACTTATTGTTTTATCTTTTCATGTATTCGTATCAATTCACCAACGCGCTCGTTTTGAATAATTGATGTGTCACATGACACATATTTTCCCGATAAACTTGTCAGGAAAACTAAATGGTTGTATAGATCATGCGATGTCACCGTCAGGTGATGTGGCGTCGATTTCCCCCGGTAAATTTAGCGGGGAAACTCGCGTGAATGTTTCCACTAAATGTAACGATTAACTGAAT